>NW_027480422.1:31250000-31875000 GCF_051401765.1 Calliopsis andreniformis
TAGGAGTCAACTCCAGAAGCATAAAATACAATATAGATACAACAGCATTTCCAACGTATAAAATGAATGATTGCAAACAGTGTGAAAGTTATAGTCATTTCTACCTTCCGGGCAAGCTAGGCCTAACTCCAGGGCGTTGCTCCACCAGATCGAATAGTTAGGGACTTTGAGTACAACGGCAGAAGCATAAAATACATTAAAAATGCAACAGTTTCTCCATTGTATAACAGGAATAACTGCAACCAGAGTGAAAGTACTGGTCATTTCTACGTTCCGGGCAACCTAGGCTTCACTCTAGGGCGATGCTCCACCAGATCGAATAGTTAGGGCCTAAGAAGTCAACGCCAGAAGCATAAAATACAATATAAATACAACAGCTTTTCCATCGTATATGATGTATATTTGCAAACAGTGAGAAAGTAAAGGTCATTTCTACGTTCCAGGCAACATAGGCTTAACTGTAGGGCGTTGCTCCTCCAGATCGCATAGTTCGGTACATAGACTCTAACGCCAGAAGCATAAAATACAATAAAAATGCAACAGTTTTTCCATCGTATAACAGGAGTAATTGCAACCAGTGTGAAAGTACAGGTCATTTCTACGATCCGGGCAACCTAGGTTTCGCTCTAGGGCGTTGCTCCACCAGATCGAATAGCTAGGGACTTAGAAGTCAACGCCAGAAGCATAAAATACAATAAAAATACAACAGTTTTTCCATCGTATAAAATGAATGATTGCAAACAGTGTGAAAGTTACGGTCATTTCTACGTTCCGGGCAACCTAGGCTTAACTCCAGGGCGTTGCTCTACCAGATCGAGTAGTTAGGGACTTTGAATACAACGCCAGAAGCATGAAATACAACAAAAATGCATCAGTTTTTCCATCGTATAACAGGAATAATTGCAACCAGAGTGAAAGTGATGGTTATAGGTCCGGGCGACCTAGGCTTCGCTCTGGGGCGATGGTCCACCAGATCGAATAGTTAGGGCCTTAGAGGTCAACGCACAAAGCATAAAACACAGAATTAATACAACAGTTTTTCCATCGTATAAAACGAATAATTGCAACCAGTGTGAAAGATATGGTCATTTCTACGTTACGGGCAACCTAGGCTTCACTCTAGGTCGTTGCTCCACCAAATCGAATAGCTAGGGCCTTAGAAGTCATAGCCCGAAGCATAAAATACAAAACTAATACAACAGTTATTCCATCTTGTAACAGGTATAATTACAACCAGGGTGAAAGTAATGGGCATTTCTATGTTCCGAGCAACCTAGGCTTCACTCTAGGGCGTAGCTCCACCAGGTCGAGTAGTTAGGGCCTTAGAAAACAACTCCAGACGCATAAAATACAATAAAAATACAACAGTTTTTCCATCGTATAAAAAGAATAATTGCAACCAGTGTCAAAGTAATGCTCATTTCTCCGTTTCGGGCAATCTAGGCTTCACTCAAGAGCGTTGCTCCAAAAGATCGCATAATTAGGGCCTTAGAAGTCAACGCGCGAAGCATAAAATACAAAATAAATAGAACAGTTTTTCCATTGTATGAAACGTATAATTACAACCAGTGTGAAAGTTATGGTCATTTCTACGTTCCGGGCAACCTAGGCTTCACTCTAGGGCGTTGTTCCACCAGATCGAATAGTTAGGGCCTGAGAAGTCAACGTCAGAAGCATAAAATACAATATAAATACAACAGCTTTTCCATCGTATATAATGTATAGTTGCAAACAGTGTGAAAGTAAAGGTCATTTCTTGGTTCCGGGCAACCTAGGTTTCGCTGTAGGGCGTTGCTCCACCAGATCGAATAGTTAGGGACTTTGAATACAACACCAGAAGCACAAAATACAATAAAAATGCAACAGTTTTTCCATCGTATAACAGGAATAATTGCAACCAGTGTGAAAGTACAGGTCATTTCTACGTTCCGGGCAACCTAGGTTTCGCTGTAGGGCGTTGCTCCACCAGATCGAATAGCTAGCGACTAAGAAGTCAACGCCTGAAGCATAAAACACAATAAAAATACAACAGTTTTTCCATCGTATAAAAGGAATAATTGCAACCAGTGTGAATGTTATGGTCATTTCTACGTTCCGGGCAACCTAGGCTTAACTCCGGGGCGTTGCTCCACCAGATCGAATAGCTAGGGACTTAGAAGTCAACCCCACAAGCATAAAATACAATAAAAATGCAACAGTTTATCCATCGTATAACAGGAATAATTGCAACCAGTGTGAAAGTAATGGTCATTTCTACGTTCCGGGCAACCTAGGTTTCACTCTTGGGCGTTGCTCCACCAGATCGCATAGTTAGGGCCTTAGAAGTCAACGCGCGAAGCATAAAATACAAAATAAATAGAACAGTTTTTCCATTGTATGAAACGAATAATTACAACCAGTGTGAAAGTTATGGTCATTTCTACGTTCCGGGCAACCTAGGCTTCACTCTAGGGCGTTGTTCCACCAGATCGAATAGTTAGGGCCTAAGAAGTCAACGTCAGAAGCATAAAATACAATATAAATACAACAGCTTTTCCATCGTATATAATGTATAGTTGCAAACAGTGTGAAAGTAAAGGTCATTTCTTGGTTCCGGGCAACCTAGGTTTCGCTGTAGGGCGTTGCTCCACCAGATCGAATAGCTAGCGACTAAGAAGTCAACGCCAGAAGCATAAAACACAATAAAAATAAAACAGTTTTTCCATCGTATAAAAGGAATAATTGCAACCAGTGTGAAAGTTATGGTCATTTCTACGTTCCGGGCAACCTAGGCTTAACTCCAGGGCGTTGCTCCACCAGATCGAATAGTTAGGGACTTTGAATACAACACCAGAAGCACAAAATACAATAAAAATGCAACAGTTTTTCCATCGTATAACAGGAATAATTGCAGCCTGTGTGAAAGTACAGGTCATTTCTACGTTCCGGGCAACCTAGGTTTCGCTGTAGGGCGTTGCTCCACCAGATCGAATAGCTAGCGACTAAGAAGTCAACGCCAGAAGCATAAAACACAATAAAAATACACAGTTTTTCCATCGTATAAAAGGAATAAGTGCAACCAGTGTAAATGTTATGGTCATTTCTACGTTCCGCGCAACCTAGGCTAACTCCAGGGCGTTGCTCCACCAGATCGAATAGTTAGGGACTTTGAATACAACACCAGAAGCATAAAATACAATAAACATGCAACAGTTTTTCCATCGTATAAAAGGAATAATTGCATCCAGTGTGAAAGTAATGGTCATTTCTACGTTCCGGGCAACCTAGGTTTCACTCTTGGGCGTTGCTCCACCGCATCGAATAGCTACGGCCTTAGGAGTCAACTCCAGAAGCATAAAATACAATATAGATACAACAGCATTTCCAACGTATAAAATGAATGATTGCAAGCAGTGTGAAAGTTATGGTCATTTCTACCTTCCGGGCAACCTAGGCCTAACTCCAGGGCGTTGCTTCACCAGAGCGAATAGTTAGGGACTTTGAGTACAACGGCAGAAGCATAAAATACATTCAAAATGCAACAGTTTCTCCATTGTATAACAGGAATAACTGCAAACAGAGTGAAAGTACTGGTCATTTCTACGTTCCGGGCAACCGAGGCTTCACTCAAGAGCGTTGCTCCACCAGATCGCATAGTTAGGGCCTTAGAAGTCAACGCGCGAAGCATAAAATACAAAATAAATAGAACAGTTTTTCCATTGTATGAAACGTATAATTACAACCAGTGTGAAAGTTATGGTCATTTCTACGTTCCGGGCAACCTAGGCTTCACTCTAGGGCGTTGTTCCACCAGATCGAATAGTTAGGGCCTGAGAAGTCAACGTCAGAAGCATAAAATACATATAAATACAACAGCTTTTCCATCGTATATAATGTATAGTTGCAAACAGTGTGAAAGTAAAGGTCATTTCTTGGTTCCGGGCAACCTAGGTTTCGCTGTAGGGCGTTGCTCCACCAGATCGAATAGCTAGCGACTAAGAAGTCAACGCCAGAAGCATAAAACACAATAAAAATAAAACAGTTTTTCCATCGTATAAAAGGAATAATTGCAACCAGTGTGAAAGTTATGGTCATTTCTACGTTCCGGGCAACCTAGGCTTAACTCCAGGGCGTTGCTCCACCAGATCGAATAGTTAGGGACTTTGAATACAACACCAGAAGCACAAAATACAATAAAAATGCAACAGTTTTTCCATCGTATAACAGGAATAATTGCAGCCAGTGTGAAAGTACAGGTCATTTCTACGTTCCGGGCAACCTAGGTTTCGCTGTAGGGCGTTGCTCCACCAGATCGAATAGCTAGCGACTAAGAAGTCAACGCCAGAAGCATAAAACACAATAAAAGTACACAGTTTTTCCATCGTATAAAAGGAATAATTGCAACCAGTGTGAATGTTATGGTCATTTCTACGTTCCGCGCAACCCAGGCTAACTCCAGGGCGTTGCTCCACCAGATCGAATAGTTAGGGACTTTGAATACAACACCAGAAGCACAAAATACAATAAAAATGCAACAGTTTTTCCATCGTATAACAGGAAAGCTGCAACCAGTGTGAAAGTACTCGTCATTTCTATGTTCCTGGTAACCTAGGCCTCACTCTAGGGCGTTGCTCCACCAGATCGAACAGCTAGGGACTTAGAATTCAACGCCAGGAGAAGAAAATACAACATAATTATAACTGTGTTTCCATCGTATAAAATGTATAATTGCAAGCAGTGTGAAGGTAATGGTCATTTCTACCTTCCGGGCAACCTAGGCTTTACTCTAGAGCATTGCTACACCAGATCGAATAGTTAGGGCCTAAGAAGACAACGCCAGAAGCATAAAATACAATATAAATACAACAGCTTTTCCACCGTATATAATGTATATTTGCAAACAGTGTGAAAGTAAAGGTCATTTCTTGGTTCCGGGCAACCTAGGTTTCGCTGTAGGGCGTTGCTCCACCAGATCGAATAGCTAGCGACTAAGAAGTCAACGCCAGAAGCATAAAACACAATAAAAATAAAACAGTTTTTCCATCGTATAAAAGGAATAATTGCAACCAGTGTGAAAGTTATGGTCATTTCTACGTTCCGGGCAACCTAGGCTTAACTCCAGGGCGTTGCTCCACCAGATCGCATAGCTAGGGACTTAAAATTTAACGTCAGAAGCATAAAATACAATAAAAAAGCAACAGTTTTTCTATAGTGTAACAGGAATAATTGCAACCAGGGTGAAAGTACAGGTCATTTCTACGTTCCGGGCAACCTAGGCTTCGCTCTAGGGCCTTGCTCCACCAGATCGAATAGCTAGAGACTTAGAAGTCAACCCCACAAGCATAAAATACAATAAAAATGCAACAGTTTTTCCATCGTATAACAGGAATAATTGCAACCAGTGTGAAAGTAATGGTCATTTCTACGTTCCGGGCAACCTAGGTTTCACTCTTGGGCGTTGCTCCACCACATCGAATAGCTACGGCCTTAGGAGTCAACTCCAGAAGCATAAAATACAATATAGATACAACAGCATTTCCAACGTATAAAATGAATGATTGCAAACAGTGTGAAAGTTATGGTCATTTCTACCTTCCGGGCAACCTAGGCCTAACTCCAGGGCGTTGCTCTACCAGATCGAATAGTTAGGGACTTTGAGAACAACGGCAGAAGCATAAAATACATTAAAAATGCAACAGTTTCACCATTGTATAACAGGAATAACTGCAACCAGAGTGGAAGTACTGGTCATTTCTATGTTCCGGGCAACCTAGGCATCACTCTAGGGCGGTGCTCCACCAGATCGAATAGTTAGGGCCTAAGGAGTCAACGCCAGAAGCATAAAATACAATATAAATACAACAGCTTTTCCATCGTGTATGAAGTATATTTGCAAACAGTGTGAAAGTAAAGGTCATTTCTACGTTCCAAGCAACATAGGCTTAACTGTAGGGCGTTGCTCCTCCAGATCGCATAGTTCGGTACATAGAATTTAACGCCAGAAGCATAAAATACAATAAAAATGCAACAGTTTTTCCATCGTATAACAGGAATAATGGCAACCAGTGTGAAAGTACAGGTCATTTCTACGTTCCGGGCAACCTTGGCTTACCTCCAGTGCGTTGCTCCACCAGATCGAATAGTTAGGGACTTTGAGTACAACGGCAGAAGCATAAAATACATTAAAAATGCAACAGTTTCTCCATTGTATAACAGGAATAACTGCAACAAGTGTGAAAGTACTGGTCATTTCTATGTTCCGGGTAACCTAGGCTTCACTCTAGGGCGCTGCACCACCAGATCGAGTAGCTAGGGACTTAGAATTCAACGCCAGAAGAATAAAATAAAACATAAGTACAACAGTTTTTCCATCGTATAAAATGTATAATTGCAAGTAGTGTTAAGGCAATGGTCATTTCCACGTTCCAGGCAACCTACGCTTCACTCTAGGGCGTTGGTCCACCAGATCCAATAGATAGGGCCTCAGAAGTCAACGCCGGATGCACCAAATACAAAATAAATACAACAGTTTTTCCATCGTATAAAATGTACAATTGCAAGTAGTGTTAAGGCAATGGTCATTTCCACGTTCCAGGCAACCTACGCTTCACTCTAGGGCGTTGGTCCACCAGATCCAATAGATAGGGCCTCAGAAGTCAACGCCGGATGCACCAAATACAAAATAAATACAACAGTTTTTCCATCGTATAAAACGAATAATTGAAACCAGTGTGAAAGTAATGGTCATTTCTACGTTCCGGGCAACCTAGGCTTCACTCTAGGCCGTTGCTACACCACATCGTCTAGCTACGGCCTTAGAAGTCAACGCCAGAAGCATAAAATTCAATAAAAGTACAACAGTTTTTCCATCGTATAACAGGAATAACTGCAACCAGAGTGAAAGTACTGGTCATTTCTACGTTCCGGGTAACCTAGGCTTCGCTCTAGGGCCTGCTCCACCAGATCGAATAGCTAGGGACTTAGAAGTCAACCCCACAAGCATAAAATACAATAAAAATGCAACAGTTTTTCCATCGTATAACAGGAATAATTGCAACCAGTGTGAAAGTAATGGTCATTTCTACGTTCCGGGCAACCTAGGTTTCACTCTTGGGCGTAGCTCCACCACATCGAATAGCTACGGCCTTAGGAGTCAACTCCAGAAGCATAAAATACAATATAGATACAACAGCATTTCCAACGTATAAGATGAATGATTGCAAACAGTGTGAAAGTTATGGTCATTTCTACCTTCCGGGCAACCTAGGCCTAACTCCAGGGCGTTGCTCCACCAGATCGAATAGTTAGGGCCTTAGAAGTAAGCGCCCGAAGCATATAATAGAATAAAAATGCAACAGTTTTTCCGTCATATAGCATGAATAATTGCAACCAGTGTGAAAGTAATGGTCATTTCTACGTTTCGGGCAACCTAGGCTTCACTCAAGAGCGATGCTCCACCAGATCGAATAGTTAGGGCCTTAGAAGTCAACGCGCGAAGCATAAAATACAAAATAAACAGAACAGTTTTTCCATTGTATGAAACGAATAATTGCAACCAGTGTGAAAGTTATGGTCTTTTCTACGTTCCGGGCAACCTAGGCTTCACTCTAGGGCGTTGTTCCACCAGATCGAAAAGTTAGGGCCTAAGAAGTCAACGTCAGAAGCATACAATATAATATAAATACTACAGCAATTCCATCGTATATAATGTATAGTTGCAAACAGTGTGAAAGTAAAGGTCATTTCTTGGTTCCGGGCAACCTAGGTTTCGCTGTAGGGCGTTGCTCCACCAGATCGAATAGCTAGCGACTAAGAAGTCAACGCCAGAAGCATAAAACACAATAAAAATAAAACAGTTTTTCCATCGTATAAAAGGAATAATTGCAACCAGTGTGAAAGTTATGGTCATTTCTACGTTCCGGGCAACCTAGGCTTAACTCCAGGGCGTTGCTCCACCAGATCGAATAGTTAGGGACTTTGAATACAACACCAGAAGCACAAAATACAATAAAAATGCAACAGTTTTTCCATCGTATAACAGGAATAATTGCAGCCAGTGTGAAAGTACAGGTCATTTCTACGTTCCGGGCAACCTAGGTTTCGCTGTAGGGCGTTGCTCCACCAGATCGAATAGCTAGCGACTAAGAAGTCAACGCCAGAAGCATAAAACACAATAAAAGTACACAGTTTTTCCATCGTATAAAAGGAATAATTGCAACCAGTGTGAATGTTATGGTCATTTCTACGTTCCGCGCAACCCAGGCTAACTCCAGGGCGTTGCTCCACCAGATCGAATAGTTAGGGCCTTTGAATACAACACCAGAAGCACAAAATACAATAAAAATGCAACAGTTTTTCCATCGTATAACAGGAAAGCTGCAACCAGTGTGAAAGTACTCGTCATTTCTATGTTCCTGGTAACCTAGGCCTCACTCTAGGGCGTTGCTCCACCAGATCGAACAGCTAGGGACTTAGAATTCAACGCCAGGAGAAGAAAATACAACATAATTATAACTGTGTTTCCATCGTATAAAATGTATAATTGCAAGCAGTGTGAAGGTAATGGTCATTTCTACCTTCCGGGCAACCTAGGCTTTACTCTAGAGCATTGCTACACCAGATCGAATAGTTAGGGCCTAAGAAGACAACGCCAGAAGCATAAAATACAATATAAATACAACAGCTTTTCCACCGTATATAATGTATATTTGCAAACAGTGTGAAAGTAAAGGTCATTTCTTGGTTCCGGGCAACCTAGGTTTCGCTGTAGGGCGTTGCTCCACCAGATCGAATAGCTAGCGACTAAGAAGTCAACGCCAGAAGCATAAAACACAATAAAAATAAAACAGTTTTTCCATCGTATAAAAGGAATAACTGCAACCAGTGTGAATGTACTGGTCCTTTCTATGTTCCCGGTAACCTAGGCTTCACTCTAGGGCGTTGCTGCACCAGACCGAATAGCGAGGGACTTAGAAGTCAACGCGCGAAGCATAAAATACAAAATAAATACAACAGTTTTTCCATTGTATGAAACGAATAATTGCAACCAGTGTGAAGATTATGGTCATTTCTACGTTCCGTGCAACATAGGCTTCACTCAAGGGCGTTGCTCCACAACATCGAATAGCTACGGATTTAGAAGTCAACGCCAGAAGCATAAAATACAATATAAATACAAGAGTTTTTCCATCGTATACAATGAATGATTGCAAACATTGTGGAAGTAACGGTCATTTCTACGTTCCGGGCAACCTAGGCTTCACTCTAGGGCGTTGCTCCACCAGATCGAATAGCTAGGCCCTTAGAAGTCAACGCGTGAAGCATAAAATACATAATAAATAGAACAGTTTTTCCATTGTATGAAACGAATAATTGCAACCAGTGTGAAAGTTATGGTCTTTTCTACGTTCCGGGCAACCTAGGCTTCACTATAGAGCGTTGTTCCACCTGATCGAAAAGTTAGGGCCTAAGAAGTCAACGTCAGAAGCATACAATACAATATAAATACTACAGCTTTTCCATCGTATATAATGTATATTTGCAAACAGTGTGAAAGTAAAGGTCATTTCTAGGTTCCGGGCAACCTAGGCTTAACTGTAGGGTGTTGCTCCACCAGATTGCATAGCTAGCGACTTAAAATTTAACGCCAGAAGCATAAAATACAATAAAAATGCAACAGTTTTTCTATAGTATAACGGGAATAATTGCAACCAGTGTGAAAGTACAGGTCATTACTACGTTCCGGGCAACCTAGGCTTCGCACTAGGGCCTTGCTCCACCAGATCGAATAGCTAGGGACTTAGAAGTCAACCCCACAAGCATAAAATATAATAAAAATGCAACAGTTTTTCCATCGTATAACAGGAATAATTGCAACCAGTGTGATAGTACAGGTCATTTCTACGTTACGGGCAACGTAGGTTTCGCTGTAGGGAGTTGCTGCACCAGATCGAATAGCTAGGGACTTAGAAGTCAACGCCAGGAGCATAAAATACAATAAAAATGCAACAGCTTTTCCATCGTATAACAGTAATAATTGCAACCAGTGTGAAAGTACAGGTCATTTCTACGTTACGGGCAACCTAGGTTACGCTGTTGGGAGTTGCTCCACCAGATCGAATAGCTAGGGACTTAGAAGTCAACGCCAGAAGCATAAAATACAATAAAAATGCAACAGTCTTTCCATCGTATGATAGGAATAACTGCAACCAGTGTGAATGTACTGGTCCTTTCTATGTTCCCGGTAACCTAGGCTTCACTCTAGGGCGTTGCTGCACCAGACCGAATAGCGAGGGACTTAGAAGTCAACGCGCGAAGCATAAAATACAAAATAAATAGAACAGTTTTTCCATTGTATGAAACGAATAATTGCAACCAGTGTGAAAGTTATGGTTATTTCTACGTTCCGGGCAACCTAGGCTTCACTCTAGGGCGTTGTTCCACCAGATCGAATAGTTAGGGCCTGAGAAGTCAACGTAAGAAGCATAAAATACAATATAAATACAACAGCTTTTCCATCGTATATAATGTATATTTGCAAACAGTGTGAAAGTAAAGGTCATTTCTTGGTTCCGGGCAACCTAGGCTTAACTGTAGGGCGTTGCTCCACCAGATCGCATAGCTATGGACTTAAAATTTAACGCCAGAAGCATAAAATACAATAAAAATGCAACAGTTTTTCCATCGTATAACAGGAATAATTGCAACCAGTGTGAAAGTACAGGTCATTTCTACGTTCCGGGCAACCTAGGTTTCGCTGTAGGGCGTTGCTCCACTAGATCGAATAGCTAGCGACTAAGAAGTCAACGCCAGAAGCATAAAACACAATAAAAATACAACAGTTTTTCCATCGTATAAAAGGAATAATTGCAACCAGTGTGAATGTTATGGTCTTTTCTACGTTCCGGGCAACCTAGGCTTAACTCCAGGGCGTTGCTCCACCAGATCGAATAGTTAGGGACTTTGAATACAACACCAGAAGCACAAAATACAATAAAAATGCAACAGTTTTTCCATCGTATAACAGGAATAATTGCAACCAGTGTGAAAGTACAGGTCATTTCTACGTTCCGGGCAACCTAGGTTTCGCTGTAGGGCGTTGCTCCACCAGATCGAATAGCTAGCGACTAAGAAGTCAACGCCAGAAGCATAAAACACAATAAAAATACAACAGTTTTTCCATCGTATAAAAGGAATAATTGCAACCAGTGTGAAGATTATGGTCATTTCTACGTTCCGTGCAACATAGGCTTCACTCTAGGGCGTTGCTCCACAACATCGAATAGCTACGGCTTTAGAAGTCAACGCCAGAAGCATAAAATACAATATAAATACAAGAGTTTTTCCATCGTATACAATGAATGATTGCAAACAGTGTGAAAGTAAAGGTCATTTCTTGGTTCCGGGCAACCTAGGCTTAACTGTAGGGCGTTGCTCCACCAGATCGCATAGCTATGGACTTAAAGTTTAACGCCAGAAGCATAAAATACAATAAAAATGCAACAGTTTTTCCATCGTATAACAGGAATAATTGCAACCAGTGTGAAAGTACAGGTCATTTCTACGTTCCGGGCAACCTAGGTTTCGCTGTAGGGCGTTGCTCCACCAGATCGAATAGCTAGCGACTAAGAAGTCAACGCCAGAAGCATAAAACACAATAAAAATACAACAGTTTTTCCATCGTATAAAAGGAATAATTGCAAACAGTGTGAAAGTACTGGTCATTTCTACGATCCGGGCAACCTAGGTTTCGCTCTAGGGCGTTGCTCCACCAGATCGAATAGCTAGGGACTTAGAAGTCAACGCCAGAAGCATAAAATACAATAAAAATACAACAGTTTTTCCATCGTATAAAATGAATGATTGCAAACAGTGTGAAAGTTATGGTCATTTCTACGTTCCGGGCGACCTAGGCTTAACTCCAGGGCGTTGCTCTACCAGATCGAGTAGTTAGGGACTTTGAATACAACGCCAGAAGCATGAAATACAACAAAAATGCAACAGTTTTTCCATCGTATATCAGGAATAATTGCAACCAGAGTGAAAGTGATGGTTATAGGTCCGGGCGACCTAGGCTTCGCTCTGGGGTGTTGGTCCACCAGATCGAATAGTTAGGGCCTAAGAAGTCAACGCCAGAAGCATTAAAATACAAACTAAATACAATAGTTTTTCCATCGTATAACTGGAATAATTGCAACCAGGGTGAAGGTTATGGTCATTTCTACGTTAGGGGCAACCTAGGCTTCACTCTAGGTCGTTGCTCCACCAAATCGAATAGCTAGGGCCTTCGAAATCATAGCCCGAAGCATAAAATACAAAATTAATACAACAGTTATTCCATCGTATAACAGGTATTATTACAACCAGGGTGAAAGTAATGGGCATTTCTACGTTCCGAGCAACCTAGGCTTCACTCTAGGGCGTTGCTCCACCAGGTCGAGTAGTTAGGGCCTTAGAAAACAACTCCAGTCGCATAAAATACAATAAAAATTCAACAGTTTTTCCATCGTATAAAAAGAATAATTGCAACCAGTGTGAAAGTAATGGTCATTTCTACGTTTCGGTCAACCTAGGCTTCACTCAAGAGCGTTGCTCCACCAGATCGAATAGTTAGGGCCTTAGAAGTCAACGCGCGAAGCGTAAAATACAAAATAAATAGAACAGTTTTTCCATTGTGTGAAACAAATATTTGCAACCAGTGTGAAAGTTATGGCCATTTCTGCGTTCCGGGCAACCCAGGCTTCACTCTAGGGCGTTGTTCCACCAGATCGAATAGTTAGGGCCTGAGAAGTCAACGTCAGAAGCATAAAATACAATATAAATACAACAGCTTTTCCGTCGTATATAATGTATATTTGCAAACAGTGTGAAAGTAAAGGTCATTTCTAGGTTCCGGGCAACCTAGGGTTCACTCTAGGGCGTTCTTCCGCCAGATCTAATAGTTAGGGCCTAAGAAGTCAACGCCAGAAGCATAAAGTCCAATATAAATACAACAGCTTTACCATCGTATATAATGTATATTTGCAAACAGTGTGAAGGTATAGGTCATTTCTACGTTCCGGGCAACCTAGGCTTAACTGTAGGGCGTTGCTCCACCAGATCGAATAGTTAGGGCCTTAGAAGTCAACGCCTGAAGCATGAAATACAAAATAAATAGAACAGTTTTTCCATCGTATAACAGGGATAACTGCAACCAGTGTGAAAGTATAGGTCATTTCTACGTTCCGGGCAACCTAGGCTTCGCTCTAGGGCCTTGCTCCACCAGATCCAATAGCTAGGGACTTAGAAGTCAACCCCACAAGCATAAAATACAATAAAAATACAACAGTTTTTCCATCGTATAAAAGGAATAATTGCAACCAGTGTGAAACTTATGGTCATTTCTACGTTCCGGGCAACCTAGGCTTCACTCTAGGGCGTTGCTCCACCAGATCGAATAGCCAGGGACTTTGAATACAACGCCAGAAGCATAAAATACAATAAAAATGCAACAGTTTTTCCATCGTATAACAGGAAGGCTGCAACCCGTGTGAAAGTACTGGTCATTTCTATGCTCCCGGTAACCTAGGCTTCGCTCTAGGGACTTGCTCCACCAGATCGGATAGCTAGGGACTTAGAAGTCAACGCCAGAAGCATAAAACACAATAAAAATGCAACAGTTTTTCCACCGTATAACAGGAATAACTGCAACCAGTGTGAAAGTACTGGTCATTTCTACGTTGCGGGCAACCTAGGCGTCACCCTAGGGCGCTGCTCCACCAGATCGAATAGTTAGGACCTAAGAAGTCAACGCCAGAAGCATAAAATACAATATAAATACTACAGCTTTTCCATCGTATATGATGTATATTTGCAAACAGTGTGAAAGTAAAGGTCATTTCTACGTTCCGGGCAACATAGGCTTAACTGTAGGGCGTTGCTCCTACAGATCGCATAGTTCGGTACTTAGAATTTAACGCCAGAAGCATAAAATACAACAAAAATGCAACAGTTTTTCCATCGTATCACAGGAATAATTGCAACCAGTGTGAAAGTACAGGTCATTTCTACGTTCCGGGCAACCTAGGCTTCACTCTAGGGCGTTGCTGCACCACATCGAACAGCTACGGCCTTAGAAGTCAACTCCAGAAGCATAAAATACAATATAGATACAACAGCATTTCCAACGTATAAAATGAATGATTGCAAACTGTGTGAAAGTTATGGTCATTTCTACGTTGCGGGCAGCCTAGGCCTAACTCCAGGGCGTTGCTCCACCAGATCGAATAGTTAGGGACGTTGAATACAATGCCAGGAGCATAAAATACAATAAAAATGCAACAGTTTTTCCATCGTATAACAGGAATAACTGCAACTAGTGTGAAAGTACTGGCCATTTCTATGTTCCCGGTAACCTAGGCTTCACTCCAGGGTGTTGCTCCACCAGATCGAACAGCTAGGGACTTAGAATTCAACGCCAGAAGAATAAAATACAACATAATTATAACAGTGTTTCCATCATATAAAATGTATAATTGCAAGCAGTGTGAATGTAATGGTCATTTCTACCTTCCGGGCAACCTAGGCTTTACTCTAGAGCATTGCTCCACCAGATCTAATAGTTAGGGCCTAAGAAGTCAACGCCAGAAGCATAAAATCCAATATAAATACAACAGCTTTACCACCGTATATAATGTATATCTGCAAAAGTGTGAAGGTATAGGTCATTTCTACGTTCCGGGCAACCTAGGCTTAACTGTTGGGCGTTGTTCCACCAGATCGAATAGTTAGGGCCTTAGAAGTCAACGCCCGAAGCATGAAATACAAAATAAATAGAACAGTTTTTCCATCGTATAACAGGGATAACTGCAACCAGTGTGAAAGTAAAGGTCATTTCTACGTTCCGGGCAACCTAGGCTTCGCTCTAGGGCCTTGGTCCACCAGATCGAATAGCTAGGGACTTAGAAGTCAACCCCACAAGCATAAAATACAATAAAAATGCAACAGTTTTTCCATCGTATAACAGGACTAATTGCAACCAGTGTGAAAGTAATGGTCATTTCTACGTTCCGGGCAACCTAGGCTTCGCACTAGGGCCTTGCTCCACCAGATCGAATAGCTAGGGACTTAGAAGTCAACCCCACAAGCATAAAATATAATAAAAATGCAACAGTTTTTCCATCGTATAACAGGAATAATTGCAACCAGTGTGATAGTACAGGTCATTTCTACGTTACGGGCAACGTAGGTTTCGCTGTAGGGAGTTGCTGCACCAGATCGAATAGCTAGGGACTTAGAAGTCAACGCCAGGAGCATAAAATACAATAAAAATGCAACAGCTTTTCCATCGTATAACAGTAATAATTGCAACCAGTGTGAAAGTACAGGTCATTTCTACGTTACGGGCAACCTAGGTTACGCTGTTGGGAGTTGCTCCACCAGATCGAATAGCTAGGGACTTAGAAGTCAACGCCAGAAGCATAAAATACAATAAAAATGCAACAGTCTTTCCATCGTATGATAGGAATAACTGCAACCAGTGTGAATGTACTGGTCCTTTCTATGTTCCCGGTAACCTAGGCTTCACTCTAGGGCGTTGCTGCACCAGACCGAATAGCGAGGGACTTAGAAGTCAACGCGCGAAGCATAAAATACAAAATAAATAGAACAGTTTTTCCATTGTATGAAACGAATAATTGCAACCAGTGTGAAAGTTATGGTTATTTCTACGTTCCGGGCAACCTAGGCTTCACTCTAGGGCGTTGTTCCACCAGATCGAATAGTTAGGGCCTGAGAAGTCAACGTAAGAAGCATAAAATACAATATAAATACAACAGCTTTTCCATCGTATATAATGTATATTTGCAAACAGTGTGAAAGTAAAGGTCATTTCTTGGTTCCGGGCAACCTAGGCTTAACTGTAGGGCGTTGCTCCACCAGATCGCATAGCTATGGACTTAAAATTTAACGCCAGAAGCATAAAATACAATAAAAATGCAACAGTTTTTCCATCGTATAACAGGAATAATTGCAACCAGTGTGAAAGTACAGGTCATTTCTACGTTCCGGGCAACCTAGGTTTCGCTGTAGGGCGTTGCTCCACTAGATCGAATAGCTAGCGACTAAGAAGTCAACGCCAGAAGCATAAAACACAATAAAAATACAACAGTTTTTCCATCGTATAAAAGGAATAATTGCAACCAGTGTGAATGTTATGGTCTTTTCTACGTTCCGGGCAACCTAGGCTTAACTCCAGGGCGTTGCTCCACCAGATCGAATAGTTAGGGACTTTGAATACAACACCAGAAGCACAAAATACAATAAAAATGCAACAGTTTTTCCATCGTATAACAGGAATAATTGCAACCAGTGTGAAAGTACAGGTCATTTCTACGTTCCGGGCAACCTAGGTTTCGCTGTAGGGCGTTGCTCCACCAGATCGAATAGCTAGCGACTAAGAAGTCAACGCCAGAAGCATAAAACACAATAAAAATACAACAGTTTTTCCATCGTATAAAAGGAATAATTGCAACCAGTGTGAAGATTATGGTCATTTCTACGTTCCGTGCAACATAGGCTTCACTCTAGGGCGTTGCTCCACAACATCGAATAGCTACGGCTTTAGAAGTCAACGCCAGAAGCATAAAATACAATATAAATACAAGAGTTTTTCCATCGTATACAATGAATGATTGCAAACAGTGTGAAAGTAAAGGTCATTTCTTGGTTCCGGGCAACCTAGGCTTAACTGTAGGGCGTTGCTCCACCAGATCGCATAGCTATGGACTTAAAGTTTAACGCCAGAAGCATAAAATACAATAAAAATGCAACAGTTTTTCCATCGTATAACAGGAATAATTGCAACCAGTGTGAAAGTACAGGTCATTTCTACGTTCCGGGCAACCTAGGTTTCGCTGTAGGGCGTTGCTCCACCAGATCGAATAGCTAGCGACTAAGAAGTCAACGCCAGAAGCATAAAACACAATAAAAATACAACAGTTTTTCCATCGTATAAAAGGAATAATTGCAAACAGTGTGAAAGTACTGGTCATTTCTACGATCCGGGCAACCTAGGTTTCGCTCTAGGGCGTTGCTCCACCAGATCGAATAGCTAGGGACTTAGAAGTCAACGCCAGAAGCATAAAATACAATAAAAATACAACAGTTTTTCCATCGTATAAAATGAATGATTGCAAACAGTGTGAAAGTTATGGTCATTTCTACGTTCCGGGCGACCTAGGCTTAACTCCAGGGCGTTGCTCTACCAGATCGAGTAGTTAGGGACTTTGAATACAACGCCAGAAGCATGAAATACAACAAAAATGCAACAGTTTTTCCATCGTATATCAGGAATAATTGCAACCAGAGTGAAAGTGATGGTTATAGGTCCGGGCGACCTAGGCTTCGCTCTGGGGTGTTGGTCCACCAGATCGAATAGTTAGGGCCTAAGAAGTCAACGCCAGAAGCATTAAAATACAAACTAAATACAATAGTTTTTCCATCGTATAACTGGAATAATTGCAACCAGGGTGAAGGTTATGGTCATTTCTACGTTAGGGGCAACCTAGGCTTCACTCTAGGTCGTTGCTCCACCAAATCGAATAGCTAGGGCCTTCGAAATCATAGCCCGAAGCATAAAATACAAAATTAATACAACAGTTATTCCATCGTATAACAGGTATTATTACAACCAGGGTGAAAGTAATGGGCATTTCTACGTTCCGAGCAACCTAGGCTTCACTCTAGGGCGTTGCTCCACCAGGTCGAGTAGTTAGGGCCTTAGAAAACAACTCCAGTCGCATAAAATACAATAAAAATTCAACAGTTTTTCCATCGTATAAAAAGAATAATTGCAACCAGTGTGAAAGTAATGGTCATTTCTACGTTTCGGTCAACCTAGGCTTCACTCAAGAGCGTTGCTCCACCAGATCGAATAGTTAGGGCCTTAGAAGTCAACGCGCGAAGCGTAAAATACAAAATAAATAGAACAGTTTTTCCATTGTGTGAAACAAATATTTGCAACCAGTGTGAAAGTTATGGCCATTTCTGCGTTCCGGGCAACCCAGGCTTCACTCTAGGGCGTTGTTCCACCAGATCGAATAGTTAGGGCCTGAGAAGTCAACGTCAGAAGCATAAAATACAATATAAATACAACAGCTTTTCCGTCGTATATAATGTATATTTGCAAACAGTGTGAAAGTAAAGGTCATTTCTAGGTTCCGGGCAACCTAGGGTTCACTCTAGGGCGTTCTTCCGCCAGATCTAATAGTTAGGGCCTAAGAAGTCAACGCCAGAAGCATAAAATCCAATATAAATACAACAGCTTTACCACCGTATATAATGTATATCTGCAAAAGTGTGAAGGTATAGGTCATTTCTACGTTCCGGGCAACCTAGGCTTAACTGTTGGGCGTTGTTCCACCAGATCGAATAGTTAGGGCCTTAGAAGTCAACGCCCGAAGCATGAAATACAAAATAAATAGAACAGTTTTTCCATCGTATAACAGGGATAACTGCAACCAGTGTGAAAGTAAAGGTCATTTCTACGTTCCGGGCAACCTAGGCTTCGCTCTAGGGCCTTGGTCCACCAGATCGAATAGCTAGGGACTTAGAAGTCAACCCCACAAGCATAAAATACAATAAAAATGCAACAGTTTTTCCATCGTATAACAGGACTAATTGCAACCAGTGTGAAAGTAATGGTCATTTCTACGTTCCGGGCAACCTAGGCTTCGCTCTAGGGCCTTGCTCCACCAGATCCAATAGCTAGGGACTTAGAAGTCAACCCCACAAGCATAAAATACAATAAAAATACAACAGTTTTTCCATCGTATAAAAGGAATAATTGCAACCAGTGTGAAACTTATGGTCATTTCTACGTTCCGGGCAACCTAGGCTTCACTCTAGGGCGTTGCTCCACCAGATCAAATAGGTAGGGCCTAAGAAGTCAACGCCAGAAGCATAAAATACAAAATAAATACAACAGTTTTTCCATCGTATAACAGGAATAATTGCAACTAGTGAGAAAGTGATGTTCATTTCTACGTTCCGGGCAACCTAGTCTTCACTCTAGGGCGATGGTCCACCAGATCGAATAGTTAGGGCCTTAGAAGTCAACGCACGAAGCATAAAATACAAAATTAATAAAACAGTTTTTCCATCGTATAAAACGAATAATTGCAACCAGTGTGAAAGATATGGTCATTTCTACGTTACGGGCAACCTAGGCTTCACTCTAGGTCGTTGCTCCACCAAATCGAATAGCTAGGGCCTTAGAAGTCATAGCCCGAATCATAAAATACAAAATTAATACAACAGTTATTCCATCGTATAACAGGTATAATTACAACCAGGGTGAAAGTAATGGGCATTTCTACGTTCCGAGCAACCTAGGCTTCACTCTAGGGCGTTGCTCCACCAGGTCGAGTAGTTAGGGCCTTAGAAAACAACTCCAGACGCATAAAATACAATAAAAATACAACAGTTTTTCCATCGTATAAAAAGAATAATTGCAAGCAGTGTGAAAGTAATGGTCATTTCTACGTTTCGGGCAACCTAGGCTTCACTCAAGATCGTTGCTCCACCAGATCGAATAGTTAGGGCCTTAGAAGTCAACGCCCGAAGCATGAAATACAAAATAAATAGAACAGTTTTTCCATCGTATAACAGGAATAATTGCAACCAGTGTGAAGGTAATGGTCTATTCCACGTTCCGGGCAACCTAGGCTTCACTACAGGGCGGGGCTCCACCAGACCAAATAATTAGGGCCTAAGAAGTCAACGCCACAAGCATAAAATACAATATAAATACAACTGCTTTTCCATGATATATAATGTATATTTGGAAACATTGTGAAAGTAACGGTCATTTCTACGTTCCGGCAACCTAGGCTTTACTCTACGCCGTTGCTCCACCAGATCGAATAGTTAGGGATTTAGAATTCAACGCCAGAAACATAAAATACAACATAAGTACAACAGTTTTTCCATCGTATAACAGGAATGATTGCAACCAGTGTGAAAGTACAGGTCATTTCTACGTTCCGGGCAACCTAGGCTTCGCTTAGGGGCGTTGCTCCACCAGATCGAATAGCTAGGGACTTAGAAGTCAACGCCAGAAATATAAAATGCAATAAAAATACAACAGTTTTTCCATCGTATATAATGTATATTAGAAAACAGTGTGAAGGTAAAGGTCATTTCTACGTTCCGGGCAACCTAGGCTTAACTGTAGGGCGTTGCTCCACCAGATCGAATAGTTAGGGCCTTAGAAGTCAACGCGCGAAGCATAAAATACAAAATAAATAGAACAGTTTTTCCATTGTATGAAACGAATAATTGCAACCAGTGTGAAAGTTATGGTCATTTCTACGTTCCGGGCAACCTAGGCTTCACTCTAGGGCGTTGTTCCACCAGATCGAATAGTTAGGGCCTGAGAAGTCAACGTCAGAAGCATAAAATACAATATAAATACAACAGCTTTTCCATCGTATATAATGTATATTTGCAAACAGTGTGAAAGTAAAGGTAAATTCTAGGTTCCGGGTAACCTAGGCTTAACTGTAGGGCGTTGCTCCACCACATCGAATAGCTACGGCCTTAGAAGTCTACTCCAGAAGCATAAAATACAATATAGATACAACAGCATTTCCAACGTATAAAATGAATGATTGCAAACAGTGTGAAAGTTATGGTCATTTCTACGTTCCGGGCAGCCTAGGCCTAACTCCAGGGCGTTGCTCCACCAGATCGAACAGTTAGGGACTTTGAATACAAAGCCAGGAGCATAAAATACAATAAAAATGCAACAGTTTTTCCATCGTATAACAGGAATAACTGCAACCACTGTGAAAGTACTGGTCATTTCTATGTTCCCGGTAACCTAGGCTTCACTCTAGGACGTTGCTGCACCAGACCGAATAGCTAGGGATTTAGAATTCAGCGCCAGAAGAATAAAATACAACATATGTACAACAGTTTTTTCCATCGTATAAAATGTATAATTGCAAGCAGTGTGAACGTAATGGTCATTTCTACGTTCCGGGCAACCTTGGCTTAACTCCAGGGCGTTGCTCCACCAGATCGAATAGTTAGGGACTTTGAGTACAACGGCAGAAGCATAAAATACATTAAAAATGCAACAGTTTCTCCATTGTATAACAGGAATAACTGCAACCAGAGTGAAAGTACTGGTCATTTCTACGTTCCGGGCAACCTAGGCTTCACTCTAGGGAGGTGCTCCACCAGATCGAATAGTTAGGGCCTAAGAAGTCAACGCCAGAAGCACAAAATACGATATAAATACAACAGCTTTTGCATTGTATAGGATGTGTATTTGCAGACAGTGTGAAAGTAAAGGTCATTTCTACGTTCCGGGCAACATAGGCTTAACTGTAGGGCGCTGCTCCTCCAGATCGCATAGTTCGGTACATAGAATTTAACGCCAGAAGCATAAAATACAATAAAAATGCAACAGTTTTTCCATCGTATAACAGGAAAGCTGCAACCAGTGTGAAAGTACCGGTCATTTCTATGTTCCGGGTAACCTAGGCTTCACTCTAGGGCGTTGCTCCACCAGATCGAACAGCTAGGGACTTAGAATTCAACGCCAGAAGAATAAAATACAACATAATTATAACAGTGTTTCCATCGTATAAAATGAATGATTGCAAACAGTGTGAAAGTTATGTTCACTTCTACGTTCCGGGCAACCTAAGCTTAACTCCAGGGCGTTGCTCTACCAGATCGAATAGTTAGGGAGTTTGAATACAACGCCAGAAGCATAAAGTACAATAAAAATGCAACAGTTTTTCCATCGTATAACAGGAATAATTGCAACCAGAGTGAAAGTGATGGTCATAGGTCCGGGCGACCTAGGCTTCGCTCTGGGGTGTTGGTCCACCAGATCGAATAGTTAGGGCCTAAGAAGTCAACGCCAGAGGCATAAAATACAAAATAAATACAATAGTTTTTCCATCGTATAACAGGAATAATTGCAACCAGTGTGAAGGTAATGCTCCTTTCTATGTTCCGGGAAGCCTAGGCGTCACTCTAGGGCGGTGCTCCACCAGATCAAATAGGTAGGGCCTAAGAAGTGAACGCCAGAAGCATAAAATACAAAATAAATGCAACAGTTTTTCCATCGTATAACAGGAATAATTGCAACTAGTGTGAAAGTGATGTTCATTTCTACGTTCCGGGCAACCCAGTCTTCACTCTAGGGCGATGGTCCACCAGATCGAATAGTTAGGGCCTTAGAAGTCAATGCACGAAGCATAAAATACAAAATTAATAAAACAGTTTTTCCATCGTGTAAAACGAATAATTGCAACCAGTGTGAAAGTTATGGTCATTTCTACGTTCCGGACAACCTAGGATTCACTCTAGGGCGTTGTTCCACCAGATCGAATAGTTAGGGCCTAAGAAGTCAACTCCAGAAGCATAAAATTCAATAAAAATGCAACAGTTTTTCCATCGTATAACAGGAAAGCTGCAACCAGTGTGAAAGTACTGGTCATTTCTATGTTCCGGGTAACCTAGGCTTCACTCTAGGGCGTTGCTCCACCAGATCGAACAGCTAGGGACTTAGAATTCAACGCCAGAAGAATAAAATACAACATAATTATAACAGTGTTTCCATCATATAAAATGTATAATTGCAAGCAGTGTGAATGTAATGGTCATTTCTACCTTCCGGGCAACCTAGGCTTTACTCTAGAGCATTGCTCCACCAGATCGAATAGTTAGCGCCTAGGAAGACAACGCCAGAAGTATAAAATACAATATAAATACAACAGCTTTTCCATCGTATATAATGTATATTTGCAAACAGTGTGTAGGTAAAGGTCATTTCTACGTTCCGGGCAACCTAGGGTTCACTCTAGGGCGTTCTTCCACCAGATCTAATAGTTAGGGCCTAAGAAGTCAACGCCAGAAGCATAAAATCCAATATAAATACAACAGCTTTACCATCGTATATAATGTATATCTGCAAACAGTGTGAAGGTATAGGTCATTTCTACGTTCCGGGCAACCTAGGCTTAACTGTTGGGCGTTGTTCCACCAGATCGAATAGTTAGGGCCTTAGAAGTCAACGCCCGAAGCATGAAATACAAAATAAATAGAACAGTTTTTCCATCGTATAACAGGGATAACTGCAACCAGTGTGAAAGTAAAGGTCATCTCTACGTTCCGGGCAACCTAGGCTTCGCTCTAGGGCCTTGCTCCACCAGATCGCATAGCTAGGGACTTAGAAGTCAACCCCACAAGCATAAAATACAATAAAAATGCAACAGTTTTTCCATCGTATAACAGGAATAATTGCAACCAGTGTGAAAGTAATGGTCATTTCTACGTTCCGGGCAACATAGGCTTAACTGTAGGGCGTTGCTCCACCAGATCGCATAGTTCGGTACTTAGAATTTAACGCCAGAAGCATAAAATACAATAAAAATGCAGCAGTTTTTCCATCGTATAACAGGAATAATTGCAACCAGTGTGAAAGTACAGGTCATTTCTACGTTCCGGCCAACCTAGGCTTCACTCTAGGGCGTTCCTCCACCAGATCGAATAGTTAGGGCCTTAGAAGTCAACGCCAGAAGCATAAAATACAACATAAGTATAGCAGTTCTGCCATCGTATAAAATGTATAATTGCAAGCAGTGTGAAAGTAAAGGTCACTCCTACGTTCCGGGCAACCTAGGCTTCACTCTAGGGCTTTGTTCCACCAGATCGAATAGTTAGGGCCTAAGAAGTCAGCGCCAGAAGCATAAAATACAATATAAATACAATAGCTTTTCCATCGTATATAATGTATATTTGCAAACAGTGTGAAAGTAAAGGTCAATTCTAGGTTCCGGGTAACCTAGGCTTAACTGTAGGGCGTTGCTCCACCAGATCGAACAGATAGGTACTTAGAATTTAACGCCAGAAGCATAAAATACAATAAAAATGCATCAGTTTTTCCATCGTATAACAGGAATAATTGCAACCAGTGTGAACGTACAGGTCATTTCAACGTTCCGGGCAACCTAGGCTTCACTTTAGGGCGTCGCTCCTCCACATCGAATAGCTACGGCCTTAGAAGTCTACTCCAGAAGCATAAAATACAATATAGATACAACAGCATTTCCAACGTATAAAATGAATGATTGCAAACAGTGTGAAAGTTATGGTCATTTCTACGTTCCGGGCAGCCTAGGCCAAACTCCAGGGCGTTGCTCCACCACATCGAACAGTTAGGGACTTTGAATACAACGCCAGGAGCATAAAATACAATAAAAATGCAACAGTTTTTCCATCGTATAACAGGAATGATTGCAACCAGTGTGAAAGTACAGGTCATTTCTACGTTCCGGGCAACCTAGGCTTCGCTTAAGGGCGTTGCTCCACCAGATCGGATAGCTAGGGACTTAGAAGTCAACGCCAGAAGCATAAAATACAATAAAAATACTACAGTTTTTCCATCGTATATAATGTATATTAGAAAACAGTGTGAAGGTAAAGGTCATTTCTACGTTCCGGGCAACCTAGGCTTCACTCTAGGTCGTTGCTCCACCAAACCGAATAGCTAGGGCCTTAGAAGTCATAGCCCGAAGCATAAAATACAGAATTAATACAACAGTTATTCCATCGTATAACAGGTATAATTATAACCAGGGTGAAAGTAATGGGCATTTCTACGTTCCGAG
The DNA here is from genome assembly GCF_051401765.1 of Calliopsis andreniformis. NCBI lineage: Eukaryota > Metazoa > Arthropoda > Insecta > Hymenoptera > Andrenidae > Calliopsis > Calliopsis andreniformis. The sequence continues at coordinate 31,274,648 of NW_027480422.1, forward strand.
CAACCTAGGCTTCACTCTAGGGCGTTGCTCTACCAGGTCGAGTAGTTAGGGCCTTAGAAGTCAACGCCCGAAGCATAGAATACAATAAAGGTACAACAGTTTTTCCATCGTATAACAGGAGTAAATGCAACCAGTGTGAAAGTGATGGTCATTCCTACGTTCCGGGCAACCTAGGCTTCACTCTAGGGCGTTGCTCCACCAGATGGAATTGTTAGGGCCTTAGAAGTCAACGCGCGAAGCATAAAATACAAATTAAATAGAACAGATTTTCCATTGTATGAAACGAATAATTGCAACCAGTGTGAAAGTTATGGTCATTTCTACGTTCCGGGCAACCTAGGCTTCACTCTAGGGCGTTGTTCCACCAGATGGAATAGTTAGGGCCTGAGAAGTCAACGTCAGAAGCATAAAATACAATATAAATACAACAGCTTTTCCATCGTATATAATGTATATTTGCAAACAGTGTGAAAGTTATGGTCATTTCTACGTTCCGGGCAACCTAGGCTTCACTCTAGGGCGTTGTTCCACCAGATGGAATAGTTAGGGCCTGAGAAGTCAACGTCAGAAGCATAAAATACAATATAAATACAACAGCTTTTCCATCGTATATAATGTATATTTGCAAACAGTGTGAAAGTAAAGGTCATTTCTACGTTCCGGGCAACCTTGGCTTAACTCCAGGGCGTTGCTCCACCAGATCGAATAGTTAGGGACTTTGAGTACAACGGCAGAAGCATAAAATACATTAAAAATGCAACAGTTTCTCCATTGTATAACAGGAATAACTGCAACCAGAGTGAAAGTACTGGTCATTTCTACGTTCCGGGCAACCTAGGCTTCACTCTAGGGCGGTGCTCCACCAGATCGAATAGTTAGGGCCTAAGAAGTCAACGCCAGAAGCATAAAATGCAATGAAAATGCAACGGTTTTTCCTTCGTATAACACGAATAATTGCAACCAGTGTGAAAGTGATTGTCACTTCTAGGTTCTGGGCAACCTAGGCTTCACTCTAGGGTGTTGCTCCACCAGATCGAATAGCTAGGGCCTAAGAAGTCATCGCCAGAAGCATAAAACACAATATAAATACATCAGATGTTGCATCGTATAAAGCGAATAATTGCAACCAGTGTGAAAGTGACGGCCATTTCTACGTTCCGGCCATCATAGATATAACGCTGAGGCGTTGCTCCACCAGATCGAATAGTTAGGGCCTAGGAAGTCAACGCCCGAAGCATAAAATACAATATAAATACAACAGCCTTTAAATCATATGAAACGAATAATTGCAACCAGTGTGAAAGTTATTCTCATTTCTACGTTACGGGCAACCTAGGCTCAACTCTAGGGCGTTGCTTCACCAGATCGAATAGCTAGGGACTTAGAACTCAACGCCAGAAGAATAAAATGCAACATAAGTACAACAGTTTTTCCATCGTGTAAAATGAATAAGTGCAAACAGTGTGAAAGTAATGGTCATTTCTACGTTCCGTCAACCTATGCTTCACTCTAGGGCGTTGCTCCACCAGATCGAATAGTTAGGGCCTTAGAAGTCAACGCCCGAAGCATAAAATACAAAATAAATAGAACAGTTTTTCCATTGTATAAAACGCATAATTGCAACCAGTGTGAAAGCTATGGTCATTTCTACGGTCCGGGCAACCTAGGCTTCACTCTAGGGCCTTCTTCCACCAGATCGAATAGCTAGGGCCTAAGAAGTCAACGCCAGAGGCATAAAATACAATATAAGTACAGCAGTTCTTCCATCGTATAAAACGAATTATAGCAACCTGTGTGAAAGTTATGGTCATTTCTACGTTCCGGGCAAACTAGGCTTCACTCTAGGGAGTTGCTCCACCAGATCGAATAGCTACGGCCTTAGAAGTCAACGCCAGGGTCATAAAATACATTATAAAAACACCAGTTTTTCCATTGTATAAAACGAGTAATTGCAACCAGTGTGAAAGTTATGGTCATTTCTACGTTCCGGGCAACATAGGCTTCACGCTTGGACGTTGCCAGTCCAGATCGAATAGCTAGGACCTTAGAAGTCAATGCCAGATGCAGAAAATACAATATAAATATAACAGTTTTTCCATCGTATAGCATGAATAATTGCAGCCAGTGTGAAAGTAATGGTCATTTCTACGTTCCGGGTAGCCTAGGCTTCATTCTAGGGCGTTGTTGGAATAGATCGAACAGTTAGGGCTTAAGAAGTCAACGCCAGAAGCATAAAATAAAATATAAATACAACAGATTTCCCATCATATAAAACGAATAATAGCAACCAGAGTGAAAGTTATGGTCATTTCTACGTTCCGTGCAACCTAGGCTTCACTCTAGGGCGTCGCTCCACCAGTTCGAACAGCTAGGGACTTAGAATTCAACGCCAGAAGTATAAAATACAACATAAGTACAACAGTTTTACCATCGTATAAAATGAATAATCGCAAACAGTGTGAAGGTAATGGTCATTTCTACGTTCCGTGCAACCTAGGCTTCACTCTAGGGCGCCGGTCCACCGGATCCTATAGTTAGGGCATAAGAAGTCAACGCCGGAATCATAAAATAGGAAATAAATACGACATTTTTTCCATCGTATAAAACGAATAATTGCAACCAGTATGAAAGTTATGGTTATTTCTACGTTCCGGGTAACCCAGGCTTCACCCGATGGCATTGCTCCACCAGATCGGACAGCTAGGGCCTTAGAAGTCTACGCCCGAAGCAAAAAATACAATAAAAATACAACAGTTTTTGCATCGTATAGCCGGAATAATTGCAACCAGTATGACAGTTATGGTCATTTCTACGTTCCGGGCAACCTAGGCTTCACCATATGGCGTTGATCCTCCAGATCGAACAGTAAGGGCCTTAGAAGTCTACCCCCGAAGCAAGAAATACAATAAAAATACAACAGTTTTTCATCGTTCAGCTGGTATAATTTCAACCAGCATGAAAGTTATGGTCATTTCTACGTTCCGGCCAGCCTAGGCTGCACCCTAGGGCGTTGGTCCACCAGATCGAATAGTTAGGACCTTAGAAGTCAACGCCCGAAGCATAAAATACAATCAAAAAACAACAGTTTTTCCATCGTATAACAGGAACAATTGCATACAGTGTGAAAGTAATAGTCATGTCTACTTTCCGGGAGCCTAGGCTTCACTCTAGGGCGTTGCTCCAACAGATCGAATTTCTAGGGACTTAGAATTCAACGCCAGAAGCATAAAATGCAATAGAAATAGAACAGTTTTTCCATCGTATAACAGGAATAATTGCAACCAGTGTGAAAGTAATGGACATTTCTACGTTCCCGGCAACATAGGCTTCACTATAGGGCGTTGCTCCACCAGATCGAATAGCTAGCGCCTTAGAAAGCAACGCCAGACGCATAAAATACAATATAAATACAACAGTTTTTCCATTGTATAAAACGAATAATTGCAACCAGTGTCAAAGTTATGGTCATTTCTACGTTCCGGGCAACATAGGCTTCACCCTTGGACGTTGCCCCACCAGAGCGAATAGCTAGGACCTTAGAAGTCAACGCCAGAAGCAGAAAATGCAATAAAAATGCAACAGTTTTTCCATCGTATTGCATGAATAATTGCAACCAGTGTGAAAGTAATGATCATTTCGGCGTTTTGCTCTTCCTAGACATGACTCTGAGGCATTGCTCCACCAGATCGAACAGTTAGGGCCTTACAAGTCATCACCAGAAGAACAAAATACAATATAAATACAACAGTTTTTCCATCGTATAAAATCAATAATTGCATGCAGTGTGAAAGTAAGGGCCATCTCGACGTGCCGGGCAATCTAGGCTTCACTCGAGGCAGTTGCTCCACCACACCGAATAGCGACGGCCTAACAAGTCACCGCCAGTAGCATAAAAAACAATAAAAATACAACAGCTTTTCCATCGTATAACAGGAATAATTGCAACCAGTGTGAAAGTAACGGCCATTTCTACATTCCGTGCATCCTTGGCTTAACTCTGAGGCATTGCACCACCAGATCGAATAGCTAGGGCCTTAGAAGTGAATGCCAGAAGCATCAAATAGAATAAAAATCCATCAGATTTTCCATCGTATAACAGGAATAATTGCAACCAGTGTGAATGCGATGGTAATTGCTACGTTCCGGGCCACCTAGGCTTCACTCTAGGGCGTTGTTCCACCTGATCGAATAGTTAGGGCCTAAGAAGTCAGCGCCAGTAGCATAAAAAACAATAAAAATACAACAGTTGTTACATCGTATAACGGGAATAATTACAATCAGTGTGAAAGTAATGGTCATTTCTACGTTCCGGGCAACCTAGGCCTCACTCTAGACCGCTGTGCCACCAGATCGAATAGTTAGGGCCTAAGAACTCAACGTCAGAAGCATAAAATACGATATACGTACAACAGTTTTTCCATAGTATAAAACGAAAGATTGCAACCAGTGTGAAACTAATTGCCATTTCTACGCTCCGGGCGTCCTGGACTTAACTCTGAGGCATTGCTCCACCACATCGAATACAAAGGGCCTTAGAAGTCAACGTGAGAGGCATAAAGTACAATAAAAATCCAACAGTTTGTCCTTCGTATAACAGGAATAAGTGCAACCAGTGTGAAAGTAATGGTCATTTCTACGTTCCGGGCAACCTAGGTTTCGCTCTAGGGCGTTGCACCACCACATCGAATAGTTAGGGGCTTACAAGTCAACGCCAGAAGCATAAAATACAATAAAAATACAACAGTTTTTCCATTGTGAAACAGGAATAATTGCAACCAGTGTGAAAGAAATGGTCATTTCCACGTTCCGGGTAACATAGGCTGCACTCTTGGACGTTGCTCCAACAGATCGAATAGCTAGGACCTTAGAAGTCAACGCCAGAAGCAAAAAATACAATATAAATACAACAGCTTTTCCATCGTATAAAAGGTATAATTGCAACCAATCTGAAAGTAATGGTCACTTCTACGTTCCAGGCAACATAGGCTTCACTCTTGGACGGTGCCCCACCCGATCGAAAAATTAGGACCTAAGAAGTCAACGCCAGAAGCATAAAATAAAATAAAACTACAACAGTTTTTCCATCGTATAACAGGAATAATTGCAACCAGTGTGAAGGTGATGGTCATTTCTACGTTCCGGGCAACCTAGGCATCACTCTAGGTCGTTGCTCCACCAGATCGAAAAGTTAGGGCCTAAGAAGTCAACGCCAGAAGCATAAAATAGAATAAAGTTACAACAGTTTTTCCATCGTATAAAAGGTATAATTTCAACCAGTGTGAAAGTAATGGTCATTTCTACGTTCCGGGCAACCTAGGCTTCACTCTAGGTCGTTGCTCCACCAGATCGAAAAGTTAGGGCCTAAGAAGTCAACGCCAGAAGCATAAAATAAAATAAAATCACAACAGTTTTTCCATCGTATAAAAGGTATAATTGCAACCAGTGTGAAAGTAATGGTCATTTCTACGTTCCGGGCAACCTAGGCATCACCCTAGGGCGTTGCTCCACCAGATCCAATAGTTAGGGCCTTAGAAGTCAACGCCAGAAGCATAAGATACAATATAAATACAACAGTTTTTCCATTGTATAGAATGAATAATTGCAAACAGTGTGAATGAAATGGTCATTTCTACGTTCCGGGCAACCTAGGCTTCACTCTAGGGCGTCGCTCCACCAGGTCGAATAGTTAGGGCCTTAGAAAACAACGCCAGACGCATAAAATACAATAAAAATACAACCAGTATTCCATCGTATTAAAGGTACAATTGTAACCAGTGTGAAAGTAATGGTCATTTCTACGTTCCGGGCAACATAGGCTTCACTCTTGCACGTTGCCCCACCAGATCGAAAAGTTAGGGCCTAAGAAGTCAACGCCAGAAGCATAAAATAAAAATAATAACAACAGTTTTTCAATCGTATAAAAGGTACAATTGCAACCAGTGTGAAAGTAATGGTCATTTCTACGTTCCGGGCAACCTAGGCTTCACTCTAGGTCGTTGCTCCACCAGATCGAAAAGTTAGGGCCTAAGAAGTCAACGCCAGAAGCATAAAATAGAATAAAGTTACAACAGTTTTTCCATCGTATAAAAGGTATAATTTCAACCAGTGTGAAAGTAATGGTCATTTCTACGTTCCGGGCAACCTAGGCTTCACTCTAGGTCGTTGCTCCACCAGATCGAAAAGTTAGGGCCTAAGAAGTCAACGCCAGAAGCATAAAATAAAATAAAATTACAACAGTTTTTCCATCGTATAAAAGGTATAATTGCAACCAGTGTGAAAGTAATGGTCATTTCTACGTTCCGGGCAACATAGGCCTCACTCTTGGACGTTGCTCCAAGAGATCGAATTGCTAGGACCTTAGAAGTCAACGCCAGAAGCATAAAATACAATATAAATAAAACAGTTTTTCCATTGTATAAAATGAATAATTGCAAACAGTGTGAAAGTAATGGTCATTTCTACGTTCCGGGCAACCTAGGCTTCACTCTAGGGCGTTGCTCCACCAGGTCGAATAGTTAGGGCCTTCGAAAACAACGCCAGACGCATAAAATACAATAAAAATACAACAGATTTTCCATCGTATAAAAGGTATAATAGCAACCAATGTGAAAGTAATGGTCGCTTCTACGTTCCAGGCAACATAGGCTTCACGCTAAGTCGTTGCTCCACCAGATCGAAAAGTTAGGGCCTAAGAAGTCAACGCCAGAAGCATAAAATAAAATAAAATTGCAACTGTTTTTCCATCGTATAACAGGAATAATTGCAACCAGTGTGACAGTAATGGTCATTTCTACGTTCCGGGCAACATAGGCTTCACTCTTGGACGTTGCTCCATGAGATCGAATAGCTAGGACTTCAGAAGTCAACGCCAGATGCGTAGAATACAATATAAATACAACAGTCTTTCCATTGTATAAAATGAATAATTGCAAACAGTGTGAAGGTAATGGTCATTTCTACGTTCCGGGTATCCTATGCTTCACTCTAGGGCGTTACTCCACCAGGTCGAATAGTTAGGGCCTTACAAGTCAACGCCAGAAGCATAAAATACAATAAAAATACAACAGTTTTTCCATTGTGAAACAGGAATAATTGCAACCAGTGTGAAAGAAATGGTCATTTCTACGTTCCGGGTAACATAGGCTGCACTCTTGGACGTTGCTCCAACAGATCGAATAGTTAGGGCCTTCGAAAACAACGCCAGACGCATAAAATACAATAAAAATACAACAGATTTTCCATCGTATAAAAGGTATAATAGCAACCAATGTGAAAGTAATGGTCGCTTCTACGTTCCAGGCAACATAGGCTTCACGCTAAGTCGTTGCTCCACCAGATCGAAAAGTTAGGGCCTAAGAAGTCAACGCCAGAAGCATAAAATAAAATAAAATTGCAACTGTTTTTCCATCGTATAACAGGAATAATTGCAACCAGTGTGACAGTAATGGTCATTTCTACGTTCCGGGCAACATGGGCTTCACTCTTGGACGTTGCTCCATGAGATCGAATAGCTAGGACTTCAGAAGTCAACGCCAGATGCGTAGAATACAATATAAATACAACAGTCTTTCCATTGTATAAAATGAATAATTGCAAACAGTGTGAAGGTAATGGTCATTTCTACGTTCCGGGTATCCTATGCTTCACTCTAGGGCGTTACTCCACCAGGTCGAATAGTTAGGGCCTTACAAGTCAACGCCAGAAGCATAAAATACAATAAAAATACAACAGTTTTTCCATTGTGAAACAGGAATAATTGCAACCAGTGTGAAAGAAATGGTCATTTCTACGTTCCGGGTAACATAGGCTGCACTCTTTGACGTTGCTCCAACAGATCGAATAGCTAGGACCTTAGAAGTCAACGCCAGAAGCAAAAAATACAATATAAATACAATAGTTTTTCCATTGTATAAAATGAATAATTGCAAACAGTGTGAAAGGAATGGTCATTTCTACGTTCCGGGCAACCTAGGTTTCACTCTAGGGCGTTGCTCCTCCAGGTCGAATAGTTAGGGCCTTAGAAAACAACGCCAGACGCATAAAATACAATAAAAATACAACAGCTTTTCCATCGTATAAAAGGTATAATTGCAACCAATCTGAAAGTAATGGTCACTTCTACGTTCCAGGCAACATAGGCTTCACTCTTGGACGGTGCCCCACCCGATCGAAAAATTAGGACCTAAGAAGTCAACGCCAGAAGCATAAAATAAAATAAAACTACAACAGTTTTTCCATCGTATAACAGGAATAATTGCAACCAGTGTGAAGGTGATGGTCATTTCTACGTTCCGGGCAACCTAGGCATCACCCTAGGGCGTTGCTCCACCAGATCCAATAGTTAGGGCCTTAGAAGTCAACGCCAGAAGCATAAAATAAAATATAATAACAACAGTTTTTCAATCGTATAAAAGGTACAATTGCAACCAGTGTGAAAGTAATGGTCATTTCTACGTTCCGGGAGACCTAGGCTTCACTCTGGGGCGTTGGTCCACCAGATCAAATAGTTAGCGCCTAAGAAGGCAACGCCAGAGGCATAAAATACAAAATAAATACATTAGTTTTTGCATCGTCTAAAACGAATAATTGCACGAGTGTGAAATGTATGGCCATTTCTACGTTCCGGGCAACCTAGGCTTCACTCTCGGGCGTTGCTCCACCACATCGAATAGCTACGGCCTTAGAAGTCAACGCCAGGGTCATAAAATACATTATAAAAACACCAGTTTTTCCATTGTAGAAAACGAGTAATTGCAACCAGTGTGAAAGTTATGGTCATTTCTACGTTCCGGGCAACATAGGCTTCACGCTTGGACGTTGCCAGTCCAGATCAAATAGCTAGGACCTTAGAAGTCAATGCCAGATGCAGAAAATACAATAAAAATACAACAGTTTTTCCATCGTATAGCATGAATAATTGCAACCAGTGTGAAATTTATGGTCATTTCTACGTTCCGTGCGACCTAGGCTTGACACTAGGGCGTTGCTCCACCACATCGAATAGCTACGTCCTTTGAAGTCAACGCCAGAAGCATAAAATACAATATAAATATAACAGTTTTTCCATCGTATACAATGAATGATAGCAAGCATTGTGAAAGTAACGGTCATTTCTACGTTCCGGGCAACCTAGGCTTCACTCTTGGACGTTGCCCCACCAGATCGAATAGCTAGGACCTTAGAAGTCATTGCCAGAAGCAGAAAATACAATAAAAATGCAACAGTTTTTCCATCGTATAGCATGAATAATTGCAGCCAGTGTGAAAGTAATGGTCATTTCTACGTTCCGGGTAGCCTAGGCTTCATTCTAGGGCGTTGTTGGAATAGATCGAACAGTTAGGGCTTAAGAAGTCAACGCCAGAAGCATAAAATACAATATAAATACAACAGATTTCCCATCATATAAAACGAATAATAGCAACCAGTGTGAAAGTTATGGTCATTTCTACGTTCCGTGCAACCTAGGCTTCACTCTAGGGCGTCGCTCCACCAGTTCGAACAGCTAGGGACTTAGAATTCAACGCCAGAAGTATAAAATACAACATAAGTACAACAGTTTTACCATCGTATAAAATGAATAATCGCAAACAGTGTGAAGGTAATGGTCATTTCTACGTTCCGTGCAACCTAGGCTTCACTCTAGGGCGCCGGTCCACCGGATCCTATAGTTAGGGCATAAGAAGTCAACGCCGGAATCATAAAATAGGAAATAAATACGACATTTTTTCCATCGTATAAAACGAATAATTGCAACCAGTATGAAAGTTATGGTGATTTCTACGTTCCGGGTAACCCAGGCTTCACCCGATGGCATTGCTCCACCAGATCGGACAGCTAGGGCCTTAGAAGTCTACGCCCGAAGCAAAAAATACAATAAAAATACAACAGTTTTTGCATCGTATAGCCGGAATAATTGCAACCAGTATGACAGTTATGGTCATTTCTACGTTCCGGGCAACCTAGGCTTCACCATATGGCGTTGCTCCTCCAGATCGAACAGTAAGGGCCTTAGAAGTCTACCCCCGAAGCAAGAAATACAATAAAAATACAACAGTTTTTCATCGTTCAGCTGGTATAATTTCAACCAGCATGAAAGTTATGGTCATTTCTACGTTCCGGCCAGCCTAGGCTGCACCCTAGGGCGTTGGTCCACCAGATCGAATAGTTAGGACCTTAGAAGTCAACGCCCGAAGCATAAAATACAATCAAAAAACAACAGTTTTTCCATCGTATAACAGGAACAATTGCATACAGTGTGAAAGTAATAGTCATGTCTACTTTCCGGGAGCCTAGGCTTCACTCTAGGGCGTTGCTCCAACAGATCGAATTTCTAGGGACTTAGAATTCAACGCCAGAAGCATAAAATGCAATAGAAATAGAACAGCTTTTCCATGGTATAACAGGAATAATTGCAACCAGTGTGAAAGTAATGGACATTTCTACGTTCCCGGCAACATAGGCTTCACTATAGGGCGTTGCTCCACCAGATCGAATAGCTAGCGCCTTAGAAAGCAACGCCAGACGCATAAAATACAATATAAATACAACAGTTTTTCCATTGTATAAAACGAATAATTGCAACCAGTGTCAAAGTTATGGTCATTTCTACGTTCCGGGCAACATAGGCTTCACCCTTGGACGTTGCCCCACCAGAGCGAATAGCTAGGACCTTAGAAGTCAACGCCAGAAGCAGAAAATGCAATAAAAATGCAACAGTTTTTCCATCGTATTGCATGAATAATTGCAACCAGTGTGAAAGTAATGATCATTTCGGCGTTTTGCTCTTCCTAGACATGACTCTGAGGCATTGCTCCACCAGATCGAACAGTTAGGGCCTTACAAGTCAACACCAGAAGAACAAAATACAATATAAATACAACAGTTTTTCCATCGTATAAAATCAATAATTGCATGCAGTGTGAAAGTAAGGGTCATCTCGACGTGCCGGGCAATCTAGGCTTCACTCGAGGCAGTTGCTCCACCACACCGAATAGCGACGGCCTAACAAGTCACCGCCAGTAGCATAAAAAACAATAAAAATACAACAGCTTTTCCATCGTATAACAGGAATAATTGCAACCAGTGTGAAAGTAACGGCCATTTCTACATTCCGTGCATCCTTGGCTTAACTCTGAGGCATTGCACCACCAGATCGAATAGCTAGGGCCTTAGAAGTGAATGCCAGAAGCATCAAACAGAATAAAAATCCATCAGTTTTTCCATCGTATAACAGGAATAATTGCAACCAGTGTGAATGCGATGGTAATTGCTACGTTCCGGGCCACCTAGGCTTCACTCTAGGGCGTTGTTCCACCTGATCGAATAGTTAGGGCCTAAGAAGTCAACGCCAGTAGCATAAAAAACAATAAAAATACAACAGTTGTTACATCGTATAACAGGAATAATTACAATCAGTGTGAAAGTAATGGTCATTTCTACGTTCCGGGCAACCTAGGCCTCACTCTAGACCGCTGTGCCACCAGATCGAATAGTTAGGGCCTAAGAACTCAACGTCAGAAGCATAAAATACGATATACGTACAACAGTTTTTCCATAGTATAAAACGAAAGATTGCAACCAGTGTGAAACTAATGGCCATTTCTACGCTCCGGGCGTCCTGGACTTAACTCTGAGGCATTGCTCCACCACATCGAATACAAAGGGCCTGAGAAGTCAACGTGAGAGGCATAAAGTACAATAAAAATCCAACAGTTTGTCCTTCGTATAACAGGAATAAGTGCAACCAGTGTGAAAGTAATGGTCATTTCTACGTTCCGGGCAACCTAGGTTTCGCTCTAGGGCGTTGCACCACCACAACGAATAGTTAGGGCCTTACAAGTCAACGCCAGAAGCATAAAATACAATAAAAATACAACAGTTTTTCCATTGTGAAACAGGAATAATTGCAACCAGTGTGAAAGAAATGGTCATTTCCACGTTCCGGGTAACATAGGCTGCACTCTTGGACGTTGCTCCAACAGATCGAATAGCTAGGACCTTAGAAGTCAACGCCAGAAGCAAAAAATACAATATAAATACAATAGTTTTTCCATTGTATAAAATGAATAATTGCAAACAGTGTGAAAGGAATGGTCATTTCTACGTTCCGGGCAACCTAGGTTTCACTCTAGGGCGTTGCTCCACCAGGTCGAATAGTTAGGGCCTTAGAAAACAACGCCAGACGCATAAAATACAATAAAAATACAACAGCTTTTCCATCGTATAAAAGGTATAATTGCAACCAATCTGAAAGTAATGGTCACTTCTACGTTCCAGGCAACATAGGCTTCACTCTTGGACGGTGCCCCACCCGATCGAAAAATTAGGACCTAAGAAGTCAACGCCAGAAGCATAAAATAAAATAAAACTACAACAGTTTTTCCATCGTATAACAGGAATAATTGCAACCAGTGTGAAGGTGATGGTCATTTCTACGTTCCGGGCAACCTAGGCATCACCCTAGGGCGTTGCTCCACCAGATCCAATAGTTAGGGCCTTAGAAGTCAACGCCAGAAGCATAAGATACAATATAAATACAACAGTTTTTCCATTGTATAGAATGAATAATTGCAAACAGTGTGAATGAAATGGTCATTTCTACGTTCCGGGCAACCTAGGCATCACCCTAGGGCGTTGCTCCACCAGATCCAATAGTTAGGGCCTTAGAAGTCAACGCCAGAAGCATAAGATACAATATAGATACAACAGTTTTTCCATTGTATAGAATGAATAATTGCAAACAGTGTGAATGAAATGGTCATTTCTACGTTCCGGGCAACCTAGGCTTCACCCTAGGGCGTCGCTCCACCAGGTCGAATAGTTAGGGCCTTAGAAAACAACGCCAGACGCATAAAATACAATAAAAATACAACAGCTATTCCATCGTATTAAAGGTACAATTGCAACCAGTGTGAAAGTAATGGTCATTTCTACGTTCCGGGCAACATAGGCTTCACTCTTGGACGTTGCCCCACCAGATCGAAAAGTTAGGGCCTAAGAAGTCAACGCCAGAAGCATAAAATAAAATATAATAACAACAGTTTTTCAATCGTATAAAAGGTACAATTGCAACCAGTGTGAAAGTAATGGTCATTTCTACGTTCCGGGCAACCTAGGCTTCACTCTAGGTCGTTGCTCCACCAGATCGAAAAGTTAGGGCCTAAGAAGTCAACGCCAGAAGCATAAAATAGAATAAAGTTACAACAGTTTTTCCATCGTATAAAAGGTATAATTTCAACCAGTGTGAAAGTAATGGTCATTTCTACATTCCGGGCAACCTAGGCTTCACTCTAGGTTGTTGCTCCACCAGATCGAAAAGTTAGGGCCTAAGAAGTCAACGCCAGAAGCATAAAATAAAATAAAATTACAACAGTTTTTCCATCGTATAAAAGGTATAATTGCAACCAGTGTGAAAGTAATGGTCATTTCTACGTTCCGGGCAACATAGGCCTCACTCTTGGACGTTGCACCAAGAGATCGAATTGCTAGGACCTTAGAAGTCAACGCCAGAAGCATAAAATACAATATAAATAAAACAGTTTTTCCATTGTATAAAATGAATAATTGCAACCAGTGTGAAAGTAATGATCAATTCGGCGTTTTGCTCTTCCTAGACATGACTCTGAGGCATTGCTCCACCAGATCGAACAGTTAGGGCCTTACAAGTCAACACCAGAAGAACAAAATACAATATAAATACAACAGTTTTTCCATCGTATAAGATCAATAATTGCATGCAGTGTGAAGGTAAGGGCCATCTCGACGTGCCGGGCAATCTAGGCTTCACTCGAGGCAGTTGCTCCACCACACCGAATAGCTACGGCCTAACAAGTCACCGCCAGTAGCATAAAAAACAATAAAAATACAACAGCTTTTCCATCGTATAACAGGAATAATTGCAACCAGTGTGAAAGTAACGGCCATTTCTACATTCCGTGCATCCTTGGCTTAACTCTGAGGCATTGCACCACCAGATCGAATAGCTAGGGCCTTAGAAGTGAATGCCAGAAGCATCAAATAGAATAAAAATCCATCAGTTTTTCCATCGTATAACAGGAATAATTGCAACCAGTGTGAATGCGATGGTAATTGCTACGTTCCGGGCCACCTAGGCTTCACTCTAGGGCGTTGTTCCACCAGATCGAATAGTTAGGGCCTAAGAAGTCAACGCCAGTAGCATAAAAAACAATAAAAATACAACAGTTGTTACATCGTATAACAGGAATAATTACAATCAGTGTGAAAGTAATGGTCATTTCTACGTTCCGGGCAACCTAGGCCTCACTCTAGACCGCTGTGCCACCAGATCGAATAGTTAGGGCCTAAGAAGTCAACGTCAGAAGCATAAAATACGATATACGTACAACAGTTTTTCCATAGTATAAAACGAAAGATTGCAACCAGTGTGAAACTAATGGCCATTTCTACGCTCCGCGCGTCCTGGACTTAACTCTGAGGCATTGCTCCACCACATCGAATACAAAGGGCCTTAGAAGTCAACGTGAGAGGCATAAAGTACAATAAAAATCCAACAGTTTGTCCTTCGTATAACAGGAATAAGTGCAACCAGTGTGAAAGTAATGGTCATTTCTACGTTCCGGGCAACCTAGGTTTCGCTCTAGGGCGTTGCACCACCACATCGAATAGTTAGGGCCTTACAAGTCAACGCCAGAAGCATAAAATACAATCAAAATACAACAGTTTTTCCATTGTAAAACAGGAATAATTGCAACCAGTGTGAAAGAAATGGTCATTTCTACGTTCCGGGCAACACAGGCTGCACTCTTGGACGTTGCTCCAAGAGATCGAATAGCTAGGACCTTAGAAGTCAACGCCAGAAGCAAAAAATACAATATAAATGCAATAGTTTTTCCATTGTATAAAATGAATAATTGCAAACAGTGTGAAAGGAATGGTCATCTCTACGTTCCGGGCAACCTAGGTTTCACTCTAGGGCGTTGCTCCACCAGGTCGAATAGTTAGGGCCTTAGAAAACAACGCCAGAAGCATAAAATACAATATAAATAAAACAGTTTTTCCATTGTATAAAATGAATAATTGCAAACAGTGTGAAAGTAATGGTCATTTCTACGTTCCAGGCAACCTAGGCTTCACTCTAGGGCGTTGCTCCACCAGGTCGATAAGTTAGGGCCTTCGAAAACAACGCCAGAAGCATAAAATACAATATAAATAAAACAGTTTTTCCATTGTATAAAATGAATAATTGCAAACAGTGTGAAAGTAATGGTCATTTCTACGTTCCAGGCAACCTAGGCTTCACTCTAGGGCGTTGCTCCACCAGGTCGATAAGTTAGGGCCTTCGAAAACAACGCCAGACGCATAAAATACAATAAAAATACAACAGATTTTCCATCGTATAAAAGGTATAATAGCAACCAATGTGAAAGTAATGGTCGCTTCTACGTTCCAGGCAACATAGGCTTCACGCTAAGTCGTTGCTCCACCAGATCGAAAAGTTAGGGCCTAAGAAGTCAACGCCAGAAGCATAAAATAAAATAAAATTGCAACTGTTTTTCCATCGTATAACAGGAATAATTGCAACCAGTGTGACAGTAATGGTCATTTCTACGTTCCGGGCAACATAGGCTTCACTCTTGGACGTTGCTCCATGAGATCGAATAGCTAGGACTTCAGAAGTCAACGCCAGATGCGTAGAATACAATATAAATACAACAGTCTTTCCATTGTATAAAATGAATAATTGCAAACAGTGTGAAGGTAATGGTCATTTCTACGTTCCGGGTATCCTATGCTTCACTCTAGGGCGTTACTCCACCAGGTCGAATAGTTAGGGCCTTACAAGTCAACGCCAGAAGCATAAAATACAATAAAAATACAACAGTTTTTCCATTGTGAAACAGGAATAATTGCAACCAGTGTGAAAGAAATGGTCATTTCTACGTTCCGGGTAACATAGGCTGCACTCTTGGACGTTGCTCCAACAGATCGAATAGTTAGGGCCTTCGAAAACAACGCCAGACGCATAAAATACAATAAAAATACAACAGATTTTCCATCGTATAAAAGGTATAATAGCAACCAATGTGAAAGTAATGGTCGCTTCTACGTTCCAGGCAACATAGGCTTCACGCTAAGTCGTTGCTCCACCAGATCGAAAAGTTAGGGCCTAAGAAGTCAACGCCAGAAGCATAAAATAAAATAAAATTGCAACTGTTTTTCCATCGTATAACAGGAATAATTGCAACCAGTGTGACAGTAATGGTCATTTCTACGTTCCGGGCAACATAGGCTTCACTCTTGGACGTTGCTCCATGAGATCGAATAGCTAGGACTTCAGAAGCCAACGCCAGATGCGTAGAATACAATATAAATACAACAGTCTTTCCATTGTATAAAATGAATAATTGCAAACAGTGTGAAGGTAATGGTCATTTCTACGATCCGGGTATCCTATGCTTCACTCTAGGGCGTTACTCCACCAGGTCGAATAGTTAGGGCCTTACAAGTCAACGCCAGAAGCATAAAATACAATAAAAATACAACAGTTTTTCCATTGTGAAACAGGAATAATTGCAACCAGTGTGAAAGAAATGGTCATTTCTACGTTCCGGGTAACATAGGCTGCACTCTTGGACGTTGCTCCAACAGATCGAATAGCTAGGACCTTAGAAGTCAACGCCAGAAGCAAAAAATACAATATAAATACAATAGTTTTTCCATTGTATAAAATGAATAATTGCAAACAGTGTGAAAGGAATGGTCATTTCTACGTTCCGGGCAACCTAGGTTTCACTCTAGGGCGTTGCTCCACCAGGTCGAATAGTTAGGGCCTTAGAAAACAACGCCAGACGCATAAAATACAATAAAAATACAACAGCTTTTCCATCGTATAAAAGGTATAATTGCAACCAATCTGAAAGTAATGGTCACTTCTACGTTCCAGGCAACATAGGCATCACTCTTGGACGGTGCCCCACCCGATCGAAAAATTAGGACCTAAGAAGTCAACGCCAGAAGCATAAAATAAAATAAAACTACAACAGTTTTTCCATCGTATAACAGGAATAATTGCAACCAGTGTGAAGGTGATGGTCATTTCTACGTTCCGGGCAACCTAGGCATCAGCCTAGGGCGTTGCTCCACCAGATCCAATAGTTAGGGCCTTAGAAGTCAACGCCAGAAGCATAAGATACAATATAAATACAACAGTTTTTCCATTGTATAGAATGAATAATTGCAAACAGTGTGAATGAAATGGTCATTTCTACGTTCCGGGCAACCTAGGCTTCACTCTAGGGCGTCGCTCCACCAGGTCGAATAGTTAGGGCCTTAGAAAACAACGCCAGACGCATAAAATACAATAAAAATACAGCAGCTATTCCATCGTATTAAAGGTACAATTGCAACCAGTGTGAAAGTAATGGTCATTTCTACGTTCCGGGCAACATAGGCTTCACTCTTGGACGTTGCCCCACCAGATCGAAAAGTTAGGGCCTAAGAAGTCAACGCCAGAAGCATAAAATAAAATATAATAACAACAGTTTTTCAATCGTATAAAAGGTACAATTGCAACCAGTGTGAAAGTAATGATCATTTCTACGTTCCGGGCAACCTAGGCTTCACTCTAGGTCGTTGCTCCACCAGATCGAAAAGTTAGGGCCTAAGAAGTCAACGCCAGAAGCATAAAATAGAATAAAGTTACAACAGTTTTTCCATCGTATAAAAGGTATAATTTCAACCAGTGTGAAAGTAATGGTCATTTCTACATTCCGGGCAACCTAGGCTTCACTCTAGGTCGTTGCTCCACCAGATCGAAAAGTTAGGGCCTAAGAAGTCAACGCCAGAAGCATAAAATAAAATAAAATTACAACAGTTTTTCCATCGTATAAAAGGTATAATTGCAACCAGTGTGAAAGTAATGGTCATTTCTACGTTCCGGGCAACATAGGCCTCACTCTTGGACGTTGCTCCAAGAGATCGAATTGCTAGGACCTTAGAAGTCAACGCCAGAAGCATAAAATACAAAATAAATACAACAGTTTTTCCATCGTAAAACAGGAATAATTGCAACCAGAGTGAAAGTAATGGTCATTTAAACGTTCCGGGCAACATAGGCTTCACTCTTGGACGTTGCTCCATGAGATCGAATAGCTAGGACCTCAGAAGTCAACGCCAGATGCATAGAATACAATATAAATACAACAGTCTTTCCATTGTATAAAATGAATAATTGCAAACAGTGTGAAGGTAATGGTCATTTCTACGTTCCGGGTATCCTAGGCTTCACTCTAGGGCGTTGCTCCAACAGATCGAATTTCTAGGGACTTAGAATTCAACGCCAGAAGCATAAAATGCAATAGAAATAGAACAGTTTTTCCATCGTATAACAGGAATAATTGCAACCAGTGTGAAAGTAATGGACATTTCTCCGTTCCGGGCAACCTAGGCTTCACTCTAGGCGGTTGCTCCACCACACCGAATAGCTACGGCCTTAGAAGTAAACGCCAGAAGCATAAAATACAATATAAATACAACAGTTTTTCCATCGTCTTACATGAGTAATTGCCACCAGTGTGAAAGATATGGTCATTTCTACGTTCCGGAAAACCTAGGCTTCACTCTAGGGCGTTGGTCCACCAGATCCAATAGTTAGGGCCTAAGAAGTCGACGCCAGAAGCACCAAATGCAAAATAAATACAACAGTTTTTCCATCGTATAAAAAGAATAATTGCAACCGGTATGAACGTTATGGTCATTTCTACGTTCCGGGCGACCTAAGCTTCACTCTAGGGCGTTGCTGCACCACATCGAATAGCTCCGGCCTTAGAAGTCAACGACAGAAGCATAAAATACAATAAAAATACAACAGGTTTTCCATCGTATAGCATGAATAATTGCCGCCAGTGTGAAAGTAATGGTCATTCGTACGTTTCGCGCTACCTAGGCTTCACCCTAGGGCGTTGCTCCACCACGTCGAATAGTTAGGGCCTCGAAGTCAACGCCAGACGCAGTAAATACAATGTAAATACAACAGTTCTTCCATCGTATAAAATGAATTATTGCAAACAGTGTGAAAGTAATGGTCATTTCTACGTTCCGGGCGACCTCAGCTTCACTCTAGGGCGTTGCTGCACCACATCGAATAGCTACGGCCTTAGAAGTCAACGCCTGAAGCATAAAATACAAAAAAATACGACAGTTTTTCCATTGTATAACAGGAATAATTGCAACAAGTGTGAAGGTAATGGTCATTTCTACGTTCCGTCTGACCTAGGCTTCACTCTAGGGCGTTGCTCCACAAGATCGAAAAGTTAGGGCCTAAGAAGTCAACGCCAAAAGCATAAAATACAATATAATTACAACATTTTTTCCATCGTATGAAATGAATGATTGCAAACAGTGTGAAAGTAACGGTCATTTCGACTTGCCGGGCAAACTAGGCTTCACTCTAGGGAGTTGCTCCTCCACATCGAATAGCTACGGACTTAGAAGTCAACGCCGGAAGCATAAAATACAGTATAAATAGAGAAGTTTTTCCAATGTGTAACAGGAGTAATTGCAACCAGTGTGAAAGTAATGGTCATTTCGACGCTCCGGGTAACCTAGGCTTCACACTAGGGTGTTGCACCACCAGATCGAAAAGTTAGGGCCTAAGAAGTCAACACCAGAAACATAAAATAAAATAAAATATCAACAGTTTTTCCATCGTATAACAGGAATAATTGTAACCCGTGTGAAATTATATCGCCACTTCTACGTTCCGTGCAACCTAGGCTTCAATATAGGGCGTTGCTCCACATGATCGAACAGTTAGGGCCTTACAAAACAACGACAGAAGCATAAAATACAGTAAAAACACAACAGTTTTTCCATCGTATAAAAGGAATAATTGCAACCAGTGTCAAAGTTATGGTCATTTCTACGTTCCGGGCAACATAGGCTTCACCCTTGGACGTTGCCCCACCAGAGCGAATAGCTAGGACCTTAGAAGTCAACGCCAGAAGCAGAAAATGCAATAAAAATGCAACAGTTTTTCCATCGTACTGCATGAATAATTGCAACCAGTGTGAAAGTAACGGCCATTTCTACATTCCGTGCATCCTTGGCTTAACTCTGAGGCATTGCACCACCAGATCGAATAGCTAGTTCCTTAGAAGTGAATGCCAGAAGCATCAAATAGAATAAAAATCCATCAGTTTTTCCATCGTATAACAGGAATAATTGCAACCAGTGTGAATGCGATGGTAATTGCTACGTTCCGGGCCACCTAGGCTTCACTCTAGGGCGTTGTTCCACCAGATCGAATAGTTAGGGCCTAAGAAGTCAACGCCAGAAGCATAAAATAAAATAAAATTACAACAGTTTTTCCATCGTATAACAGGAATAATTGCAACCAGTGCGAAAGTGATGGTCATTTCTACGTTGCGGGCAACCTATTCATCACACTAGCGCGTTGGTCCACCAGATCCAGCACTTAGGGCCTAAGAAGCCGACGTCAGGAGCATCAAATACAAAATAGATACAACAGTTTTTCCATTGTAAAACAGGAATAATTGCAACCAGTGTGAAAGAAATGGTCATTTCTACGTTCCGGGCAACATAGGCTTCACTCTTGGACGTTGCTCCAAGAGATCGAATAGCTAGGACCTTAGAAATCAACGCCAGAAGCATAGAATACAATATAAATACAACAGTCTTTCCATTGTATAAAATGAATAATTGCAGACAGTGTGAAAGTAATGGTCATTTCTACATTCCGAGCAACCTAGGCTTCACTCTAGGGCGTTGCTCCACCAGATCGAACAGTTAGGGCCTTAGTAGTCAACGCCAGAAGCATAAAATACGATATAAATACAACAGCTTTTCCATCGTATAAAATGAATAATTGCAAACAGTGTGAATGTAATGGTCATTTCTACGTTCCGCGCAACCTGGGCTTCACTGTAGGGCGTTGCTCCACCAGATCGAATAGTTAGGGCCCTAGAAGTCAACGCCAGAAGCATCAAATACAATAAAAATACAACAGATTTTTCATCGTATTACAGGAATAAATGCAACCAGTGTGAAAGTGATGGTCATTTCTACGTTGCGGGCAACCTAGGCATCACTCTAGGGCGTTGTTCCACCAGATCCAATAGTTAGGGCCTAAGAAGCCAACGCCAGGAGCATCAAATACAAAATAAATACAACAGTTTTTCCATCGTAAAACAGGAATAATTGCAACCAGTGTGAAAGAAATGGTCATTTCTACGTTCCGGGCAACATAGGCTTCACTCTTGGACGTTGCTCCAAGAGATCGAATAGCTAGGACCTTAGAAGTCAACGCCAGAAGCATAGAATAAAATAAAATTACAACAGTTTTTCCATCGTATAAAGGTATAATTGCAACCAGTGTGAAAGTAATGGTCATTTCTTCGTTCCGGGCAACATAGGCTTCACTCTAGGGCGTTGGCC
Source organism: Calliopsis andreniformis (assembly GCF_051401765.1). Taxonomy (NCBI): domain Eukaryota; kingdom Metazoa; phylum Arthropoda; class Insecta; order Hymenoptera; family Andrenidae; genus Calliopsis; species Calliopsis andreniformis. Next base: position 31,296,083 of record NW_027480422.1, read on the forward strand.
CACCAGATTCAATAATTAGGGCATAAGAAGCCAACGCTAGAAGCATCAAATAAAAAATAAATACAACAGACTTTCCATCGTAAAACAGGAATAATTGCAACCAGTGTGAAAGAAATGGCTATTTCTACATTCCGCGGAACCTAGGCTTCACTCTAGGGCGTGCTCCAACAGATCGAATAGTTCGGGGCTTAGAAAACAAGGCCTGACGCATAAAATACAATAAAAATACAACAGGTCTTCCATTGTACAAAACGAATAATTGCAACCAGTGTGAAAGTAATGGTCATTTCTACGTTCCGGGCAACGTAGGCCTCACTCTTGGACGTTGCTCCAAGAGATCGAATTGCTAGGACCTTAGAAGTCAACGCCAGAAGCATAAAATACAATACAAACACAACAGTTTTTCCATTGTATAAAATGAATAATTGCAAACAGTGTGAAAGTAATGGTCATTTCTACGTTCCGGGCAACCTGGGCTTCACTCTAGTGCGTTGCTCCACCAGGTCGAATAGTTAGGGCCTTCGAAAACAACGCCAGACGCTTAAAATACAATAAAATTACAACAGTTTTTCCATCGTATAACAGGAATAATTGCAACCTGTGTGAAAGTGATGGTCATTTCAACGCTCTGGGCTACCTGGGCATCACTCTAGGGCGTTGCTCCACCAGATCGAATAGCTAGGGACTTAGAATTCCACGCCAGAAGCATAAAAAACAATAAAAATCCAACAGTTTGACCATGGTATAACAGGAATAATTGCAACCTGTGTCAAAGTGATGGTCATTTCTACGTTCCGTGCAACCTAGGCTTCACTCTAGGTCGTTGCTCCACCAGATCGAAAAGTTAGGGCCTAAGAAGTCAACGCCAGAAGCATAAAATAAAATAAAATTACAACAGTTTTTCCATCGTATAAAAGGTATAATTGCAACCAGTGTGAAAGTAATGGTCATTTCTACGTTCCGGGCAACATAGGCCTCACTCTTGGACGTTGCTCCAAGAGATCGAATTGCTAGGACCTTAGAAGTCAACGCCAGAAGCATAAAATACAATATAAATAAAACAGTTTTTCCATTGTATAAAATGAATAATTGCAACCAGTGTGAAAGTAATGGACATTTCTACGTTCCGGGCAACCTAGGCTTCACTCTAGGGCGTTGCTCCACCAGGTCGAATAGTTAGGGCCTTAGAAAACAACGCCGGACTCATAAAATACAATAAAAATACAACAGCTTTTCAATCGTATAAAAGGTATAATTGCAACCAATGTGAAAGTAATGGTCACTTCAACGTTCGGGGAAACATAGGCTTCACTCTTGGACGTTGCCCCACCAGATCGAAAAGTTAGGGCCTAAGAAGTCAACGCCAGAAGCATAAAATAAAATAAAATTACAACAGTTTTTCCATCGTATAACAGGAATAATTGCAACCAGTGTGAAAGTGATGGTCATTTCGACGTTCGGGGCAACGTAGGCTTCACCCTTGGACGTTGCCCCACCAGATCGAAAAGTTAGGGCCTAAGAAGTCAACGCCAGAAGCATAAAATAAAATAAAATTACAACAGTTTTTCCATCGTATAACAGGAATAATTGCAACCAGTGTGAAAGTGATGGTCATTTCTACGTTCGGGGCAACCTATTCATCACTCTAGGGCGTTGGTCTACCAGATCCAATAGTTAGGGCCTAAGAAGCCAACGCCAGGAGCATCAAATACAAATTAAATACAACAGTTTTTCCATCGTAAAACAGGAATAATTGCAACCAGTGTGAAAGAAATGGTCATTTCAACGTTCCGGGCAACATAGGCTTCACTCTTGTACGTTGCTCCAAGAGATCGAATAGCTAGGAACTTAGAAGTCAACTAGAGAAGCATAAAATACAATATAAATACAACAGTCTTTCCATTGTATAAAATGAATAATTGCAAACAGTGTGAAAGTAATGGTCACTTCTACGTTCCGGGCAACATAGGCTTCACTCTTGGACGTTGCCCCACCAGATCGAAAAGTTAGGGCCTAAGAAGTCAACGTCAGAAGCATAAAATAAAATAAAATTACAACAGTTTTTCCATCGTCTAACAGGAATAATTGCAACCAGTGTGAAAGTGATGGTCATTTCTACGTCCGGGGCAACCTATTCATCACTCTAGGGCGTTGGTCTACCAGATCCAATCGTTAGGGCCTAAGAAGCCAACGCCAGAAGCATAAAATACAATAAAAATCCAAAAGTTTGTCCATCGTATAAAATGAATAATTGCAAACAGTGTGAAAGTAATGGTCATTTCTACGTTCCGGGCAACCTAGGCTTCACTCTAGGGCGTTGGTCTACCGGATCCAATAGTTAGGGCCTAAGAAGCCAACGCCAGGAGCATCAAATACAAAATAAATACAACAGTTTTTCCATCGTAAAACAGGAATAATTGCAACCAGTGTGAAGGAAATGGTCATTTCTACGTTCCGGGCAACATAGGCTTCACTCTTGGACGTTGCTCCAAGAGATCGAATAGCTAGGACCTTAGAAGTCAACTACAGAAGCATAGAATACAATATAAATACAACTGTCTTTCCATTGTATAAAATGAATAATTGCAAACAGTGTGAAAGTAATGGTCATTTCTACGTTCCGGGCAACCTTGGCTTCACCCTAGGGCGTTGCTCCACCAGGTCGAATAGTTAGGGCCTTCGAAAACAACGCCAGACGCATAAAATACAATAAAAATGCAACAGTTTTATCACCGTATAACACGAGTAACTGCAAACAGTGTGAAAGTGATGGTCATTTCTACGTTGCGGGCAACCTATTCATCACTCTAGTTCGTTAGTCCACCAGATCCAATAGTTAGGGCCTAAGAAGCCGACGCCAGGAGCATCAAATACAAAATAAATACAACAGTTTTTCCATCGTAAAACAGGAATAATTGCAACCATAGTGAAAGAAATGGTCATTTCTACATTCCGGGCAACATAGGCTACACTCTTGGACGTTGCTCCAAGAGATCGAATAGCTAGGACCTTAGAAGTCAACGCCAGGAGCATGGAACACAATATAAATACAACAGTCTTTCCATTGTATAAAATGAATAATTGCATACAGTGTGAAAGTAATGGTCATTTCTACGTTCCGGGCAACCTAGGCTTCACTCTAGGGCGTTGCTCCACCAGGTCGAATAGTTAGGGCCTTTGAAAACAACAACAGACGCTTAAAATACAATAAAATTACAACAGTTTTTCCACCGTATAACAGGAATAATTGCAACCAGTGTGAAAGTGATGGTCCTTTCAACGCTCTGGGCTACCTAGGCATCACTCTAGGGCGTTGCTCGACCAGATCGAATAGCTAGGGACTTTGAATTCAACGCCAGAAGCATAAAATACATTAAAAATCCAACAGTTTGTCCATGGTATAACAGTAATAATTGCAACCAGTGTGAAAGTAATGGTTATTTCTACGTTCCGGGCTACCTAGGTTTCGCTCTAGGGCGTTGCTTCACCACGTCGAATGGTTAGGGCCTTAGAAGTAAACGCCAGAAGCATAAAATACAATATAAATACAACACTTTTTCCATTGTATAAAATGAATAGTTGCAAACAGTGTGAAAGTAATGGTCATTTCTACGTTCCGGGCAACGTAGGCTTCACCCTTGGACGTTGCCCCACCAGATCGAAAAGTTAGGGCCTACGAAGTCAATGCTAGAAGCATAAAATAACATAAAATTACAACAGTTTTTCCATCGTATAACAGGAGTAACTGCAACCAGTGTGAAGGTGATGGTCATTTCTACGTTCCGGGCAACTTAGGCATCACCCTAGGGCGTTGCTCCACCAGATCCAATAGTTAGGGCCTTAGAAGTCAACGCCAGAAGCATAAGATACAATATAAATACAACAGTTTTTCCATTGTATAGAATGAATAATTGCAAACAGTGTGAATGAAATGGTCATTTCTACGTTCCGGGCAACCTAGGCTTCACTCTAGGGCGTCGCTCCACCAGGTCGAATAGTTAGGGCCTTAGGAAACAACGCCAGACGCATAAAATACAATAAAAATACAACAGCTATTCCATCGTATTAAAGGTACAATTGCAACCAGTGTGAAAGTAATGGTCATTTCTACGTTCCGGGCAACATAGGCTTCACTCTTGGACGTTGCCCCACCAGATCGAAAAGTTAGGGCCTAAGAAGTCAACGCCAGAAGCATAAAATAAAATATAATAACAACAGTTTTTCAATCGTATAAAAGGTACAATTGCAACCAGTGTGAAAGTAATGGTCATTTCTACGTTCCGGGCAACCTAGGCTTCACTCTAGGTCGTTGCTCCACCAGATCGAAAAGTTAGGGCCTAAGAAATCAACGCCAGAAGCATAAAATAGAATAAAGTTACAACAGTTTTTCCATCGTATAAAAGGTATAATTTCAACCAGTGTGAAAGTAATGGTCATTTCTACGTTCCGGGCAACCTAGGCTTCACTCTAGGTCGTTGCTCCACCAGATCGAAAAGTTAGGGCCTAAGAAGTCAACGCCAGAAGCATAAAATAAAATAAAATTACAACAGTTTTTCCATCGTATAAAAGGTATAATTGCAACCAGTGTGAAAGTAATGGTCATTTCTACGTTCCGGGCAACATAGGCCTCACTCTTGGACGTTGCTCCAAGAGATCGAATTGCTAGGACCTTAGAAGTCAACGCCAGAAGCATAAAATACAATATAAATAAAACAGTTTTTCCATTGTATAAAATGAATAATTGCAAACAGTGTGAAAGTAATGGTCATTTCTACGTTGCGGGCAACCTAGGCTTCACTCTAGGGCGTTGCTCCACCAGGTCGAATAGTTAGGGCCTTCGAAAACAACGCCAGACGCATAAAATACAATAAAAATACAACAGATTTTCCATCGTATAAAAGGTATAATTGCAACCAATGTGAAAGTAATGGTCACTTCTACGTTCCAGGCAACATAGGCTTCACGCTAAGTCGTTGCTCCACCAGATCGAAAAGTTAGGGCCTAAGAAGTCAACGCCAGAAGCATAAAATAAAATAAAATTACAACAGTTTTTCCATCGTATAACAGGAATAATTGCAACCAGTGCGAAAGTGATGGTCATTTCTACGTTGCGGGCAACCTATTCATCACACTAGCGCGTTGGTCCACCAGATCCAGCACTTAGGGCCTAAGAAGCCGACGTCAGGAGCATCAAATACAAAATAGATACAACAGTTTTTCCATTGTAAAACAGGAATAATTGCAACCAGTGTGAAAGAAATGGTCATTTCTACGTTCCGGGCAACATAGGCTTCACTCTTGGACGTTGCTCCAAGAGATCGAATAGCTAGGACCTTAGAAATCAACGCCAGAAGCATAGAATACAATATAAATACAACAGTCTTTCCATTGTATAAAATGAATAATTGCAGACAGTGTGAAAGTAATGGTCATTTCTACATTCCGAGCAACCTAGGCTTCACTCTAGGGCGTTGCTCCACCAGATCGAACAGTTAGGGCCTTAGTAGTCAACGCCAGAAGCATAAAATACGATATAAATACAACAGCTTTTCCATCGTATAAAATGAATAATTGCAAACAGTGTGAATGTAATGGTCATTTCTACGTTCCGCGCAACCTGGGCTTCACTGTAGGGCGTTGCTCCACCAGATCGAATAGTTAGGGCCCTAGAAGTCAACGCCAGAAGCATCAAATACAATAAAAATACAACAGATTTTTCATCGTATAACAGGAATAAATGCAACCAGTGTGAAAGTAATGGTCATTTCTACGTTCCGGGCAACGTAGGCTTCACCCTTGGACGTTGCCCCACCAGATCGAAAAGTTAGGGCCTACGAAGTCAATGCTAGAAGCATAAAATAACATAAAATTACAACAGTTTTTCCATCGTATAACAGGAGTAACTGCAACCAGTGAGAAAGTGATGGTCATTTCTACGTTCCGTGCAACCTAGGATTCACCCTTGGGCTTTGCTCCACCAGATCCAATAGTTAGGGCCATAGAAGTGAACGCCAGAAGCATAAAATAAAATATAAATACAACAGTTTTTCCATCGTATAAAACGAATAATTGCAACCAGTGTGAAAGTAATGGTTATTTGTACGTTCCGGGCAACCTAGGCTTCACTCTAGGGCGTTGCTCCACCAGGTCGAATAGTTAGGGCCTTAGAAAACAACGCCGGACGCATAAAATACAATTAAATACAACAGCTTTTCAATCGTATAAAAGGTATAATTGCAACCAATGTGAAAGTAATGGTCACTTCTACGTTCGGGGCAACATAGGCTTCACTCTTGGACGTTGCCCCACCAGATCGAAAAGTTAGGGCCAAAGAAGTCAACGCCAGAAGCATAAAATAAAATAAAATAACAACAGTTTTTCCATCGTATAACAGGAATAATTGCAACCAGTGTCAAAGTGATGGTCATTTCTACGTTCCGTGCAACCTAGGCTTCACTCTGGGGCGTTGCTCCACCAGATCCAATAGTTAGGGCCAAAGAAGTCAACGCCAGAAGCATAAAATAAAATAGAATTACAACAGTTTTTCCATCGTATAAAACGAATAATTGCAACCAGTGTGAAAGTGATGGTCATTTCAACGCTCTGCGCTACCTAGTCATCACTCTAGGGCGTTTTTCCACGAGATCGAATAGCTAGGGACTTAGAATTCAAAGCCAGAAGCATAAAATACAATAAAAATCCAACAGTTTGTCCATGGTATAACAGGAATAATTGCAACCAGTGTGGAAGTAATGGTCATTTCTACGTACCGGGCAACCTAGGCTTCACTCTAGGGCGTTGCTCCACCAGGTCGAATAGTTAGGGCCTTAGAAAACAGCGCCTGCCGCATAAAATACAATAAAAATACAACAGGTTTTCCATTGTACAAAACGAATAATTGCAACCAGTGTGAAAGTAATGGTCATTTCTACGTTCCGGGCAACCTAGGCTCCACTCCAGGGCGTTGCTCCACCAGGCCTAATAGTTAGGGCCTTAGAAAACAACGCGAGACGCATAAAATACAATAAAAATGCAACAGTCTTATCACCGTATAACAGGAGTAACTGCAACCAGTGTGAAAGTGATGGTCATTTCTACGTACCGGGCAACCTAGGTTTCGCTCTAGGGCGTTGCTCCACCACGTCGAATGGTTAGGGCCTTAGAAGTCAACGCCAGAAGCATAAAATACAATATAAATACAACAGTTTTTCCATTGTATAAAATGAATAATTGCAACCAGTGTGAAAGAAATGGTAATTTCTACGTTCCGGCAAACATAGGCATCACGCTTGGACATTGTTCCAAGAGATCGAATAGCTAGGACCTTAGAAGTCAACGCCAGAAGCATAGAATACAATACAAATACAACAGCCTTTCCATTGTATGAAATGAATAATTGCAAACAGTGCGAAAGTAATGGTCACTTCTACGTTCCGGGCAACCTAGGCTTCACTCTAGGGCGTTGCTCCACCAGGTCGAATAGTTAGGGCCTTAAAAAGCAACGCCAGTCGTACAAAATAAAATAAAATTACAACAGTTTTTCCATCGTATAACAGGAATAATTGCAACCAGTGTGAAAGTGATGGTTATTTCTACGTTCCGGGCAACCTAGGCCTCACTCTGGGCGTTGCTCCACCAGATCCAATAGTTAGGGCCTTAGAAGTCAACGCCAGAAGCTTAAAATACAATATAAATACAACAGTTTTTCCATTGCATAAAATGAATAATTGCAAACAGTGTGAAGGTAATGGTCATTTCTACGTTTTGGGCAACCTAGGCTTCACTCTAGGGCGTTGCTCCACCAGGTCGAATAGTTAGGGCCTTAGAAAACAAAGCCAGAGGCATAAAATACAATAAAAATGCAACAGTTTTATCACCGTATAACAGGAGTAACTGCAACCAGTGTGAAAGTGATGGTCATTTCTACGTTCCGGGCAAACTAGGCTTCACTCTAGGGCGTTGCTCCACCAGGTCGAATAGTTAGGGCCTTCGAAAACAACGCCAGACGCATAAAATACAATAAAAATACAACAGCTTTTCCATCGTATAGCAGGAATAATTGCAACCAGTGTGAAAGTGATGGTCACTTCTACGTTGCGGGCAACCTAGGCATCACTCTAGGGCGTTGGTCCACCAGATCCAATAGTTTGGGCCTAAGAAGCCGACGCCAGGAGCATCAAATACAAAATAATGACAACAGTTTTTCCATCGTAAAACAGGAATAATTGCAACCAGTGTGAAAGAAATGGTCATTTCTACGTTCCGGGCAACATAGGCTGCACTCTTGGAGGTTGCTCCAAGAGATCGAATAGCTAGGACCTTAGAAGTCAACGCCATAAGCATAGAACACAATATAAATACAACAGTCTTTCCATTGTATAAAATGAGTAATTGCAAACAGTGTGAATGTAATGGTCATTTCTACGTTCCGGCAACGTAGGCTTCACTCTAGGGCGTTGCTCCACCAGCTCGAATAATTAGGGCCTTTGAAAACAACGCCAGACGCTTAAAATACAATAAAAATACAACAGCTTTTCCATCGTATAACAGGAATAATTGCAACCAGTGTGAAACTGATGGTCATTTCTACGTTGCTGGCAACCTAGGCATCACTCTAGGGCGTTGCCCCACCAGATCGAATAGTTAGGGCCTTAGAAAACAACGCCAGACGCATAAAATACAATAAAAATGCAACAGTTTTATCACCGTATAACAGGAGTAACTGCAACCAGTGTGATGGTCAAAGTGATGGTCACTTCTACGTTCCGTGCAACCTAGGCTTCACTCTGGGGCGTTGCTCCACCAGATCGAATAGTTAGGGCCAAAGAAGTAAACGCCAGAAGCATAAAATAAAATAGAAATACAGCAGTTTTTCCATCGTATAAAACGAATAATTGCAACCAGTGTGAAAGTAATGGTCATTTCTACGTTCCAGGCAACCTAGGTGTCGCTCTAGGGCGTTTCTCCACCACGTCGAATGGTTAGGGCCATAGAAGTCAACGCCAGAAGCATAAAATACAATATAAATACAACAGTTTTTCCATCGTATAAAACGAATAATTGCAACCAGTGTGAAAGTAATGGTAATTTCTACGTTCCGGGCAACATAGGTTTCGCTCTAGGGCGTTGATCCACCACGTCGAATGGTTAGGGCCTTAGATGTGAACGCCAGAAGCTTAAAACACAATATAAATACAACAGTTTTTCCATTGTATAAAATGAATAATTGCAAACAGTGTGAAGGTAATGGTCATTTCTACGTTCTGAGCCACCTAGGCTTCACTCTACGGCGTTGCTCCACCAGGTCGAATAGTTAGGGCATTTGAAAACAACGCCAGACGCTTAAAATACAATAAAATTACAACAGTTTTTCCATCGTATAACAGGAATAATTGCAATCAGTGTGAAAGTGATGGTCATTTCAACGCTCTGCGCTACCTAGTTATCACTCTAGGGCGTTTTTCCACGAGATCGAATAGCTAGGGACTTAGAATTCAAAGCCAGAAGCATAAAATACAATAAAAATCCAACAGTTTGTCCATGGTATAACAGGAATAATTGCAACCAGTGTGGAAGTAATGGTCATTTCTACGTACCGGGCAACCTAGGCTTCACTCTAGGGCGTTGCTCCACCAGGTCGAATAGTTAGGGCCTTAGAAAACAGCGCCAGCCGCATAAAATACAATAAAAATACAACAGGTTTTCCATTGTACAAAACGAATAATTGCAACCAGTGTGAAAGTAATGGTCATTTCTACGTTCCGGGCAACCTAGGCTCCACTCCAGGGCGTTGCTCCACCAGGCCTAATAGTTAGGGCCTTAGAAAACAACGCGAGACGCATAAAATACAATAAAAATGCAACAGTCTTATCACCGTATAACAGGAGTAACTGCAACCAGTGTGAAATTGATGGTCATTTCTACGTACCGGGCAACCTAGGTTTCGCTCTAGGGCGTTGCTCCACCACGTCGAATGGTTAGGGCCTTAGAAGTCAACACCAGAAGCATAAAATACAATATAAATACAACAGTTTTTCCATTGTATAAAATGAATAATTGCAACCAGTGTGAAAGAAAAGGTAATTTCTACGTTCCGGCAAACATAGGCATCACGCTTGGACATTGTTCCAAGAGATCGAATAGCTAGGACCTTAGAAGTCAACGCTAGAAGCATAGAAAACAATACAAATACAACAGCCTTTCCATTGTATAAAATGAATAATTGCAAACAGTGCGAAAGTAATGGTCACTTCTACGTTCCGGGCAACCTAGGCTTCACTCTAGGGCGTTGCTCCACCAGGTCGAATAGTTAGGGCCTTAAAAAGCAACGCCAGTCGTACAAAATAAAATAAAATTACAACAGTTTTTCCATCGTATAACAGGAATAATTGCAACCAGTGTGAAAGTGATGGTTATTTCTACGTTCCGGGCAACCTAGGCCTCACTCTGGGCGTTGCTCCACCAGATCCAATAGTTAGGGCCAAAGAAGTCAACGCCAGAAGCATAAAATAAAATAGAAATACAACAGTTTTTCCATCGTATAAAACGAATAATTGCAACCAGTGTGAAGGTAATGGTAATTTCTACGTTCCGGGCAACCTAGGTTTCGCTCTAGGGCGTTGATCCACCACGTCGAATGGTTAGGGCCTTAGAAGTCAACGCCAGAAGCTTAAAATACAATATAAATACAACAGTTTTTCCATTGCATAAAATGAATAATTGCAAACAGTGTGAAGGTAATGGTCATTTCTACGTTTTGGGCAACCTAGGCTTCACTCTAGGGCGTTGCTCCACCAGGTCGAATAGTTAGGGCCTTACAAAACAAAGCCAGACGCATAAAATACAATAAAAATGCAACAGTTTTATCACCGTATAACAGGAGTAACTGCAACCAGTGTGAAAGTGATGGTCATTTCTACGTTCCGGGCAAACTAGGCTTCACTCTAGGGCGTTGCTCCACCAGGTCGAATAGTTAGGGCCTTCGAAAACAACGCCAGACGCATAAAATACAATAAAAATACAACAGCTTTTCCATCGTATAGCAGGAATAATTGCAACCAGTGTGAAAGTGATGGTCACTTCTACGTTGCGGGCAACCTAGGCATCACTCTAGGGCGTTGGTCCACCAGATCCAATAGTTTGGGCCTAAGAAGCCGACGCCAGGTGCATCAAATACAAAATAATGACAACAGTTTTTCCATCGTAAAACAGGAATAATTGCAACCAGTGTGAAAGAAATGGTCATTTCTACGTTCCGGGCAACATAGGCTGCACTCTTGGAGGTTGCTCCAAGAGATCGAATAGCTAGGACCTTAGAAGTCAACGCCATAAGCATAGAACACAATATAAATACAACAGTCTTTCCATTGTATAAAATGAGTAATTGCAAACAGTGTGAATGTAATGGTCATTTCTACGTTCCGGCAACGTAGGCTTCACTCTAGGGCGTTGCTCCACCAGCTCGAATAATTAGGGCCTTTGAAAACAACGCCAGACGCTTAAAATACAATAAAAATACAACAGCTTTTCCATCGTATAACAGGAATAATTGCAACCAGTGTGAAACTGATGGTCATTTCTACGTTGCTGGCAACCTAGGCATCACTCTAGGGCGTTGCCCCACCAGATCGAATAGTTAGGGCCTTAGAAAACAACGCCAGACGCATAAAATACAATAAAAATGCAACAGTTTTATCACCGTATAACAGGAGTAACTGCAACCAGTGTGAAAGTGATGGTCACTTCTACGTTCCGTGCAACCTAGGCTTCACTCTGGGGCGTTGCTCCACCAGATCGAATAGTTAGGGCCAAAGAAGTAAACGCCAGAAGCATAAAATAAAATAGAAATACAGCAGTTTTTCCATCGTATAAAACGAATAATTGCAACCAGTGTGAAAGTAATGGTCATTTCTACGTTCCAGGCAACCTAGGTGTCGCTCTAGGGCGTTTCTCCACCACGTCGAATGGTTAGGGCCATAGAAGTCAACGCCAGAAGCATAAAATACAATATAAATACAACAGTTTTTCCATCGTATAAAACGAATAATTGCAACCAGTGTGAAAGTAATGGTAATTTCTACGTTCCGGGCAACATAGGTTTCGCTCTAGGGCGTTGATCCACCACGTCGAATGGTTAGGGCCTTAGATGTGAACGCCAGAAGCTTAAAACACAATATAAATACAACAGTTTTTCCATTGTATAAAATGAATAATTGCAAACAGTCTGAAGGTAATGGTCATTTCTACGTTCTGAGCCACCTAGGCTTCACTCTACGGCGTTGCTCCACCAGGTCGAATAGTTAGGGCATTTGAAAACAACGCCAGACGCTTAAAATACAATAAAATTACAACAGTTTTTCCATCGTATAACAGGAATAATTGCAATCAGTGTGAAAGTGATGGTCATTTCAACGCTCTGCGCTACCTAGTTATCACTCTAGGGCGTTTTTCCACGAGATCGAATAGCTAGGGACTTAGAATTCAAAGCCAGAAGCATAAAATACAATAAAAATCCAACAGTTTGTCCATGGTATAACAGGAATAATTGCAACCAGTGTGGAAGTAATGGTCATTTCTACGTACCGGGCAACCTAGGCTTCACTCTAGGGCGTTGCTCCACCAGGTCGAATAGTTAGGGCCTTAGAAAACAGCGCCAGCCGCATAAAATGCAATAAAAATACACCAGGTTTTCCATTGTACAAAACGAATAATTGCAACCAGTGTGAAAGTAATGGTCATTTCTACGTTCCGGGCAACCTAGGCTCCACTCCAGGGCGTTGCTCCACCAGGCCTAATAGTTAGGGCCTTAGAAAACAACGCGAGACGCATAAAATACAATAAAAATGCAACAGTCTTATCACCGTATAACAGGAGTAACTGCAACCAGTGTGAAATTGATGGTCATTTCTACGTACCGGGCAACCTAGGTTTCGCTCTAGGGCGTTGCTCCACCACGTCGAATGGTTAGGGCCTTAGAAGTCAACACCAGAAGCATAAAATACAATATAAATACAACAGTTTTTCCCTTGTATAAAATGAATAATTGCAACCAGTGTGAAAGAAAAGGTAATTTCTACGTTCCGGCAAACATAGGCATCACGCTTGGACATTGTTCCAAGAGATCGAATAGCTAGGACCTTAGAAGTCAACGCTAGAAGCATAGAATACAATACAAATACAACAGCCTTTCCATTGTATAAAATGAATAATTGCAAACAGTGCGAAAGTAAAGGTCACTTCTACGTTCCGGGCAACCTAGGCTTCACTCTAGGGCGTTGCTCCACCAGGTCGAATAGTTAGGGCCTTAAAAAGCAACGCCAGTCGTACAAAATAAAATAAAATTACAACAGTTTTTCCATCGTATAACAGGAATAATTGCAACCAGTGTGAAAGTGATGGTTATTTCTACGTTCCGGGCAACCTAGGCCTCACTCCGGGCGTTGCTCCACCAGATCCAATAGTTAGGGCCAAAGAAGTCAACGCCAGAAGCATAAAATAAAATAGAAATACAACATTTTTTCCATCGTATAAAACGAATAATTGCAACCAGTGTGAAGGTAATGGTAATTTCTACGTTCCGGGCAACCTAGGTTTCGCTCTAGGGCGTTGATCCACCACGTCGAATGGTTAGGGCCTTAGAAGTCAACGCCAGAAACTTAAAATACAATATAAATACAACAGTTTTTCCATTGCATAAAATGAATAATTGCAAACAGTGTGAAGGTAATGGTCATTTCTACGTTTTGGGCAACCTAGGCTTCACTCTAGGGCGTTGCTCCACCAGGTCGAATAGTTAGGGCCTTAGAAAACAAAGCCAGACGCATAAAATACAATAAAAATGCAACAGTTTTATCACCGTATAACAGGAGTAACTGCAACCAGTGTGAAAGTGATGGTCATTTCTACGTTCCGGGCAAACTAGGCTTCACTCTAGGGCGTTGCTCCACCAGGTCGAATAGTTAGGGCCTTCGAAAACAACGCCAGACGCATAAAATACAATAAAAATACAACAGCTTTTCCATCGTATAGCAGGAATAATTGCAACCAGTCTGAAAGTGATGGTCACTTCTACGTTGCGGGCAACCTAGGCATCACTCTAGGGCGTTGGTCCACCAGATCCAATAGTTTGGGCCTAAGAAGCCGACGCCAGGTGCATCAAATACAAAATAATGACAACAGTTTTTCCATCGTAAAACAGGAATAATTGCAACCAGTGTGAAAGAAATGGTCATTTCTACGTTCCGGGCAACATAGGCTGCACTCTTGGAGGTTGCTCCAAGAGATCGAATAGCTAGGACCTTAGAAGTCAACGCCATAAGCATAGAACACAATATAAATACAACAGTCTTTCCATTGTATAAAATGAGTAATTGCAAACAGTGTGAATGTAATGGTCATTTCTACGTTCCGGCAACGTAGGCTTCACTCTAGGGCGTTGCTCCACCAGCTCGAATAATTAGGGCCTTTGAAAACAACGCCAGACGCTTAAAATACAATAAAAATACAACAGCTTTTCCATCGTATAACAGGAATAATTGCAACCAGTGTGAAACTGATGGTCATTTCTACGTTGCTGGCAACCTAGGCATCACTCTAGGGCGTTGCCCCACCAGATCGAATAGTTAGGGCCTTAGAAAACAACGCCAGACGCATAAAATACAATAAAAATGCAACAGTTTTATCACCGTATAACAGGAGTAACTGCAACCAGTGTGAAAGTGATGGTCACTTCTACGTTCCGTGCAACCTAGGCTTCACTCTGGGGCGTTGCTCCACCAGATCGAATAGTTAGGGCCAAAGAAGTAAACGCCAGAAGCATAAAATAAAATAGAAATACAGCAGTTTTTCCATCGTATAAAACGAATAATTGCAACCAGTGTGAAAGTAATGGTCATTTCTACGTTCCAGGCAACCTAGGTGTCGCTCTAGGGCGTTTCTCCACCACGTCGAATGGTTAGGGCCATAGAAGTCAACGCCAGAAGCATAAAATACAATATAAATACAACAGTTTTTCCATCGTATAAAACGAATAATTGCAACCAGTGTGAAAGTAATGGTAATTTCTACGTTCCGGGCAACATAGGTTTCGCTCTAGGGCGTTGATCCACCACGTCGAATGGTTAGGGCCTTAGATGTGAACGCCAGAAGCTTAAAACACAATATAAATACAACAGTTTTTCCATTGTATAAAATGAATAATTGCAAACAGTGTGAAGGTAATGGTCATTTCTACGTTCTGAGCCACCTAGGCTTCACTCTACGGCGTTGCTCCACCAGGTCGAATAGTTAGGGCATTTGAAAACAACGCCAGACGCTTAAAATACAATAAAATTACAACAGTTTTTCCATCGTATAACAGGAATAATTGCAATCAGTGTGAAAGTGATGGTCATTTCAACGCTCTGCGCTACCTAGTTATCACTCTAGGGCGTTTTTCCACGAGATCGAATAGCTAGGGACTTAGAATTCAAAGCCAGAAGCATAAAATACAATAAAAATCCAACAGTTTGTCCATGGTATAACAGGAATAATTGCAACCAGTGTGGAAGTAATGGTCATTTCTACGTACCGGGCAACCTAGGCTTCACTCTAGGGCGTTGCTCCACCAGGTCGAATAGTTAGGGCCTTAGAAAACAGCGCCAGCCGCATAAAATGCAATAAAAATACAACAGGTTTTCCATTGTACAAAACGAATAATTGCAACCAGTGTGAAAGTAATGGTCATTTCTACGTTCCGGGCAACCTAGGCTCCACTCCAGGGCGTTGCTCCACCAGGCCTAATAGTTAGGGCCTTAGAAAACAACGCGAGACGCATAAAATACAATAAAAATGCAACAGTCTTATCACCGTATAACAGGAGTAACTGCAACCAGTGTGAAATTGATGGTCATTTCTACGTACCGGGCAACCTAGGTTTCGCTCTAGGGCGTTGCTCCACCACGTCGAATGGTTAGGGCCTTAGAAGTCAACACCAGAAGCATAAAATACAATATAAATACAACAGTTTTTCCATTGTATAAAATGAATAATTGCAACCAGTGTGAAAGAAAAGGTAATTTCTACGTTCCGGCAAACATAGGCATCACGCTTGGACATTGTTCCAAGAGATCGAATAGCTAGGACCTTAGAAGTCAACGCTAGAAGCATAGAATACAATACAAATACAACAGCCTTTCCATTGTATAAAATGAATAATTGCAAACAGTGCGAAAGTAATGGTCACTTCTACGTTCCGGGCAACCTAGGCTTCACTCTAGGGCGTTGCTCCACCAGGTCGAATAGTTAGGGCCTTAAAAAGCAACGCCAGTCGTACAAAATAAAATAAAATTACAACAGTTTTTCCATCGTATAACAGGAATAATTGCAACCAGTGTGAAAGTGATGGTTATTTCTACGTTCCGGGCAACCTAGGCCTCACTCTGGGCGTTGCTCCACCAGATCCAATAGTTAGGGCCAAAGAAGTCAACGCCAGAAGCATAAAATAAAATAGAAATACAACAGTTTTTCCATCGTATAAAACGAATAATTGCAACCAGTGTGAAGGTAATGGTAATTTCTACGTTCCGGGCAACCTAGGTTTCGCTCTAGGGCGTTGATCCACCACGTCGAATGGTTAGGGCCTTAGAAGTCAACGCCAGAAGCTTAAAATACAATATAAATACAACAGTTTTTCCATTGTATAAAATGAATAATTGCAAACAGTGTGAAGGTAATGGTCATTTCTACGTTTTGGGCAACCTAGGCTTCACTCTAGGGCGTTGCTCCACCAGGTCGAATAGTTAGGGCCTTAGAAAACAAAGCCAGACGCATAAAATACAATAAAAATGCAACAGTTTTATCACCGTATAACAGGAGTAACTGCAACCAGTGTGAAAGTGATGGTCATTTCTACGTTCCGGGCAAACTAGGCTTCACTCTAGGGCGTTGCTCCACCAGGTCGAATAGTTAGGGCCTTCGAAAACAACGCCAGACGCATAAAATACAATAAAAATACAACAGCTTTTCCATCGTATAGCAGGAATAATTGCAACCAGTGTGAAAGTGATGGTCACTTCTACGTTGCGGGCAACCTAGGCATCACTCTAGGGCGTTGGTCCACCAGATCCAATAGTTTGGGCCTAAGAAGCCGACGCCAGGTGCATCAAATACAAAATAATGACAACAGTTTTTCCATCGTAAAACAGGAATAATTGCAACCAGTGTGAAAGAAATGGTCATTTCTACGTTCCGGGCAACATAGGCTGCACTCTTGGAGGTTGCTCCAAGAGATCGAATAGCTAGGACCTTAGAAGTCAACGCCATAAGCATAGAACACAATATAAATACAACAGTCTTTCCATTGTATAAAATGAGTAATTGCAAACAGTGTGAATGTAATGGTCATTTCTACGTTCCGGCAACGTAGGCTTCACTCTAGGGCGTTGCTCCACCAGCTCGAATAATTAGGGCCTTTGAAAACAACGCCAGACGCTTAAAATACAATAAAAATACAACAGCTTTTCCATCGTATAACAGGAATAATTGCAACCAGTGTGAAACTGATGGTCATTTCTACGTTGCTGGCAACCTAGGCATCACTCTAGGGCGTTGCCCCACCAGATCGAATAGTTAGGGCCTTAGAAAACAACGCCAGACGCATAAAATACAATAAAAATGCAACAGTTTTATCACCGTATAACAGGAGTAACTGCAACCAGTGTGAAAGTGATGGTCACTTCTACGTTCCGTGCAACCTAGGCTTCACTCTGGGGCGTTGCTCCACCAGATCGAATAGTTAGGGCCAAAGAAGTAAACGCCAGAAGCATAAAATAAAATAGAAATACAGCAGTTTTTCCATCGTATAAAACGAATAATTGCAACCAGTGTGAAAGTAATGGTCATTTCTACGTTCCAGGCAACCTAGGTGTCGCTCTAGGGCGTTTCTCCACCACGTCGAATGGTTAGGGCCATAGAAGTCAACGCCAGAAGCATAAAATACAATATAAATACAACAGTTTTTCCATCGTATAAAACGAATAATTGCAACCAGTGTGAAAGTAATGGTAATTTCTACGTTCCGGGCAACATAGGTTTCGCTCTAGGGCGTTGATCCACCACGTCGAATGGTTAGGGCCTTAGATGTGAACGCCAGAAGCTTAAAACACAATATAAATACAACAGTTTTTCCATTGTATAAAATGAATAATTGCAAACAGTGTGAAGGTAATGGTCATTTCTACGTTCTGAGCCACCTAGGCTTCACTCTACGGCGTTGCTCCACCAGGTCGAATAGTTAGGGCATTTGAAAACAACGCCAGACGCTTAAAATACAATAAAATTACAACAGTTTTTCCATCGTATAACAGGAATAATTGCAATCAGTGTGAAAGTGATGGACATTTCAACGCTCTGCGCTACCTAGTTATCACTCTAGGGCGTTTTTCCACGAGATCGAATAGCTAGGGACTTAGAATTCAAAGCCAGAAGCATAAAATACAATAAAAATCCAACAGTTTGTCCATGGTATAACAGGAATAATTGCAACCAGTGTGGAAGTAATGGTCATTTCTACGTACCGGGCAACCTAGGCTTCACTCTAGGGCGTTGCTCCACCAGGTCGAATAGTTAGGGCCTTAGAAAACAGCGCCAGCCGCATAAAATACAATAAAAATACAACAGGTTTTCCATTGTACAAAACGAATAATTGCAACCAGTGTGAAAGTAATGGTCATTTCTACGTTCCGGGCAACCTAGGCTCCACTCCAGGGCGTTGCTCCACCAGGCCTAATAGTTAGGGCCTTAGAAAACAACGCCAGACGCATAAAATACAATAAAAATGCAACAGTCTTATCACCGTATAACAGGAGTAACTGCAACCAGTGTGAAAGTGATGGTCATTTCTACGTTCCGGGCAAACTAGGCTTCACTCTAGGGCGTTGCTCCACCAGGTCGAATAGTTAGGGCCTTCGAAAACAACGCCAGACGCATAAAATACAATAAAAATACAACAGCTTTTCCATCGTATAGCAGGAATAATTGCAACCAGTGTGAAAGTGATGGTCACTTCTACGTTGCGGGCAACCTAGGCATCACTCTAGGGCGTTGGTCCACCAGATCCAATAGTTTGGGCCTAAGAAGCCGACGCCAGGAGCATCAAATACAAAATAATGACAACAGTTTTTCCATCGTAAAACAGGAATAATTGCAACCAGTGTGAAAGAAATGGTCATTTCTACGTTCCGGGCAACATAGGCTGCACTCTTGGAGGTTGCTCCAAGAGATCGAATAGCTAGGACCTTAGAAGTCAACGCCATAAGCATAGAACACAATATAAATACAACAGTCTTTCCATTGTATAAAATGAGTAATTGCAAACAGTGTGAATGTAATGGTCATTTCTACGTTCAGGCAACGTAGGCTTCACTCTAGGGCGTTGCTCCACCAGCTCGAATAATTAGGGCCTTTGAAAACAACGCCAGACGCTTAAAATACAATAAAAATACAACAGCTTTTCCATCGTATAACAGGAATAATTGCAACCAGTGTGAAACTGATGGTCATTTCTACGTTGCTGGCAACCTAGGCATCACTCTAGGGCGTTGCCCCACCAGATCGAATAGTTAGGGCCTTAGAAAACAACGCCAGACGCATAAAATACAATAAAAATGCAACAGTTTTATCACCGTATAACAGGAGTAACTGCAACCAGTGTGAAAGTGATGGTCACTTCTACGTTCCGGGCAACATAGGCTTCACTCTAGGGCGTTGCTCCACCAGGTCGAATAGTTAGGGCCTTTGAAAACAACGCCAGACGCTTAAAATACAACAAAATTACAACAGTTTGTCCATCGTATAACAGGAATAATTGCAATCAGTGTGAAAGTCATGGTCATTTCAACGCTCTGCGCTACCTAGTTATCACTCTAGGGCGTTTTTCCACGAGATCGAATAGCTAGGGACTTAGAATTCAAAGCCAGAAGCATAAAATACAATAAAAATCCAACAGTTTGTCCATGGTATAACAGGAATAATTGCAACCAGTGTGGAAGTAATGGTCATTTCTACGTACCGGGCAACCTAGGCTTCACTCTAGGGCGTTGCTCCACCAGGTCGAATAGTTAGGGCCTTAGAAAACAGCGCCAGCCGCATAAAATACAATAAAAATACAACAGGTTTTCCATTGTACAAAACGAATAATTGCAACCAGTGTGAAGGTAATGGTCATTTCTACGTTCCGGGCAACCTAGGCTCCACTCCAGGGCGTTGCTCCACCAGGCCTAATAGTTAGGGCCTTAGAAAACAACGCCAGACGCATAAAATACAATAAAAATGCAACAGTCGTATCACCGTATAACAGGAGTAACTGCAACCAGTGTGAAAGTGATGGTCATTTCTACGTTCCGGACAACGTAGGCTTCACTCTTGGACGTTGCCCACCAGATCGAAAAGTTAGGGCCTAAGAAGTCAACACTAGAAGCATAAAATAAAATAAAATTACAACAGTTCGACCACGGTATAACAGGAATAATTGCAACCAGTGTCAAAGTGATGGTCATTTCTACGTTCCGTGCAACCCAGGCTTCACTCTGGGGCGTTGCTCCGTCAGATCCAATAGTTAGGGCCAAAGAAGTCAACGCCAGAAGCATAAAATAAAATAGAAATACAACACTCTTTCCATCGCATAAAACGAATAATTGCAACCAGTGTGAAAGTAATGGTCATTTCTACGTTCCGGGCAACCTAGGTTTCGCTCTAGGGCGTTGCTCCACCACGTCGAATGGTTAGGGCCTTTGAAAACAACGCCAGACGCTTAAAATACAATAAAAATACAACAGCTTTTCCATCG
Source organism: Calliopsis andreniformis (assembly GCF_051401765.1). Lineage (NCBI taxonomy): Eukaryota > Metazoa > Arthropoda > Insecta > Hymenoptera > Andrenidae > Calliopsis > Calliopsis andreniformis. The sequence continues at coordinate 31,316,907 of NW_027480422.1, forward strand.
TATAGCAGGAATAATTGCAACCAGTGTGAAAGTGATGGTCACTTCTACGTTGCGGGCAACCTAGGCATCACTCTAGGGCGTTGGTCCACCAGATCCAATAGTTTGGGCCTAAGAAGCCGACGCCAGGAGCATCAAATACAAAATAATGACAACAGTTTTTCCATCGTAAAACAGGAATAATTGCAACCAGTGTGAAAGAAATGGTCATTTCTACGTTCCGGGCAACATAGGCTGCACTCTTGGAGGTTGCTCCAAGAGATCGAATAGCTAGGACCTTAGAAGTCAACGCCAGAAGCATAGAACACAATATAAATACAACAGTCTTTCCATTGTATAAAATGAGTAATTGCAAACAGTGTGAATGTAATGGTCATTTCTACGTTCCGGCAACATAGGCTTCACTCTAGGGCGTTGCTCCACCAGGTCGAATAATTAGGGCCTTTGAAAACAACGCCAGACGCTTAAAATACAATAAAAATACAACAGCTTTTCCATCGTATAACAGGAATAATTGCAACCCGTGTGAAACTGATGGTCATTTCTACGTTGCTGGCAACCTAGGCATCACTCTAGGGCGTTGCCCCACCAGATCGAATAGTTAGGGCCTTAGAAAACAACGCCAGACGCATAAAATACAATAAAAATGCAACAGTTTTATCACCGTATAACAGGAGTAACTGCAACCAGTGTGAAAGTGATGGTCACTTCTACGTTCCGTGCAACCTAGGCTTCACTCTGGGGCGTTGCTCCACCAGATCGAATAGTTAGGGCCAAAGAAGTAAACGCCAGAAGCATAAAATAAAATAGAAATACAGCAGTTTTTCCATCGTATAAAACGAATAATTGCAACCAGTGTGAAAGTAATGGTCATTTCTACGTTCCAGGCAACCTAGGTGTCGCTCTAGGGCGTTTCTCCACCACGTCGAATGGTTAGGGCCATAGAAGTCAACGCCAGAAGCATAAAATACAATATAAATACAACAGTTTTTCCATCGTATAAAACGAATAATTGCAACCAGTGTGAAAGTAATGGTAATTTCTACGTTCCGGGCAACATAGGTTTCGCTCTAGGGCGTTGATCCACCACGTCGAATGGTTAGGGCCTTAGATGTGAACGCCAGAAGCTTAAAACACAATATAAATACAACAGTTTTTCCATTGTATAAAATGAATAATTGCAAACAGTGTGAAGGTAATGGTCATTTCTACGTTCTGAGCCACCTAGGCTTCACTCTACGGCGTTGCTCCACCAGGTCGAATAGTTAGGGCATTTGAAAACAACGCCAGACGCTTAAAATACAATAAAATTACAACAGTTTTTCCATCGTATAACAGGAATAATTGCAATCAGTGTGAAAGTGATGGTCATTTCAACGCTCTGCGCTACCTAGTTATCACTCTAGGGCGTTTTTCCACGAGATCGAATAGCTAGGGACTTAGAATTCAAAGCCAGAAGCATAAAATACAATAAAAATCCAACAGTTTGTCCATGGTATAACAGGAATAATTGCAACCAGTGTGGAAGTAATGGTCATTTCTACGTACCGGGCAACCTAGGCTTCACTCTAGGGCGTTGCTCCACCAGGTCGAATAGTTAAGGCCTTAGAAAACAGCGCCAGCCGCATAAAATGCAATAAAAATACAACAGGTTTTCCATTGTACAAAACGAATAATTGCAACCAGTGTGAAAGTAATGGTCATTTCTACGTTCCGGGCAACCTAGGCTCCACTCCAGGGCGTTGCTCCACCAGGCCTAATAGTTAGGGCCTTAGAAAACAACGCGAGACGCATAAAATACAATAAAAATGCAACAGTCTTATCACCGTATAACAGGAGTAACTGCAACCAGTGTGAAATTGATGGTCATTTCTACGTACCGGGCAACCTAGGTTTCGCTCTAGGGCGTTGCTCCACCACGTCGAATGGTTAGGGCCTTAGAAGTCAACACCAGAAGCATAAAATACAATATAAATACAACAGTTTTTCCATTGTATAAAATGAATAATTGCAACCAGTGTGAAAGAAAAGGTAATTTCTACGTTCCGGCAAACATAGGCATCACGCTTGGACATTGTTCCAAGAGATCGAATAGCTAGGACCTTAGAAGTCAACGCTAGAAGCATAGAATACAATACAAATACAACAGCCTTTCCATTGTATAAAATGAATAATTGCAAACAGTGCGAAAGTAATGGTCACTTCTACGTTCCGGGCAACCTAGGCTTCACTCTAGGGCGTTGCTCCACCAGGTCGAATAGTTAGGGCCTTAAAAAGCAACGCCAGTCGTACAAAATAAAATAAAATTACAACAGTTTTTCCATCGTATAACAGGAATAATTGCAACCAGTGTGAAAGTGATGGTTATTTCTACGTTCCGGGCAACCTAGGCCTCACTCTGGGCGTTGCTCCACCAGATCCAATAGTTAGGGCCAAAGAAGTCAACGCCAGAAGCATAAAATAAAATAGAAATACAACAGTTTTTCCATCGTATAAAACGAATAATTGCAACCAGTGTGAAGGTAATGGTAATTTCTACGTTCCGGGCAACCTAGGTTTCGCTCTAGGGCGTTGATCCACCACGTCGAATGGTTAGGGCCTTAGAAGTCAACGCCAGAAGCTTAAAATACAATATAAATACAACAGTTTTTCCATTGCATAAAATGAATAATTGCAAACAGTGTGAAGGTAATGGTCATTTCTACGTTTTGGGCAACCTAGGCTTCACTCTAGGGCGTTGCTCCACCAGGTCGAATAGTTAGGGCCTTAGAAAACAAAGCCAGACGCATAAAATACAATAAAAATGCAACAGTTTTATCACCGTATAACAGGAGTAACTGCAACCAGTGTGAAAGTGATGGTCATTTCTACGTTCCGGGCAAACTAGGCTTCACTCTAGGGCGTTGCTCCACCAGGTCGAATAGTTAGGGCCTTCGAAAACAACGCCAGACGCATAAAATACAATAAAAATACAACAGCTTTTCCATCGTATAGCAGGAATAATTGCAACCAGTGTGAAAGTGATGGTCACTTCTACGTTGCGGGCAACCTAGGCATCACTCTAGGGCGTTGGTCCACCAGATCCAATAGTTTGGGCCTAAGAAGCCGACGCCAGGAGCATCAAACACAAAATAATGACAACAGTTTTTCCATCGTAAAACAGGAATAATTGCAACCAGTGTGAAAGAAATGGTCATTTCTACGTTCCGGGCAACATAGGCTGCACTCTTGGAGGTTGCTCCAAGAGATCGAATAGCTAGGACCTTAGAAGTCAACGCCATAAGCATAGAACACAATATAAATACAACAGTCTTTCCATTGTATAAAATGAGTAATTGCAAACAGTGTGAATGTAATGGTCATTTCTACGTTCCGGCAACGTAGGCTTCACTCTAGGGCGTTGCTCCACCAGCTCGAATAATTAGGGCCTTTGAAAACAACGCCAGACGCTTAAAATACAATAAAAATACAACAGCTTTTCCATCGTATAACAGGAATAATTGCAACCAGTGTGAAACTGATGGTCATTTCTACGTTGCTGGCAACCTAGGCATCACTCTAGGGCGTTGCCCCACCAGATCGAATAGTTAGGGCCTTAGAAAACAACGCCAGACGCATAAAATACAATAAAAATGCAACAGTTTTATCACCGTATAACAGGAGTAACTGCAACCAGTGTGAAAGTGATGGTCACTTCTACGTTCCGTGCAACCTAGGCTTCACTCTGGGGCGTTGCTCCACCAGATCCAATAGTTAGGGCCAAAGAAGTAAACGCCAGAAGCATAAAATAAAATAGAAATACAGCAGTTTTTCCATCGTATAAAACGAATAATTGCAACCAGTGTGAAAGTAATGGTCATTTCTACGTTCCAGGCAACCTAGGTGTCGCTCTAGGGCGTTTCTCCACCACGTCGAATGGTTAGGGCCATAGAAGTCAACGCCAGAAGCATAAAATACAATATAAATACAACAGTTTTTCCATCGTATAAAACGAATAATTGCAACCAGTGTGAAAGTAATGGTAATTTCTACGTTCCGGGCAACATAGGTTTCGCTCTAGGGCGTTGATCCACCACGCCGAATGGTTAGGGCCTTAGATGTGAACGCCAGAAGCTTAAAACACAATATAAATACAACAGTTTTTCCATTGTATAAAATGAATAATTGCAAACAGTGTGAAGGTAATGGTCATTTCTACGTTCTGAGCCACCTAGGCTTCACTCTACGGCGTTGCTCCACCAGGTCGAATAGTTAGGGCATTTGAAAACAACGCCAGACGCTTAAAATACAATAAAATTACAACAGTTTTTCCATCGTATAACAGGAATAATTGCAATCAGTGTGAAAGTGATGGACATTTCAACGCTCTGCGCTACCTAGTTATCACTCTAGGGCGTTTTTCCACGAGATCGAATAGCTAGGGACTTAGAATTCAAAGCCAGAAGCATAAAATACAATAAAAATCCAACAGTTTGTCCATGGTATAACAGGAATAATTGCAACCAGTGTGGAAGTAATGGTCATTTCTACGTACCGGGCAACCTAGGCTTCACTCTAGGGCGTTGCTCCACCAGGTCGAATAGTTAGGGCCTTAGAAAACAGCGCCAGCCGCATAAAATACAATAAAAATACAACAGGTTTTCCATTGTACAAAACGAATAATTGCAACCAGTGTGAAAGTAATGGTCATTTCTACGTTCCGGGCAACCTAGGCTCCACTCCAGGGCGTTGCTCCACCAGGCCTAATAGTTAGGGCCTTAGAAAACAACGCCAGACGCATAAAATACAATAAAAATGCAACAGTCTTATCACCGTATAACAGGAGTAACTGCAACCAGTGTGAAAGTGATGGTCATTTCTACGTTCCGGGCAAACTAGGCTTCACTCTAGGGCGTTGCTCCACCAGGTCGAATAGTTAGGGCCTTCGAAAACAACGCCAGACGCATAAAATACAATAAAAATACAACAGCTTTTCCATCGTATACCAGGAATAATTGCAACCAGTGTGAAAGTGATGGTCACTTCTACGTTGCGGGCAACCTAGGCATCACTCTAGGGCGTTGGTCCACCAGATCCAATAGTTTGGGCCTAAGAAGCCGACGCCAGGAGCATCAAATACAAAATAATGACAACAGTTTTTCCATCGTAAAACAGGAATAATTGCAACCAGTGTGAAAGAAATGGTCATTTCTACGTTCCGGGCAACATAGGCTGCACTCTTGGAGGTTGCTCCAAGAGATCGAATAGCTAGGACCTTAGAAGTCAACGCCATAAGCATAGAACACAATATAAATACAACAGTCTTTCCATTGTATAAAATGAGTAATTGCAAACAGTGTGAATGTAATGGTCATTTCTACGTTCCGGCAACGTAGGCTTCACTCTAGGGCGTTGCTCCACCAGCTCGAATAATTAGGGCCTTTGAAAACAACGCCAGACGCTTAAAATACAATAAAAATACAACAGCTTTTCCATCGTATAACAGGAATAATTGCAACCAGTGTGAAACTGATGGTCATTTCTACGTTGCTGGCAACCTAGGCATCACTCTAGGGCGTTGCCCCACCAGATCGAATAGTTAGGGCCTTAGAAAACAACGCCAGACGCATAAAATACAATAAAAATGCAACAGTTTTATCACCGTATAACAGGAGTAACTGCAACCAGTGTGAAAGTGATGGTCACTTCTACGTTCCGGGCAACATAGGCTTCACTCTAGGGCGTTGCTCCACCAGGTCGAATAGTTAGGGCCTTTGAAAACAACGCCAGACGCTTAAAATACAACAAAATTACAACAGTTTTTCCATCGTATAACAGGAATAATTGCAATCAGTGTGAAAGTCATGGTCATTTCAACGCTCTGCGCTACCTAGTTATCACTCTAGGGCGTTTTTCCACGAGATCGAATAGCTAGGGACTTAGAATTCAAAGCCAGAAGCATAAAATACAATAAAAATCCAACAGTTTGTCCATGGTATAACAGGAATAATTGCAACCAGTGTGGAAGTAATGGTCATTTCTACGTACCGGGCAACCTAGGCTTCACTCTAGGGCGTTGCTCCACCAGGTCGAATAGTTAGGGCCTTAGAAAACAGCGCCAGCCGCATAAAATACAATAAAAATACAACAGGTTTTCCATTGTACAAAACGAATAATTGCAACCAGTGTGAAGGTAATGGTCATTTCTACGTTCCGGGCAACCTAGGCTCCACTCCAGGGCGTTGCTCCACCAGGCCTAATAGTTAGGGCCTTAGAAAACAACGCCAGACGCATAAAATACAATAAAAATGCAACAGTCGTATCACCGTATAACAGGAGTAACTGCAACCAGTGTGAAAGTGATGGTCATTTCTACGTTCCGGACAACGTAGGCTTCACTCTTGGACGTTGCCCACCAGATCGAAAAGTTAGGGCCTAAGAAGTCAACACTAGAAGCATAAAATAAAATAAAATTACAACAGTTCGACCACGGTATAACAGGAATAATTGCAACCAGTGTCAAAGTGATGGTCATTTCTACGTTCCGTGCAACCCAGGCTTCACTCTGGGGCGTTGCTCCGTCAGATCCAATAGTTAGGGCCAAAGAAGTCAACGCCAGAAGCATAAAATAAAATAGAAATACAACACTCTTTCCATCGCATAAAACGAATAATTGCAACCAGTGTGAAAGTAATGGTCATTTCTACGTTCCGGGCAACCTAGGTTTCGCTCTAGGGCGTTGCTCCACCACGTCGAATGGTTAGGGCCTTTGAAAACAACGCCAGACGCTTAAAATACAATAAAAATACAACAGCTTTTCCATCGTATAGCAGGAATAATTGCAACCAGTGTGAAAGTGATGGTCACTTCTACGTTGCGGGCAACCTAGGCATCACTCTAGGGCGTTGGTCCACCAGATCCAATAGTTTGGGCCTAAGAAGCCGACGCCAGGAGCATCAAATACAAAATAATGACAACAGTTTTTCCATCGTAAAACAGGAATAATTGCAACCAGTGTGAAAGAAATGGTCATTTCTACGTTCCGGGCAACATAGGCTGCACTCTTGGAGGTTGCTCCAAGAGATCGAATAGCTAGGACCTTAGAAGTCAACGCCAGAAGCATAGAACACAATATAAATACAACAGTCTTTCCATTGTATAAAATGAGTAATTGCAAACAGTGTGAATGTAATGGTCATTTCTACGTTCCGGCAACATAGGCTTCACTCTAGGGCGTTGCTCCACCAGGTCGAATAATTAGGGCCTTTGAAAACAACGCCAGACGCTTAAAATACAATAAAAATACAACAGCTTTTCCATCGTATAACAGGAATAATTGCAACCCGTGTGAAACTGATGGTCATTTCTACGTTGCTGGCAACCTAGGCATCACTCTAGGGCGTTGCCCCACCAGATCGAATAGTTAGGGCCTTAGAAAACAACGCCAGACGCATAAAATACAATAAAAATGCAACAGTTTTATCACCGTATAACAGGAGTAACTGCAACCAGTGTGAAAGTGATGGTCACTTCTACGTTCCGTGCAACCTAGGCTTCACTCTGGGGCGTTGCTCCACCAGATCCAATAGTTAGGGCCAAAGAAGTAAACGCCAGAAGCATAAAATAAAATAGAAATACAGCAGTTTTTCCATCGTATAAAACGAATAATTGCAACCAGTGTGAAAGTAATGGTCATTTCTACGTTCCAGGCAACCTAGGTGTCGCTCTAGGGCGTTTCTCCACCACGTCGAATGGTTAGGGCCATAGAAGTCAACGCCAGAAGCATAAAATACAATATAAATACAACAGTTTTTCCATTGTATTAAATGAATAATTGCAACCAGTGTGAAAGTGATGGTGATTTCTACGTTCCGGGCAACCTAGGCTTCACTCTGGGCGTTGCTCCACCAGATCCAATAGTTAGGGCCAAAGAAGTCAACGCCAGAAGCATAAAATAAAATAGAAATACAACAGTTTTTCCATCGTATAAAACGAATAATTGCAACCAGTGTGAAAGTAATGGTAATTTCTACGTTCCGGGCAACATAGGTTTCGCTCTAGGGCGTTGATCCACCACGTCGAATGGTTAGGGCCTTAGATGTGAACGCCAGAAGCTTAAAACACAATATAAATACAACAGTTTTTCCATTGTATAAAATGAATAATTGCAAACAGTGTGAAGGTAATGGTCATTTCTACGTTCTGAGCCACCTAGGCTTCACTCTAGGGCGTTGCTCCACCAGGTCGAATAGTTAGGGCATTAGAAAGCAAAGCCAGACGCATAAAATACAATAAACATGCAACAGTTTTATCACCGTATAACAGGAGTAACTGCAACCAGTGTGAAAGTGATGGTCATTTCTACGTTCCGGGCAAACTAGGCTTCACTCTAGGGCGTTGCTCCACCAGTTCGAATAGTTAGGGCCTTCGAAAACAACGCCAGACGCATAAAATACAATAAAAATACAACAGCTTTTCCATCGTATAGCAGGAATAATTGAAACCAGTGTGAAAGTGATGGTCACTTCTACGTTGCGGGCAACCTAGGCGTCACTCTAGGGCGTTGGTCCACCAGATCCAATAGTTAGGGCCTAAGAAGCCGACGCCAGGAGCATCAAATACAAAATAATGACAACAGTTTTTCCATCGTAAAACAGGAATAATTGCAACCAGTGTGAAAGAAATGGTCATTTCTACGTTCCGGGCAACACAGGCTGCACTCTTGGACGTTGCTCCAAGAGATCGAATAGCTAGGACCTTAGAAGTCAACGCCAGCAGCATAGAACACAATATAAATACAACAGTCTTTCCATTGTATAAAATGAATAATTGCAAACAGTGTGAAAGTAATGGTCATTTCTACGTTCCGGGCACCCTAGGCTTAACTGTAGGGCGTTGCACCACCAGATCGAATCGTTAGGGCCTTAGAAGTCAACGCCCGAGGCATGAAATACGAAATAAATAGAACAGTTTTTCCAGCGTATCAAGTGAGTAATCGCAAACAGTGTGAAGGTAATGGTCATTCCTACGTTCCGGGCAACCTAGGCTTAACTGTAGGGCGTTTCTCCACCAGATCACATAGTTAGGGAATTAGAATTCAACGACAGAAGCATAAAATGCAATATAAATACAACAGCTTTTATATCATATATAATGTATATTATCAAACAGTGTGGAAGTAACGGTCATTTCTACTTTCCGGGCAACCTAGGCTTAACTGTAGGGCGTTGCTCCACCAGATCGCATAGTTAGGGACTTAGAATTCAACGCCAGAAGCATAAAATGCAATAAAAATGCAACAGTTTTTCTGTCGTATAACAGGAATAACTGCAACCAGTGTGAAAGTACTGGTCATTTCTACGTTCCGGGCAACCTAGGCTTCACTCTAGGGCGTTGCTCCACCAGATGGAACAGCTAGGGACTTAGAACTCAACGCCAGAAGATTACAATACAACCTAAGTACAACAGTTTTACCATCGTATAAAATGAATAATCGCAAACAGTGTGAATGTAAAGGTCATTTCCACGTTCCGGGCAACCTAGGCTTTACTCTAGAGCATTGCTCCACCAGATCGAATAGCTAGGGCCTCAGAAGTCAACGCCAGAAGCATAAAATAAAATATAAATACAACAGCTTTACCATCGTATATAATGTATATTTGTAAACAGTGTGCATGTAAAGGTCATTTCCACGTTCCGGGCAACCTAGGCTTTACTCTAGAGCATTGCTCCACCAGATCGAATAGTTAGGGCCTTAGAAGTCAAGGCCCGAAGCATAAAATACAAAATAAATGGAACAGTTTTTCCATGTATAAATCAATAATTGAAACCAGTGTGAAAGTACAGGTCATTTCTACGATCCGGGCTACCTAGGATTCGCTTAAGGGCGTTGCTCGACCAGATCGAATAGCTAGGGACTTAGAAGTCAACGCCAGAGGCATAAAATACAATAAAAATACAACAGTTTTTCCATCCTATAAAAGGAATAATTGCAACCAGTTTGAAAGTAATGGTCATTTCTACGTTCCGGGCAACCTTGGCTTCACTCCTGGGCGTTGCTCCACCAGATCGAATAGCTAGGGACTTAGAATTCAACGTCAGAAACATAAAATACAACATAAGTACAACAGTTTTTCCATCGTATAACAGGAATAATTGCAACCAGTGTGAAAGTACAGGTCATTTCTACGATCCGGGCAACCTAGGATTCGCTTAAGGGCGTTGCTCCACCAGATCGCGTAGTTAGGGACTTAGAATTTAACGCCAGAAGCATAAAATACAATAAAAATGCAACAGCTTTTCCATCGTATAACAGGAAATCTGCAACCAGTTTGAAAGTACTGGTCATTTCTATGTTCCGTGTAACCTAGTCTTCACTCTAGGGCGTTGCTCCCCCAGATCGAATAGCTAGGGACTTAGAATTCGAAGCCAGAAGAATAAAATGCAACATAAGTACAACAGTTTTTCCATCGTATAAAATGAATAATTTCAAACAGTGCGAAAGTAATGGTCATTTATACGTTCCGGGCAATCTAGGCTTCACTCTAGGGCGTTGCTCCACCAGATCGAATAGTTAGGGCCTTAGAAGTCAACGCCATAAGCATAAAATACAATATAAATACAACAGCTTTTCCATCGTATATAATGTATATTTGCAAACAGTCTGAAAGTAAAGGTCATTTCTACGTTCCGGGCAACCTAGGCTTAACTGTAGGGCGTTGCTCCACCAGATCGCATAGTTAGGGACTTAGAATTCAACGCCAGAAGCATAAAATGCAACAAAAATGCAACAGTTTTTCCGTCGTATAACAGGAATAACTGCAACCAGTGTGAAAGTACTGGTCATTTCTACGTTCCGGGCAACCTAGGCTTCACTCTAGGGCGTTGCTCCACCAGATCGAATAGTTAGGGCCTTAGAAGTCAACGCCAGAGGCATAAAATACAATATAAATACAACAGCATTTCCATCGTATATAATGTATATTTGCAAACAGTGTGAAAGTAAAGGTCATTTCTACGTTCCGGGCACCCTAGGCTTAACTGTAGGGCGTTGCACCACCAGATCGAATCGTTAGGGCCTTAGAAGTCAACGCCCGAGGCATGAAATACGAAATAAATAGAACAGTTTTTCCAGCGTATCAAGTGAGTAATCGCAAACAGTGTGAAGGTAATGGTCATTCCTACGTTCCGGGCAACCTAGGCTTAACTGTAGGGCGTTTCTCCACCAGATCACATAGTTAGGGAATTAGAATTCAACGACAGAAGCATAAAATGCAATATAAATACAGCAGCTTTTATATCATATATAATGTATATTATCAAACAGTGTGGAAGTAACGGTCATTTCTACTTTCCGGGCAACCTAGGCTTAACTGTAGGGCGTTGCTCCACCAGATCGCATAGTTAGGGACTTAGAATTCAACGCCAGAAGCATAAAATGCAATAAAAATGCAACAGTTTTTCCGTCGTATAACAGGAATAACTGCAACCAGTGTGAAACTGATGGTCATTTCTACGTTGCTGGCAACCTAGGCATCACTCTAGGGCGTTGCCCCACCAGATCGAATAGTTAGGGCCTTAGAAAACAACGCCAGACGCATAAAATACAATAAAAATGCAACAGTTTTATCACCGTATAACAGGAGTAACTGCAACCAGTGTGAAAGTGATGGTCACTTCTACGTTCCGTGCAACCTAGGCTTCACTCTGGGGCGTTGCTCCACCAGATCCAATAGTTAGGGCCAAAGAAGTAAACGCCAGAAGCATAAAATAAAATAGAAATACAGCAGTTTTTCCACCGTATAAAACGAATAATTGCAACCAGTGTGAAAGTAATGGTCATTTCTACGTTCCAGGCAACCTAGGTGTCGCTCTAGGGCGTTTCTCCACCACGTCGAATGGTTAGGGCCATAGAAGTCAACGCCACAAGCATAAAATACAATATAAATACAACAGTTTTTCCATAGTATAAAACGAATAATAGCAACCAGTGTGAAAGTAATGGTAATTTCTACGTTCCGGGCAACATAGGTTTCGCTCTAGGGCGTTGATCCACCACGTCGAATGGTTAGGGCCTTAGATGTGAACGCCAGAAGCTTAAAAAACAATATAAATACAACAGTTTTTCCATTGTATAAAATGAATAATTGCAAACAGTGTGAAGGTAATGGTCATTTCTACGTTCTGAGCCACCTAGGCTTCACTCTACGGCGTTGCTCCACCAGGTCGAATAGTTAGGGCATTTGAAAACAACGCCAGACGCTTAAAATACAATAAAATTACAACAGTTTTTCCATCGTATAACAGGAATAATTGCAATCAGTGTGAAAGTGATGGTCATTTCAACGCTCTGCGCTACCTAGTTATCACTCTAGGGCGTTTTTCCACGAGATCGAATAGCTAGGGACTTAGAATTCAAAGCCAGACGCATAAAATACAATAAAAATCCAACAGTTTGTCCATGGTATAACAGGAATAATTGCAACCAGTGTGGAAGTAATGGTCATTTCTACGTACCGGGCAACCTAGGCTTCACTCTAGGGCGTTGCTCCACCAGGTCGAATAGTTAGGGCCTTAGAAAACAGCGCCAGCCGCATAAAATACAATAAAAATACAACAGGTTTTCCATTGTACAAAACGAATAATTGCAACCAGTGTGAAAGTGATGGTCATTTCAACGCTCTGCGCTACCTAGTTATCACTCTAGGGCGTTTTTCCACGAGATCGAATAGCTAGGGACTTAGAATTCAAAGCCAGACGCATAAAATACAATAAAGATGCAACAGTTTTTCCATCGTATAACAGGAGTAATTGCAACCAGTGTCAAGGTAATGGTCTTTTCTACGTTCCGGGTAACCTAGGCTTCACTCTAGGGCGTTGCTCCGCCAGATCGAATAGTTAGGGACTTAGAATTCAACGCCGGAAGCATAAAAAACAACATAAGTACAACAGTTTTTCCATCGTATAAAACGAATAATTGCAACCAGTGTGAAAGTACAGGTCATTTCTACGTTCCTGGCAACCTAGGCATCGCTTAAGGGCGTTGCTCCACCAGATCGAATAGTTGCGGCCATCGAAGTCGACTCCAGAAGCATAAAATACAATATAAATACAACAGCTTTTCCATCGCATAAAATGAATGATTCCAAACAGTGTGAAAGATATGGTCATTTCTACGTTCCGGGCAACCTAGGCTTCACTCTAGGGCGTTGCTCCACCAGATCGAATAGCTAGGGACTTAGAATTCAGCGCCAGAAGAATAATATACAACTTAAGAATAACAGTTTTTCCATCGTATAAAATGTATAATTGCAAGCATTGTGAAGGTAATGGTCATTTCTACGTTCCGGGCAACCTAGGCTTCACTCTACAGCGTTGCTCCACCAGAATGAATAGTTAGGACCTAAGAAGTCAACGCCAGAAGCATAAAATACAACATAAATACAACAGCTTTTCCATCGTATATAATGTATATTTGCAAACAGTGTGAAAGTAAAGGTCATTTCTACGTTCCGGGAAAACTGTGCTTCACTCTAGGGCGTTCTTCCACCAGATCGAATAGTTAGGGCCTAAGAAGTCAACGCCTGAAGCATAAAATACAATATAAATACAACAGCTTTACCATCGTATATAATGTATATTTGCAAACAGTGTGAAAGTAAAGGTCATTTCTACGTGTTGTGCACACTACGCTTAACTGTAGGGCGTTGCTCCACCAGATCGAATAGTTAGGGCCTTAGAAGTCAACGCCAGAAGCTTAAAATACAATCTAAATACAACAGCTTTACCATCGTATATAATGTATATTTGCAAACAGTGTGAATGTAAAGGTCATTTCCACGTTCCGGGCAACCTAGGCTTTACTCTAGAGCATTGCTCCACCAGATCGAATAGTTAGGGCCTAAGAAGACAACGCCCGAAGCATAAAATACAATAAAAATACAACAGTTTTTCCATCCTATAAAAGGAATAATTGCAACCAGTTTGAAAGTAATGGTCATTTCTACGTTCCGGGCAACCTTGGCTTAACTCCTGGGCGTTGCTCCACCAGATCTAACAGTTAGGGACCTTGAATACAACGCCAGAAACATAAAATAAAATAAAAATGCAACAGTTTTTCCATCGTATAACAGGAATAACTGCAACCAGTGTGAAGGTACTGGTCATTTCTATGTTCCGGGTAACCTAGGCTTCACTCTAGAGCTTTGCTGCACCATATCGAATAGCTAGGGACTTAGAATTCGAAGCCTGAAGAATAAAATGCAACATAAGTATAACAGTGTTTCCATCGTATAAAATGTATAATTGCAAGCAGTGAGAAGGTAATGGTCATTTCTACTTTCCGGGCAAACTAGGCTTTACTCTAGAGCACTGCTCCACCAGATCGAATAGTTAGGGCCTAAGAAGACAACGCCAAAAGCATAAAATACAATATAAATACAACAGCTTTTCCATCGTATATAATGTGTATTTGCAAACGTTGTGAAAGCAAAGGTCATTACTACGTTCCGGGCAACTTAGGCTTCACTCTGGGGCGTTCTTCCACCAGATCGAATAGTTAGAGCCTAAGAAGTCAACGCCAGAAGCATAAAATACAACATAAGTACAACAGTTTTTCCATCGTATAAAATGAATAATTTCAAACAGTGTGAAAGTAATGGTCATTTATACGTTCCGGGCAATCTAGGCTTCACTCTAGGGCGTTGCTCCACCAGATCGAACAGTTAGGGCCTTAGAAGTCAACGACATAAGCATAAAATACAATATAAATACAACACCTTTTCCATCGTATATAATGTATATTTGCAAACAGTCTGAAAGTAAAGGTCATTTCTACGTTCCGGGCAACCTAGGCTTAACTGTAGCGCGTTGCTCCACCAGATCGCATAGTTAGGGACTTAGAATTCAACGCCAGAAGCATAAAATGCAACAAAAATGCAACAGTTTTTCCGTCGTATAACAGGAATAACTGCAACCAGTGTGAAAGGTATGGTCATATCTACGTTCCGGGTAACCTAGGCTTCACTCTAGGGCGTTGGTCCACCAGATCCAATTGTTAGGGACTAAGAAGTCTACGCCATAAGCATAAAATACAATATAAATACAACTGCTTTTCCATCGTATATAATGTATATTTGCAAAGAGTGTGAAAGTAAAGGTCATTTCTACGTTTTGTGCACACTAGGCTTAACTGTAGGGCGTTGCTCCACCAGATCGCATAGTTAGGGCCTTAGAAGTCAACGCCAGAAGCATAAAATAGAATATAAATACAACAGCTTTTCCATCGTATATAACGTATATTTGCAAACAGTGTGAAAGTAAAGGTCATTTCTACGTTCCGGGCAACCTAGGCTTCACTCTAGGGCATTGTTCCACCAGATCGAATAGCTACGGTCTTAGAAGTCAACGCCTGAAGCATAAAATACAGCCCAAGTACAACAGTTTTACCATCGTATAAAATGAATAATCGCAAGCAGTGTGAAGGTAATGGCCATTACTACGTTCCGGGCAACCTAGGCTTCACTCTAGGGCGTTGCTCCACCAGACCCAATAGTTAGGGACTTACAAGTCAACGCCCGAAGCATAAAATACAAAATAAATAGAACAGGTTTTCCGTTGTATAGAACGAATAATTGCAACCAGTGTGAAAGTTATGGTCATTTCTACGTTCCGGGCAACCTTGGCTTAACTCCAGGGCGATCCTCCACCAGATCGACTAGTTCGGGTCTTTGACTACAACGCCAGAAGCTTTAAATACAATAAAAATGCAACAGTTTTTCCATTGTATAACAGGAATAACTGCAACCAGTGTGAAAGTACTGGTCATTTCTACGTTCCGGGTAGCCCAGGCTTCACTCTGGGGCGTTGGTCCACCAGATCCAATTGTTAGGGACTAAGAAGTCAACGCCAGAAGCACCAAATACAAAATAAATACAACAGTTTCTCCATCGTATAAAATGAATAATCGGAAACAGTGTGAAGGTAATGGTCATTTCTACGTTCCGGGCAACCTAGGCTTCACCCTAGGGCGTTGCTCCACCAGATCGAATAGTTAGGGCCTTAGAAGTCAACGTCCGAAGCATAAAATAGAAAATAAATAGAACAGCTTTTCCATTGTATAAAACGAATAATTGAAACCAGTGTGAAGGTTATGATCTTTTCTACGTTCCGCGCAACCTGGACTTCACCACAGGGCGTTGCTCCACCAGATACAAAAGTTACGACCTAAGAAGTCAGCGCCAGAAGCATAAAATACAAAATAGATACAACAGTTATTCCATCGTATATAATGTATATTTGCAAACAGTGTGAAAGTAAGGGTCATTTCTACGTTCCGGGCAACCTAGGTTTAACTGTAGGGCGTTGCTCCACCAGATCGAATAGTTAGGGACTTAGAATTCAACGTCAGAAACATAAAATACAACATAAGTACAACAGTTTTTCCATCGTATAACAGGAATAATTGCAACCAGTGTGAAAGTGCAGGTCATTTCTACGATCCGGGAAACCTAGGATTCGCTTAAGGGCGTTGCTCCACCAGATCGCGTAGTTAGGGACTTAGAATTTAACGCCAGAAGCATAAAATACAATAAAAATACAACAGCTTTTCCATCGTATATAATGTATATTTGCAAACAGTCTGAAAGTAAAGGTCATTTCTACGTTCCGGGCAACCTAGGCTTAACTGTAGGGCGTTGCTCCACCAGATCGCATAGTTAGGGACTTAGAATTCAACGCCAGAAGCATAAAATGCAACAAAAATGCAACAGTTTTTCCGTCGTATAACAGGAATAACTGCAACCAGAGTGAAAGTACTGGTCATTTCTACGTTCCGGGCAACCTAGGCTTCACTCTAGGGCGTTGCTCCACCAGATCGAATAGTTAGGGCCTAAGAAGACAACGCCAAAAGCATAAAATACAATATAAATACAACAGCTTTTCCATCGTATATAATGTGTATTTGCAAACGTTGTGAAAGCAAAGGTCATTACTACGTTCCGGGCAACTTAGGCTTCACTCTGGGGCGTTCTTCCACCAGATCGAATAGTTAGGGCCTAAGAAGTCAACGCCAGAAGCATAAAATACAACATAAGTACAACAGTTTTTCCATCGTATAAAATGAATAATTTCAAACAGTGTGAAAGTAATGGTCATTTATACGTTCCGGGCAATCTAGGCTTCTCTCTAGGGCGTTGCTCCACCAGATCGAATAGTTAGGGCCTTAGAAGTCAACGACATAAGCATAAAATACAATATAAATACAACACCTTTTCCATCGTATATAATGTATATTTGCAAACAGTCTGAAAGTAAAGGTCATTTCTACGTTCCGGGCAACCTAGGCTTAACTGTAGGGCGTTGCTCCACCAGATCGCATAGTTAGGGACTTAGAATTCAACGCCAGAAGCATAAAATGCAACAAAAATGCAACAGTTTTTCCGTCGTATAACAGGAATAACTGCAACCAGAGTGAAAGTACTGGTCATTTCTACGTTCCGGGCAACCTAGGCTTCACTCTAGGGCGTTGCTCCACCAGATCGAATAGTTAGGGCCTAAGAAGACAACGCCAAAAGCATAAAATACAATATAAATACAACAGCTTTTCCATCGTATATAATGTATAATTGCAAGCATTGTGAAGGTAATGGTCATTTCTACGTTCCGGGCAACCTAGGCTTCACTCTAGAGCGTTGCTCCACCAGAACGAATAGTTAGGGCCTAAGAAGTCAACACCAGAAGCATAAAGTACTATATAAATACAACAGTTTTTCCATCGTATATAATGTATATTTGCAAACAGTGTGAAAGTAAAGGTCATTTCTACGTTTTGTGCACACTAGGCTTAACTGTAGGGCGTTGCTCCACCAGATCGCATAGTTAGGGACTTAGAAGTCAGCGCCAGAAGCATAAAATAAAATATAAATACAACAGCTTTTCCATCGTATATAACGTATATTTGCAAACAGTGTGAAAGTAAAGGTCATTTCTACGTTCCGGGCAACCTAGGCTTCACTCTAGGGCATTGTTCCACCAGATCGAATAGCTACGGTCTTAGAAGTCAACGCCTGAAGCATAAAATACAGCCCAAGTACAACAGTATTACCATCGTATAAAATGAATAATCGCAAGCAGTGTGAAGGTAATGGCCATTACTACGTTCCGGGCAACCTAGGCTTCACTCTAGGGCGTTGCTCCACCAGACCCAATAGTTAGGGACTTACAAGTCAACGCCCGAAGCATAAAATACAAAATAAATAGAACAGTTTTTCCATTGTATAGAACGAATAATTGCAACCAGTGTGAAAGTTATGGTCATTTCTACGTTCCGGGCAACCTTGGCTTAACTCCAGGGAGTTCCTCCACCAGATCGACTAGTTAGGGACTTTGAATACAACGCCAGAAGCTTAAAATACAATAAAAATGCAACAGTTTTTCCATTGTATAACAGGAATAACTGCAACCAGTGTGAAAGTACTGGTCATTTCTACGTTCCGGGTAGCCCAGGCTTCACTCTGGGGCGTTGGTCCACCAGATTCAATTGTTAGGTACTAAGAAGTCAACGCCAGAATCACCAAATACAAAATAAATACAACAGTTTCTCCATCGTATAAAATGAATAATCGCAAACAGTGTGAAGGTAATGGTCATTTCTACGTTCCGGGCAACCTAGGCTTCACCCTAGGGCGTTGCTCCACCAGATCGAATAGTTAGGGCCTTAGAAGTCAACGTCCGAAGCATAAAATACAAAATGAATAGAACAGTTTTTCCATTGTATAAAACGAATAATCGCAAACAGTGTGAAGGTAATGGTCATTTCTACGTTCCGGGCAACCTAGGCTTCACCCTAGGGCGTTGCTCCACCAGATCGAATAGTTAGGGCCTTAGAAGTCAACGTCCGTAGCATAAAATACAAAATAAATAGAACAGTTTTTCCATTGTATAAATCAAATAATTGAAACCAGTGTGAAGGTTATGATCTTTTCTACGTTCCGCGCAACCTGGACTTCACCACAGGGCGTTGCTCCACCAGATCCAAAAGTTACGACCTAAGAAGTCAGCGCCAGAAGCATAAAATACAAAATAGATACAACAGTTATTCCATCGTATATAATGTATATTTGCAAACAGTGTGAAAGTAAGGGTCATTCCTACGTTCCGGGCAACCTAGGCTTAACTGTAGCGCGTTGCTCCTCCAGATCGCGTAGATAGGGACTTAGAATTTAACGCCAGAAGCATAAAATACAATAAAGATGCAACAGTTTTTCCATCGTATAACAGGAGTAATTGCAACCAGTGTGAAGGTAATGGTCTTTTCTACGTTCCGGGTAACCTAGGCTCTACTCTAGGGCATTGCTCCACCAGATCGAATAGTTAGGGCCTAAGAAGACAACGCCCGAAGCATAAAATTCAAAATAAATGGAACAGTTTTTCCATGTATAAAACGAATAATTGAAACCAGTGTGAAAGTACAGGTCATTTCTACGATCCGGGCTACCTAGGATTCGCTTAAGGGCGTTGCTCGACCAGTTCGAATAGCTAGGGACTTAGAAGTCAACGCCAGAGGCATAAAATACAATAAAAATACAACAGTTTTTCCATCCTATAAAAGGAATAATTGCAACCAGTTTGAAAGTAATGGTCATTTCTACGTTCCGGGCAACCTTGGCTTAACTCCTGGGCGTTGCTCCACCAGATCGAATAGTTAGGAACTTAGAATTCAACGTCAGAAACATAAAATACAACATAAGTACAACAGTTTTTCCATCGTATAACAGGAATAATTGCAACCAGTGTGAAAGTACAGGTCATTTCTACGATCCGGACAACCTAGGATTCGCTTAAGGGCGTTGCTCCACCAGATCGCGTAGTTAGAGACTTAGAATTTAACGCCAGAAGCATAAAAAACAATAAAAATGCAACAGCTTTTCCATCGTATAACAGGAAATCTGCAACCAGTTTGAAAGTACTGGTCATTTCTATGTTCCGTGTAACCTAGTCTTCACTCTAGGGCGTTGCTCCCCCAGATCGAATAGCTAGGGACTTAGAATTCGAAGCCAGAAGAATAAAATGCAACGTAAGTACAACAGTTTTTCCATCGTATAAAATGAATAATTTCAAACAGTGCGAAAGTAATGGTCATTTATACGTTCCGGGCAATCTAGGCTTCACTCTAGAGCGTTGCTCCACCAGATCGAATAGTTAGGGCCTTAGAAGTCAACGCCATAAGCATAAAATACAATATAAATACAACAGCTTTTCCATCGTATATAATGTATATTTGCAAACAGTCTGAAAGTAAAGGTCATTTCTACGTTCCGGGCAACCTAGGCTTAACTGTAGGCCGTTGCTCCACCAGATCGCATAGTTAGGGACTTAGAATTCAACGCCAGAAGCATAAAATGCAACAAAAATGCAACAGTTTTTCCGTCGTATAACAGGAATAACTGCAACCAGTGTGAAAGTACTGGTCATTTCTACGTTCCGGGCAACCCAGGCTTCACTCTAGGGCGTTGCTCCACCAGATCGAATAGTTAGGGCCTAAGAAGACAACGCCAAAAGCATAAAATACAATATAAATACAACAGCTTTTCCATCGTATATAATGTATAATTGCAAGCATTGTGAAGGTAATGGGCATTTCTACGTTCCGGGCAACCTAGGCTTCACTCTAGAGCGTTGCTCCACCAGAACGAATAGTTAGGGCCTAAGAAGTCAACGCCAGAAGCATAAAGTACAATATAAATACAACAGTTTTTCCATCGTATAACAGGAATAACTGCAACCAGTGTGAAAGGTATGGTCATATCTACGTTCCGGGTAACCTAGGCTTCACTCTAGGGCGTTGGTCCACCAGATCCAATTGTTAGGGACTAAGAAGTCAACTCCAGAAGCACCAAATACAAAATAAATACAACAGTTTCTCCATTATATAAAATGAATAATCGCAAACAGTGTGAAGGTAATGGTCATTTCTACGTTCCGGGCAACCTAGGCTTCACCCTAGGGCGTTGCTCCACCAGATCGAATAGTTAGGGCCTTAGAAGTCAACGTCCGAAGCATAAAATACAAAGTAAATAGAACAGCTTTTCCATTGTATAAAACGAATAATTGAAACCAGTGTGAAGGTTATGATCTTTTCTACGTTCCGCGCAACCTGGACTTCACCACAGGGCGTTGCTCCACCAGATCCAAAAGTTACGACCTAAGAAGTCAGCGCCAGAAGCATAAAATACAAAATAGATACAACAGTTATTCCATCGTATATAATGTATATTTGCAAACAGTGTGAAAGTAAGGGTCATTTCTACGTTCCGGGCAACCTAGGTTTAACTGTAGGGCGTTGCTCCACCAGATCGAATAGTTAGGGACTTAGAATTCAACGTCAGAAACATAAAATACAACATAAGTACAACAGTTTTTCCATCGTATAACAGGAATAATTGCAACCAGTGTGAAAGTGCAGGTCATTTCTACGATCCGGGAAACCTAGGATTCGCTTAAGGGCGTTGCTCCACCAGATCGCGTAGTTAGGGACTTAGAATTTAACGCCAGAAGCATAAAATACAATAAAAATGCAACAGCTTTTCCATCGTATAACAGGAAATCTGCAACCAGTTTGAAAGTACTGGTCATTTCTATGTTCCGTGTAACCTAGTCTTCACTCTAGGGCGTTGCTCCCCCAGATCGAATAGCTAGGGACTTAGAATTCGAAGCCTGAAGAATAAAATGCAACATAAGTATAACAGTGTTTTCATCGTATAAAATGTATAATTGCAAGCAGTGTGAAGGTAATGGTCATTTCTACTTTCCGGGCAAACTAGGCTTTACTGTAGAGCACTGCTCCACCAGATCGAATAGTTAGGGCCTAAGAAGACAACGCCAAAAGCATAAAATACAATATAAATACAACAGCTTTTCCATCGTATATAATGTGTATTTGCAAACGTTGTGAAAGCAAAGGTCATTACTACGTTCCGGGCAACTTAGGCTTCACTCTGGGGCGTTCTTCCACCAGATCGAATAGTTAGGGCCTAAGAAGTCAACGCCAGAAGCATAAAATACAACATAAGTACAACCGCCTTACCATCGTATATAATGTATATTTGCAAACAGTGTGAATGTAAAGGTCATTTCCACGTTCCGGGCAACCTAGGCTTTACTCTAGAGCATTGCTCCACCAGATCGAATAGTTAGGGCCTAAGAAGACAACGCCAGAAGCATAAAATACAATAAAGATGCAACAGTTTTTCCATCGTATAACAGGAGTAATTGCAACCAGTGTGAAGGTAATGGTCTTTTCTACGGTCCGGGCAACCTAGGCTTCACTCTAGGGCGTTGCTCCGCCAGATCGAATAGTTAGGGACTTAGAATTCATCGCCGGAAGCATAAAAAACAACATAAGTACAACAGTTTTTCCATCGTATAAAACGAATACTTGCAATCAGTGTGAAAGTACAGGTCATTTCTACGTTCCAGGCAACCTAGGCATCGCTTAAGGGCGTTGCTCCACCAGATCGAATAGTTGCGGCCTTAGAAGTCAACTCCAGAAGCATAAAATAAAATATAAATACAACAGCTTTTCCATCGCATAAAATGAGTGATTCCAAACAGTGTGAAAGTTATGGTCATTTCTACTTTCCGGGCAACCTAGGCTTAACTCCAGTGCGTTGCTCCACCAGGTCGAAAAGCTAGGAACTTTGAATACAACGCCAGAAGCATAAAATACAATAAAAATGCAACACTTTTTCCATCGTGTAACAGGAATAACTGCAACCAGTGTGAAGGTAATGGTCTTTTCTACGCTCCGGCAACCTAGGCTTCACTACAGGGCGGTGCTCCACCAGATCAAATAGTTAGGGCCTAAGAAGTCAACGCCAGAAACATAAAATACAACATAAATACAACAGCTTTTCCATCGTATATAATGTATATTTGCAAACATTGTGAAAGTAACGGTCATTTCTACGTTCCGGGCAACCTAGGCTTAACTGTAGGGCGTTGCACCACCAGATCGAATCGTTAGGGCCTTAGAAGTCAACGCCCGAGGCATGAAATACGAAATAAATAGAACAGTTTTTCAAGCGTATCAAGTGAGTAATCGCAAACAGGGTGAAGGTAATGGTCATTCCTACGTTCCGGGCAACCTAGGCTTAACTGTAGGGCGTTTCTCCACCAGATCGCATAGTTAGGGAATTAGAATTCAACGACAGAAGCATAAAATGCAATATAAATACAACAGCTTTTATATCGTATATAATGTATATTAGCAAACAGTGTGGAAGTAACGGTCATTTCTACGTTCCGGGCAACCTAGGCTTTACTCTAGAGCATTGCTCCACCAGATCGAATAGTTAGGGCCTAAGAAGACAACGCTCGAAGCATAAAATACAAAATAAATGGAACAGTTTTTCCATGTATAAAACGAATAATTGAAACCAGTGTGAAAGTACAGGTCATTTCTACGATCCGGGCAACCTAGGCTTCACTCTAGGGCGTTGCTCCACCAGATCGAATAGCTAGGGACTTAGAATTCAGAGCCAGAATAATAATATACAACTTAAGAATAACAGTTTTTCCATCGTATAAAATGTATAATTGCAAGCATTGTGAAGGTAATGGTCATTTCTACGTTCCGGGCAACCTAGGCTTCACTCCTGAGCGTTGCTCCACCAGAACGAATAGTTAGGGCCTAAGAAGTCAACGCGAGAAGCATAAAGTACAATATAAATACAACAGTTTTTCCATCGTATAACAGGAATAACTGCAACCAGTGTGAAAGGTATGGTCATATCTCCGTTCCGGGTAACCTAGGGTTCACTCTAGGGCGTTGGTCCACCAGATCCAATTGTTAGGGACTAAGAAGTCAACGCCAGAAGCATAAAATACAATATAAATACAACAGCTTTTCCATCGTATATAATGTATATTTGCAAACAGTGTGAAAGTAAAGGTCATTTCTACGTTCCGGGAAAACTGTGCTTCACTCTAGGGTGTTCTTCCACCAGATCGAATAGTTAGGGCCTAAGAAGTCAACGCCTGAAGCATAAAATACAATATAAATACAACAGCTTTACCATCGTATATAATGTATATTTGCAAACAGTCTGAAAGTAAAGGTCATTTCTACGTTCCGGGCAACCTAGGCTTAACTGTAGGCCGTTGCTCCACCAGATCGCATAGTTAGGGACTTAGAATTCAACGCCAGAAGCATAAAATGCAACAAAAATGCAACAGTTTTTCCGTCGTATAACAGGAATAACTGCAACCAGTGTGAAAGTACTGGTCATTTCTACGTTCCGGGCAACCCAGGCTTCACTCTAGGGCGTTGCTCCACCAGATCGAATAGTTAGGGCCTAAGAAGACAACGCCAAAAGCATAAAATACAATATAAATACAACAGCTTTTCCATCGTATATAATGTATAATTGCAAGCATTGTGAAGGTAATGGGCATTTCTACGTTCCGGGCAACCTAGGCTTCACTCTAGAGCGTTGCTCCACCAGAACGAATAGTTAGGGCCTAAGAAGTCAACGCCAGAAGCATAAAGTACAATATAAATACAACAGTTTTTCCATCGTATAACAGGAATAACTGCAACCAGTGTGAAAGGTATGGTCATATCTACGTTCCGGGTAACCTAGGCTTCACTCTAGGGCGTTGGTCCACCAGATCCAATTGTTAGGGACTAAGAAGTCAACGCCATAAGCATAAAATACAATATAAATACAACTGCTTTTCCATCGTATATAATGTATATTTGCAAACAGTGTGAAAGTAAAGGTCATTTCTACGTTTTGTGCACACTAGGCTTAACTGTAGGGCGTTGCTCCACCAGATCGCATAGTTAGGGCCTTAGAAGTCAACGCCAGAAGCATAAAATAAAACATAAATACAACAGCTTTTCCATCGTATATAACGTATATTTGCAAACAGTGTGAAAGTAAAGGTCATTTCTACGTTCCGGGCAACCTAGGCTTCACTCTAGGGCATTGTTCCACCAGATCGAATAGCTACGGTCTTAGAAGTCAACGCCTGAAGCATAAAATACAGCCCAAGTACAACAGTTTTACCATCGTATAAAATGAATAATCGCAAGCAGTGTGAAGGTAATGGCCATTACTACGTTCCGGGCAACCTAGGCTTCACTCTAGGGCGTTGCTCCACCAGACCCAATAGTTAGGGACTTACAAGTCAACGCCCGAAGCATAAAATACAAAATAAATAGAACAGTTTTTCCGTTGTATAGAACGAATAATTGCAACCAGTGTGAAAGTTATGGTCATTTCTACGTTCCGGGCAACCTTGGCTTAACTCCAGGGCGATCCTCCACCAGATCGACTAGTTCGGGACTTTGACTACAACGCCAGAAGCTTTAAATACAATAAAAATGCAACAGTTTTTCCATTGTATAACAGGAATAACTGCAACCAGTGTGAAAGTACTGGTCATTTCTACGTTCCGGGTAGCCCAGGCTTCACTCTGGGGCGTTGGTCCACCAGATCCAATTGTTAGGGACTAAGAAGTCAACTCCAGAAGCACCAAATACAAAATAAATACAACAGTTTCTCCATTATATAAAATGAATAATCGCAAACAGTGTGAAGGTAATGGTCATTTCTACGTTCCGGGCAACCTAGGCTTCACCCTAGGGCGTTGCTCCACCAGATCGAATAGTTAGGGCCTTAGAAGTCAACGTCCGAAGCATAAAATACAAAGTAAATAGAACAGCTTTTCCATTGTATAAAACGAATAATTGAAACCAGTGTGAAGGTTATGATCTTTTCTACGTTCCGCGCAACCTGGACTTCACCACAGGGCGTTGCTCCACCAGATCCAAAAGTTACGACCTAAGAAGTCAGCGCCAGAAGCATAAAATACAAAATAGATACAACAGTTATTCCATCGTATATAATGTATATTTGCAAACAGTGTGAAAGTAAGGGTCATTTCTACGTTCCGGGCAACCTAGGTTTAACTGTAGGGCGTTGCTCCACCAGATCGAATAGTTAGGGACTTAGAATTCAACGTCAGAAACATAAAATACAACATAAGTACAACAGTTTTTCCATCGTATAACAGGAATAATTGCAACCAGTGTGAAAGTGCAGGTCATTTCTACGATCCGGGAAACCTAGGATTCGCTTAAGGGCGTTGCTCCACCAGATCGCGTAGTTAGGGACTTAGAATTTAACGCCAGAAGCATAAAATACAATAAAAATGCAACAGCTTTTCCATCGTATAACAGGAAATCTGCAACCAGTTTGAAAGTACTGGTCATTTCTATGTTCCGTGTAACCTAGTCTTCACTCTAGGGCGTTGCTCCCCCAGATCGAATAGCTAGGGACTTAGAATTCGAAGCCTGAAGAATAAAATGCAACATAAGTATAACAGTGTTTTCATCGTATAAAATGTATAATTGCAAGCAGTGTGAAGGTAATGGTCATTTCTACTTTCCGGGCAAACTAGGCTTTACTGTAGAGCACTGCTCCACCAGATCGAATAGTTAGGGCCTAAGAAGACAACGCCAAAAGCATAAAATACAATATAAATACAACAGCTTTTCCATCGTATATAATGTGTATTTGCAAACGTTGTGAAAGCAAAGGTCATTACTACGTTCCGGGCAACTTAGGCTTCACTCTGGGGAGTTCTTCCACCAGATCGAATAGTTAGGGCCTAAGAAGTCAACGCCAGAAGCATAAAATACAACATAAGTACAACCGCCTTACCATCGTATATAATGTATATTTGCAAACAGTGTGAATGTAAAGGTCATTTCCACGTTCCGGGCAACCTAGGCTTTACTCTAGAGCATTGCTCCACCAGATCGAATAGTTAGGGCCTAAGAAGACAACGCCAGAAGCATAAAATACAATAAAGATGCAACAGTTTTTCCATCGTATAACAGGAGTAATTGCAACCAGTGTGAAGGTAATGGTCTTTTCTACGGTCCGGGCAACCTAGGCTTCACTCTAGGGCGTTGCTCCGCCAGATCGAATAGTTAGGGACTTAGAATTCATCGCCGGAAGCATAAAAAACAACATAAGTACAACAGTTTTTCCATCGTATAAAACGAATACTTGCAATCAGTGTGAAAGTACAGGTCATTTCTACGTTCCAGGCAACCTAGGCATCGCTTAAGGGCGTTGCTCCACCAGATCGAATAGTTGCGGCCTTAGAAGTCAACTCCAGAAGCATAAAATAAAATATAAATACAACAGCTTTTCCATCGCATAAAATGAGTGATTCCAAACAGTGTGAAAGTTATGGTCATTTCTACTTTCCGGGCAACCTAGGCTTAACTCCAGTGCGTTGCTCCACCAGGTCGAAAAGCTAGGAACTTTGAATACAACGCCAGAAGCATAAAATACAATAAAAATGCAACACTTTTTCCATCGTGTAACAGGAATAACTGCAACCAGTGTGAAGGTAATGGTCTTTTCTACGCTCCGGCAACCTAGGCTTCACTACAGGGCGGTGCTCCACCAGATCAAATAGTTAGGGCCTAAGAAGTCAACGCCAGAAACATAAAATACAACATAAATACAACAGCTTTTCCATCGTATATAATGTATATTTGCAAACATTGTGAAAGTAACGGTCATTTCTACGTTCCGGGCAACCTAGGCTTAACTGTAGGGCGTTGCACCACCAGATCGAATCGTTAGGGCCTTAGAAGTCAACGCCCGAGGCATGAAATACGAAATAAATAGAACAGTTTTTCAAGCGTATCAAGTGAGTAATCGCAAACAGGGTGAAGGTAATGGTCATTCCTACGTTCCGGGCAACCTAGGCTTAACTGTAGGGCGTTTCTCCACCAGATCGCATAGTTAGGGAATTAGAATTCAACGACAGAAGCATAAAATGCAATATAAATACAACAGCTTTTATATCGTATATAATGTATATTAGCAAACAGTGTGGAAGTAACGGTCATTTCTACGTTCCGGGCAACCTAGGCTTTACTCTAGAGCATTGCTCCACCAGATCGAATAGTTAGGGCCTAAGAAGACAACGCTCGAAGCATAAAATACAAAATAAATGGAACAGTTTTTCCATGTATAAAACGAATAATTGAAACCAGTGTGAAAGTACAGGTCATTTCTACGATCCGGGCAACCTAGGCTTCACTCTAGGGCGTTGCTCCACCAGATCGAATAGCTAGGGACTTAGAATTCAGAGCCAGAATAATAATATACAACTTAAGAATAACAGTTTTTCCATCGTATAAAATGTATAATTGCAAGCATTGTGAAGGTAATGGTCATTTCTACGTTCCGGGCAACCTAGGCTTCACTCCTGAGCGTTGCTCCACCAGAACGAATAGTTAGGGCCTAAGAAGTCAACGCGAGAAGCATAAAGTACAATATAAATACAACAGTTTTTCCATCGTATAACAGGAATAACTGCAACCAGTGTGAAAGGTATGGTCATATCTCCGTTCCGGGTAACCTAGGGTTCACTCTAGGGCGTTGGTCCACCAGATCCAATTGTTAGGGACTAAGAAGTCAACGCCAGAAGCATAAAATACAATATAAATACAACAGCTTTTCCATCGTATATAATGTATATTTGCAAACAGTGTGAAAGTAAAGGTCATTTCTACGTTCCGGGAAAACTGTGCTTCACTCTAGGGTGTTCTTCCACCAGATCGAATAGTTAGGGCCTAAGAAGTCAACGCCTGAAGCATAAAATACAATATAAATACAACAGCTTTACCATCGTATATAATGTATATTTGCAAGCAGTGTGAAAGTAAAGGTCATTTCTACGTTTTGTGCACACTAGGCTTAACTGTAGGGCGTTGCTCCACCAGATCGAATAGATAGGGCCTTAGAAGTCAACGCCAGAAGCATAAAATAAAGTATAAATACAACAGCTTTTCCATCGTATATAACGTATATTTGCAAACAGTGTGAAAGTAAAGGTCATTTCTACGTTCCGGGCAACCTAGGCTTCACTCTAGGGCATTGTTCCACCAGATCGAATAGCTACGGTCTTAGAAGTCAACGCCTGAAGCATAAAATACAGCCCAAGTACAACAGTTTTACCATCGTATAAAATGAATAATCGCAAGCAGTGTGAAGGTAATGGCCATTACTACGTTCCGGGCAACCTAGGCTTCACTCTAGGGCGTTGCTCCACCAGACCCAATAGTTAGGGACTTACAAGTCAACGCCCGAAGCATAAAATACAAAATAAATAGAACAGTTTTTCCATTGTATAGAACGAATAATTGCAACCAGTGTGAAAGTTATGGTCATTTCTACGTTCCGGGCAACCTTGGCTTAACTCCAGGGAGTTCCTCCACCAGATCGACTAGTTAGGGACTTTGAATACAACGCCAGAAGCTTAAAAGACAATAAAAATGCAACAGTTTTTCCATTGTATAACAGGAATAACTGCAACCAGTGTGAAAGTACTGGTCATTTCTACGTTCCGGGTAGCCCAGGCTTCACTCTGGGGCGTTGGTCCACCAGATCCAATTGTTAGGTACTAAGAAGTCAACGCCAGAAGCACCAAATACAAAATAAATACAACAGTTTCTCCATCGTATAAAATGAATAATCGCAAACAGTGTGAAGGTAATGGTCATTTCTACGTTCCGGGCAACCTAGGCTTCACCCTAGGGCGTTGCTCCACCAGATCGAATAGTTAGGGCCTTAGAAGTCAACGTCCGAAGCATAAAATACAAAATGAATAGAACAGTTTTTCCATTGTATAAAACGAATAATCGCAAACAGTGTGAAGGTAATGGTCATTTCTACGTTCCGGGCAACCTACGCTTCACCCTAGGGCGTTGCTCCACCAGATCGAATAGTTAGGGCCTTAGAAGTCAACGTCCGAAGCATAAAATACAAAATAAATAGAACAGTTTTTCCATTGTATAAATCGAATAATTGAAACCAGTGTGAAGGTTATGATCTTTTCTACGTTCCGCGCAACCTCGACTTCACCACAGGGCGTTGCTCCACCAGATCCAAAAGTTACGACCTAAGAAGTCAGCGCCAGAAGCATAAAATACAAAATAGATACAACAGTTATTCCATCGTATATAATGTATATTTGCAAACAGTGTGAAAGTAAGGGTCATTCCTACGTTCCGGGCAACCTAGGCTTAACTGTAGCGCGTTGCTCCTCCAGATCGCGTAGATAGGGACTTAGAATTTAACGCCAGAAGCATAAAATACAATAAAGATGCAACAGTTTTTCCATCGTATAACAGGAGTAATTGGAACCAGTGTGAAGGTAATGGTCTTTTCTACGTTCCGGGTAACCTAGGCTTTACTCTAGAGCATTGCTCCACCAGATCGAATAGTTAGGGCCTAAGAAGACAACGCCCGAAGCATAAAATTCAAAATAAATGGAACAGTTTTTCCATGTATAAAACGAATAATTGAAACCAGTGTGAAAGTACAGGTCATTTCTACGATCCGGGCTACCTAGGATTCGCTTAAGGGCGTTGCTCGACCAGATCGAATAGCTAGGGACTTAGAAGTCAACGCCAGAGGCATAAAATACAATAAAAATACAACAGTTTTTCCATCCTATAAAAGGAATAATTGCAACCAGTTTGAAAGTAATGGTCATTTCTACGTTCCGGGCAACCTTGGCTTAACTCCTGGGCGTTGCTCCACCAGATCGAATAGTTAGGGACTTAGAATTC
Source organism: Calliopsis andreniformis (assembly GCF_051401765.1). Classification (NCBI taxonomy): domain Eukaryota; kingdom Metazoa; phylum Arthropoda; class Insecta; order Hymenoptera; family Andrenidae; genus Calliopsis; species Calliopsis andreniformis. The sequence continues at coordinate 31,347,550 of NW_027480422.1, forward strand.
AACGTCAGAAACATAAAATACAACATAAGTACAACAGTTTTTCCATCGTATAACAGGAATAATTGCAACCAGTGTGAAAGTACAGGTCATTTCTACGATCCGGACAACCTAGGATTCGCTTAAGGGCGTTGCTCCACCAGATCGCGTAGTTAGAGACTTAGAATTTAACGCCAGAAGCATAAAAAACAATAAAAATGCAACAGCTTTTCCATCGTATAACAGGAAATCTGCAACCAGTTTGAAAGTACTGGTCATTTCTATGTTCCGTGTAACCTAGTCTTCACTCTAGGGCGTTGCTCCCCCAGATCGAATAGCTAGGGACTTAGAATTCGAAGCCAGAAGAATAAAATGCAACGTAAGTACAACAGTTTTTCCATCGTATAAAATGAATAATTTCAAACAGTGCGAAAGTAATGGTCATTTATACGTTCCGGGCAATCTAGGCTTCACTCTAGAGCGTTGCTCCACCAGATCGAATAGTTAGGGCCTTAGAAGTCAACGCCATAAGCATAAAATACAATATAAATACAACAGCTTTTCCATCGTATATAATGTATATTTGCAAACAGTCTGAAAGTAAAGGTCATTTCTACGTTCCGGGCAACCTAGGCTTAACTGTAGGGCGTTGCTCCACCAGATCGCATAGTTAGGGACTTAGAATTCAACGCCAGAAGCATAAAATGCAACAAAAATGCAACAGTTTTTCCGTCGTATAACAGGAATAACTGCAACCAGTGTGAAAGGTATGGTCATATCTACGTTCCGGGTAACCTAGGCTTCACTCTAGGGCGTTGGTCCACCAGATCCAATTGTTAGGGACTAAGAAGTCAACGCCATAAGCATAAAATACAATATAAATACAACTGCTTTTCCATCGTATATAATGTATATTTGCAAACAGTGTGAAAGTAAAGGTCATTTCTACGTTTTGTGCACACTAGGCTTAACTGTAGGGCGTCGCTCCACCAGATCGCATAGTTAGAGCCTTAGAAGTCAACGCCAGAAGCATAAAATAAAATATAAATACAACAGCTTTTCCATCGTATATAACGTATATTTGCAAACAGTCTGAAAGTAAAGGTCATTTCTACGTTCCGGGCAACCTAGGCTTCACTCTAGGGCATTGTTCCACCAGATCGAATAGCTACGGTCTTAGAAGTCAACGCCTGAAGCATAAAATACAGCCCAAGTACAACAGTTTTACCATCGTATAAAATGAATAATCGCAAGCAGTGTGAAGGTAATGGCCATTACTACGTTCCGGGCAACCTAGGCTTCACTCTAGGGCGTTGCTCCACCAGACCCAATAGTTAGGGACTTACAAGTCAACGCCCGAAGCATAAAATACAAAATAAATAGAACAGTTTTTCCATTGTATAGAACGAATAATTGCAACCAGTGTGAAAGTTATGGTCATTTCTACGTTCCGGGCAACCTTGGCTTAACTCCAGGGAGTTCCTCCACCAGATCGACTAGTTAGGGACTTTGAATACAACGCCAGAAGCTTAAAAGACAATAAAAATGCAACAGTTTTTCCATTGTATAACAGGAATAACTGCAACCAGTGTGAAAGTACTGGTCATTTCTACGTTCCGGGTAGCCCAGGCTTCACTCTGGGGCGTTGGTCCACCAGATCCAATTGTTAGGTACTAAGAAGTCAACGCCAGAAGCACCAAATACAAAATAAATACAACAGTTTCTCCATCGTATAAAATGAATAATCGCAAACAGTGTGAAGGTAATGGTCATTTCTACGTTCCGGGCAACCTAGGCTTCACCCTAGGGCGTTGCTCCACCAGATCGAATAGTTAGGGCCTTAGAAGTCAACGTCCGAAGCATAAAATACAAAATGAATAGAACAGTTTTTCCATTGTATAAAACGAATAATCGCAAACAGTGTGAAGGTAATGGTCATTTCTACGTTCCGGGCAACCTACGCTTCACCCTAGGGCGTTGCTCCACCAGATCGAATAGTTAGGGCCTTAGAAGTCAACGTCCGAAGCATAAAATACAAAATAAATAGAACAGTTTTTCCATTGTATAAATCGAATAATTGAAACCAGTGTGAAGGTTATGATCTTTTCTACGTTCCGCGCAACCTCGACTTCACCACAGGGCGTTGCTCCACCAGATCCAAAAGTTACGACCTAAGAAGTCAGCGCCAGAAGCATAAAATACAAAATAGATACAACTGTTATTCCATCGTATATAATGTATATTTGCAAACAGTGTGAAAGTAAGGGTCATTCCTACGTTCCGGGCAACCTAGGCTTAACTGTAGCGCGTTGCTCCTCCAGATCGCGTAGATAGGGACTTAGAATTTAACGCCAGAAGCATAAAATACAATAAAGATGCAACAGTTTTTCCATCGTATAACAGGAGTAATTGGAACCAGTGTGAAGGTAATGGTCTTTTCTACGTTCCGGGTAACCTAGGCTTTACTCTAGAGCATTGCTCCACCAGATCGAATAGTTAGGGCCTAAGAAGACAACGCCCGAAGCATAAAATTCAAAATAAATGGAACAGTTTTTCCATGTATAAAACGAATAATTGAAACCAGTGTGAAAGTACAGGTCATTTCTACGATCCGGGCTACCTAGGATTCGCTTAAGGGCGTTGCTCGACCAGATCGAATAGCTAGGGACTTAGAAGTCAACGCCAGAGGCATAAAATACAATAAAAATACAACAGTTTTTCCATCCTATAAAAGGAATAATTGCAACCAGTTTGAAAGTAATGGTCATTTCTACGTTCCGGGCAACCTTGGCTTAACTCCTGGGCGTTGCTCCACCAGATCGAATAGTTAGGGACTTAGAATTCAACGTCAGAAACATAAAATACAACATAAGTACAACAGTTTTTCCATCGTATAACAGGAATAATTGCAACCAGTGTGAAAGTACAGGTCATTTCTACGATCCGGACAACCTAGGATTCGCTTAAGGGCGTTGCTCCACCAGATCGCGTAGTTAGAGACTTAGAATTTAACGCCAGAAGCATAAAAAACAATAAAAATGCAACAGCTTTTCCATCGTATAACAGGAAATCTGCAACCAGTTTGAAAGTACTGGTCATTTCTATGTTCCGTGTAACCTAGTCTTCACTCTAGGGCGTTGCTCCCCCAGATCGAATAGCTAGGGACTTAGAATTCGAAGCCAGAAGAATAAAATGCAACGTAAGTACAACAGTTTTTCCATCGTATAAAATGAATAATTTCAAACAGTGCGAAAGTAATGGTCATTTATACGTTCCGGGCAATCTAGGCTTCACTCTAGAGCGTTGCTCCACCAGATCGAATAGTTAGGGCCTTAGAAGTCAACGCCATAAGCATAAAATACAATATAAATACAACAGCTTTTCCATCGTATATAATGTATATTTGCAAACAGTCTGAAAGTAAAGGTCATTTCTACGTTCCGGGCAACCTAGGCTTAACTGTAGGGCGTTGCTCCACCAGATCGCATAGTTAGGGACTTAGAATTCAACGCCAGAAGCATAAAATGCAACAAAAATGCAACAGTTTTTCCGTCGTATAACAGGAATAACTGCAACCAGTGTGAAAGGTATGGTCATATCTACGTTCCGGGTAACCTAGGCTTCACTCTAGGGCGTTGGTCCACCAGATCCAATTGTTAGGGACTAAGAAGTCAACGCCATAAGCATAAAATACAATATAAATACAACTGCTTTTCCATCGTATATAATGTATATTTGCAAACAGTGTGAAAGTAAAGGTCATTTCTACGTTTTGTGCACACTAGGCTTAACTGTAGGGCGTCGCTCCACCAGATCGCATAGTTAGGGCCTTAGAAGTCAACGCCAGAAGCATAAAATAAAATATAAATACAACAGCTTTTCCATCGTATATAACGTATATTTGCAAACAGTCTGAAAGTAAAGGTCATTTCTACGTTCCGGGCAACCTAGGCTTCACTCTAGGGCATTGTTCCACCAGATCGAATAGCTACGGTCTTAGAAGTCAACGCCTGAAGCATAAAATACAGCCCAAGTACAACAGTTTTACCATCGTATAAAATGAATAATCGCAAGCAGTGTGAAGGTAATGGCCATTACTACGTTCCGGGCAACCTAGGCTTCACTCTAGGGCGTTGCTCCACCAGACCCAATAGTTAGGGACTTACAAGTCAACGCCCGAAGCATAAAATACAAAATAAATAGAACAGTTTTTCCATTGTATAGAACGAATAATTGCAACCAGTGTGAAAGTTATGGTCATTTCTACGTTCCGGGCAACCTTGGCTTAACTCCAGGGAGTTCCTCCACCAGATCGACTAGTTAGGGACTTTGAATACAACGCCAGAAGCTTAAAAGACAATAAAAATGCAACAGTTTTTCCATTGTATAACAGGAATAACTGCAACCAGTGTGAAAGTACTGGTCATTTCTACGTTCCGGGTAGCCCAGGCTTCACTCTGGGGCGTTGGTCCACCAGATCCAATTGTTAGGTACTAAGAAGTCAACGCCAGAAGCACCAAATACAAAATAAATACAACAGTTTCTCCATCGTATAAAATGAATAATCGCAAACAGTGTGAAGGTAATGGTCATTTCTACGTTCCGGGCAACCTAGGCTTCACCCTAGGGCGTTGCTCCACCAGATCGAATAGTTAGGGCCTTAGAAGTCAACGTCCGAAGCATAAAATACAAAATGAATAGAACAGTTTTTCCATTGTATAAAACGAATAATCGCAAACAGTGTGAAGGTAATGGTCATTTCTACGTTCCGGGCAACCTAGGCTTCACCCTAGGGCGTTGCTCCACCAGATCGAATAGTTAGGGCCTTAGAAGTCAACGTCCGAAGCATAAAATACAAAATAAATAGAACAGTTTTTCCATTGTATAAATCGAATAATTGAAACCAGTGTGAAGGTTATGATCTTTTCTACGTTCCGCGCAACCTCGACTTCACCACAGGGCGTTGCTCCACCAGATCCAAAAGTTACGACCTAAGAAGTCAGCGCCAGAAGCATAAAATACAAAATAGATACAACAGTTATTCCATCGTATATAATGTATATTTGCAAACAGTGTGAAAGTAAGGGTCATTCCTACGTTCCGGGCAACCTAGGCTTAACTGTAGCGCGTTGCTCCTCCAGATCGCGTAGATAGGGACTTAGAATTTAACGCCAGAAGCATAAAATACAATAAAGATGCAACAGTTTTTCCATCGTATAACAGGAGTAATTGGAACCAGTGTGAAGGTAATGGTCTTTTCTACGTTCCGGGTAACCTAGGCTTTACTCTAGAGCATTGCTCCACCAGATCGAATAGTTAGGGCCTAAGAAGACAACGCCCGAAGCATAAAATTCAAAATAAATGGAACAGTTTTTCCATGTATAAAACGAATAATTGAAACCAGTGTGAAAGTACAGGTCATTTCTACGATCCGGGCTACCTAGGATTCGCTTAAGGGCGTTGCTCGACCAGATCGAATAGCTAGGGACTTAGAAGTCAACGCCAGAGGCATAAAATACAATAAAAATACAACAGTTTTTCCATCCTGTAAAAGGAATAATTGCAACCAGTTTGAAAGTAATGGTCATTTCTACGTTCCGGGCAACCTTGGCTTAACTCCTGGGCGTTGCTCCACCAGATCGAATAGTTAGGGACTTAGAATTCAACGTCAGAAACATAAAATACAACATAAGTACAACAGTTTTTCCATCGTATAACAGGAATAATTGCAACCAGTGTGAAAGTACAGGTCATTTCTACGATCCGGAAAACCTAGGATTCGCTTAAGGGCGTTGCTCCACCAGATCGCGTAGTTAGAGACTTAGAATTTAACGCCAGAAGCATAAAAAACAATAAAAATGCAACAGCTTTTCCATCGTATAACAGGAAATCTGCAACCAGTTTGAAAGTACTGGTCATTTCTATGTTCCGTGTAACCTAGTCTTCACTCTAGGGCGTTGCTCCCCCATATCGAATAGCTAGGGACTTAGAATTCGAAGCCAGAAGAATAAAATGCAACGTAAGTACAACAGTTTTTCCATCGTATAAAATGAATAATTTCAAACAGTGCGAAAGTAATGGTCATTTATACGTTCCGGGCAATCTAGGCTTCACTCTAGAGCGTTGCTCCACCAGATCGAATAGTTAGGGCCTTAGAAGTCAACGCCATAAGCATAAAATACAATATAAATACAACAGCTTTTCCATCGTATATAATGTATATTTGCAAACAGTCTGAAAGTAAAGGTCATTTCTACGTTCCGGGCAACCTAGGCTTAACTGTAGGGCGTTGCTCCACCAGATCGCATAGTTAGGGACTTAGAATTCAACGCCAGAAGCATAAAATGCAACAAAAATGCAACAGTTTTTCCGTCGTATAACAGGAATAACTGCAACCAGTGTGAAAGGTATGGTCATATCTACGTTCCGGGTAACCTAGGCTTCACTCTAGGGCGTTGGTCCACCAGATCCAATTGTTAGGGACTAAGAAGTCAACGCCATAAGCATAAAATACAATATAAATACAACTGCTTTTCCATCGTATATAATGTATATTTGCAAACATTGTGAAGGTGACGGTCATTTCTACGTTCCGGGCAACCTAGGCTTAACTGTAGGGCGTTGCACCACCAGATCGAATCGTTAGGGCCTTAGAAGTCAACGCCCGAGGCATGAAATACGAAATAAATAGAACAGTTTTTCCAGCGTATCAAGTGAGTAATCGCAAACAGTGTGAAAGTAAAGGTCATTTCTACGTTCCGGGCACCCTAGGCTTAACTGTAGGGCGTTGCACCACCAGATCGAATCCTTAGGGCCTTAGAAGTCAACGCCCGAGGCATGAAATACGAAATAAATAGAACAGTTTTTCCATTGTATAAAACGAATAATTGAAACCAGTGTGAAAGTTATGATCTTTTCTACGTTCCGCGCAACCTGGGCTTCACCCCAGGGCGTTGCTCCACCAGATCCAATAGTTAGGACCTAAGAAGTCAGCGCCAGAAGCATAAAATACAAAATAGATACAACATTTTTTCCACCGTATATAATGTATATTTGCAAACAGTGTGAAAGTAAAGGTCATTTCTACGTTCCGGGCAACATAGGCATAACTGTAGGGCGTTGCTCCACCAGATCGCATAGTTACTGACTTAGAATTTAACGCCAGAAGCATAAAATACAATAAAGATGCAACAGTTTCTCCGTCGAATAACAGGAATAACTGCAACCAGTGTGAAAGTACAGGTCATTTCTACGTTCCTGGCAACCTAGGCATCGCTTAAGGGCGTTGCTCCACCAGATCGAATAGTTGCGGCCTTAGAAGTCAACTCCAGAAGCATAAAATACAATATAAATACAACAGCTTTTCCATCGCATAAAATGAATGATTCCAAACAGTGTGAAAGTTATGGTCATTTCTACTTTCCGGGCAACCTAGGATTAACTCCAGTGCGTTGCTCCACCAGGTCGAAAAGCTAGGAACTTTGAATACAACGCCACAAGCATAAAATACAATAAAAATGCAACACTTTTTCCATCGTGTAACAGGAATAACTGCAACCAGTGTGAAGGTAATGGTCTTTTCTACGCTCCGGCAACCTAGGCTTCACTACAGGGCGGTGCTCCACCAGATCAAATAGTTAGGGCCTAAGAAGTCAACGCCAGAAACATAAAATACAACATAAATACAACAGCTTTTCCATCGTATATAATGTATATTTGCAAACATTGTGAAAGTAACGGTCATTTCTACGTTCCGGGCAACCTAGGCTTAACTGTAGGGCGTTGCACCACCAGATCGAATCGTTAGGGCCTTAGAAGTCAACGCCCGAGGCATGAAATACGAAATAAATAGAACAGTTTTTCCAGCGTATCAAGTGAGTAATCGCAAACAGTGTGAAGGTAATGGTCATTCCTACGTTCCGAGCAACCTAGGCTTAACTGTAGGGCGTTTCTGCACCAGATAGCATAGTTAGGGAATTAGAATTCAACGACAGAAGCATAAAATGCAATATAAATACAACAGCTTTTATATCGTATATAATGTATATTAGCAAACAGTGTGGAAGTAACGGTCATTTCTACGTTCCGGGCAACCTAGGCTTATCTGTAGGGCGTTACTCCACCAGATCGCATAGTTAGGGACTTAGAATTCAACGCCAGAAGCATAAAATGCAATAAAAATGCAACAGTTTTTCCGTCGTATAACAGGAATAACTGCAACCAGTGTGAAAGTACTGGTCATTTCTACGTTCCGGGCAACCTAGGCTTCACTCTAGGGCGTTGCTCCACCAGATGGAACAGCTAGGGTCTTAGAACTCAACGCCAGAAGATTAAAATACAACCTAAGTACAACAGTTTTACCATCGCATAAAATGAATAATCGCAAACAGTGTGAAGGTAATGGTCATTTCTACGTTCCGGGCAACCTAGGCTTAACTGTAGGGCGTTGCTGCACCAGATCGAATAGTTAGGTCCTTAGAAGTTAACGCCCGAAGCATGAAATACGAACTAAATAGGACAGTTTTTCTAGCGTACCAAATGAATAATCGCAAACAGTGTGAAGGTAATGGTCATTTCTACGTCCCGGGCAACCTAGGCTTCACTATAGGGCGTTGCTCCACCAGATCGAATAGTTAGGGCCTTAGAAGTCAACGCCCGAAGCATAAAATACAAAATAAATAGAACAGTTATTCCATTGTATAAAACGAATAATAGAAACCAGTGTGAAAGTTATGGTCATTTCTACGTTCCGGGCAACCTAGGCTTCACTCTAGTGCGTTGCTCCACCAGATGGAACAGCTAGGGTCTTAGAACTCAACGCCAGAAGAATAAAATACAACCTAAGTACAACAGTTTTACCATCGTATAAGATGAATAATCGCAAACAGTGTGAAGGTAATGGTCATTTCTACGTTCCGGGCAACCTAGGCTTCACTCTAGGGCGTTGCTCCACCAGATCGAATAGTTAGGGCCTTAGATGTCAACGCCCGAAGCATAAAATACAAAATAAGTAGAACAGTTTTTCCATTGTATAAGACGAATAATTGAAACCAGTGTGAAAGTTATGATCTTTTTTACGTTCCGCGCAACCTGGGCTTCACCCTTGGGCGTTGCTCCGTCACATCGAATAGCTGTGGCCTTAGAAGTCAACTCCAGAAGCGTAAAATACCATATAAATACAACAGCTTTTCCATCGTATATAATGTATATTTGCAGACAGTCTGAAAGTAAAGGTCATTTCTACGTTCCGGGCAACCTAGGCTTATCTGTAGGGCGTTGCTGCACCAGATCGCATAGTTAGTGACTTAGAATTCAACACCAGAAGCATAAAATACAATAAAAATGCAACAGTTTTTCCGTCGAATAACAGGAATAACTGCAACCAGTGTGAAAGTACTGGTCATTTCTACGTTCCGGGCAACCTAGGCTTCACTCTAGGGCGTTGCTCCACCAGATCGAACAGCTAGGGACTTAGACTTCAACGCCAGAAGAATAAAATACAACCTAAGTACAACAGTTTTACCATCGTATAAGATGAATAATCGCAAACAGTGTGAAGGTAATGGTCATTTCTACGTTCCGGGCAACCTAGGCTTCACTCTAGGGCGTTGCTCCACCAGATCGAATAGTTAGGGCCTTAGAAGTCAACGCCCGAAGCATAAAATACGAAATAAATGGAACAGTTTTTCCATTGTGTAAAACGAATAATTGAAACCAGTGTGAAAGTTATGATATTTTCTACGTTCCGGGCAACCTAGGCTTAACTGTAGGGCGTTGCTCCACCAGATCGCATAGTTAGGGACATGGAATTTAACGCCAGAAGCATAAAATACAATAAAAATACAACAGTTTTTCCATCCTATAAAAGGAATAATTGCAACCAGTGTGAAAGTAATGGTCATTTCTACGTTCCGGGCAACCGTTGCATAACTCCAGGGCGTTGCTCCATCAGATCGAATAGTTAGGGACCTTGAATACAACGCCAGAAGCATAAAATACAATAAAAATGCAACAGTTTTTCCATTGTATAACAGGAATAACTGCAACCAGTGTGAAGGTACTGGTCATTTCTATGTTCCGGGTAACCTAGGCTTCACTCTAGAGCGTTGCTCCACCAGATCGAATAGCTAGGGACTTAGAACTCAACGCCAGAAGAATAAAATACAGTATAAATACAACAGCTTTTCCATCGCATATAATGTATATTTGCAAACAGTGTGAAAGTAAAGGTCATTTCTACGTTCCGGGCAACATAGGCATAACTGTAGGGCGTTGCTCCACCAGATCGCATAGTTACTGACTTAGAATTTGACGCCAGAAGCATAAAATACAATAAAGATGCTACAGCTTTTCCGTCGAATAACAGGAATAACTGCAACCAGTGTGAAAGTACTGGTCATTTCTACGTTCCGAGCAACCTAGGCTTCACTCTAGGGCGTTGCTCCACCAGATCGAACAGCTAGCGACTTAGAATTCAACGCCAGAAGAATAAAATACAACCTAAGTACAACAGTTTTACCATCGTATGAGATGAATAATCGCAAACAGTGTGAAGGTAATGGTCATTTCTACGTTCCGGACAACCTAGGCTTCACTCTAGGGCGTTGCTACACCAGATCGAATACTTAGGGCCTTAGAAGTCAACGCCCGAAGCATAAAATACAAAATAAGTAGAACAGTTTTTCCATTGTATAAAACGAATAATTGAAACCAGTGTGAAAGTTATGATCTTTTCTACGTTCCGCGCAACCTGGGCTTCACCCTTGGGCGTTGCTCCATCACATCGAATAGCTGTGGCCTTAGAAGTCAACTCCAGAAGCATAAAATACCATATAAATACAACAGCTTTTCCATCGTATATAATGTATATTTGCAGACAGTCTGAAAGTAAAGGTCATTTCTACGTTCCGGGCAACCTAGGCTTAACTGTAGGGCGTTGCTGCACCAGATCGCATAGTTAGTGACTTAGAATTCAACACCAGAAGCATAAAATACAATAAAAATGCAACAGTTTTTCCGTCGAATAACAGGAATAACTGCAACCAGTGTGAAAGTACTGGTCATTTCTACGTTCCGGGCAACCTAGGCTTCACTCTAGGACGTTGCTCCACCAGATCGAACAGCTAGGGACTTAGAATTCAACGCCAGAAGAATAAAATACAACCTAAGTACAACAGTTTTACCATCGTATAAGATGAATAATCGCAAACAGTGTGAAGGTAATGGTCATTTCTACTTTCCGTGCAACCTAGGCTTTACTCTAGAGCGCTGCTCCACCAGATCGAATAGTTAGGGCCTAAGAAGACAACGCCAAAAGCATAAAATACAATATAAATACAACAGCTTTTCCATCGTATATAATGTATATTTGCAAACGTTGTGAAAGCAAAGGTCATTACTACGTTCCGGGCAACCTAGGCTTCACTCTGGGGCGTTCTTCCACCAGATCGAATAGTTAGGGCCTAAGAAGTCAACGCCAGAAGCATAACATACAACATAAGTACAACAGTTTTTCCATCGTATAAAATGAATAATTTCAAACAGTGTGAAAGTAATGGTCATTTATACGTTCCGGGCAATCTAGGCTTCACTCTAGGGTGTTGCTCCACCAGATCGAATAGTTAGGGCCTTAGAAGTCAACGCCATAAGCATAAAATACAACATAATTACAACAGCTTTTCCATCGTATATAATGTATATTTGCAAACATTGTGAAAGTAACGGTCATTTCTACGTTCCGGGCAACCTAGGCTTAACTGTAGGGCGTTGCACCACCAGATCGAATCGTTAGGGCCTTAGAAGTCAACGCCCGAGGCATGAAATACGAAATAAATAGAACAGTTTTTCCAGCGTATCAAGTGAGTAATCGCAAACAGTGTGAAGGTAATGGTCATTCCTACGTTCCGGGCAACCTAGGCTTAACTGTAGGGCGTTTCTCCACCAGATCGCATAGTTAGGGAATTAGAATTCAACGACAGAAGCATAAAATGCAATATAAATACAACAGCTTTTATATCGTATATAATGTATATTAGCAAACAGTGTGGAAGTAACGGTCATTTCTACGTTCCGGGCAACCTAGGCTTAACTGTAGGGCGTTGCTGCACCAGATCGCATAGTTAGTGACTTAGAATTCAACACCAGAAGCATAAAATACAATAAAAATGCAACAGTTCTTCCGTCGAATAACAGGAATAACTGCAACCAGTGTGAAAGTACTGGTCATTTCTACGTTCCGGGCAACCTAGGCTTCACTCTAGGGCGTTCTTCCACCAGATCGAATAGATAGGGCCTAAGAAGTCAACGCCAGAAGCATAAAATACAAAATAGATACAACATTTTTTCCATCGTATATAATGTATATTTGCAAACAGTGTGAAAGTAAAGGTCATTTCTACGTTCCGGGCAACATAGGCATAACTCTAGGGCGTTGCTCCACCAGATCGCATAGTTACTGACTTAGAATTTAACGCCAGAAGCATAAAATACAATAAAGATGCAACAGTTTCTCCGTCGAATAACAGGAATAACTGCAACCAGTGTGAAAGTACTGGTCATTTCTACGTTCCGAGCAACCTAGGCTTCACTCTACGGCGTTGCTCCACCAGATCGAACAGCTAGGGACTTAGAATTCAACGCCAGAAGAATAAAATACAACCTAAGTACAACAGTTTTACCATCGTATAAGATGAATAATCGCAAACAGTGTGAAGGTAATGGTCATTTCTACGTTCCGGGCAACCTAGGCTTCACCCTAGGGCGTTGCTCCACCAGATCGAATAGTTAGGGCCTTAGAAGTCAACGCCATAAGCATAAAATACAATATAAATACAACAGCTTTTCCATCGTATATAATGTATATTTGCAAACAGTCTGAAAGTAAAGGTCATTTCTACGTTCCGGGCAACCTAGGCTTAACTGTAGGGCGTTGCTCCACCAGATCGCATAGTTAGGGCCTTAGAATTCAACGCCAGAAGCATAAAATGCAACAAAAATGCAACAGTTTTTCCGTCGTATAACAGGAATAACTGCAACCAGTGTGAAAGTACTGGTCATTTCTACGTTCCGGGCAACCTAGGCTTCACTCTAGGGCGTTGCTCCACCAGATCGAATAGTTAGGGCCTAAGAAGACAACGCCAAAAGCATAAAATACAATATAAATACAACAGCTTTTCCATCGTATATAATGTATAATTGCAAGCATTGTGAAAGTAAAGGTCATTTCTACGTTTTGTGCACACTAGGCTTAACTGTAGGGCGTTGCTCCACCAGATCGAATAGTTAGGGCCTTAGAAGTCAACGCCCGAAGCATAAAATACAAAATAAATGGAACAGTTTTTCCATGTATAAAACGAATAATTGAAACCAGTGTGAAAGTACAGGTCATTTCTACGATCCGGGCTTCCTAGGATTCGCTTAAGGGCGTTGCTCCACCAGATCGAATAGTTAGGGCCTAAGAAGACAACGCCAGAAGCATAAAATACAGTATAAATACAACAGCTTTTCCATCGTATATAATGTATATTTGCAGACAGTGTGAAAGTTATGGTCATTTCTACGTTCCGGGCAACCTAGGCTTCACTCTCGGGCGTTGCTCCACCAGATCGAATAGTTAGGGCCTTAGAAGTCAACGCCCGAAGCATAAAATACAAAATAAATGGAACAGTTTTTCCATGTATAAAACGAATAATTGAAACCAGTGTGAAAGTACAGGTCATTTCTACGATCCGGGCTTCCTAGGATTCGCTTAAGGGCGTTGCTCCACCAGATCGAATAGTTAGGGCCTAAGAAGACAACGCCAGAAGCATAAAATACAGTATAAATACAACAGCTTTTCCATCGTATATAATGTATATTTGCAAACAGTGTGAAAGTTATGGTCATTTCTACGTTCCGGGCAACCTAGGCTTCACTCTAGGGCGTTGCTCCACCAGATCGAATAGTTAGGGCCTTAGAAGTCAACGCCCGAAGCATAAAATACAAAATAAATGGAACAGTTTTTCCATGTATAAAACGAATAATTGAAACCAGTGTGAAAGTACAGGCCATTTCTACGATCCGGTCTTCCTAGGATTCGCTTAAGGGCGTAGCTCCACCACATCGAATAGTTAGGGCCTTAGAAGTCAACGCCCGAAGCATAAAATACAAAATAAATGGAACAGTTTTTCCATTGTGTAAAACGAATAATTGAAACCAGTGTGAAAGTTATGATCTTTTCTACGTTCCGGGCAACCTAGGCTTAACTGCAGGGCGTTCTTCCACCAGATCGAATAGTTAGGGCCTAAGAAGTCAACGCCAGAAGCATAAAATACAATCTAAATACAACAGCTTTACCATCGTATATAATGTATATTTGCAAACAGGGTGAATGTAAAGGTCATTTCCACGTTCCGGGCAACCTAGGCTTTACTCTAGAGCATTGCTCCACCAGATCGAATAGTTAGGGCCTAAGAATACAACGCCAGAAGCATAAAATACAGTATAAATACAACAGCTTTTCCATCGTATATAATGTATATTTGCAAACAGTGTGAAAGTAAATGTCATTTCTACGTTCCGGGCAACCTAGGCTTCACTCTAGGGCGTTCTTCCACCAGATCGAATAGTTAGGGCCTAAGAAGTCAACGCCAGAAGCATAAAATACAATATAAATACAACAGCTTTACCATCGTATATAATGTATATTTGCAAACAGTGTGAATATAAAGGTCATTTCTACGTTCCGGGCAACCTAGGCTTAACTGTAGGGCGCTGCTCCACCAGATCGAATAGTTAAGGCCTTAGAAGTCAACGCCCGAAGCATAAAATACAAAATAAATAGACCAGTTTTTCCATTGTACAAAACGAATAATTGAAACCAGTGTGAAAGTTATGATCTTTCCTATGTTCTGCGCAACCAGGGCTTCACCCCAGGGCGTTGCTCCACCAGAACCAATAGTTAGGACCTATGAAGTCAGCGCCAGAAGCATAAAATACACAATAGATACAACATTTTTTCCATCGTATATAATGTATATTTGCAAACAGTGTGAAAGTAAAGGTCATTTCTACGTTCCGGGCAACATAGGCTTAACTGTAGGGCGTTGCTCCACCAGATCGCATAGTTAGGGACTTAGAATTTAACGCCAGAAGCATAAAATACAATATAAATACAACAGCTTTTCCATCGTATATAATGTATATTTGGAAACAGTGTGAAAGTAAAGGTCATTTCTACGTTCCGGGCATCCTAGGCTTAACTGTAGGGCGTTGCTCCACCAGATCGAATAGTTAGGGCCTTAGAAGTCAACGCCAGAAGCATAAAATGCAATAAAAATACAACAGTTTTGCCATCGTATAACAGGAGTAACTGCAACCACTGTGAAAGTAATGCCCATTTCTACGTTCCGGGCATCATACACTTAACTCTGAAGCATTGCTCCGCCAGATCGAATAGCTAGGGACTTAGAATTCAACGCCAGAAGCATAACATACAATAAAAATACAACAGTTTTTCATCGTGTAACAGGAATAACTACAACCAGTGTGAAGGTACTGGTCGTTTCTACGTTCCGGGCAACCTAGGCTTCACTCTAGAGCGTTGCTCCACCAGATGGAATAGCTAGGGCCTTAGAAGTCAACGCCAGAAGCATAAAATACATTATAAATACAACAGTTTTACCATCGTATATTATGTATATTTGCAAACAGCGTGAAAGTAAAGGTCATTTCTACGTTCCGGGCAACCTAGGCTTAACTGTAGGGCGTTGCTGCACCAGATCGCATAGTTAGTGACTTAGAATTCAACGCCAGAAGCATAACATACAATAAAAATACAACAGTTTTTCATCGTGTAACAGGAATAACTACAACCAGTGTGAAGGTACTGGTCGTTTCTACGTTCCGGGCAACCTAGGCTTCACTCTAGGGCGTTGCTCCACCAGATCGAATAGTTAGGGCCTAAGAAGACAACGCCAAAAGCATAAAATACAATATAAATACAACAGCTTTTCCATCGTATATAATGTATAATTGCAAGCATTGTGAAAGTAAAGGTCATTTCTACGTTTTGTGCACACTAGGCTTCACTCTAGGGCGTTGCTACACCAGATCGAATACTTAGGGCCTTAGAAGTCAACGCCCGAAGCATAAAATACAAAATAAGTAGAACAGTTTTTCCATTGTATAAAACGAATAATTGAAACCAGTGTGAAAGTTATGATCTTTTCTACGTTCCGCGCATCCTGGGCTTCACCCTTGGGCGTTGCTCCATCACATCGAATAGCTGTGGCCTTAGAAGTCAACTCCAGAAGCATAAAATACCATATAAATACAACAGCTTTTCCATCGTATATAATGTATATTTGCAGACAGTCTGAAAGTAAAGGTCATTTCTACGTTCCGGGCAACCTAGGCTTAACTGTAGGGCGTTGCTGCACCAGATCGCATAGTTAGTGACTTAGAATTCAACACCAGAAGCATAAAATACAATAAAAATGCAACAGTTTTTCCGTCGAATAACAGGAATAACTGCAACCAGTGTGAAAGTACTGGTCATTTCTACGTTCCGGGCAACCTAGGCTTCACTCTAGGACGTTGCTCCACCAGATCGAACAGCTAGGGACTTAGAATTCAACGCCAGAAGAATAAAATACAACATAAGTACAACAGTTTTACCATCGTATAAGATGAATAATCGCAAACAGTGTGAAGGTAATGGTCATTTCTACTTTCCGTGCAACCTAGGCTTTACTCTAGAGCGCTGCTCCACCAGATCGAATAGTTAGGGCCTAAGAAGACAACGCCAAAAGCATAAAATACAATATAAATACAACAGCTTTTCCATCGTATATAATGTATATTTGCAAACGTTGTGAAAGCAAAGGTCATTACTACGTTCCGGGCAACCTAGGCTTCACTCTGGGGCGTTCTTCCACCAGATCGAATAGTTAGGGCCTAAGAAGTCAACGCCAGAAGCATAACATACAACATAAGTACAACAGTTTTTCCATCGTATAAAATGAATAATTTCAAACAGTGTGAAAGTAATGGTCATTTATACGTTCCGGGCAATCTAGGCTTCACTCTAGGGTGTTGCTCCACCAGATCGAATAGTTAGGGCCTTAGAAGTCAACGCCATAAGCATAAAATACAACATAATTACAACAGCTTTTCCATCGTATATAATGTATATTTGCAAACATTGTGAAAGTAACGGTCATTTCTACGTTCCGGGCAACCTAGGCTTAACTGTAGGGCGTTGCACCACCAGATCGAATCGTTAGGGCCTTAGAAGTCAACGCCCGAGGCATGAAATACGAAATAAATAGAACAGTTTTTCCAGCGTATCAAGTGAGTAATCGCAAACAGTGTGAAGGTAATGGTCATTCCTACGTTCCGGGCAACCTAGGCTTAACTGTAGGGCGTTTCTCCACCAGATCGCATAGTTAGGGAATTAGAATTCAACGACAGAAGCATAAAATGCAATATAAATACAACAGCTTTTATATCGTATATAATGTATATTAGCAAACAGTGTGGAAGTAACGGTCATTTCTACGTTCCGGGCAACCTAGGCTTAACTGTAGGGCGTTGCTGCACCAGATCGCATAGTTAGTGACTTAGAATTCAACACCAGAAGCATAAAATACAATAAAAATGCAACAGTTCTTCCGTCGAATAACAGGAATAACTGCAACCAGTGTGAAAGTACTGGTCATTTCTACGTTCCGGGCAACCTAGGCTTCACTCTAGGGCGTTCTTCCACCAGATCGAATAGATAGGGCCTAAGAAGTCAACGCCAGAAGCATAAAATACAAAATAGATACAACATTTTTTCCATCGTATATAATGTATATTTGCAAACAGTGTGAAAGTAAAGGTCATTTCTACGTTCCGGGCAACATAGGCATAACTCTAGGGCGTTGCTCCACCAGATCGCATAGTTACTGACTTAGAATTTAACGCCAGAAGCATAAAATACAATAAAGATGCAACAGTTTCTCCGTCGAATAACAGGAATAACTGCAACCAGTGTGAAAGTACTGGTCATTTCTACGTTCCGAGCAACCTAGGCTTCACTCTACGGCGTTGCTCCACCAGATCGAACAGCTAGGGACTTAGAATTCAACGCCAGAAGAATAAAATACAACCTAAGTACAACAGTTTTACCATCGTATAAGATGAATAATCGCAAACAGTGTGAAGGTAATGGTCATTTCTACGTTCCGGGCAACCTAGGCTTCACTCTAGGGCGTTGCTCCACCAGATCGAATAGTTAGGGCCTTAGATGTCAACGCCCGAAGCATAAAATACAAAATAAGTAGAACAGTTTTTCCATTGTATAAGACGAATAATTGAAACCAGTGTGAAAGTTATGATCTTTTCTACGTTCCGCGCAACCTGGGCTTCACCCTTGGGCGTTGCTCCATCACATCGAATAGCTGTGGCCTTAGAAGTCAACCCCAGAAGCGTTAAATACCATATAAATACAACAGCTTTTCCATCGTATATAATGTATATTTGCAGACAGTCTGAAAGTAAAGGTCATTTCTACGTTCCGGGCAACCTAGGCTTAACTGTAGGGCGTTGCTGCACCAGATCGCATAGTTAGTGACTTAGAATTCAACACCAGAAGCATAAAATACAATAAAAATGCAACAGTTCTTCCGTCGAATAACAGGAATAACTGCAACCAGTGTGAAAGTACTGGTCATTTCTACGTTCCGGGCAACCTAGGCTTCACTCTAGGGCGTTCTTCCACCAGATCGAATAGATAGGGCCTAAGAAGTCAACGCCAGAAGCATAAAATACAAAATAGATACAACATTTTTTCCATCGTATATAATGTATATTTGCAAACAGTGTGAAAGTAAAGGTCATTTCTACGTTCCGGGCAACATAGGCATAACTCTAGGGCGTTGCTCCACCAGATCGCATAGTTACTGACTTAGAATTTAACGCCAGAAGCATAAAATACAATAAAGATGCAACAGTTTCTCCGTCGAATAACAGGAATAACTGCAACCAGTGTGAAAGTACTGGTCATTTCTACGTTCCGAGCAACCTAGGCTTCACTCTACGGCGTTGCTCCACCAGATCGAACAGCTAGGGACTTAGAATTCAACGCCAGAAGAATAAAATACAACCTAAGTACAACAGTTTTACCATCGTATAAGATGAATAATCGCAAACAGTGTGAAGGTAATGGTCATTTCTACGTTCCGGGCAACCTAGGCTTCACTCTAGGGCGTTGCTCCACCAGATCGAATAGTTAGGGCCTTAGATGTCAACGCCCGAAGCATAAAATACAAAATAAGTAGAACAGTTTTTCCATTGTATAAGACGAATAATTGAAACCAGTGTGAAAGTTATGATCTTTTCTACGTTCCGCGCAACCTGGGCTTCACCCTTGGGCGTTGCTCCATCACATCGAATAGCTGTGGCCTTAGAAGTCAACTCCAGAAGCGTTAAATACCATATAAATACAACAGCTTTTCCATCGTATATAATGTATATTTGCAGACAGTCTGAAAGTAAAGGTCATTTCTACGTTCCGGGCAACCTAGGCTTAACTGTAGGGCGTTGCTGCACCAGATCGCATAGTTAGTGACTTAGAATTCAACACCAGAAGCATAAAATACAATTAAAATGCAACAGTTTTTCCGTCGAATAACAGGAATAACTGCAACCAGTGTGAAAGTACTGGTCATTTCTACGTTCCGGGCAACCTAGGCTTCACTCTAGGGCGTTGCTCCACCAGATCGAACAGCTAGGGACTTAGAATTCAACGCCAGAAGAATAAAATACAACCTAAGTACAACAGTTTTACCATCGTATAAGATGAATAATCGCAAACAGTGTGAAGGTAATGGTCATTTCTACGTTCCGGGCAACCTAGGCTTCACTCTAGGGCGTTGCTCCACCAGATCGAATAGTTAGGGCCTTAGAAGTCAACGCCCGAAGCTCAAAATACGAAATAAATGGAACAGTTTTTCCATTGTGTAAAACGAATAATTGAAACCAGTGTGAAAGTTATGATATTTTCTACGTTCCGGGCAACCTAGGCTTAACTGTAGGGCGTTGCTCCACCAGATCGCATAGTTAGGGACATGGAATTTAACGCCAGAAGCATAAAATACAATAAAAATACAACAGTTTTTCCATCCAATAAAAGGAATAATTGCAACCAGTGTGAAAGTAATGGTCATTTCTACGTTCCGGGCAACCGTTGCATAACTCCAGGGCGTTGCTCCACCAGATCGAATAGTTAGGGACCTTGAATACAACGCCAGAAGCATAAAATACAATAAAAATGCAACAGTTTTTCCATTGTATAACACAGAATAACTGCAACCAGTGTGAAGGTACTGGTCATTTCTACGTTCCGGGCAACCTAGGCTTAACTCCAGGGCGTTGCTCCAACAGATCGAATAGTTAGAGACTTTGAATACAGCGCCAGAAGCATAAAGTACAATAAAAATGCAACACTTTTTCCATCGTGTAACAGGAATAACTGCAAGCAGTGTGAAGGTAATGGTCTTTTCTACGCTACGGCAACCTAGGCTTCACTACAGGGCGGTGCTCCACCAGATCAAATAGTTAGGGCCTTAGAAGTCAACGCCAGAAAGATAAAATACAACATAAATACAACAGCTTTTCCATCGTATATAATGTATATTTGCAAACAGTCTGAAAGTAAAGGTCATTTCTACGTTCCGGGCAACCTAGGCTTAACTGTAGGGCGTTGCTCCACCAGATCGCATAGTTAGGGCCTTAGAATTCAACGCCAGAAGCATAAAATGCAACAAAAATGCAACAGTTTTTCCGTCGTATAACAGGAATAACTGCAAGCATTGTGAAGGTAATGGTCATTTCTACGTTCCGGGCAACCTAGGCTTCACTCTAGGGCGTTCTTCCACCAGATCGAATAGTTAGGGCCTAAGAAGTCAACGCCAGAAGCATAAAATACAATCTAAATACAACAGCTTTACCATCGTATATAATGTATATTTGCAAACAGGGTGAATGTAAAGGTCATTTCCATGTTCCGGGCAACCTAGGCTTTACTCTAGAGCATTGCTCCACCAGATCGAATAGTTAGGGCCTAAGAAGACAACGCCAGAAGCATAAAATACAGTATAAATACAACAGCTTTTCCATCGTATATAATGTATATTTGCAAACAGTGTGAAAGTAAATGTCATTTCTACGTTCCGGGCAACCTAGGCTTCACTCTAGGGCGTTCTTCCACCAGATCGAATAGTTAGGGCCTAAGAAGTCAACGCCAGAAGCATAAAATACAATATAAATACAACAGCTTTACCATCGTATATAATGTATATTTGCAAACAGTGTGAATATAAAGGTCATTTCTACGTTCCGGGCAACCTAGGCTTAA
Organism: Calliopsis andreniformis; assembly: GCF_051401765.1. NCBI lineage: Eukaryota > Metazoa > Arthropoda > Insecta > Hymenoptera > Andrenidae > Calliopsis > Calliopsis andreniformis. The sequence goes on from NW_027480422.1 coordinate 31,368,905, forward strand.
CTGTAGGGCGTTGCTCCACCAGATCGAATAGTTAAGGCCTTAGAAGTCAACGCCCGAAGCATAAAATACAAAATAAATAGACCAGTTTTTCCATTGTACAAAACGAATAATTGAAACCAGTGTGAAAGTTATGATCTTTCCTATGTTCTGCGCAACCAGGGCTTCACCCCAGGGCGTTGCTCCACCAGAACCAATAGTTAGGACCTATGAAGTCAGCGCCAGAAGCATAAAATACACAATAGATACAACATTTTTTCCATCGTATATAATGTATATTTGCAAACAGTGTGAAAGTAAAGGTCATTTCTACGTTCCGGGCAACATAGGCTTAACTGTAGGGCGTTGCTCCACCAGATCGCATAGTTAGGGACTTAGAATTTAACGCCAGAAGCATAAAATACAATATAAATACAACAGCTTTTCCATCGTATATAATGTATATTTGGAAACAGTGTGAAAGTAAAGGTCATTTCTACGTTCCGGGCATCCTAGGCTTAACTGTAGGGCGTTGCTCCACCAGATCGAATAGTTAGGGCCTTAGAAGTCAACGCCAGAAGCATAAAATGCAATAAAAATACAACAGTTTTGCCATCGTATAACAGGAGTAACTGCAACCAGTGTGAAAGTAATGACCATTTCTACGTTCCGGGCATCATACACTTAACTCTGAAGCATTGCTCCGCCAGATCGAATAGCTAGGGACTTAGAATTCAACGCCAGAAGCATAACATACAATAAAAATACAACAGTTTTTCATCGTGTAACAGGAATAACTACAACCAGTGTGAAGGTACTGGTCGTTTCTACGTTCCGGGCAACCTAGGCTTCACTCTAGAGCGTTGCTCCACCAGATGGAATAGCTAGGGCCTTAGAAGTCAACGCCAGAAGCATAAAATACATTATAAATACAACAGTTTTACCATCGTATATTATGTATATTTGCAAACAGCGTGAAAGTAAAGGTCATTTCTACGTTCCGGGCAACCTAGGCTTAACTGTAGGGCGTTGCTGCACCAGATCGCATAGTTAGTGACTTAGAATTCAACACCAGAAGCATAAAATACAATAAAAATGCAACAGTTTTTCCGTCGAATAACAGGAATAACTGCAACCAGTGTGAAAGTACTGGTCATTTCTACGTTCCGGGCAACCTAGGCTTCACTCTGGGGCGTTCTTCGACCAGATCGAATAGTCAGGGCCTAAGAAGTCAACGCCAGAAGCATAACATACAACATAAGTACAACAGTTTTTCCATCGTATAAAATGAATAATTTCAAACAGTGTGAAAGTAATGGTCATTTATACGTTCCGGGCAATCTAGGCTTCACTCTAGGGTGCTGCTCCACCAGATCGAATAGTTAGGGCCTTAGAAGTCAACGCCATAAGCATAAAATACAATATAAATACAACAGCTTTTCCATCGTATATAATGTATATTTGCAAACAGTCTGAAAGTAAAGGTCATTTCTACGTTCCGGGCAACCTAGGCTTAACTGTAGGGCGTTGCTCCACCAGATCGCATAGTTAGGGCCTTAGAATTCAACGCCAGAAGCATAAAATGCAACAAAAATGCAACAGTTTTTCCGTCGTATAACAGGAATAACTGCAACCAGTGTGAAAGTACTGGTCATTTCTACGTTCCGGGCAACCTAGGCTTCACTCTAGGGCGTTGCTCCACCAGATCGAATAGTTAGGGCCTAAGAAGACAACGCCAAAAGCATAAAATACAATATAAATACAACAGCTTTTCCATCGTATATAATGTATAATTGCAAGCATTGTGAAAGTAAAGGTCATTTCTACGTTTTGTGCACACTAGGCTTAACTGTAGGGCGTTGCTCCACCAGATCGAATAGTTAGGGCCTTAGAAGTCAACGCCCGAAGCATAAAATACAAAATAAATGGAACAGTTTTTCCATGTATAAAACGAATAATTGAAACCAGTGTGAAAGTACAGGTCATTTCTACGATCCGGGCTTCCTAGGATTCGCTTAAGGGCGTTGCTCCACCAGATCGAATAGTTAGGGCCTAAGAAGACAACGCCAGAAGCATAAAATACAGTATAAATACAACAGCTTTTCCATCGTATATAATGTATATTTGCAGACAGTGTGAAAGTTATGGTCATTTCTACGTTCCGGGCAACCTAGGCTTCACTCTAGGGCGTTGCTCCACCAGATCGAATAGTTAGGGCCTTAGAAGTCAACGCCCGAAGCATAAAATACAAAATAAATGGAACAGTTTTTCCATGTATAAAACGAATAATTGAAACCAGTGTGAAAGTACAGGCCATTTCTACGATCCGGTCTTCCTAGGATTCGCTTAAGGGCGTAGCTCCACCAGATCGAATAGTTAGGGCCTTAGAAGTCAACGCCCGAAGCATAAAATACAAAATAAATGGAACAGTTTTTCCATTGTGTAAAACGAATAATTGAAACCAGTGTGAAAGTTATGATCTTTTCTACGTTCCGGGCAACCTAGGCTTAACTGCAGGGCGTTGCTCCACCAGATCGCATAGATAGGGACATGGAATTTAACGCCAGAAGCATAAAATACAATAAAAATACAACAGTTTTTCCATCCTATAAAAGGAATAATTGCAACCAGTGTGAAAGTAATGGTCATTTCTACGTTCCGGGCAACCGTTGCATAACTCCAGGGCGTTGCTCCACCAGATCGAATAGTTAGGGACCCTGAATACAACGCCAGAAGCATAAAATACAATAAAAATGCAACAGTTTTTCCATTGTATAACAGGAATAACTGCAACCAGTGTGATGGTACTGGTCATTTCTATGTTCCGGGTAACCTAGGCTTCACTCTAGAGCGTTGCTCCACCAGATCGAATAGCTAGGGACTTAGAACTCAACGCCAGAAGAATAAAATACAGTATAAATACAACAGCTTTTCCATCGTATATAATGTATATTTGCAAACAGTGTGAAAGTAAAGGTCATTTCTACGTTCCGGGCAACCTAGGCTTCACTCTAGGGCGTTCTTCCACCAGATCGAATAGTTAGGGCCTAAGAAGTCAACGCCAGAAGCATAAAATACAATCTAAATACAACAGCTTTACCATCGTATATAATGTATATTTGCAAACAGGGTGAATGTAAAGGTCATTTCCACGTTCCGGGCAACCTAGGCTTTACTCTAGAGCATTGCTCCACCAGATCGAATAGTTAGGGCCTAAGAATACAACGCCAGAAGCATAAAATACAGTATAAATACAACAGCTTTTCCATCGTATATAATGTATATTTGCAAACAGTGTGAAAGTAAATGTCATTTCTACGTTCCGGGCAACCTAGGCTTCACTCTAGGGCGTTCTTCCACCAGATCGAATAGTTAGGGCCTAAGAAGTCAACGCCAGAAGCATAAAATACAATATAAATACAACAGCTTTACCATCGTATATAATGTATATTTGCAAACAGTGTGAATATAAAGGTCATTTCTACGTTCCGGGCAACCTAGGCTTAACTGTAGGGCGCTGCTCCACCAGATCGAATAGTTAAGGCCTTAGAAGTCAACGCCCGAAGCATAAAATACAAAATAAATAGACCAGTTTTTCCATTGTACAAAACGAATAATTGAAACCAGTGTGAAAGTTATGATCTTTCCTATGTTCTGCGCAACCAGGGCTTCACCCCAGGGCGTTGCTCCACCAGAACCAATAGTTAGGACCTATGAAGTCAGCGCCAGAAGCATAAAATACACAATAGATACAACATTTTTTCCATCGTATATAATGTATATTTGCAAACAGTGTGAAAGTAAAGGTCATTTCTACGTTCCGGGCAACATAGGCTTAACTGTAGGGCGTTGCTCCACCAGATCGCATAGTTAGGGACTTAGAATTTAACGCCAGAAGCATAAAATACAATATAAATACAACAGCTTTTCCATCGTATATAATGTATATTTGGAAACAGTGTGAAAGTAAAGGTCATTTCTACGTTCCGGGCATCCTAGGCTTAACTGTAGGGCGTTGCTCCACCAGATCGAATAGTTAGGGCCTTAGAAGTCAACGCCAGAAGCATAAAATGCAATAAAAATACAACAGTTTTGCCATCGTATAACAGGAGTAACTGCAACCACTGTGAAAGTAATGCCCATTTCTACGTTCCGGGCATCATACACTTAACTCTGAAGCATTGCTCCGCCAGATCGAATAGCTAGGGACTTAGAATTCAACGCCAGAAGCATAACATACAATAAAAAAACAACAGTTTTTCATCGTGTAACAGGAATAACTACAACCAGTGTGAAGGTACTGGTCGTTTCTACGTTCCGGGCAACCTAGGCTTCACTCTAGAGCGTTGCTCCACCAGATGGAATAGCTAGGGCCTTAGAAGTCAACGCCAGAAGCATAAAATACATTATAAATACAACAGTTTTACCATCGTATATTATGTATATTTGCAAACAGCGTGAAAGTAAAGGTCATTTCTACGTTCCGGGCAACCTAGGCTTAACTGTAGGGCGTTGCTGCACCAGATCGCATAGTTAGTGACTTAGAATTCAACGCCAGAAGCATAACATACAACATAAGTACAACAGTTTTTCCATCGTATAAAATGAATAATTTCAAACAGTGTGAAAGTAATGGTCATTTATACGTTCCGGGCAATCTAGGCTTCACTCTAGGGTGTTGCTCCACCAGATCGAATAGTTAGGGCCTTAGAAGTCAACGCCATAAGCATAAAATACAACATAATTACAACAGCTTTTCCATCGTATATAATGTATATTTGCAAACATTGTGAAAGTAACGGTCATTTCTACGTTCCGGGCAACCTAGGCTTAACTGTAGGGCGTTGCACCACCAGATCGAATCGTTAGGGCCTTAGAAGTCAACGCCCGAGGCATGAAATACGAAATAAATAGAACAGTTTTTCCAGCGTATCAAGTGAGTAATCGCAAACAGTGTGAAGGTAATGGTCATTCCTACGTTCCGGGCAACCTAGGCTTAACTGTAGGGCGTTTCTCCACCAGATCGCATAGTTAGGGAATTAGAATTCAACGACAGAAGCATAAAATGCAATATAAATACAACAGCTTTTATATCGTATATAATGTATATTAGCAAACAGTGTGGAAGTAACGGTCATTTCTACGTTCCGGGCAACCTAGGCTTAACTGTAGGGCGTTGCTGCACCTGATCGCATAGTTAGTGACTTAGAATTCAACACCAGAAGCATAAAATACAATAAAAATGCAACAGTTCTTCCGTCGAATAACAGGAATAACTGCAACCAGTGTGAAAGTACTGGTCATTTCTACGTTCCGGGCAACCTAGGCTTCACTCTAGGGCGTTCTTCCACCAGATCGAATAGATAGGGCCTAAGAAGTCAACGCCAGAAGCATAAAATACAAAATAGATACAACATTTTTTCCATCGTATATAATGTATATTTGCAAACAGTGTGAAAGTAAAGGTCATTTCTACGTTCCGGGCAACATAGGCATAACTCTAGGGCGTTGCTCCACCAGATCGCATAGTTACTGACTTAGAATTTAACGCCAGAAGCATAAAATACAATAAAGATGCAACAGTTTCTCCGTCGAATAACAGGAATAACTGCAACCAGTGTGAAAGTACTGGTCATTTCTACGTTCCGAGCAACCTAGGCTTCACTCTACGGCGTTGCTCCACCAGATCGAACAGCTAGGGACTTAGAATTCAACGCCAGAAGAATAAAATACAACCTAAGTACAACAGTTTTACCATCGTATAAGATGAATAATCGCAAACAGTGTGAAGGTAATGGTCATTTCTACGTTCCGGGCAACCTAGGCTTCACTCTAGGGCGTTGCTCCACCAGATCGAATAGTTAGGGCCTTAGATGTCAACGCCCGAAGCATAAAATACAAAATAAGTAGAACAGTTTTTCCATTGTATAAGACGAATAATTGAAACCAGTGTGAAAGTTATGATCTTTTCTACGTTCCGCGCAACCTGGGCTTCACCCTTGGGCGTTGCTCCATCACATCGAATAGCTGTGGCCTTAGAAGTCAACTCCAGAAGCGTTAAATACCATATAAATACAACAGCTTTTCCATCGTATATAATGTATATTTGCAGACAGTCTGAAAGTAAAGGTCATTTCTACGTTCCGGGCAACCTAGGCTTAACTGTAGGGCGTTGCTGCACCAGATCGCATAGTTAGTGACTTAGAATTCAACACCAGAAGCATAAAATACAATAAAAATGCAACAGTTTTTCCGTCGAATAACAGGAATAACTGCAACCAGTGTGAAAGTACTGGTCATTTCTACGTTCCGGGCAACCTAGGCTTCACTCTGGGGCGTTCTTCGACCAGATCGAATAGTCAGGGCCTAAGAAGTCAACGCCAGAAGCATAACATACAACATAAGTACAACAGTTTTTCCATCGTATAAAATGAATAATTTCAAACAGTGTGAAAGTAATGGTCATTTATACGTTCCGGGCAATCTAGGCTTCACTCTAGGGTGCTGCTCCACCAGATCGAATAGTTAGGGCCTTAGAAGTCAACGCCATAAGCATAAAATACAATATAAATACAACAGCTTTTCCATCGTATATAATGTATATTTGCAAACAGTCTGAAAGTAAAGGTCATTTCTACGTTCCGGGCAACCTAGGCTTAACTGTAGGGCGTTGCTCCACCAGATCGCATAGTTAGGGCCTTAGAATTCAACGCCAGAAGCATAAAATGCAACAAAAATGCAACAGTTTTTCCGTCGTATAACAGGAATAACTGCAACCAGTGTGAAAGTACTGGTCATTTCTACGTTCCGGGCAACCTAGGCTTCACTCTAGGGCGTTGCTCCACCAGATCGAATAGTTAGGGCCTAAGAAGACAACGCCAAAAGCATAAAATACAATATAAATACAACAGCTTTTCCATCGTATATAATGTATAATTGCAAGCATTGTGAAAGTAAAGGTCATTTCTACGTTTTGTGCACACTAGGCTTAACTGTAGGGCGTTGCTCCACCAGATCGAATAGTTAGGGCCTTAGAAGTCAACGCCCGAAGCATAAAATACAAAATAAATGGAACAGTTTTTCCATGTATAAAACGAATAATTGAAACCAGTGTGAAAGTACAGGTCATTTCTACGATCCGGGCTTCCTAGGATTCGCTTAAGGGCGTTGCTCCACCAGATCGAATAGTTAGGGCCTAAGAAGACAACGCCAGAAGCATAAAATACAGTATAAATACAACAGCTTTTCCATCGTATATAATGTATATTTGCAGACAGTGTGAAAGTTATGGTCATTTCTACGTTCCGGGCAACCTAGGCTTCACTCTAGGGCGTTGCTCCACCAGATCGAATAGTTAGGGCCTTAGAAGTCAACGCCCGAAGCATAAAATACAAAATAAATGGAACAGTTTTTCCATGTATAAAACGAATAATTGAAACCAGTGTGAAAGTACAGGTCATTTCTACGATCCGGGCTTCCTAGGATTCGCTTAAGGGCGTTGCTCCACCAGATCGAATAGTTAGGGCCTAAGAAGACAACGCCAGAAGCATAAAATACAGTATAAATACAACAGCTTTTCCATCGTATATAATGTATATTTGCAAACAGTGTGAAAGTTATGGTCATTTCTACGTTCCGGGCAACCTAGGCTTCACTCTAGGGCGTTGCTCCACCAGATCGAATAGTTAGGGCCTTAGAAGTCAACGCCCGAAGCATAAAATACAAAATAAATGGAACAGTTTTTCCATGTATAAAACGAATAATTGAAACCAGTGTGAAAGTACAGGCCATTTCTACGATCCGGTCTTCCTAGGATTCGCTTAAGGGCGTAGCTCCACCAGATCGAATAGTTAGGGCCTTAGAAGTCAACGCCCGAAGCATAAAATACAAAATAAATGGAACAGTTTTTCCATTGTGTAAAACGAATAATTGAAACCAGTGTGAAAGTTATGATCTTTTCTACGTTCCGGGCAACCTAGGCTTAACTGCAGGGCGTTGCTCCACCAGATCGCATAGATAGGGACATGGAATTTAACGCCAGAAGCATAAAATACAATAAAAATACAACAGTTTTTCCATCCTATAAAAGGAATAATTGCAACCAGTGTGAAAGTAATGGTCATTTCTACGTTCCGGGCAACCGTTGCATAACTCCAGGGCGTTGCTCCACCAGATCGAATAGTTAGGGACCCTGAATACAACGCCAGAAGCATAAAATACAATAAAAATGCAACAGTTTTTCCATTGTATAACAGGAATAACTGCAACCAGTGTGATGGTACTGGTCATTTCTATGTTCCGGGTAACCTAGGCTTCACTCTAGAGCGTTGCTCCACCAGATCGAATAGCTAGGGACTTAGAACTCAACGCCAGAAGAATAAAATACAGTATAAATACAACAGCTTTTCCATCGTATATAATGTATATTTGCAAACAGTGTGAAAGTAAAGGTCATTTCTACGTTCCGGGCAACCTAGGCTTCACTCTAGGGCGTTCTTCCACCAGATCGAATAGTTAGGGCCTAAGAAGTCAACGCCAGAAGCATAAAATACAATCTAAATACAACAGCTTTACCATCGTATATAATGTATATTTGCAAACAGGGTGAATGTAAAGGTCATTTCCACGTTCCGGGCAACCTAGGCTTTACTCTAGAGCATTGCTCCACCAGATCGAATAGTTAGGGCCTAAGAATACAACGCCAGAAGCATAAAATACAGTATAAATACAACAGCTTTTCCATCGTATATAATGTATATTTGCAAACAGTGTGAAAGTAAATGTCATTTCTACGTTCCGGGCAACCTAGGCTTCACTCTAGGGCGTTCTTCCACCAGATCGAATAGTTAGGGCCTAAGAAGTCAACGCCAGAAGCATAAAATACAATATAAATACAACAGCTTTACCATCGTATATAATGTATATTTGCAAACAGTGTGAATATAAAGGTCATTTCTACGTTCCGGGCAACCTAGGCTTAACTGTAGGGCGCTGCTCCACCAGATCGAATAGTTAAGGCCTTAGAAGTCAACGCCCGAAGCATAAAATACAAAATAAATAGACCAGTTTTTCCATTGTACAAAACGAATAATTGAAACCAGTGTGAAAGTTATGATCTTTCCTATGTTCTGCGCAACCAGGGCTTCACCCCAGGGCGTTGCTCCACCAGAACCAATAGTTAGGACCTATGAAGTCAGCGCCAGAAGCATAAAATACACAATAGATACAACATTTTTTCCATCGTATATAATGTATATTTGCAAACAGTGTGAAAGTAAAGGTCATTTCTACGTTCCGGGCAACATAGGCTTAACTGTAGGGCGTTGCTCCACCAGATCGCATAGTTAGGGACTTAGAATTTAACGCCAGAAGCATAAAATACAATATAAATACAACAGCTTTTCCATCGTATATAATGTATATTTGGAAACAGTGTGAAAGTAAAGGTCATTTCTACGTTCCGGGCATCCTAGGCTTAACTGTAGGGCGTTGCTCCACCAGATCGAATAGTTAGGGCCTTAGAAGTCAACGCCAGAAGCATAAAATGCAATAAAAATACAACAGTTTTGCCATCGTATAACAGGAGTAACTGCAACCACTGTGAAAGTAATGCCCATTTCTACGTTCCGGGCATCATACACTTAACTCTGAAGCATTGCTCCGCCAGATCGAATAGCTAGGGACTTAGAATTCAACGCCAGAAGCATAACATACAATAAAAAAACAACAGTTTTTCATCGTGTAACAGGAATAACTACAACCAGTGTGAAGGTACTGGTCGTTTCTACGTTCCGGGCAACCTAGGCTTCACTCTAGAGCGTTGCTCCACCAGATGGAATAGCTAGGGCCTTAGAAGTCAACGCCAGAAGCATAAAATACATTATAAATACAACAGTTTTACCATCGTATATTATGTATATTTGCAAACAGCGTGAAAGTAAAGGTCATTTCTACGTTCCGGGCAACCTAGGCTTAACTGTAGGGCGTTGCTGCACCAGATCGCATAGTTAGTGACTTAGAATTCAACGCCAGAAGCATAACATACAACATAAGTACAACAGTTTTTCCATCGTATAAAATGAATAATTTCAAACAGTGTGAAAGTAATGGTCATTTATACGTTCCGGGCAATCTAGGCTTCACTCTAGGGTGTTGCTCCACCAGATCGAATAGTTAGGGCCTTAGAAGTCAACGCCATAAGCATAAAATACAACATAATTACAACAGCTTTTCCATCGTATATAATGTATATTTGCAAACATTGTGAAAGTAACGGTCATTTCTACGTTCCGGGCAACCTAGGCTTAACTGTAGGGCGTTGCACCACCAGATCGAATCGTTAGGGCCTTAGAAGTCAACGCCCGAGGCATGAAATACGAAATAAATAGAACAGTTTTTCCAGCGTATCAAGTGAGTAATCGCAAACAGTGTGAAGGTAATGGTCATTCCTACGTTCCGGGCAACCTAGGCTTAACTGTAGGGCGTTTCTCCACCAGATCGCATAGTTAGGGAATTAGAATTCAACGACAGAAGCATAAAATGCAATATAAATACAACAGCTTTTATATCGTATATAATGTATATTAGCAAACAGTGTGGAAGTAACGGTCATTTCTACGTTCCGGGCAACCTAGGCTTAACTGTAGGGCGTTGCTGCACCTGATCGCATAGTTAGTGACTTAGAATTCAACACCAGAAGCATAAAATACAATAAAAATGCAACAGTTCTTCCGTCGAATAACAGGAATAACTGCAACCAGTGTGAAAGTACTGGTCATTTCTACGTTCCGGGCAACCTAGGCTTCACTCTAGGGCGTTCTTCCACCAGATCGAATAGATAGGGCCTAAGAAGTCAACGCCAGAAGCATAAAATACAAAATAGATACAACATTTTTTCCATCGTATATAATGTATATTTGCAAACAGTGTGAAAGTAAAGGTCATTTCTACGTTCCGGGCAACATAGGCATAACTCTAGGGCGTTGCTCCACCAGATCGCATAGTTACTGACTTAGAATTTAACGCCAGAAGCATAAAATACAATAAAGATGCAACAGTTTCTCCGTCGAATAACAGGAATAACTGCAACCAGTGTGAAAGTACTGGTCATTTCTACGTTCCGAGCAACCTAGGCTTCACTCTACGGCGTTGCTCCACCAGATCGAACAGCTAGGGACTTAGAATTCAACGCCAGAAGAATAAAATACAACCTAAGTACAACAGTTTTACCATCGTATAAGATGAATAATCGCAAACAGTGTGAAGGTAATGGTCATTTCTACGTTCCGGGCAACCTAGGCTTCACTCTAGGGCGTTGCTCCACCAGATCGAATAGTTAGGGCCTTAGATGTCAACGCCCGAAGCATAAAATACAAAATAAGTAGAACAGTTTTTCCATTGTATAAGACGAATAATTGAAACCAGTGTGAAAGTTATGATCTTTTCTACGTTCCGCGCAACCTGGGCTTCACCCTTGGGCGTTGCTCCATCACATCGAATAGCTGTGGCCTTAGAAGTCAACTCCAGAAGCGTTAAATACCATATAAATACAACAGCTTTTCCATCGTATATAATGTATATTTGCAGACAGTCTGAAAGTAAAGGTCATTTCTACGTTCCGGGCAACCTAGGCTTAACTGTAGGGCGTTGCTGCACCAGATCGCATAGTTAGTGACTTAGAATTCAACACCAGAAGCATAAAATACAATAAAAATGCAACAGTTTTTCCGTCGAATAACAGGAATAACTGCAACCAGTGTGAAAGTACTGGTCATTTCTACGTTCCGGGCAACCTAGGCTTCACTCTAGGGCGTTGCTCCACCAGATCGAACAGCTAGGGACTTAGAATTCAACGCCAGAAGAATAAAATACAACCTAAGTACAACAGTTTTACCATCGTATAAGATGAATAAACCCAAACAGTGTGAAGGTAATGGTCATTTCTACGTTCAGGGCAACCTAGGCTTCACTCTAGGGCGTTGCTCCACCAGATCGAATAGTTAGGGCCTTAGAAGTCAACGCCCGAAGCACAAAATACGAAATAAATGGAACAGTTTTTCCATTGTGTAAAACGAATAATTGAAACCAGTGTGAAAGTTATGATATTTTCTACGTTCCGGGCAACCTAGGCTTAACTGTAGGGCGTTGCTCCACCAGATCGCATAGTTAGGGACATGGAATTTAACGCCAGAAGCATAAAATACAATAAAAATACAACAGTTTTTCCATCCAATAAAAGGAATAATTGCAACCAGTGTGAAAGTAATGGTCATTTCTACGTTCCGGGCAACCGTTGCATAACTCCAGGGCGTTGCTCCACCAGATCGAATAGTTAGGGACCTTGAATACAACGCCAGAAGCATAAAATCCAATAAAAATGCAACAGTTTTTCCATTGTATAACACAGAATAACTGCAACCAGTGTGAAGGTACTGGTCATTTCTATGTTCCGGGTAACCTAGGCTTCACTCTAGAGCGTTGCTCCACCAGATCGAATAGCTAGGGACTTAGAACTCAACGCCAGAAGAATAAAATACAGTATAAATACAACAGCTTTTCCATCGTATATAATGTATATTTGGAAACAGTGTGAAAGTAAAGGTCACTTCTACGTTCCGGGCATCCTAGGCTTAACTGTAGGGCGTTGCTCCACCAGATCGAATAGTTAGGGCCTTAGAAGTCAACGCCAGAAGCATAAAATGCAATAAAAATACAACAGTTTTGCCATCGTATAACAGGAGTAACTGCAACCACTGTGAAAGTAATGCCCATTTCTACGTTCCGGGCATCATACACTTAACTCTGAAGCATTGCTCCGCCAGATCGAATAGCTAGGGACTTAGAATTCAACGCCAGAAGCATAACATACAATAAAAATACAACAGTTTTTCATCGTGTAACAGGAATAACTACAACCAGTGTGAAGGTACTGGTCGTTTCTACGTTCCGGGCAACCTAGGCTTCACTCTAGAGCGTTGCTCCACCAGATGGAATAGCTAGGGCCTTAGAAGTCAACGCCAGAAGCATAAAATACATTATAAATACAACAGTTTTACCATCGTATATTATGTATATTTGCAAACAGCGTGAAAGTAAAGGTCATTTCTACGTTCCGGGCAACCTAGGCTTAACTGTAGGGCGTTGCTGCACCAGATCGCATAGTTAGTGACTTAGAATTCAACGCCAGAAGCATAACATACAACATAAGTACAACAGTTTTTCCATCGTATAAAATGAATAATTTCAAACAGTGTGAAAGTAATGGTCATTTATACGTTCCGGGCAATCTAGGCTTCACTCTAGGGTGTTGCTCCACCAGATCGAATAGTTAGGGCCTTAGAAGTCAACGCCATAAGCATAAAATACAACATAATTACAACAGCTTTTCCATCGTATATAATGTATATTTGCAAACATTGTGAAAGTAACGGTCATTTCTACGTTCCGGGCAACCTAGGCTTAACTGTAGGGCGTTGCACCACCAGATCGAATCGTTAGGGCCTTAGAAGTCAACGCCCGAGGCATGAAATACGAAATAAATAGAACAGTTTTTCCAGCGTATCAAGTGAGTAATCGCAAACAGTGTGAAGGTAATGGTCATTCCTACGTTCCGGGCAACCTAGGCTTAACTGTAGGGCGTTTCTCCACCAGATCGCATAGTTAGGGAATTAGAATTCAACGACAGAAGCATAAAATGCAATATAAATACAACAGCTTTTATATCGTATATAATGTATATTAGCAAACAGTGTGGAAGTAACGGTCATTTCTACGTTCCGGGCAACCTAGGCTTAACTGTAGGGCGTTGCTGCACCTGATCGCATAGTTAGTGACTTAGAATTCAACACCAGAAGCATAAAATACAATAAAAATGCAACAGTTCTTCCGTCGAATAACAGGAATAACTGCAACCAGTGTGAAAGTACTGGTCATTTCTACGTTCCGGGCAACCTAGGCTTCACTCTAGGGCGTTCTTCCACCAGATCGAATAGATAGGGCCTAAGAAGTCAACGCCAGAAGCATAAAATACAAAATAGATACAACATTTTTTCCATCGTATATAATGTATATTTGCAAACAGTGTGAAAGTAAAGGTCATTTCTACGTTCCGGGCAACATAGGCATAACTCTAGGGCGTTGCTCCACCAGATCGAATAGTTAGGGCCTTAGATGTCAACGCCCGAAGCATAAAATACAAAATAAGTAGAACAGTTTTTCCATTGTATAAGACGAATAATTGAAACCAGTGTGAAAGTTATGATCTTTTCTACGTTCCGCGCAACCTGGGCTTCACCCTTGGGCGTTGCTCCATCACATCGAATAGCTGTGGCCTTAGAAGTCAACTCCAGAAGCGTTAAATACCATATAAATACAACAGCTTTTCCATCGTATATAATGTATATTTGCAGACAGTCTGAAAGTAAAGGTCATTTCTACGTTCCGGGCAACCTAGGCTTAACTGTAGGGCGTTGCTGCACCAGATCGCATAGTTAGTGACTTAGAATTCAACACCAGAAGCATAAAATACAATAAAAATGCAACAGTTTTTCCGTCGAATAACAGGAATAACTGCAACCAGTGTGAAAGTACTGGTCATTTCTACGTTCCGGGCAACCTAGGCTTCACTCTAGGGCGTTGCTCCACCAGATCGAACAGCTAGGGACTTAGAATTCAACGCCAGAAGAATAAAATACAACCTAAGTACAACAGTTTTACCATCGTATAAGATGAATAAACGCAAACAGTGTGAAGGTAATGGTCATTTCTACGTTCCGGGCAACCTAGGCTTCACTCTAGGGCGTTGCTCCACCAGATCGAATAGTTAGGGCCTTAGAAGTCAACGCCCGAAGCACAAAATACGAAATAAATGGAACAGTTTTTCCATTGTGTAAAACGAATAATTGAAACCAGTGTGAAAGTTATGATATTTTCTACGTTCCGGGCAACCTAGGCTTAACTGTAGGGCGTTGCTCCACCAGATCGCATAGTTAGGGACATGGAATTTAACGCCAGAAGCATAAAATACAATAAAAATACAACAGTTTTTCCATCCAATAAAAGGAATAATTGCAACCAGTGTGAAAGTAATGGTCATTTCTACGTTCCGGGCAACCGTTGCATAACTCCAGGGCGTTGCTCCACCAGATCGAATAGTTAGGGACCTTGAATACAACGCCAGAAGCATAAAATCCAATAAAAATGCAACAGTTTTTCCATTGTATAACACAGAATAACTGCAACCAGTGTGAAGGTACTGGTCATTTCTATGTTCCGGGTAACCTAGGCTTCACTCTAGAGCGTTGCTCCACCAGATCGAATAGCTAGGGACTTAGAACTCAACGCCAGAAGAATAAAATACAGTATAAATACAACAGCTTTTCCATCGTATATAATGTATATTTGGAAACAGTGTGAAAGTAAAGGTCATTTCTACGTTCCGGGCATCCTAGGCTTAACTGTAGGGCGTTGCTCCACCAGATCGAATAGTTAGGGCCTTAGAAGTCAACGCCAGAAGCATAAAATGCAATAAAAATACAACAGTTTTGCCATCGTATAACAGGAGTAACTGCAACCACTGTGAAAGTAATGCCCATTTCTACGTTCCGGGCATCATACACTTAACTCTGAAGCATTGCTCCGCCAGATCGAATAGCTAGGGACTTAGAATTCAACGCCAGAAGCATAACATACAATAAAAATACAACAGTTTTTCATCGTGTAACAGGAATAACTACAACCAGTGTGAAGGTACTGGTCGTTTCTACGTTCCGGGCAACCTAGGCTTCACTCTAGAGCGTTGCTCCACCAGATGGAATAGCTAGGGCCTTAGAAGTCAACGCCAGAAGCATAAAATACATTATAAATACAACAGTTTTACCATCGTATATTATGTATATTTGCAAACAGCGTGAAAGTAAAGGTCATTTCTACGTTCCGGGCAACCTAGGCTTAACTGTAGGGCGTTGCTGCACCAGATCGCATAGTTAGTGACTTAGAATTCAACGCCAGAAGCATAACATACAACATAAGTACAACAGTTTTTCCATCGTATAAAATGAATAATTTCAAACAGTGTGAAAGTAATGGTCATTTATACGTTCCGGGCAATCTAGGCTTCACTCTAGGGTGTTGCTCCACCAGATCGAATAGTTAGGGCCTTAGAAGTCAACGCCATAAGCATAAAATACAACATAATTACAACAGCTTTTCCATCGTATATAATGTATATTTGCAAACATTGTGAAAGTAACGGTCATTTCTACGTTCCGGGCAACCTAGGCTTAACTGTAGGGCGTTGCACCACCAGATCGAATCGTTAGGGCCTTAGAAGTCAACGCCCGAGGCATGAAATACGAAATAAATAGAACAGTTTTTCCAGCGTATCAAGTGAGTAATCGCAAACAGTGTGAAGGTAATGGTCATTCCTACGTTCCGGGCAACCTAGGCTTAACTGTAGGGCGTTTCTCCACCAGATCGCATAGTTAGGGAATTAGAATTCAACGACAGAAGCATAAAATGCAATATAAATACAACAGCTTTTATATCGTATATAATGTATATTAGCAAACAGTGTGGAAGTAACGGTCATTTCTACGTTCCGGGCAACCTAGGCTTAACTGTAGGGCGTTGCTGCACCTGATCGCATAGTTAGTGACTTAGAATTCAACACCAGAAGCATAAAATACAATAAAAATGCAACAGTTCTTCCGTCGAATAACAGGAATAACTGCAACCAGTGTGAAAGTACTGGTCATTTCTACGTTCCGGGCAACCTAGGCTTCACTCTAGGGCGTTCTTCCACCAGATCGAATAGATAGGGCCTAAGAAGTCAACGCCAGAAGCATAAAATACAAAATAGATACAACATTTTTTCCATCGTATATAATGTATATTTGCAAACAGTGTGAAAGTAAAGGTCATTTCTACGTTCCGGGCAACATAGGCATAACTCTAGGGCGTTGCTCCACCAGATCGCATAGTTACTGACTTAGAATTTAACGCCAGAAGCATAAAATACAATAAAGATGCAACAGTTTCTCCGTCGAATAACAGGAATAACTGCAACCAGTGTGAAAGTACTGGTCATTTCTACGTTCCGAGCAACCTAGGCTTCACTCTACGGCGTTGCTCCACCAGATCGAACAGCTAGGGACTTAGAATTCAACGCCAGAAGAATAAAATACAACCTAAGTACAACAGTTTTACCATCGTATAAGATGAATAATCGCAAACAGTGTGAAGGTAATGGTCATTTCTACGTTCCGGGCAACCTAGGCTTCACTCTAGGGCGTTGCTCCACCAGATCGAATAGTTAGGGCCTTAGATGTCAACGCCCGAAGCATAAAATACAAAATAAGTAGAACAGTTTTTCCATTGTATAAGACGAATAATTGAAACCAGTGTGAAAGTTATGATCTTTTCTACGTTCCGCGCAACCTGGGCTTCACCCTTGGGCGTTGCTCCATCACATCGAATAGCTGTGGCCTTAGAAGTCAACTCCAGAAGCGTTAAATACCATATAAATACAACAGCTTTTCCATCGTATATAATGTATATTTGCAGACAGTCTGAAAGTAAAGGTCATTTCTACGTTCCGGGCAACCTAGGCTTAACTGTAGGGCGTTGCTGCACCAGATCGCATAGTTAGTGACTTAGAATTCAACACCAGAAGCATAAAATACAATAAAAATGCAACAGTTTTTCCGTCGAATAACAGGAATAACTGCAACCAGTGTGAAAGTACTGGTCATTTCTACGTTCCGGGCAACCTAGGCTTCACTCTAGGGCGTTGCTCCACCAGATCGAACAGCTAGGGACTTAGAATTCAACGCCAGAAGAATAAAATACAACCTAAGTACAACAGTTTTACCATCGTATAAGATGAATAAACGCAAACAGTGTGAAGGTAATGGTCATTTCTACGTTCCGGGCAACCTAGGCTTCACTCTAGGGCGTTGCTCCACCAGATCGAATAGTTAGGGCCTTAGAAGTCAACGCCCGAAGCACAAAATACGAAATAAATGGAACAGTTTTTCCATTGTGTAAAACGAATAATTGAAACCAGTGTGAAAGTTATGATATTTTCTACGTTCCGGGCAACCTAGGCTTAACTGTAGGGCGTTGCTCCACCAGATCGCATAGTTAGGGACATGGAATTTAACGCCAGAAGCATAAAATACAATAAAAATACAACAGTTTTTCCATCCAATAAAAGGAATAATTGCAACCAGTGTGAAAGTAATGGTCATTTCTACGTTCCGGGCAACCGTTGCATAACTCCAGGGCGTTGCTCCACCAGATCGAATAGTTAGGGACCTTGAATACAACGCCAGAAGCATAAAATCCAATAAAAATGCAACAGTTTTTCCATTGTATAACACAGAATAACTGCAACCAGTATGAAGGTACTGGTCATTTCTATGTTCCGGGTAACCTAGGCTTCACTCTAGAGCGTTGCTCCACCAGATCGAATAGCTAGGGACTTAGAACTCAACGCCAGAAGAATAAAATACAGTATAAATACAACAGCTTTTCCATCGTATATAATGTATATTTGCAAACAGTGTGAAAGTAAAGGTCATTTCTACGTTCCGGGCAACATAGGCATAACTGTAGGGCGTTGCTCCACCAGATCGCATAGTTACTGACTTAGAATTTAACGCCAGAAGCATAAAATACAATAAAGATGCTACAGCTTTTCCGTCGAATAACAGGAATAACTGCAACCAGTGTGAAAGTACTGGTCATTTCTACGTTCCGAGCAACCTAGGCTTCACTCTAGGGCGTTGCTTCACCAGATCGAACAGCTAGCGACTTAGAATTCAACGCCAGAAGAATAAAATACAACCTAAGTACAACAGTTTTACCATCGTATGAGATGAATAATCGCAAACAGTGTGAAGGTAATGGTCATTTCTACGTTCCGGACAACCTAGGCTTCACTCTAGGGCGTTGCTACACCAGATCGAATAGCTAGGGCCTTAGAAGTCAACGCCCGAAGCATAAAATACAAAATAAGTAGAACAGTTTTTCCATTGTATAAAACGAATAATTGAAACCAGTGTGAAAGTTATGATCTTTTCTACGTTCCGCGCAACCTGGGCTTCACCCTTGGGCGTTGCTCCATCACATCGAATAGCTGTGGCCTTAGAAGTCAACTCCAGAAGCATAAAATACCATATAAATACAACAGCTTTTCCATCGTATATAATGTATATTTGCAGACAGTCTGAAAGTAAAGGTCATTTCTACGTTCCGGGCAACCTAGGCTTAACTGTAGGGCGTTGCTGCACCAGATCGCATAGTTAGTGACTTAGAATTCAACACCAGAAGCATAAAATACAATAAAAATGCAACAGTTTTTCCGTCGAATAACAGGAATAACTGCAACCAGAGTGAAACTACTGGTCATTTCTACGTTCCGGGCAACCTAGGCTTCACTCTAGGGCATTGTTGCACCAGATCGAATAGCTACGGTCTTAGAAGTCAACGCCTGAAGCATAAAATACAGCCCAAGTACAACAGTTTTACCATCGTATAAAATGAATAATCGCAAGCAGTGTGAAGGTAATGGCCATTACTACGTTCCGGGCAACCTAGGCTTCACTCTAGGGCGTTGCTCCACCAGACCCAATAGTTAGGGACTTACAAGTCACTGCCCGAAGCATAAAATACAAAATAAATAGAACAGTTTTTCCATTGTATAGAACGAATAATTGCAACCAGTGTCAAAGTTATGGTCATTTCTACGTTCCGGGCAACCTTGGCTTAACTCCAGGGCGTTCCTCCACCAGATCGACTAGTTAGGGACTTTGAATACAACGCCAGAAGCTTAAAATACAATAAAAATGCAACAGTTTTTCCATTGTATAACAGGAATAACTGCAACCAGTGCGAAAGTACTGGTCATTTCTACTTTCCGGGTAGCCCAGGCTTCACTCTGGGGCGTTCGTCCACCAGATCCAATTGTTAGGGACTAAGAAGTCAACGCCAGAAGCACCAAATACAAAATAAATGCAACAGTTTCTCCATCGTATAAAATGAATAATCGCAAACAGTGTGAAGGTAATGGTCATTTCTACGTTCCGGGCAACCTAGGCTTGACCCTAGGGCGTTGCTCCACCAGATCGAATAGTTAGGGCCTTAGAAGTCAACGTCCGAAGCATAAAATAAAAAATAAATAGAACAGTTTTTCCACTGTATAAAACGAATAATTGAAACCAGTGTGAAGGTTATGATCTTTTCTACGTTCCGCGCAACCTGGACTTCACCACAGGGCGTTGCTCCACCAGATCCAAAAGTTACGACCTAAGAAGTCAGCGCCAGAAGCATAAAATACAAAATAGATACTACAGTTATTCCATCGTATTTAATGTATATTTGCAAACAGTGAGAAAGTAAGTGTCATTTCTACGTTCCGGGCAACCTAGGCTTAACTGTAGCGCGTTGCTCCTCCAGATCGCGCAGTTAGGGACTTAGAATTTAACGCCAGAAGCATAAAATACAATAAAGATGCAAAAGTTTTTCCATCGTATAACAGGAGTAATTGCAACCAGTGTGAAGGTAATGGCCTTTTCTACGTTCCGGGCAACCTAGGCTTCACTCTAGGGCGTTGCTCCGCCAGATCGAATAGTTAGGGACTTAAAATTCAACGCCGGAAGCATAAAAAACAACATAAGTACAACAGTTTTTCCATCGTATAAAACGAATAATTGCAACCAGTGTGAAAGTACAGGTCATTTCTACGTTCCTGGCAACCTAGGCATCGCTTAAGGCCATTGCTCCACCAGATCGAATAGTTGCGGCCTTAGAAGTCAACTCCAGAAGCATAAAATGCAATATAAATACAACAGCTTTTCCATCGCATAAAATGAATGATTCCAAACAGTGTGAAAGTTATGGTCCTTTCTACTTTCCGGGTAACCTAGGCTTCACTCTAGGGTGTTGCTCCACCAGATCGAATAGCTAGGGACTTAGAATTCAACGCCAGAAGAGTAAAATTCAACATATGTATAACAGTTTTTCCATCATATAATATGAATAATTGCAAGCAGTGTGAAGGTAATGGTCATTTCTACGTTCCGGGCAATCCAGGCTTTACTGTAGAGCATTGCACCACCAGATCGAATAGCTACGGACTTAGAAGTCAGCTCCAGCAGCATAAAATACAATATAAATACAACAGCTTTTCCATCGTATAAAATGAATAATTGCAAACAGTGTGAAAGTTATGGTCATTTCTACGTTCCGGGCAACCTAGGCTTAACTCCAGGGCGTTGCTCCAACAGATCGAATAGTTAGAGACTTTGAATACAGCGCCAGAAGCATAAAGTACAATAAAAATGCAACACTTTTTCCATCGTGTAACAGGAATAACTGCAAGCAGTGTGAAGGTAATGGTCTTTTCTACGCTACGGCAACCTAGGCTTCACTACAGGGCGGTGCTCCACCAGATCAAATAGTTAGGGCCTTAGAAGTCAACGCCAGAAAGATAAAATACAACATAAATACAACAGCTTTTCCATCGTATATAATGTATATTTGCAAACAGTCTGAAAGTAAAGGTCATTTCTACGTTCCGGGCAACCTAGGCTTAACTGTAGGGCGTTGCTCCACCAGATCGCATAGTTAGGGCCTTAGAATTCAACGCTAGAAGCATAAAATGCAACAAAAATGCAACAGTTTTTCCGTCGTATAACAGGAATAACTGCAAGCATTGTGAAGGTAATGGTCATTTCTACGTTCCGGGCAACCTAGGCTTCACTCTAGGGCGTTCTTCCACCAGATCGAATAGTTAGGGCCTAAGAAGTCAACGCCAGAAGCATAAAATACAATCTAAATACAACAGCTTTACCATCGTATATAATGTATATTTGCAAACAGGGTGAATGTAAAGGTCATTTCCACGTTCCGGGCAACCTAGGCTTTACTCTAGAGCATTGCTCCACCAGATCGAATAGTTAGGGCCTAAGAAGACAACGCCAGAAGCATAAAATACAGTATAAATACAACAGCTTTTCCATCGTATATAATGTATATTTGCAAACAGTGTGAAAGTAAATGTCATTTCTACGTTCCGGGCAACCTAGGCTTCACTCTAGGGCGTTCTTCCACCAGATCGAATAGTTAGGGCCTAAGAAGTCAACGCCAGAAGCATAAAATACAATATAAATACAACAGCTTTACCATCGTATATAATGTATATTTGCAAACAGTGTGAATATAAAGGTCATTTCTACGTTCCGGGCAACCTAGGCTTAACTGTAGGGCGTTGCTCCACCAGATCGAATAGTTAAGGCCTTAGAAGTCAACGCCCGAAGCATAAAATACAAAATAAATAGACCAGTTTTTCCATTGTACAAAACGAATAATTGAAACCAGTGTGAAAGTTATGATCTTTCCTATGTTCTGCGCAACCAGGGCTTCACCCCAGGGCGTTGCTCCACCAGAACAAATAGTTAGGACCTATGAAGTCAGCGCCAGAAGCATAAAATACACAATAGATACAACATTTTTTCCATCGTATATAATGTATATTTGCAAACAGTGTGAAAGTAAAGGTCATTTCTACGTTCCGGGCAACATAGGCTTAACTGTAGGGCGTTGCTCCACCAGATCGCATAGTTAGGGACTGAGAATTTAACGCCAGAAGCATAAAATACAATATAAATACAACAGCTTTTCCATCGTATATAATGTATATTTGGAAACAGTGTGAAAGTAAAGGTCATTTCTACGTTCCGGGCATCCTAGGCTTAACTGTAGGGCGTTGGTCCACCAGATCGAATAGTTAGGGCCTTAGAAGTCAACGCCAGAAGCATAAAATGCAATAAAAATACAACAGTTTTGCCATCGTATAACAGGAGTAACTGCAACCAGTGTGAAAGTAATGCCCATTTCTACGTTCCGGGCATCATACACTTAACTCTGAAGCATTGCTCCGCCAGATCGAATAGCTAGGGACTTAGAATTCAACGCCAGAAGCATAACATACAATAAAAATGCAACACTTTTTCCATCGTGTAACAGGAATAACTGCAAGCAGTGTGAAGGTAATGGTCTTTTCTACGCTACGGCAACCTAGGCTTCACTACAGGGCGGTGCTCCAACAGATCGAATAGTTAGAGACTTTGAATACAGCGCCAGAAGCATAAAGTACAATAAAAATGCAACACTTTTTCCATCGTGTAACAGGAATAACTGCGAGCAGTGTGAAGGTAATGGTCTTTTCTACGCTACGGCAACCTAGGCTTCACTACAGGGCGGTGCTCCACCAGATCAAATAGTTAGGGCCTTAGAAGTCAACGCCAGAAAGATAAAATACAACATAAATACAACAGCTTTTCCATCGTATATAATGTATATTTGCAAACAGTCTGAAAGTAAAGGTCATTTCTACGTTCCGGGCAACCTAGGCTTAACTGTAGGGCGTTGCTCCACCAGATCGCATAGTTAGGGCCTTAGAATTCAACGCCAGAAGCATAAAATGCAACAAAAATGCAACAGTTTTTCCGTCGTATAACAGGAATAACTGCAAGCATTGTGAAGGTAATGGTCATTTCTACGTTCCGGGCAACCTAGGCTTCACTCTAGGGCGTTCTTCCACCAGATCGAATAGTTAGGGCCTAAGAAGTCAACGCCAGAAGCATAAAATACAATCTAAATACAACAGCTTTACCATCGTATATAATGTATATTTGCAAACAGGGTGAATGTAAAGGTCATTTCCACGTTCCGGGCAACCTAGGCTTTACTCTAGAGCATTGCTCCACCAGATCGAATAGTTAGGGCCTAAGAAGACAACGCCAGAAGCATAAAATACAGTATAAATACAACAGCTTTTCCATCGTATGTAATGTATATTTGCAAACAGTGTGAAAGTAAATGTCATTTCTACGTTCCGGGCAACCTAGGCTTCACTCTAGGGCGTTCTTCCACCAGATCGAATAGTTAGGGCCTAAGAAGTCAACGCCAGAAGCATAAAATACAATATAAATACAACAGCTTTACCATCGTATATAATGTATATTTGCAAACAGTGTGAATATAAAGGTCATTTCTACGTTCCGGGCAACCTAGGCTTAACTGTAGGGCGTTGCTCCACCAGATCGAATAGTTAAGGCTTTAGAAGTCAACGCCCGAAGCATAAAATACAAAATAAATAGACCAGTTTTTCCATTGTACAAAACGAATAATTGAAACCAGTGTGAAAGTTATGATCTTTCCTATGTTCTGCGCAACCAGGGCTTCACCCCAGGGCGTTGCTCCACCAGAACCAATAGTTAGGACCTATGAAGTCAGCGCCAGAAGCATAAAATACACAATAGATACAACACTTTTTCCATCGTATATAATGTATATTTGCAAACAGTGTGAAAGTAAAGGTCATTTCTACGTTCCGGGCAACATAGGCTTAACTGTAGGGCGTTGCTACACCAGATCGCATAGTTAGGGACTTAGAATTTAACGCCAGAAGCATAAAATACAATATAAATACAACAGCTTTTCCATTGTATATAATGTATATTTGGAAACAGTGTGAAAGTAAAGGTCATTTCTACGTTCCGGGCATCCTAGGCTTAACTGTAGGGCGTTGCTGCACCAGATCGCATAGTTAGTGACTTAGAATTCAACACCAGAAGCATAAAATACAATAAAAATGCAACAGTTTTTCCGTCGAATAACAGGAATAACTGCAACCAGTGTGAAAGTACTGGTCATTTCTACGTTCCGGGCAACCTAGGCTTCACTCTAGGACGTTGCTCCACCAGATCGAACAGCTAGGGACTTAGAATTCAACGCCAGAAGAATAAAATACAACCTAAGTACAACAGTTTTACCATCGTATAAGATGAATAATCGCAAACAGTGTGAAGGTAATGGTCATTTCTACTTTCCGTGCAACCTAGGCTTTACTCTAGAGCACTGCTCCACCAGATCGAATAGTTAGGGCCTAAGAAGACAACGCCAAAAGCATAAAATACAATATAAATACAACAGCTTTTCCATCGTATATAATGTATATTTGCAAACGTTGTGAAAGCAAAGGTCATTACTACGTTCCGGGCAACCTAGGCTTCACTCTGGGGCGTTCTTCCACCAGATCGAATAGTCAGGGCCTAAGAAGTCAACGCCAGAAGCATAACATACAACATAAGTACAACAGTTTTTCCATCGTATAAAATGAATAATTTCAAACAGTGTGAAAGTAATGGTCATTTATACGTTCCGGGCAATCTAGGCTTCACTCTAGGGTGCTGCTCCACCAGATCGAATAGTTAGGGCCTTAGAAGTCAACGCCATAAGCATAAAATACAATATAAATACAACAGCTTTTCCATCGTTTATAATGTATATTTGCAAACAGTCTGAAAGTAAAGGTCATTTCTACGTTCCGGGCAACCTAGGCTTAACTGTAGGGCGTTGCTCCACCAGGTCGCATAGTTAGGGCCTTAGAATTCAACGCCAGAAGCATAAAATGCAACAAAAATGCAACAGTTTTTCCGTCGTATAACAGGAATAACTGCAACCAGTGTGAAAGTACTGGTCATTTCTACGTTCCGGGCAACCTAGGCTTCACTCTAGGGCGTTGCTCCACCAGATCGAATAGTTAGGGCCTAAGAAGACAACGCCAAAAGCATAAAATACAATATAAATACAACAGCTTTTCCATCGTATATAATGTATAATTGCAAGCATTGTGAAAGTAAAGGTCATTTCTACGTTTTGTGCACACTAGGCTTAACTGTAGGGCGTTGCTCCACCAGATCGAATAGTTAGGGCCTTAGAAGTCAACGCCCTAAGCATAAAATACAAAATAAATGGAACAGTTTTTCCATGTATAAAACGAATAATTGAAACCAGTGTGAAAGTACAGGTCATTTCTACGATCCGGGCTTCCTAGGATTCGCTTAAGGGCGTTGCTCCACCAGATCGAATAGTTAGGGCCTAAGAAGACAACGCCAGAAGCATAAAATACAGTATAAATACAACAGCTTTTCCATCGTATATAATGTATATTTGCAAACAGTGTGAAAGTTATGGTCATTTCTACGTTCCGGGCAACCTAGGCTTCACTCTAGGGCGTTGCCCCACCAGATCGAATAGTTAGGGCCTTAGAAGTCAACGCCCGAAGCATAAAATACAAAATAAATGGAACAGTTTTTCCATGTATAAAACGAATAATTGAAACCAGTGTGGAAGTACAGGTCATTTCTACGATCCGGGCTTCCTAGGATTCGCTTAAGGGCGTTGCTCCACCAGATCGAATAGTTAGGGCCTAAGAAGACAACGCCAGAAGCATAAAATACAGTATAAATACAACAGCTTTTCCATCGTATATAATGTATAATTGCAAGCATTGTGAAAGTAAAGGTCATTTCTACGTTTTGTGCACACTAGGCTTAACTGTAGGGCGTTGCTCCACCAGATCGAATAGTTAGGGCCTTAGAAGTCAACGCCAGAAGCATAAAATAAAATATAAATACAACAGCTTTTCCATCGTATATAACGTATATTTGCAAACAGTGTGAAAGTAAAGGTCATTTCTACGTTCCTGGCAACCTAGGCATCGCTTAAGGCCATTGCTCCACCAGATCGAATAGTTGCGGCCTTAGAAGTCAACTCCAGAAGCATAAAATGCAATATAAATACAACAGCTTTTCCATCGCATAAAATGAATGATTCCAAACAGTGTGAAAGTTATGGTCATTTCTACTTTCCGGGCAACCTAGGCTTAACTCCAGTGCGTTGCTCCACCAGGTCGAAAAGCTAGGAACTTTGAATACAACGCCAGAAGCATAAAATACAATAAAAATGCAACAGTTTTTCCATCGTATAACAGGAAAGCTGCAACCAGTGTGAAAGTACTGGTCGTTTCTATGTTCCGGGTAACCTAGGCTTCACTCTAGGGTGTTGCTCCACCAGATCGAATAGCTAGGGACTTAGAATTCAACGCCAGAAGAGTAAAATTCAACATATGTATAACAGTTTTTCCATCATATAATATGAATAATTGCAAGCAGTGTGAAGGTAATGGTCATTTCTACGTTCCGGGCAACCCAGGCTTTACTGTAGAGCATTGCTCCACCAGATCGAATAGCTACGGACTTAGAAGTCAACTCCAGCAGCATAAAATACAATATAAATACAACAGCTTTTCCATCGTATAAAATGAATAATTGCAAACAGTGTGAAAGTTATGGTCATTTCTACGTTCCGGGCAACCTAGGCTTCACTCTAGGGCGTTGCTCCACCAGATGGAATAGTTAGGGCCTAAGAAGACAACGCCAAAAGCATAAAATACAAAATAAATGGAACAGTTTTTCCATGTATAAAACGAATAATTGAAACCAGTGTGAAAGTACAGGTCATTTCTACGATCCGGGCTTCCTAGGATTCGCCTAAGGGCGTTGCTCCACCAGATCGAATAGTTAGGGCCTAAGAAGACAACGCCAGAAGCATAAAATACAGTATAAATACAACAGCTTTTCCATCGTATATAATGTATATTTGCAAACAGTGTGAAAGTTATGGTCATTTCTACGTTCCGGGCAACATAGGCTTGACTGTAGGGCGTTGCTCCACCAGATCGCATAGTTAGGGACTTAGAATTTAACGCCAGAAGCATAAAATACAATATAAATACAACAGCTTTTCCATCGTGTATAATGTATATTTGGAAACAGTGTGAAAGTAAAGGTCATTTCTACGTTCCGGGCATCCTAGGCTTAACTGTAGGGCGTTGCTCCACCAGATCGAATAGTTAGGGCCTTAGAAGTCAACGCCAGAAGCATAAAATGCAATAAAAATACAACAGTTTTGCCATCGTATAACAGGAGTAACTGCAACCAGTGTGAAAGTAATGCCCATTTCTACGTTCCGGGCATCATACACTTAACTCTGAAGCATTGCTCCGCCAGATCGAATAGCTAGGGACTTAGAATTCAACGCCAGAAGCATAACATACAATAAAAATACAACAGTTTTTCATCGTGTAACAGTAATAACTACAACCAGTGTGAAGGTACTGGTCGTTTCTACGTTCCGGGCAACCTAGGCTTCACTCTAGAGTGTTGCTCCACCAGATGGAATAGCTAGGGCCTTAGAAGTCAACGCCAGAAGCATAAAATACATTATAAATACAACAGTTTTACCATCGTATATTATGTATATTTGCAAACAGCGTGAAAGTAAAGGTCATTTCTACGTTCCGGGCAACCTAGGCTTAACTGTAGGGCGTTGCTCCACCAGATCGAATAATTAGGGCCTTAGAAGTCAACGCCCGAGGCATGAAATACAAAATAAATAGAACAGTTTTTCCGTCGTATCAAATGAATAATCGCAAACAGTGTGAAGGTAATGGTCATTTCTGCGTTCCGGGCAACCTAGGCTTCACGCTAGGGCGTTGCTCCACCAGATCGAATAGTTAGGGCCTTAGAAGTCAACGCCCGAAGCATAAAATACAAAATAAGTAGAACAGTTTTTCCATTGTATAAAACGAATAATTGAAACCAGTGTGCAAGTTATGAATTTTTTATCTACGTTCCGCGCAACCTGGGCTTCACCCTTGGGCGTTGCTCCATCACATCGAATAGCTGTGGCCTTAGAAGTCAACTCCAGAAGCATAAAATACCATATAAATACAACAGCTTTTCCATCGTATATAATGTATATTTGCAGACAGTCTGAAAGTAAAGGTCATTTCTACGTTCCGGGCAACCTAGGCTTAACTGTAGGGCGTTGCTGCACCAGATCGCATAGTTAGTGACTTAGAATTCAACACCAGAAGCATAAAATACAATAAAAATGCAACAGTTTTTCCGTCGAATAACGGGAATAACTGCAACCAGTGTGAAAGTCATGGTCATTTCTACGTTCCGGGCAACCTAGGCTTCACTCTAGGGCGTTGCTCCACCAGATCGAACAGCTAGGGACTTAGAATTCAACGCCAGAAGAATAAAATACAACCTAAGTACAACAGCTTTACCATCGTATAAGATGAATAATCGCAAACCGTGTGAAGGTAATGGTCATTTCTACGTTCCGGGCAACCTAGGCTTCACTCTAGGGCGTTGCTCCACCAGATCGAATAGTTAGGGCCCTAGAAGTCAACGCCCGAAGCATAAAATACAAAATAAGTAGAACAGTTTTTCCATTGTATAAAACGAATAATTGAAACCAGTGTGAAAGTTATGATCTTTTCTACGTTCCGCGCAACCTGGGCTTCACCCCAGGGCGTTGCTCCACCAGATCGAATAGTTAGGACCTAAGAAGTCAGCGCCAGAAGCATAAAATACAAAATAGATACAACATTTTTTCCTTCGTATATAATGTATATTTGCAAACAGTGTGAAAGTAAAGGTCATTTCTACGTTCCGGGCAACATAGGCTTGACTGTAGGGCGTTGCTCCACCAGATCGCATAGTTACTGACTTAGAATTTAACGCCAGAAGCATCAAATACAATAAAGATGCAACAGATTTTCCATCGTATAACAGGAATAATTGCAACCAGTGTGAAGGTAATGGTCTTTTCAACGTTCCGGACAACCTAGGCCTCACTACAGGGCGGTGCTCCACCAGACCAAATAGATAGGGCCTAAGAAGTCAACGCCAGATGCACAAAATACAATATAAATACAACAGCTTTTCCATCGTATATAATGTATATTTGCAAACATTGCGAAAGTAACGGTCATTTCTACGTTCCGGGCAACCTAGGCTTCACTCCATGGCGTTGCTCCACCAGATCGAATAGTTAGGGACTTACAATACAACGCCAGAAACATAAAATACAACATAAGTACAACAGTTTTTCCATCATATAACAGGAATAAGTGCAACCAGTGTGAAAGTACAGGTCATTTCTACGTTCCGAGCAACCTAGGCTTCGCTTAAGGGCGTTGCTGCACCAGATCGAATAGCTAGGGACTTAGAAGTCAACGCCAGAAGCATAAAATACAATAAAAATACAACAGTTTTTCTATCGTATAAAAGGAATAATTGCAAACAGTGTGAAAGTAAAGGTCATTTCTACGTTCCGGGCAACCTTGGCTTAACTGTAGGGCGTTGCTCCACCAGATTGCATAGTTAGTGACTTAGAATTCAACGCCAGAAGCATAAAATACAATAAAAATGCAACAGTTTTTCCGTCGAATAACAGGAATAACTGCAACCAGTGTGAATGTACTGGTCATTTCTACGTTCCGGGCAACCTAGGCTTCACTCTAGGGCGTTGCTCCACCAGATCGAATAGCTAGGGACTTGGAATTTTACGCCAGAAGCATAAAATACAAAAAGATGCAACAGTTTTTCCATCATATAACAGGAATAATTACAACCAGTGTGAAGGTAATGGGCATTTCTACGTTCCGTGCAACCTAGGCTTCACTCTAGGGAGTTGCTCCACCAGGTCGAATAGTTAAGGCCTAAGAAGTCAACGCGCGAAGCATAAAATACAAAATAAATAGAACAGTTTTTCCATTGTATGAAACGTATAATTACAACCAGTGTGAAGGTAATGGTCATTCCTACGTTCCGGTAACATAGGCTTCACTCTAGGGCGTTGCTCCACCAGTTCGAATAGTTAGCGCCTAAGAAGTCAACGCCAGAAGCATAAAACACAATATAAATGCAACAGCTTTCCCATCGTATAAAACGAATAATTGCAACCAGTGTGAAAGTGATGGCCATTTCTACGTTCCGGGAATCCTAGGTATAAATCTGAGGCGTTGCTCCACCAGATCGAATAGTTGTGGCCTAAGAAGTCAACACCACTAGCATAAAATACAATTTAAATACAACAGCTTTTCCATCGTATAACAGGAATAACTACAACCAGTGTGAAGGTCCTGGTCATTTCTGCGTTCCGGGCAACCTAGGCTTCACTCTAGTGTGTTCCTCAACCAGATCGAATAGTTGGGGCCCTAGAAGTCTACGCCCGGAGCATAAAATACAAAATAAATACAACAGCTTTTCCATCGTGTAAAACCAATAGTTGCAACCAGTGTGAAAGTAATTGTCATTTCTACGTTCCGGGCAACCTAGGCTTCACTCTAGGACGTTGCCCCACCAGATCGAATAGTTAGGGCCTAAGAAGTCAACTCCAGAAGCATAAAATACAATAAAGATACAATTGTTTTTCATCGTATAACAGGAATAATTGCATCCAGTGTGAAAGTAATGGTCGTTTCTACGTTCCGGGCAAGCTAGGCTTCACTTTAGGGAGTTGCTCCACAACATCCAATAGCTACGGCCTTAGTAGTCAACGCAAGGAGCATAAAATACAATAAAAATATAACAGTTTTTCTTAGTGTAACAGGAATAACTGCAACCAGTGTGAAGGTACTGGTCATTTCTACGTTCCGGGCAACCTGGGCTTCACTCTAGGGCGTTGCTCCACCGGACCGAATAGCTAGGGCCTTAGAAGTCAACGTCAGAAGCATAAAATACATTATAAATACAACAGTTTTTGCATCGTATTAAATGAATAATTGCAAACAGTGTGAAAGTAGTGGTCATTTCTACGTTCCGGCAACCTAGGCTTCACTCTAGGGCTTTGCTCCACCAGATCGAATAGTTAGGGCCTACGAAGTCAACGCCAGAAGAATAAAATACAATATAAATACAACGGATTTCCATCGTATAAAATGAATAATTGCAAACAGTGTGAAAGTTATGGTTATTCCTACGTTCCGGTAACATAGGCTTCACTCTAGGGTGTTGCTCCACCAGATCGAATTGTTAGCGCCTAAGAAGTCAACGCCAGAAGCATAAAACACAATATAAATGCAACAGCTTTTCCATCGTATAAAACGAATAATTGCAACCAGTGTGAAAGTGATGGCCATTTCTACGATCCGGGAATCCTAGGTATAACTCTCAGGCGTTGCTCCACCAGATCGAACAGTTGGGGCCTAAGAAGTCAACACCAGGAGCATAAAATACAATTTAAATACAACAGCTTTTCCATCGTATAACAGGAATAACTACAACCAGTGTGAAGGACCTGGTCATTTCTGCGTTCCGGGCAACCTAGGCTTCACTCTAGGGTGTTCCTCAACCAGATCGTATAGTTGGGGCCTTAGAAGTCTACGCCCGGAGCATAAAATACAGAATATGCACAACAGTTTTTCCATCGTATAAAACGAATAATTGCATCCAGTGTGAAAGTAATGGCCATTTCTACGTTGCAGGCAACCTAGGCTTCACTGTAGGGTGTTGCTCTACCAAATCGAATAGCTAGGGCCTTAGAAGTTTACGCCAGTAGCATAAAATAAAATTAAAATACAACAGTTTTTCCATCGTATAAAATGATTAATTGCAATCAGTGTGAATGTAATGGTCATTTCTGCGTTCCGTTCAACCTAGGATGCACTCTAGGGCGTTGCTGCATCAGAACGAATAGTTAGGGCCTTAGAAGTCAACGCCCGAAGCATAAAATACAATAAAGATACAACAGTTTTTCCATCGTATAATACGAATAATTGCATCCAGTGTGAAAGTAACGGCCATATCTACGTTCCGGGCAACCTAGGCTTGGCTCTAGCGCGTTGCTCCACCAGATCGAATACTTAGGGCCTTAGACGTCAACGCCCGAAGCATAAAATACAATAAAGATACAACAGCTTTTCCATCGCATAACAGGAGTAATTGCAACCAGTATGAAAGTGATGGTCATTTCTACGCTCCGGGCAACCTAGGCTTCACTCTAGGGCGTTGTTCCGCCAGGACGAATTGTTAAGGCCTTAGAAGTCAACGCCAGAAGCGTAAAATACGAAACAAATGCAACAGTTTTTCCATGGTATAAAACGAATATTTGCAACCGATGTGAAAATTATGGTCATTTCTACGTTCCGGGCGACCTAGGCTTCACTCTAGAGCGTTGCACCACCAGATGGAATAGTTAGGGCCTTAGAAGTCAACGCCCGTAGCATAAAATAAAATTAAAATACAACAGTTTTTCCATCGTATAAAATGATTAATTGCAATCAGTGTGAATGTAATGGTCATTTCTGCGTTCCGTTCAACCTAGGATGCACTCTAGGGAGCTGCTGCACCAGATCGAATAGTTAGGGACTGAGAAGTTAACGCCCGAAGCATATAATACAATAAAAATACAACAGTTTTTCCATCGTATAACAGGAATAACTGCAACCAGTGTGAAGGTAATGGTCATTTCTGCGTTCCGGGCAACCTAGGATTTACTCTAGGGCGTTGCTGCACCAGATCGAATAGTTAGGGCCTGAGAAGTCAACGCCCGAAGCATATAATACAATAAAAATACAACAGTTTTTCCATCGTATAACAGGAATAACTGCAACCAGTGTGAAGGTAATGGTCAATTCTGCGTTCCGGGCAACCTATGCTTCGCTCTAGGGCGTTGCTCAACCAGATCGAAAAGCTAGGGTCTTAGAAGTCAACGCCCGAAGCATAAAATACAAAATAAATACAACAGTTTTTCCATCGTATAAAACGAATAATTGCAACCAGTGTGAAAGTTACGGTCATTTCTACGTTCCGGGCAACCTAGGCTTCACTCTAGAGCGTTGCTCCACCAGATGGAATAGCTAGGGCCTTAGAAGTCAACGCCAGAAGCATAAAATACATTATAAATACAACAGCTTTACCATCGTATATTATGTATATTTGCAAACAGCGTGAAAGTAAAGGTCATTTCTACGTTCCGGGCAACCTAGGCTTAACTGTAGGGCGTTGCTCCACCAGATCGAATAATTAGGGCCTTAGAAGTCAACGCCCGAGGCATGAAATACAAAATAAATAGAACAGTTTTTCCGTCGTATCAAATGAATAATCGCAAACAGTGTGAAGGTAATGGTCATTTCTGCGTTCCGGGCAACCTAGGCTTCACGCTAGGGCGTTGCTCCACCAGATCGAATAGTTAGGGCCTTAGAAGTCAACGCCCGAAGCATAAAATACAAAATAAGTAGAACAGTTTTTCCATTGTATAAAACGAATAATTGAAACCAGTGTGCAAGTTATGAATTTTTGTCTACGTTCCGCGCAACCTGGGCTTCACCCTTGGGCGTTGCTCCATCACATCGAATAGCTGTGGCCTTAGAAGTCAACTCCAGAAGCATAAAATACCATATAAATACAACAGCTTTTCCATCGTATATAATGTATATTTGCAGACAGTCTGAAAGTAAAGGTCATTTCTACGTTCCGGGCAACCTAGGCTTAACTGTAGGGCGTTGCTGCACCAGATCGCATAGTTAGTGACTTAGAATTCAACACCAGAAGCATAAAATACAATAAAAATGCAACAGTTTTTCCGTCGAATAACAGGAATAACTGCAACCAGTGTGAAAGTCATGGTCATTTCTACGTTCCGGGCAACCTAGGCTTCACTCTAGGGCGTTGCTCCACCAGATCGAACAGCTAGGGACTTAGAATTCAACGCCAGAAGAATAAAATACAACCTAAGTACAACAGTTTTACCATCGTATAAGATGAATAATCGCAAACAGTGTGAAGGTAATGGTCATTTCTACGTTCCGGGCAACCTAGGCTTCACTCTAGGGCGTTGCTCCACCAGATCGAATAGTTAGGGCCCTAGAAGTCAACGCCCGAAGCATAAAATACAAAATAAGTAGAACAGTTTTTCCATTGTATAAAACGAATAATTGAAACCAGTGTGAAAGTTATGATCTTTTCTACGTTCCGCGCAACCTGGGCTTCACCCCAGGGCGTTGCTCCACCAGATCGAATAGTTAGGACCTAAGAAGTCAGCGCCAGAAGCATAAAATACAAAATAGATACAACATTTTTTCCTTCGTATATAATGTATATTTGCAAACAGTGTGAAAGTAAAGGTCATTTCTACGTTCCAGGCAACATAGGCTTGACTGTAGGGCGTTGCTCCACCAGATCGCATAGTTACTGACTTAGAATTTAACGCCAGAAGCATCAAATACAATAAAGATGCAACAGATTTTCCATCGTATAACAGGAATAATTGCAACCAGTGTGAAGGTAAAGGTCTTTTCAACGTTCCGGACAACCTAGGCCTCACTACAGGGCGGTGCTCCACCAGACCAAATAGATAGGGCCTAAGAAGTCAACGCCAGATGCACAAAATACAATATAAATACAACAGCTTTTCCATCGTATATAATGTATATTTGCAAACATTGCGACAGTAACGGTCATTTCTACGTTCCGGGCAACCTAGGCTTCACTCCATGGCGTTGCTCCACCAGATCGAATAGTTAGGGACTTATAATACAACGCCAGAAACATAAAATACAACAAAAGTACAACAGTTTTTCCATCATATAACAGGAATAAGTGCAACCAGTGTGAAAGTACAGGTCATTTCTACGTTCCGAGCAACCTAGGCTTCGCTTAAGGGCGTTGCTGCACCAGATCGAATAGCTAGGGACTTAGAAGTCAACGCCAGAAGCATAAAATACAATAAAAATACAACAGTTTTTCTATCGTATAAAAGGAATAATTGCAAACAGTGTGAAAGTAAAGGTCATTTCTACGTTCCGGGCAACCTTGGCTTAACTGTAGGGCGTTGCTCCACCAGATTGCATAGTTAGTGACTTAGAATTCAACGCCAGAAGCATAAAATACAATAAAAATGCAACAGTTTTTCCGTCGAATAACAGGAATAACTGCAACCAGTGTGAAAGTACTGGTCATTTCTACGTTCCGGGCAACCTAGGCTTCACTCTAGGGCGTTGCTCCACCAGATCGAATAGCTAGGGACTTGGAATTTTACGCCAGAAGCATAAAATACAAAAAGATGCAACAGTTTTTCCATCGTATAACAGGAATAATTGCAACCAGAGTGAAAGTAATGGTCATTTCTACGTTTCGGGCGACCTAGGCTTCACTACAGGGCGTTGCTCCACCATATCGAATAGCTACGGCCTTAGAAGTCAACGCCCGAAACATAAAATACAATAAAAATACAACAGATTTCCTTTGTATGACGCGAATAATTGCGACAAATGTGACCGTGATGGTCATTTCCACGTTCCGGGCAACCTAGGCTTCACTCTGGGGCGTTGGTCCACCACATCCAACAGTTAGGGCCTAAGAAGTCAACGCCCGAAGCACCAAATACAAAATAAATACAACAGTTTTTCCATCGTATAAAACGCATAATTGCAACCAGTACGAAAGTTATGGTCATTTCTACGTTCCGGGCTACATAGGCTTCACC
Source organism: Calliopsis andreniformis (assembly GCF_051401765.1). Lineage (NCBI taxonomy): Eukaryota > Metazoa > Arthropoda > Insecta > Hymenoptera > Andrenidae > Calliopsis > Calliopsis andreniformis. The sequence continues at coordinate 31,405,076 of NW_027480422.1, forward strand.
CTAGGGCGTTGCTCCACCCGATCGAATAGTTAGGGCCTAAGAAGTAAACGCCAGAAGCATAAAATACGATATATGTACAACAGTTTTACCATCGTATAAAATGAATAATCCCAAACAGTGTGAAGGTAATGGTCATTTCTACGTTCCGGGCAACCTAGGCTTCACTCTAGGGCGTTGCTTCACCAGGTCGGATAGTTAGGGCCTTAGAAAGCAACGCCAGACGCATAAAATGCAATAAAAATGCAACAGTTTTATCACCGTATAACAGGAGTAACTGCAACCTGTGAGAAAGTGATGGTCATTTATACGTTCCGTGCAACCTAGGCTTCACTCTGGGGCGTTGCTCCACCAGATCCAATAGTTAGGGCCAAAGAAGTTAACGCCAGGAGCATAATATAAAATATAAATACAACAGTTTTTCCATCGTATAAAACGAAATATTGCAACCAGTGTGCAACTAATGGTGATTTCTACGTTCCGGGCAACCTAGGTATCACTCTAGGGCGTTGTTCCACCAGAGCGAATAGTTGTGGCCTAAGACGTCAACGCCTTAAGCATAAAATACAATATAGATACAACAGTTTTTCCATCGTATAAAACGAATACTTGCAACCAGTATGAAAGTTATGGTCATTTCTACGTTCCGGGCAGCCTAGGCTTCACCCTAGGGCGTTGCACAACCTGATGGAATGGTTAGGGCCTAAGAAGTCAACGCCAGAAGCATAAAATACGATATATGTACTACAGTTTTTCCATCGAATAAAATGTATAATTGCAAGCAGTGTGAAGGTAATGGTCATTTCTACGTTCTGGACAACCTAGGCTTCACTCTAGAGCGTTGATCCACCAGATCGAATAGTTAGGGCCTTAGAAGTCAACGCCCGAAGCATAAAATACAAAATAAATACAACAGTTTTTCCATTGTATAAAACGAATAATTGCAACCAGTGCGAAAGTTATGGTCATTTCTACGTTCCGTGCCACATAGGCTTAACTCCAGGGCGTTGCTCCACCAGATCGAATAGTTAGGGAATTTGAATACAACGCCAGAAGCATAAAATACATTAAAAATGCAACAGTTTTTCCATCGTATAACAGGAAAGCTGCAACCAGTGCGAAAGTACTGGTCATTCCTATGTTCAGGGTAACCTAGGCTTCACTCTAGTGCGTTGCTCCACCAGATCGAATAGCTATGGACTGAGAATTCAACGCGAGAAGAATGAAATACAACATAAGTACCACAGTTTTTCCATCGTCTAAAATGTATAATTGCAAGCAGTGTGAACTTAATGGCCATTTCTACGTTCCCGGCAACCTGGGCTTCACTCTAGAGCGTTGCTACACCAGATCGAATAGTTAGGGCCTTAGATGTCAACGCCCGAAGCATAAAATACAAAATAAATAGAACAGCTTTTCCATTGTATAAAACGAATAATTGCAACCAGTGCGAAAGTTATGGTCATTTCTACGTTCCGTGCAACCTAGGCTTAACTTCAGGGCGATGTTCCACCAGATCGAATAGTTAGGGCCTAAGAAGTCAACGCCAGAAGCATAAAATACAATATAAGTACAACAGTTCTTCCATCGTATAAAACGAATACTTGCAACCAGTATGAAAGTTATGGTCATTTCTTCGTTCCGGGCAACCTAGGCTTCACCCTAGGGCGTTGCTCCACCACATCGAATAGTTAGGGCCTTAGAAGTCAATGCCAGAAGCATAAAATACAATATAAATACAAAAGTTTTTCCACTGTATAATATGAATAATTGCAAACAGTGTGGAAGTAAAGGTCATTTCTACGTTCCGGGCAACCTAGGCTTCACCCTTGGGCGTTGCTCCACCAGATCGAATAGTTAGGGCCTATGAAGTCAACGCCAGAAGCATAAAATATAATATAAATACAACAGTTTTTCTACCGTATAACAGGAATAATTGCAACCAGAGTGAAGGTGATTGTCATTTCTACGTTCCGGGCAACCTAGGCTTCACTCTAGGGTGTTGCTCCACCAGATCGAATAGCTAGGGCCTAAGAAGTCAACGCCAGAAGCATAAAATACAAAATAAATAGAACAGTTTTTCCATTGTATAGAACGAATAATTGCAACCAGTGTGAAAGTAATGGTCATTTCTACGTTCCGGGCAACCTAGGTTTCGCTCTTGGGCGTTGCTCCACCACATCGAATAGTTAGGGCCTAAGAAGTGAACGCCAGAAGCATAAATACAATAGAAATACAACAGTTTTTCAATCGTATAACAGGAATAATTACAACCAGGGTGAAAGATATGTTCATTTCTACGATACGGGCAACCTAGGCTTCACTCTAGGGCGTTGCTGCGCCACATCGAATAGCTACGGCCTCAGAAGTCAACGCCAGAAGCATAATACACAATATAAATACAACAGCTGTTCCATCCTATAAAACGAATAATTGCAACCAGTGTGAAAGTGATGATCATTTCTACGTTCCGGGATACCTAGGCTTCACTCCAGGGCGTTGCTCCACCACATCTAATAGCTACGGACTTAGAAGTCAATGCCAGAAGCATGAAATACAATACAAATACAAGGGTTTCTCCATCGTATAAAATGAATAATTGCAAACAGTGTGAAGGTAATGGTCATTTCTACGTTCCGGCATCCTAGGCTTCACTCTAGGGCGTTGGCACACCAGATCGAATATTCAGGGCCTATGAAGTCAACGCCAGAAGCATAAAACACATAATAATTGCAACAGTTTTTCCATCGTATAAAACGAATAATTGCAACCGTTGTGAAGGTAATGGTCATTTCTAAGTTCCGGGCAACCTAGGCTTCACTCTAGGGCGTTGCTCCACCAGATCGAATAGCTAGCGCCTTAGAACTCAACGCCCGAAGCATAAAATACAATAAAAAGGCAACAGTTTTTCCATCGTATAACAGGAGTAATTGCAACCAGTATGAAGGTGATAGTCATTTCTACGTTCCGGGCAACCTAGGCTTGACCCTAGGGCGTTGCTCCACCAGATCGAATAGTTAGGGCCTTAGAAGTCAACGCACGAAGCATAAAATACAATAAAGCTACAACAGTTTTTCCATCGTATAACTGGAATAATTGCAAACAGTGTGAAAGTGACAGTCATTTCTATATTCCGGGCATCCTAGGCTTCAATCTAGGGCGTTGTTCAACCAGATCGAATAGTAAGGGACTAAGAAGTCAGCGCCAGGAGCATAAAATACAATGAAAGTGCTACGGTTTTTCCATCGTATAAAACGAATAATTGCATCCAGTGTGAAAGTAATGGCCATTTCTACGTTCCAGGCAACCTAGGCTTCACTATAGGGCGTTGCTCCACCACATCGAATTGTTAGGGCCATCGAAGTCTACGCCCGGGGCATAATATACAATAAAAATCCAACAGTTTGTCCATCGTATAACAGGAATAATTGCAACCAGTGTGAAAGTAATGGTCATTTCTACGTTCCGGGCAACCTAGGTTTCGCTCTAGGGCGTTGCTCCACCACATCGAATAGTTAGGGCCTAAGAAGTGAACGCCAGAAGCATAAAATACAATCGAAATACAACAGTTTTTCAATCGTATAACAGGAATAATTACAACCAGGGTGAAAGATATGTTCATTTCTACGATACGGGCAACCTAGGCTTCACTCTAGGGCGTTGCTGCGCCACATCGAATAGCTACGGCCTCAGAAGTCAACGCCAGAAGCATAAGACACAATATAAATACAACAGCTTTTCCATCGTAGAAAACCAATAATTGCCACCAGTGTGAAAGTGATGGTCATTTATGAATTCCGGGCAACCTAGGCTTCACTCTAGGGCGTTGCTCCACCAGATCGAATAGCTAGAGACGTAGAAGTCAACGCCAGAAGCATAAAATACAATAAAAATACAACAGTTTTTCCATCGTATAAAAGGAGTAATTGCAACCAGTCGGAAAGTAATGGCCATTTCTGCGCTCCGGGCAACCTAGGCTTCACTCTAGGGCGCTGCCCCAACACATCGATTAGCTACGGCCTTAGATGTCAACGCCTGAAGCATAAAATACAATAAAAATAGAACAGCTTTTTCATCGTATAACAGGAATAATTGCAACCAGAGTGAAAGTAATGGTCATTTCTACGTTTCGGGCGACCTAGGCTTCACTCTAGGGCGTTGCTCCACCATATCGAATAGCTACGGCCTTAGAAGTCAACGCCCGAAACATAAAATACAATAAAAATACAACAGATTTCCTTTGTATGACGCGAATAATTGCGACAAATGTGACCGTGATGGTCATTTCCACGTTCCGGGCAACCTAGGCTTCACTCTGGGGCGTTGGTCCACCACATCCAACAGTTAGGGCCTAAGAAGTCAACGCCCGAAGCACCAAATACAAAATAAATACAACAGTTTTTCCATCGTATAAAACGAATAATTGCAACCAGTACGAAAGTTATGGTCATTTCTACGTTCCGGGCTACATAGGCTTCACCCTAGGGCGTTGCTCCACCCGATCGAATAGTTAGGGCCTAAGAAGTAAACGCCAGAAGCATAAAATACGATATATGTACAACAGTTTTACCATCGTATAAAATGAATAATCCCAAACAGTGTGAAGGTAATGGTCATTTCTACGTTCCGGGCAACCTAGGCTTCACTCTAGGGCGTTGCTTCACCAGGTCGGATAGTTAGGGCCTTAGAAAGCAACGCCAGACGCATAAAATGCAATAAAAATGCAACAGTTTTATCACCGTATAACAGGAGTAACTGCAACCTGTGAGAAAGTGATGGTCATTTATACGTTCCGTGCAACCTAGGCTTCACTCTGGGGCGTTGCTCCACCAGATCCAATAGTTAGGGCCAAAGAAGTTAACGCCAGGAGCATAATATAAAATATAAATACAACAGTTTTTCCATCGTATAAAACGAATTATTGCAACCAGTGTGCAACTAATGGTGATTTCTACGTTCCGGGCAACCTAGGTATCACTCTAGGGCGTTGTTCCACCAGAGCGAATAGTTGTGGCCTAAGACGTCAACGCCTTAAGCATAAAATACAATATAGATACAACAGTTTTTCCATCGTATAAAACGAATACTTGCAACCAGTATGAAAGTTATGGTCATTTCTACGTTCCGGGCAGCCTAGGCTTCACCCTAGGGCGTTGCACAACCTGATGGAATGGTTAGGGCCTAAGAAGTCAACGCCAGAAGCATAAAATACGATATATGTACTACAGTTTTTCCATCGAATAAAATGTATAATTGCAAGCAGTGTGAAGGTAATGGTCATTTCTACGTTCTGGACAACCTAGGCTTCACTCTAGAGCGTTGATCCACTAGATCGAATAGTTAGGGCCTTAGAAGTCAACGCCCGAAGCATAAAATACAAAATAAATACAACAGTTTTTCCATTGTATAAAACGAAAAATTGCAACCAGTGCGAAAGTTATGGTCATTTCTACGTTCCGTGCCACATAGGCTTAACTCCAGGGCGTTGCTCCACCAGATCGAATAGTTAGGGAATTTGAATACAACGCCAGAAGCATAAAATACATTAAAAATGCAACAGTTTTTCCATCGTATAACAGGAAAGCTGCAACCAGTGCGAAAGTACTGGTCATTCCTATGTTCAGGGTAACCTAGGCTTCACTCTAGTGCGTTGCTCCACCAGATCGAATAGCTATGGACTGAGAATTCAACGCGAGAAGAATGAAATACAACATAAGTACCACAGTTTTTCCATCGTCTAAAATGTATAATTGCAAGCAGTGTGAACTTAATGGCCATTTCTACGTTCCCGGCAACCTGGGCTTCACTCTAGAGCGTTGCTACACCAGATCGAATAGTAAGGGCCTTAGATGTCAACGCCCGAAGCATAAAATACAAAATAAATAGAACAGCTTTTCCATTGTATAAAACGAATAATTGCAACCAGTGCGAAAGTTATGGTCATTTCTACGTTCCGTGCAACCTAGGCTTAACTTCAGGGCGATGTTCCACCAGATCGAATAGTTAGGGCCTAAGAAGTCAACGCCAGAAGCATAAAATACAATATAAGTACAACAGTTTTTCCATTGTATAGAACGAATAATTGCAACCAGTGTGAAAGTAATGGTCATTTCTACGTTCCGGGCAACCTAGGCTTCACTCCTGGGCGTTGCTTCACCAGGTCGGATAGTTAGGGCCTTAGAAAGCAACGCCAGACGCATAAAATACAATAAAAATGCAACAGTTTTATCACCGCATAACAGGAGTAACTGCAACCAGTGTGAAGGTAATGGTCATTTCTACGTTCCGAGCAACCTAGGCTTCACTCTAGGGCGTTGCTCCACCAGGTCGAATAGTTAGGGCCTAAGAAGTCAACGCCAAAAGCATAAAATGCAACACAAGTACAACAGTTTTTCCATCGTATAAAACGAATAATTGCAACCAGTCTGAAAGTAATGGCCACTTCTGCGCTCCGGGCATCCTAGGCTTCACTCTAGGTCGTTGCTCCACCACATCGAATAGCTAGGGCCTTAGAAGTCAATGCCAGAAGCATAAAATACAATATAAATACAACAGTTTTTCCACTGTATAATATGAATAATTGCAAACAGTGTGGAAGTAATGGTCATTTCGACGTTGCGGGCAACCTAGGCTTAACTCCAGGGCGTTGCTCCACCAGATCGAATAGTTAGGGACTTTGAATACAACGCCAGAAGCATAAAATACAATAAAAATGCAACAGCTTTTCCATCGTATAACAGGAAAGCTGCAACCAGTGTGAAAGTACTGGTCATTTCTATGTTCCGGGTAACCTAGGCTTCACACTAGGGCGTTGCTCCACCAGACCGAATAGCTGGGGACTTAGAATTCAGCGCCCGAAGAATAAAATACAACATATGTACAACAGTTTTTCCATCATATGAAATGTATAATTGCAAGCAGTGTGAAGGTAATGGTCAGTTCTACGTTCTGGGTAACCTAGGCTTCACTCTAGAGCGTCGCTCCACCACATCGAATAGTTAGGGCCTTAGAAGTCAATGCCAGAAGCATAATATACAATATAAATACAAAAGTTTTTCCACTGTATAATATGAATAATTGCAAATGGTGTGGAAGTAAAGGTCATTTCTACGTTCCGGGAAACCTAGGCTTCACCCTAGTGCGTTGCTCCACCAGATAGAATAGTTAGGGCCCAAGAAGTCAACGCCAGAAGCATAAAATACGATATGTGTACAACAGTTTTTCCATCGTATATAATGTATATTTGCAAACAGTGTGAAAGTAAAGGTCGTTTCTACGTTCCGGGAAACCTAGGCTTAACTATAGGGCGTTGCTCCACCAGATCGAATAGTTAGGGCCTTAGAAGTGAACGCCCGAAGCATGAAATACAAAATAAATAGAACAGTTTTTCCATTGTATAGAACGAATAATTGCAACCAGTGTGAAAGTACTGGTCATTTCTACGTTCCGGGTAACCTAGGCTTCACTCTAGGTCGTTGCTCCACCAGATCGAATAGCTAAGGACTTAGAATTCAACGCCAGAAGAGTAAAATACAACATAAGTACAACCGTTTTACCATCGTATAAAATGAATAATCGCAAACAGTGTGAAGGTCATGGTCATTTCCACGTTCCGGGCAACCTAGGCTTCACTCTAGGGCGTTGCTGCACCAGATCGAATAGTTAGGGCCTAAGAAGTCAACGCCAGAAGCATAAGATACAATATAAATACAACAGTTTTTCCCTTGTATAAGAGGAATAATTCCAACCAGTGCGAAAGCTATGGTCATTTCTACGTTCCGGGCAACCTAGGCTTCACTCTTGGGCGTTGCTCCACCACATCGAATAGTTAGGGCCTTAGAAGTCAATGCCAGAAGCATAAAATACAATATAAATACAAAAGTTTTTCCACTGTATAATATGAATAATTGCAAACAGTGTGGAAGCAAAGGTCATTTCTATGTTCCGGGCAACCTAGGCTTCACCCTTGGGCGTTGCTCCACCAGATCGAATAGTTAGGGCCTATGAAGTCAACGCCAGAAGCATAAAATATAATATAAATACAACAGTTTTTCTACCGTATAACAGGAATAATTGCAACCAGAGTGAAGGTGATGGTCATTTCTACGTTCCAGGCAACGTAGGCTTCACTCTAGGGTGTTGCTCCACCAGATCGAATAGCTATGGACTTAGAAGTCAACGCCAGAAGCATAAAATAAAATAAAAATACAACAGTTTTTCATCGTATAAAACGAATAACTGCAACTAGTATGAATGTTATGGTCATTTCTACGTTCCGGGCAACCTAGGCTTCACACTAGGGCGTTGCTCCACCAGGTCGAATAGTTAGGGCCTTAGAAAACAACGCCAGACGCATAAAATACAATATAAATACAACAGTTTTTCCGTCGTATAACAGAAATAATTGCAACCAGAGTGAAGGTGATGGTTATTTCTACGTTCCGGGCAACCTAGGCTTCACTCTAGGGCGTTGCTCCACCAGATCGAATAGCTAGGGACTTAGAAGTCAACGCCAGTAGCATAAAATAAAATAAAAATACAACAGTTTTTCCATCGTATAAAACGAATAATTGCAACCAGTATGAATGTTATGGCCATTTCTACGTTCCGGGCAACCTAGGCTTCACCCTAGGGCGTTGCTCCACCAGATCGAATAGTTAGGGCCTAAGAAGTCAACGCCAGAAGCATAAAATATAATATAAATACAACAGTTTTTCCATCATGTAGCAGGAATAATTGCAACCAGAGTGAAGGTGATGGTCATTTCTACGTTCCGGGCAACCTAGGTTTTGCTCTAGGGCGTTGCTCCACCTGGTCGAATAGTTAGGGCCTTAGAAAACAACGCCAGGCGCATAAAATACAATAAAAATGCAACAGCTTTTCCATCGTGTATAATGTATATTTGCAAACAGTGTGAAAGTAAAGGTCATTTCTACGTTCCGGGCAACCTAGGCTTCACTCTAAGGCGTTGTTCCACCAGGTCGAATAGTTAGGGCCTAAGAAGTCAACGCCAGAAGCGTAAAATACAATTTAAATACAACAGCTGTTCCATCGTATATAATGTATATTTGCAAACAGTGTGAAAGTAAAGGTCATTTCTACGTTCCGGGCAACCTAGGCTTAACTGTAGGGCGTTGCTCCACCACATCGAATAGCTACGGCCTTAGAAGTCAACGGCTGAAGCATAAAGTACAAAATAAATACAACAGTTTTTCCATCGTATAACAAGAATAATTGCCACCAGTGTGAAAGTGATGGTTATTTTTTCATTCCGGGCAACCTAGGCTTCACTCTAGAGCGTTGCTCCACCAGATGGAATAGTTAAGGCCTAAGAATTCAACGCCAGAAGCATAAAATACAATATAAATACAACAGTTTTTCCCTTGTATAACAGGAATAATTGCAACCAGTGTGAAAGCTATGGTCATTTCTACATTCCGGGCAACCTAGGCTTCACTCTAGGGCGTTGCTCTACCACATCGAATAGTTAGGGCCTTAGAAGTCAGTGCCAGAAGCATAAAATACAATATAAATTCAACAGTTTTTCCACTGTATAATATGACTAATTGCAAACAGTGTGGAAGTAATGGTCATTTCTACGTTCCGGGCAACCTAGGCTTCACTCTAGGGCGTTGCTCCACCACATCGAATAGCTACGGCCTTTGAAGTCAACACCATAACTATAAACTACAATATAAATACAACACTCTTTCCATCGTATAAAATGGATAATTGCAACCACTGTGAAAGTAATGGTCATTTCTACGTTCCAGGCAACCTAGGCTTCACTATTGGGCGTTGATCCATCACACCGAATATCTGCGGCCTTAGAAGTCAACTCCAGAAGCATAAAATACAATATAATTACAACAGCTTTTCCATCGCATAAAATGAATGATTGCAAACAGTGTGAAAGCTATGGTCATTTCTACTTTCCGGGCAAGCTAGGCTTAACTCGAGGGCGCTGCTCCACCAGATCAAATAGTTAGAGACTTTGAATACAACGCCAGAAGCATAAACTACAATAAAAATGCATCAGTTTTCCCATCGTATAAAGCGAATAATTGCAACCAGTATGAATGTTATGGTCATTTCTACGTTCCGGGCAACCTTGGCTTCACTCTAGGGCGTTGGTCCACCAGATGCAATAGTTAGGGCCTAAGAAGAATACGCCAGAAGCATAAAATACAATATAAATACAACAGCTTTTCCATCGTATAACAGGAATAATTGCAACCAGTGTGAAAGTGACGGTCATTTCCACGTTCCTGGCAACCTAGGCTTCACTCTAGGGCGTTGTTCCACCAGATCGAATAGTTAGGGCCTAAGGAGTCTACGCCAGAAGCATAAAATACAATATAAATACAACAGCTTTTCCATCGTATAACAAGAATAATTGCCACCAGTCTGAAAGTGATGGTCATTTCTTCATTCCGGGCAACCTAGACTTCACTCTAGGGCGTTGCTAGACCACATCGAATAGCTGCGGCCTTAGAAGTCAACGCCAGAGGCATAAAACACAATAAAAATGCAACAGTTTTTCCATCGTATAACAGAAATAACTGCAACCCGTGTAAAAGTACTGGTCATTTCTATGTTCCCGGTAACCTAGGCTTCACTCTAGGGCGTTGCTCCACCAGATCGAACAGCTATCGACTTAGAATTCAACGCCAGAAGAGTAAAATACAACATAAGTACCACAGTTTTTCCATCGTATAAAATGTATAATTGCAAGCAGTGTGAAGGTAATGGTCATTTCTACGTTCCGGACAACCTAGGCTTCACTCTAGAGCGTTGCTCCATCAGATCGAATAGTTAGGGCTTTAGATGTCGACTCCCGAAGCATAAAATACAAAATAAATAGTACAGTTTTTCCATTGTATAAAACGAATAACTGCAACCATTGTTAAAGTTATGGTCATTTCTACGTTCCGGGCAACCTAGGCTTAACTCCAGGGCGTTGCACCACCAGATCGAATAGTTAGGGACTTTGAATACAACGCCAGAATCATAAAGACCAGTAAAAATGCAACAGTTTTTCCATCGTATAACAGGAAAGCTGCAACCAGTGTGAAAGTACTGGTCATTTCTATGTCCCAGGTAACCTAGGCTTCACTCTAGGGCATTGCTCCACCAGATCGAATAGCTAGGGACTTAGAATTCAACGCCAGAAGAATAAAATACAACATAAGTACAACAGTTTTTCCATCGTATAAAATGTATTATTGCAAGCAGTGTGAAGGTAATGGTCATTTCTACGTTTCGGGCAACCTAGGCTTCACTCTAGAGCGTCGCTTCACCAGATCGAATAGTTAGGGACTTGGAAGTCAACGCCAGAGGCATGAAATACAATAAAAATGCAACAGTTTTGTGCATCGTATAACAGGAATAACTGCAACCAGTGTGAAAGTACTGGTCATTTCTATGTTCCCGGTAACCTAGGCTTCACTCTAGGGCGTTGCCCCACCAGATCGAATAGCTAGGGACTTAGAATTCAGCGCTAGAAGAATAAAATACAAGATATGTACAACAGTTTTTTCATCGTATAAAATGAATAATTGCAAGCAGTGTGAAGGTAATGGTCATTTCTACGTTCTGGGCAACCCAGGCTTCACTCTAGAGCGTTGCTCCACCAGATCGAATAGTTAGGGACTTAGATGTCAACGCCCGAAGCATAAAGTACAAAATAAATAGAACAGTTTTTCCATTGTATAAAACGAATAATTGCAACCAGTGTGAAAGTTATGGTCATTTCTACGTTCCGGGGAACCTAGGCTTAACTGTAGGGCGTTGCTCCACTAGAACGCATGGTTAGGGACTTAGAATTTAACGCCAGAAGCATAAAATATAATAAAAATGCAACAGTTTTTCCATAGTATAACAGGAATAATTGCAACCAGTGTGAAAGTACAGGTCATTTCTACGTTCCGGGCAACCTAGGCTTCGCTCTAGAGCCTTGCTCCACCAGATCGAATAGCTAGGGACTTACAAGTCAACGCGAGAAGCATAAAATATAATAAAAATGCATCAGTTTTTCCATCGTATAACAGGAATAACTGCAACCAGTGTGAAAGTACTGGTCATTTCTATGTTCCGGGTAACCTAGGCTTCACTCTAAGGCGTTACTCCACCACATCGAATAGCTAGGGACTTAGAACTCAACACCAGAAGAATAAAATACAACATATGTACTACTGTTTTTCCATCGTATAAAATGTATAATTGCAAGCAGTGTGAAGGTAATGGTCATTTCTACGTTCCGGGCAAACTAGGCTTCACTCTGGAGCGTTGCTCCACCAGATCGAATAGTTAGGGCCTTAGAAGTCAACGCCAGAAGAATAAAATACAACATAAGTACAACATTTTTACCATCGTATAAAACGATTAATCGCAAACAGTGTGAAGGTAATGGTCATTTCTACGTTCCGGGCAACCTAGGCTTCACTCTAGGGCGTTGTTCCACCAGATCGAATAGTTAGGGTCTAAGAAGTCAACGCCAGAAGCATAAAACACAATATAAATACAACAGCTTTTCCATCGTATATAATGTATATTTGCAAACAGTGTGAAAGTAAAGGTCATTTCTACGTTCCGGGCAACCTAGGCTTACCTGTAGGGCGTTGCTCCACCAGATCGAATAGTTAGGGCCTTAGAAGACAACACCCGAAGCATAAAATACAAAATAAATAGAACAGTTCTTCCATTGTATAAAACGAATAATTGAAACCAGTGTGAAAGTTATGGTCATTTCTACGTTCCGGGCAACCTTGGCTTAACTCCAGTGCGTAGCTCCACCAGATGGAATAGTTAGGGACATTGAATACAACGCCAGAAGCATAAAATACAATAAAAATGCAAAAGTTTTTCCATCGAAAACAGGAGCAACTGCAACCAGTGTGAAAGTACTGGTCATTTCTACGTTCCGGGCAACCTGGGCTTCGCTCTAGGGCCTTGCTCCACCAGATCGAATAGCTACGGACTTAGAAGTCAACGCCAGAGGCATAAAATACAATAAAAATGCAACAGTTTTTCCATCGTATAACAGGAATAACTGCAACCAGTGTGAAAGAACTGGTCATTTCTATGTTCCCGGTAACCTAGGCTTCACTCTAGGGCGTTGCTCCACCAGATCGAATAGCTAGAGACTTAGAATTCAGCGCCAGCAGAATAAAATACAGCATATGTACAACAGTTTTTCCATCGTATAAAATGTATAATTGCAAGCAGTGTGAAGGTAATCGTCATTTCTACGTTCTGGGCAACCTACGCTTCACTCTAGAGCGTTGCGCCACCAGATCGAATAGTTAGGGCCTTCGAAGTCAACGCCCGAAGCATAAAATACAACATAAATAGAACAGTTTTTCCATTGTATAAAACGAATAATTGCAACCAGTGTGAAAGTTATGGTCATTTCTACGTTCCGGGAAACCTAGGCTTCACTCTAGGGCATTGCTCCACCAGACCGAATAGCTAGGGCCTAAGAAGTCAACGCCAGAAGCATAAAATACAATATAAGTACAACAGCTTTTCCATCGTATATAATGTATATTTGCAAACAGTGTGAAAGTAAAGGTCATTTCTACTTTCCGGGCAACCAAGGTTTCGCTGTAGGGCGCTGCTCCACCAGATCGAATAGCTAGGGACTTTGAATACAACGCCAGAAGCATAAAATACAATAAAAATGCAACAGTTTTTCCATCGTATAACAGGAAAGCTGCAACCAGTGTGAAAGTACTGGTCATTTCAATGTTCCGGGTAACCAAGGCTTCACTCTAGGGCATTGCTCCACCAGATCGAATAGCTAGGGACTTAGAATTCATCGCCAGAAGAATAAAATACAACATATGTACAACAGATTTTCCATCGTATAAAATATATAATTGCAAGCAGTGTGAAGGTAATGGTCATTTCTACTTTCCGGGCAACCTAGGCTTCAGTCTAGAGCGTTGCTCCACCAGATCGAATAGTTAGGGCCTTAGAAGTCAACGCCCGAAGCTTAAAATACTATATAAATACAACAGCCTTTCCATCGTATAAAATCTATAATTGCAAGCAGAGTGAAGATAATGGTCATTTCTACGTTCTGGGCAACCTAGGCTTCACTCTAGAGCGTTGCGCAACCAGATCGAATAGTTGGGGCCTTAGAAGTCAACGCCCGATGCATAAAATACAAAATAAATAGAACAGTTTTTCCATTGTATAAAACGAATAATTGCAACCCGTGTGAAAGTTATGGTCATTTCTACGTTCTGGGCAACCTAGGCTTCGCTCTAGGGCATTGTTCCACCAGACCGAATAGCTACGGCATTAGAAGTCAACGCCAGTAGCATAAAATACAATATAAATACTACAGTTTATCCATTGTAAAAAATGAATAATTGCAAACAGTGAGGAAGTAATGGTCATGTCTACGTTCAGGGCAACCTAGGCTTCACTCTAGGGCGTTGCTCCACCACATCGAATAGCTACGGCATAAGAAGTCAACGCCAGAAGCATAAAATACAATATAAATACAACAGCTTTTCCATCGTATATAGTGTATATTTGCAAACAGTGTGAAAGTAAAGGTCATTTCTACGTTCTGGGCAACCTAGGTTTCGCTGTAGGGCGCTGCTCCACCAGATCCAATAGCTAGGGACCTTGAATACAACGCCAGATGCATAAAATACAATAAAAATGCAACAGTTTTTCCATCGTATAACAGGAAAGCTGCAACCAGTGTGAAATTACTGGTCATTTCTATGTTCCGGGTAACCTAGGCTCCACTCCAGGGCGTTGCTCCAACAGATCGAATAGCTATGGACTTAGAATTCAACGCCAGAAGAATAAAATACAACATAATTACCACAGTTTTTCCATTGTATAAAACGTATAATTGCAAGCAGTGTGAAGGTAATGGTCATTTCTACGTTCCGGGCAACCTAGGCTTCACACTAGAGCGTTGCTCCACCAGATCGCATAGTTAGGGCCTTAGATGTCAACGCCCGAAGCACAAGATACAAAATAAATAGAACAGTTTTTCCATTGTATAAAACGAATAATTGCAACCAGTGTGAAAGTTATTGTCATTTCTACGTTCCGGGCAACCTAGGCTTAACTACAGGGCGTTGCTCGACCAGATCGAATAGTTAGGGACTTTGAATACAACGCCAGAAGCATAAAATACATTAAAAATGCAACAGTTTTTCCATCGTATAACAGGAAAGCTGCAACCAGTTTGAAAGTACTGGTCATTTCTATGTTCCGGGTAACCTAGGCTTCACTCTAGCGCATTGCTCCACCAGATCGAATAGCTAGGGACCTAGAAGTGAACGCCAGAAGCATAAAATACAATAAAAACACAACAGTTTTTCCATCGTATAAAGGGAATAATAGCAACCACTGTGAAAGTAATGGTCATTTCTAGGTTTCCGGCCAACCTAGGTTTCACTCTTGGGCGTTGCTCCACCACACGGAATAGCTACGGCCTTAGAAGTCAACTCCAGAAGCATAAAATACAATATAATTACAACAGCTTTTCCATTGTATAAAACGAATAATTGCAGCGAGTGTTAAAGTTATGGCCATTTCCACGTTCCGTGCAACCTAGGCTTAACTGTAATGCGTTGCTGCACCGGATCGCAGAGTTTGGGACTTAGAAATTAACGCCAGAAGCATAAAATACAATAAAAATGCAACAGTTTTTCCATAGTATAACAGGAATAATTGCAACCAGTGTGAAAGTACAGGCCATTTATACGATCCGGCCAACCTAGGCTTCGCTATAGGGCCTTGCTCCACCAGATCGAATAGCTAGGGACTTAGCATTCAACGCCAGAAGCATATATTACAATAAAAATGCAACAGTTTTTCCACCGTATAACAGGAGTAACTGCAACCAGTGTGAAAGTGATGGTCATTTCTTCGTTCCGGGCAACCTAGGCCTCACCCTAGGGCGTTGTTCCACCAGATCGAATAGCTAGGGACTTAGAATACAATGCCAGAAGCATAAAATACAATAAAAATCCAACACTTTGTCCATGGTATAACAGGAATAATTGCAACGAGTGTGAAAGTAATGGTCATTTCTATGATCCCGGTAACCTAGGCTTCACTCTAGGGCGTTGCTCCACCAGATCGAATAGCTAGGGCCTAAGAAGTCAACGCCAGAAGCATAAAACACAATATAAATGCAACAGCTTTTCCATCGTATATAATGTATATTTGCAATCACTGTGAAAGTAAATGTCATTTCTACGTTCCGGCCAACCTAGGCTTAACTGTAGGGCGTTGCTCCACCAGATCGCATGGTTAGGGACTTAGAATTTAACGCCAGAAGCATAAAATACAATAAAAATGCAACAGTTTTTCCATAGTGTAACAGGAATAATTGCAACCAGTGTGAAAGTACAGGTCATTTCTACGATGCGGGCAACCTGGGCTTCGCTCTAGAGCCTTGCTCCGCCAGATCGAATAGCTAGGGACTTTGAATACAACGCCAGAAGCGTAAAATACAATAAAAATGCAACAGTTTTTCCATCGTATAAAATATATAATTGCAAGCAGTGTGAAGGTAATGGTCATTTCTACGTTCCGGGCAACCTAGGCTTCACTCTACAGCGTTGCTCCACCAGATCGAATAGTTAGGGCCTTAGAGGTCGACCCCCGAAGCTTAAAATACAAAATAAATAGAACAGTTTTTCCATCGTATAACAGGAATAACTGCAACCAGTGTGAAAGTACTGGTCATTTCTATGTTCCCGATAGCCTAGGCTTCACTCTAGGGCGTTGCTCCTCCAGATTGAATAGTTAGGGCCTTAGATGTCAACGCTCGAAGCACAAGATACAAAATAAATAGATCAGTTTTTCCATTGTATAAAACGAATAATTGCAACCAGTGTGAAAGTTATGGTCATTTCTACGTTCCGGGCAACCTAGGCTTAACTACAGGGCGTTGCTCCACCTGATCGCATAGTTAGGGACTTAGAATTGAACGCCAGAAGGACAAAATACATTAAAAATGCAACAGTTTTTCCATCGTATCACAGGAAAGCTGCAACCAGTTTGGAAGTAGTGCTCATTTCTATGTTCCGGGTAACCTAGGCTTCACTCTAGGGCATTGCTCCACCAGATCGAATGGCTAGGGACTTAGAATTCAACGCCAGAAGAATAAAATACAACATAAGTACAACAGTTTTTCCATCGTATAAAATGTATAATTGCAAGCTGTGTGAAGGTAATGGTCATTTCTACGTTCCGGGCAACCTAGGCTTCACTCTAGCGCGTTGCTTCACCAGATGGAATAGTTAGGGACTTAGATGTCAACGCCCGTAGCATAAAATACAAAATAAATAGAACAGTTTTTCCATTGTATAAAACGAATAATTGCAACCAGTGTGAAAGTTATGGTCATTTCTGCGTTCCGGGGAACCTAGGCTTAACTGTAGGGCGTTGGTCCACCAGATCGCATAGTTAGGGACTTAGAATTGAACGCCAGAAGCATAAAATAAAATAAAAATACAACAGTTTTTCCATCGTATAAAACGAATAATAGCAACCAGTATGAATGTTATTGTCATTTCTACGTTCCGGGCAACCTAGGCTTCACCCTAGGGCGTTGCTCCACCAGGTCGAGTAGTTAGGGCCTAAGAAGTCAACGCCAGAAGCATAAAATACAATATAAATACAACCGTTTTTCCATCGTATAACAAGAATAATTGCCACCAGTGTGAAAGTGATGGTCATTTCTTCATTCCGGGCAACCTAGGCTTCACTCTAGAGCGTTGCTCCACCAGATGGAATAGTTAAGGCCTAAGAATTCAACGCCAGAAGCATAAAATACAATATAAATGCAACAGTTTTTCCCTTGTATAACAGGAATAATTGCAACCAGTGTGAAAGCTATGGTCATTTCTACATTCCGGGCAACCTAGGCTTCACTCTAGGGCGTTGCTCCACCACATCGCATAGTTAGGGCCTTAGAAGTCAGTGCCAGAAGCATTAAATACAATATAAATACAACAGTTTTTCCACTGTATAATATGACTAATTGCAAACAGTGTGGAAGTAATGGTCATTTCTACGTTCCGGGCAACCTAGGCTTCACTCTAGGGCGTTGCTCCACCACATCGAATAGCTACGGCCTTTGAAGTCAACACCATAACTATAAACTACAATATAAATACAACACTCTTTCCATCGTATAAAATGAATAATTGCAACCACTGTGAAAGTAATGGTCATTTCTACGTTCCGGGCAACCTAGGCTTCACTATTGGGCGTTGATCCATCACACCGAATATCTGCGGCCTTAGAAGTCAACTCCAGAAGCATAAAATACAATATAATTACAACAGCTTTTCCATCGCATAAAATGGATGATTGCAAACAGTGTGAAAGCTATGGTCATTTCTACTTTCCGGGCAAGCTAGGCTTAACTCGAGGGCGCTGCTCCACCAGATCAAATAGTTAGAGACTTTGAATACAACGCCAGAAGCATAAACTACAATAAAAATGCATCAGTTTTCCCATCGTATAAAGCGAATAATTGCAACCAGTATGAATGTTATGGTCATTTCTACGTTCCGGGCAACCTTGGCTTCACTCTAGGGCGTTGCTAGACCACATCGAATAGCTGTGGCCTTAGAAGTCAGCGCCAGAAGCATGAAATACAATATAAATACAACAGTTTTTCAATCGTATAACAGGAATGATTGCAACCAGTGTGAAAGTGACGGTCATTTCCACGTTCCTGGCAACCTAGGCTTCACTCTAGGGCGTTGTTCCACCAGATCGAATAGTTAGGGCCTAAGGAGTCTACGCCAGAAGCATAAAATACAATATAAATACAACAGCTTTTCCATCGTATAACAAGAATAATTGCCACCAGTCTGAAAGTGATGGTCATTTCTTCATTCCGGGCAACCTAGACTTCACTCTAGGGCGTTGCTAGACCACATCGAATAGCTGTGGCCTTAGAAGTCAGCGCCAGAAGCATGAAATACAATATAAATACAACAGTTTTTCAATCGTATAACAGGAATGATTGCAACCAGTGTGAAAGCTATGGTCATTTCTACATTCCGGGCAACCTAGGCTTCACTCTAGGGCGTTGCTCCACCACATCGAATAGTTAGGGCCTTAGAAGTCAGTGCCAGAAGCATAAAATACAATATAAATACAACAGTTTTTCCACTGTATAATATGACTAATTGCAAACAGTGTGGAAGTAATGGTCATTTCTACGTTCCGGGCAACCTAGGCTTCACTCTAGGGCGTTGCTCCACTACATCGAATAGCTACGGCCTTTGAAGTCAACGCCATAACTATAAAATACAATATAAATACAACACACTTTCGATCGTATAAAATGAATAATTGCAACCAGTATGAAAGTAATGGTCATTTCTACGTTCCGGGCAACCTAGGCTTCACTATTGGGCGTTGATCCATCACACCGAATAGCTGCGGCCTTAGAAGTCAACTCCAGAAGCATAAAATACAATATAAATGCAACAGCTTTTCCATCGCATAAAATGAATGATTGCAAACAGTGTGAAAGCTATGGTCATTTCTACTTTCCGGGCAAGCTAGGCTTAACTCGAGGGCGTTGCTCCACCAGATCAAATAGTTAGAGACTTTGAATACAACGCCAGAAGCATAAAATACAATAAAAATGCATCAGTTTTTCCATCGTATAAAGCGAATAATTGCAACCAGTATGAATGTTATGGTCATTTCTACGTTCCGGGCAACCTTGGCTTCACTCTAGGGCGTTGGTCCACCAGATCCAATAGTTAGGGCCTAAGAAGTCTACGCCAGAAGCATAAAATACAATATAAATAAAACAGCTTCTCCATCGTATAAAATGTATAATTGCAAGCAGTGTGAAGGTAATGGTCATTTCTACGTTCCGGGCAACCTAGGCTTCACTCCAGCGCGTTGCTTCACCAGATGGAATAGTTAGGGACTTAGATGTCAACGCAAGTTGCATAAAATACAAAATAAATAGAACAGTTTTTCCATTGTATAAAACGAATAATTGCAACCAGTGTGAAAGTTATGGTCATTTCTACGTTCCGGGCAACCTAGGCTTCACTCTAGGGCGTTGCTCCACCAGATCGAACAGCTAGGGACTTAGAAGTCAACGCCACTAGCATAAAATAAAATAAAAATACAACAGTTTTTCCTTCGTATAAAACGAATAATTGCAACCAGTATGAATGTTATGGTCATTTCTACGTTCCGGGCAACCTAGGCTTCACCCTAGGGCGTTGCTCCACCAGATCGAATAGTTAGGGCCTAAGAAGTCAACGTCAGAAGCATAAAATATAATATAAATACAACAGTTTTTCCCTTGTATATCAGGAATAATTGCAACCAGTGTGAAAGCCATGGTCACTTCTACATTCCGGGCAACCTAGGCTTCACTCTAGGGCGTTGCTCCACCAGGTCGAATAGTTAGGGCCTAAGAAGTCAACGCCAGAAGCATAAAATACAATATAAATACAACCGTTTTTCCATCGTATAACAAGAATAATTGCCACCAGTGTGAAAGTGATGGTCATTTCTTCATTCCGGGCAACCTAGGCTTCACTCTAGAGCGTTGCTCCACCAGATGGAATAGTTAAGGCCTAAGAATTCAACGCCAGAAGCATAAAATACAATATAAATACAACAGTTTTTCCCTTGTATAACAGGAATAATTGCAACCAGTGTGAAAGCTATGGTCATTTCTACATTCCGGGCAACCTAGGCTTCACTCTAGGGCGTTGCTCCACCACATCGAATAGTTAGGGCCTAAGGAGTCTACGCCAGAAGCATAAAATACAATATAAATACAACAGCTTTTCCATCGTATAACAAGAATAATTGCCACCAGTCTGAAAGTGATGGTCATTTCTTCATTCCGGGCAACCTAGACTTCACTCTAGGACGTTGCTAGACCACATCGAATAGCTGCGGCCTTAGAAGTCAGCGCCAGAAGCATGAAATACAATATAAATACAACAGTTTTTCAATCGTATAACAGGAATGATTGCAACCAGTGTGAAAGCTATGGTCATTTCTACATTCCGGGCAACCTAGGCTTCACTCTAGGGCGTTGCTCCACCACATCGAATAGTTAGGGCCTTAGAAGTCAGTGCCAGAAGCATAAAATACAATATAAATACAACAGTTTTTCCACTGTATAATATGACTAATTGCAAACATTGTGGAAGTAATGGTCATTTCTACGTTCCGGGCAACCTAGGCTTCACTCTAGGGCGTTGCTCCACTACATCGAATAGCTACGGCCTTTGAAGTCAACGCCATAACTATAAAATACAATATAAATACAACACACTTTCGATCGTATAAAATGAATAATTGCAACCAGTATGAGAGTAATGGTCATTTCTACGTTCCGGGCAACCTAGGCTTCACTATTGGGCGTTGATCCATCACACCGAATAGCTGCGGCCTTAGAAGTCAACTCCAGAAGCATAAAATACAATATAAATGCAACAGCTTTTCCATCGCATAAAATGAATGATTGCAAACAGTGTGAAAGCTATGGTCATTTCTACTTTCCGGGCAAGCTAGGCTTAACTCGAGGGCGTTGCTCCACCAGATCAAATAGTTAGAGACTTTGAATACAACGCCAGAAGCATAAAATACGATAAAAATGCAACAGTTTTTCCATAGTGTAACAGGAATAATTGCAACCAGTGTGAAAGTAAAGGTCATTTCTACGTTCCAGGCAACCTAGGCTTCGCTCTAGGGCCTTGCTCCACCAGATCGAATAGCTAGGGACTTAGAAGTCAACGCCAGAGGCATAAAACACAATAAAAATGCAACAGTTTTTCCATCGTATAACAGAAATAACTGCAACCCGTGTAAAAGTACTGGTCATTTCTATGTTCCCGGTAACCTAGGCTTCACTCTAGGGCGTTGCTCCACCAGATCGAACAGCTATCGACTTAGAATTCAACGCCAGAAGAGTAAAATACAACATAAGTACCGCAGTTTTTCCATCGTATAAAATGTATAATTGCAAGCAGTGTGAAGGTAATGGTCATTTCTACGTTCCGGACAACCTAGGCTTCACTTTAGAGCGTTGCTCCATCAGATCGAATAGTTAGGGCTTTAGATGTCGACTCCCGAAGCATAAAATACAAAATAAATAGTACAGTTTTTCCATTGTATAAAACGAATAACTGCAACCATTGTTAAAGTTATGGTCATTTCTACGTTCCGGGCAACCTAGGCTTAACTCCAGGGCGTTGCACCACCAGATCGAATAGTTAGGGACTTTGAATACAACGCCAGAATCATAAAGACCAGTAAAAATGCAACAGTTTTTCCATCGTATAACAGGAAAGCTGCAACCAGTGTGAAAGTACTGGTCATTTCTATGTCCCAGGTAACCTAGGCTTCACTCTAGGGCATTGCTCCACCAGATCGAATAGCTAGGGACTTAGAATTCAACGCCAGAAGAATAAAATACAACATAAGTACAACAGTTTTTCCATCGTATAAAATGTATTATTGCAAGCAGTGTGAAGGTAATGGTCATTTCTACGTTTCGGGCAACCTAGGCTTCACTCTAGAGCGTCGCTTCACCAGATCGAATAGTTAGGGACTTGGAAGTCAACGCCAGAGGCATGAAATACAATAAAAATGCAACAGTTTTGTGCATCGTATAACAGGAATAACTGCAACCAGTGTGAAAGTACTGGTCATTTCTATGTTCCCGGTAACCTAGGCTTCACTCTAGGGCGTTGCCCCACCAGATCGAATAGCAAGGGACTTAGAATTCAGCGCTAGAAGAATAAAATACAAGATATGTACAACAGTTTTTTCATCGTATAAAATGAATAATTGCAAGCAGTGTGAAGGTAATGGTCATTTCTACGTTCTGGGCAACCCAGGCTTCACTCTAGAGCGTTGCTCCACCAGATCGAATAGTTAGGGACTTAGATGTCAACGCCCGAAGCATAAAGTACAAAATAAATAGAACAGTTTTTCCATTGTATAAAACGAATAATTGCAACCAGTGTGAAAGTTATGGTCATTTCTACGTTCCGGGGAACCTAGGCTTAACTGTAGGGCGTTGCTCCACTAGAACGCATGGTTAGGGACTTAGAATTTAACGCCAGAAGCATAAAATATAATAAAAATGCAACAGTTTTTCCATAGTATAACAGGAATAATTGCAACCAGTGTGAAAGTACAGGTCATTTCTACGTTCCGGGCAACCTAGGCTTCGCTCTAGAGCCTTGCTCCACCAGATCGAATAGCTAGGGACTTACAAGTCAACGCGGGAAGCATAAAATATAATAAAAATGCATCAGTTTTTCCATCGTATAACAGGAATAACTGCAACCAGTGTGAAAGTACTGGTCATTTCTATGTTCCGGGTAACCTAGGCTTCACTCTAAGGCGTTACTCCACCACATCGAATAGCTAGGGACTTAGAACTCAACACCAGAAGAATAAAATACAACATATGTACTACTGTTTTTCCATCGTATAAAATGTATAATTGCAAGCAGTGTGAAGGTAATGGTCATTTCTACGTTCCGGGCAAACTAGGCTTCACTCTGGAGCGTTGCTCCACCAGATCGAATAGTTAGGGCCTTAGAAGTCAACGCCAGAAGAATAAAATACAACATAAGTACAACATTTTTACCATCGTATAAAACGATTAATCGCAAACAGTGTGAAGGTAATGGTCATTTCTACGTTCCGGGCAACCTAGGCTTCACTCTAGGGCGTTGTTCCACCAGATCGAATAGTTAGGGTCTAAGAAGTCAACGCCAGAAGCATAAAACACAATATAAATACAACAGCTTTTCCATCGTATATAATGTATATTTGCAAACAGTGTGAAAGTAAAGGTCATTTCTACGTTCCGGGCAACCTAGGCTTACCTGTAGGGCGTTGCGCCACCAGATCGAATAGTTAGGGCCTTAGAAGACAACACCCGAAGCATAAAATACAAAATAAATAGAACAGTTCTTCCATTGTATAAAACGAATAATTGAAACCAGTGTGAAAGTTATGGTCATTTCTACGTTCCGGCCAACCTTGGCTTAACTCCAGTGCGTAGCTCCACCAGATGGAATAGTTAGGGACATTGAATACAACGCCAGAAGCATAAAATACAATAAAAATGCAAAAGTTTTTCCATCGAAAACAGGAGCAACTGCAACCAGTGTGAAAGTACTGGTCATTTCTACGTTCCGGGCAACCTGGGCTTCGCTCTAGGGCCTTGCTCCACCAGATCGAATAGCTACGGACTTAGAAGTCAACGCCAGAGGCATAAAATACAATAAAAATGCAACAGTTTTTCCGTCGTATAACAGGAATAACTGCAACCAGTGTGAAAGAACTGGTCATTTCTATGTTCCCGGTAACCTAGGCTTCACTCTAGGGCGTTGCTCCACCAGATCGAATAGCTAGAGACTTAGAATTCAGCGCCAGCAGAATAAAATACAATATATGTACAACAGTTTTTCCATCGTATAAAATGTATAATTGCAAGCAGTGTGAAGGTAATCGTCATTTCTACGTTCTGGGCAACCTACGCTTCACTCTAGAGCGTTGCGCCACCAGATCAAATAGTTAGGGCCTTCGAAGTCAACGCCCGAAGCATAAAATACAACATAAATAGAACAGTTTTTCCATTGTATAAAACGAATAATTGCAACCAGTGTGAAAGTTATGGTCATTTCTACGTTCCGGGAAACCTAGGCTTCACTCTAGGGCATTGCTCCACCAGACCGAATAGCTAGGGCCTAAGAAGTCAACGCCCGAAGCTTAAAATACTATATAAATACAACAGCCTTTCCATCGTATAAAATCTATAATTGCAAGCAGAGTGAAGATAATGGTCATTTCTACGTTCTGGGCAACCTAGGCTTCACTCTAGAGCGTTGCGCAACCAGATCGAATAGTTAGGGCCTTAGAAGTCAACGCCCG
This sequence comes from Calliopsis andreniformis, assembly GCF_051401765.1. Lineage (NCBI taxonomy): Eukaryota > Metazoa > Arthropoda > Insecta > Hymenoptera > Andrenidae > Calliopsis > Calliopsis andreniformis. Next base: position 31,430,018 of record NW_027480422.1, read on the forward strand.
ATGCATAAAATACAAAATAAATAGAACAGTTTTTCCATTGTATAAAACGAATAATTGCAATCCGTGTGAAAGTTATGGTCATTTCTACGTTCTGGGCAACCTAGGCTTCGCTCTAGGGCATTGTTCCACCAGACCGAATAGCTACGGCATTAGAAGTCAACGCCAGTAGCATAAAATACAATATAAATACTACAGTTTTTCCATTGTAAAAAATGAATAATTGCAAACAGTGAGGAAGTAATGGTCATGTCTACGTTCAGGGCAACCTAGGCTTCACTCTAGGGCGTTGCTCCACCACATCGAATAGCTACGGCATAAGAAGTCAACGCCAGAAGCATAAAATACAATATAAATACAACAGCTTTTCCATCGTATATAATGTATATTTGCAAACAGTGTGAAAGTAAAGGTCATTTCTACGTTCTGGGCAACCTAGGTTTCGCTGTAGGGCGCTGCTCCACCAGATCCAATAGCTAGGGACCTTGAATACAACGCCAGATGCATAAAATGCAATAAAAATGCAACAGTTTTTCCATCGTATAACAGGAAAGCTGCAACCAGTGTGAAATTACTGGTCATTTCTATGTTCCGGGTAACCTAGGCTCCACTCCAGGGCGTTGCTCCAACAGATCGAATAGCTATGGACTTAGAATTCAACGCCAGAAGAATAAAATACAACATAATTACCACAGTTTTTCCATTGTATAAAACGTATAATTGCAAGCAGTGTGAAGGTAATGGTCATTTATACGTTCCGGGCAACCTAGGCTTCACACTAGAGCGTTGCTCCACCAGATCGCATAGTTAGGCCCTTAGATGTCAACGCCCGAAGCACAAGATACAAAATAAATAGAACAGTTTTTCCATTGTATAAAACGAATAATTGCAACCAGTGTGAAAGTTATTGTCATTTCTACGTTCCGGGCAACCTAGGCTTAACTACAGGGCGTTGCTCCACCAGATCGAATAGTTAGGGACTTTGAATACAACGCCAGAAGCATAAAATACATTAAAAATGCAACAGTTTTTCCATCGTATAACAGGAAAGCTGCAACCAGTTTGAAAGTACTGGTCATTTCTATGTTCCGGGTAACCTAGGCTTCACTCTAGCGCATTGCTCCACCAGATCGAATAGCTAGGGACCTAGAAGTGAACGCCAGAAGCATAAAATACAATAAAAACACAACAGTTTTTCCATCGTATAAAGGGAATAATAGCAACCACTGTGAAAGTAATGGTCATTTCTAGGTTTCCGGCCAACCTAGGTTTCACTCTTGGGCGTTGCTCCACCACACGGAATAGCTACGGCCTTAGAAGTCAACTCCAGAAGCATAAAATACAATATAATTACAACAGCTTTTCCATTGTATAAAACGAATAATTGCAGCGAGTGTTAAAGTTATGGCCATTTCCACGTTCCGTGCAACCTAGGCTTAACTGTAATGCGTTGCTGCACCGGATCGCAGAGTTTGGGACTTAGAAATTAACGCCAGAAGCATAAAATACAATAAAAATGCAACAGTTTTTCCATAGTATAACAGGAATAATTGCAACCAGTGTGAAAGTACAGGCCATTTCTACGATCCGGCCAACCTAGGCTTCGCTATAGGGCCTTGCTCCACCAGATCGAATAGCTAGGGACTTAGCATTCAACGCCAGAAGCATATATTACAATAAAAATGCAACAGTTTTTCCACCGTATAACAGGAGTAACTGCAACCAGTGTGAAAGTGATGGTCATTTCTTCGTTCCGGGCAACCTAGGCCTCACCCTAGGGCGTTGTTCCACCAGATCGAATAGCTAGGGACATAGAATACAATGCCAGAAGCATAAAATACAATAAAAATCCAACACTTTGTCCATGGTATAACAGGAATAATTGCAACGAGTGTGAAAGTAATGGTCATTTCTATGTTCCCGGTAACCTAGGCTTCACTCTAGGGCGTTGCTCCACCAGATCGAATAGCTAGGGCCTAAGAAGTCAACGCCAGAAGCATAAAACACAATATAAATGCAACAGCTTTTCCATCGTATATAATGTATATTTGCAATCACTGTGAAAGTAAATGTCATTTCTACGTTCCGGCCAACCTAGGCTTAACTGTAGGGCGTTGCTCCACCAGATCGCATGGTTAGGGACTTAGAATTTAACGCCAGAAGCATAAAATACAATAAAAATGCAACAGTTTTTCCATAGTGTAACAGGAATAATTGCAACCAGTGTGAAAGTAAAGGTCATTTCTACGATCCGGGCAACCTGGGCTTCGCTCTAGAGCCTTGCTCCGCCAGATCGAATAGCTAGGGACTTTGAATACAACGCCAGAAGCGTAAAATACAATAAAAATGCAACAGTTTTTCCATCGTATAAAATATATAATTGCAAGCAGTGTGAAGGTAATGGTCATTTCTACGTTCCGGGCAACCTAGGCTTCACTCTACAGCGTTGCTCCACCAGATCGAATAGTTAGGGCCTTAGAGGTCGACCCCCGAAGCTTAAAATACAAAATAAATAGAACAGTTTTTCCATCGTATAACAGGAATAACTGCAACCAGTGTGAAAGTACTGGTCATTTCTATGTTCCCGATAACCTAGGCTTCACTCTAGGGCGTTGCTCCTCCAGATTGAATAGTTAGGGCCTTAGATGTCAACATTCGAAGCACAAGATACAAAATAAATAGATCAGTTTTTCCATTGTATAAAACGAATAATTGCAACCAGTGTGAAAGTTATGGTCATTTCTACGTTCCGGGCAACCTAGGCTTAACTACAGGGCGTTGCTCCACCAGATCGCATAGTTAGGGACTTAGAATTGAACGCCAGAAGGACAAAATACATTAAAAATGCAACAGTTTTTCCATCGTATCACAGGAAAGCTGCAACCAGTTTGGAAGTAGTGCTCATTTCTATGTTCCGGGTAACCTAGGCTTCACTCTAGGGCATTGCTCCACCAGATCGAATGGCTAGGGACTTAGAATTCAACGCCAGAAGAATAAAATACAACATAAGTACAACAGTTTTTCCATCGTATAAAATGTATAATTGCAAGCTGTGTGAAGGTAATGGTCATTTCTACGTTCCGGGCAACCTAGGCTTCACTCTAGCGCGTTGCTTCACCAGATGGAATAGTTAGGGACTTAGATGTCAACGCCCGTAGCATAAAATACAAAATAAATAGAACAGTTTTTCCATTGTATAAAACGAATAATTGCAACCAGTGTGAAAGTTATGGTCATTTCTGCGTTCCGGGGAACCTAGGCTTAACTGTAGGGCGTTGGTCCACCAGATCGCATAGTTAGGGACTTAGAAGTCAACGCCAGAGGCATAAAATACAATAAAAATGCAACAGTTTTTTCATCATATGGAATGAATAATTGCAAACAGTGTGAAAGTAATGGTCATTTCTGCGTTCCGGGCAACCTAGTCTTCACTCTAGGGCGTTGCTCCACCAGATCGATTAGCTAGAGACATAGAACTCAACGCCAGAAGCAGAAAATACAATAAGAATACAACGGTTTTTCCATCGTATAACAGGAATAATTGCAACCAGTGTGTAGGTAATGTTCATTCCTACGTTTCGGGCAACCTAGGCTTCACTCTAGGGCGTTGCTCCACCAGATCGAATAGGTTGGGCCTTAGAAGTCTACGCCCGAAGCACAAGATGCAATAAAAATACAACAGTTTTTCCACCGTATAACAGGAATAATTGCAACCAGAGTGAAGCTGACGGTCATTTCTACGTTCCGGGCAACCTAGGCTTGACTCTAGGGCATTGCTCCACCACATCGAATAGCTACGGCCTTAGAAGTTAACGCCAGAAGCATAAAATACAGCTTAAATACTACAGCTTTTCCATCGTATATAATGTATATTTGCAAACAGTGTGAAAGTAATGGTCATTTCTACGTTCCGGGCAACCTAGTTTTCACTCCAGGGCGTTGCTCAACCATATCGAATAGCTAGGGCCTTAGAAGTCAACGCCCGAAGCATAAAATACAATAAAAATACATCAGTTTTTCCATCGTATAACAGGAATAATTGCAACCAGAGTGAAAGTGATGGTCACTTCTACGTTTCGGGCAACCTAGGCTTCACACTGGGGCGTTCGTCCTCTAGATCGAGTAGTTAGGGCCTAAGAAGTCAACGCCAGAGGCATAAAATACAAAACAAATCCAATAGTTTTCCCATCGTCTAAAACGAATAATTGCACGAGTGTGAAAGGTATGGTCATTTCTACGTTCCGGGCAACCTGGGCTTCACTCTATGGCGTTGTTCCACCAGATCGAATAGTTAGGTCCTAAGAAGTCAACGCCAGAAGAATAAAATACGATTTATGTGCAACACTTTTTCCATCGTATAAAGCGAAGAAGCAACCCCGAGCGACCAGCGACCGACTACACAGGCGAGGTGGCGTCCGCAACTTTATACTCACAGACCTAAGAAGAAGGGGTTGGTATGTAAACAACGAACCACCAAATATATTTACCATTGTTAAAACCAAACAAGCGATGCAGTTCACTTTCCATCCTCCGCTTCCCTTATTTATAAGAGAAAGTTTACTCAAGGTGTGCTTTAGCACTTTAAAAGAGCAAGAACCCCTAAGGTTGATCTCTGCCGCTCGAGGTCACCACCGTGTAGTTAGGACGTAACAAATAACTGGTGTCAGAAGTGGGATTCGAATACTCCCGAAGGAAAAACTCTTTGTTTTGTTTTTTTCTTCCTTTCATTTTAGTGGCTCATAACTTGACCAGACTTTCTCTACCCTATACCCTTTGCTGACAGTATGTCCCTTCCACGATCACCACCCGCACTCCACACATCGCGTCCATCAGACCCTCCGCCAGCTCCCCTCTCTCATCCAATCCATAACACAGTAACATCCCATGAGGTGACTGGTATAGTAATATGGCGTGATGAGGAGCGTGTCTATAGAGCATTAGAAAGCATACCGCGGTTTGATCCGAAATATATTTCGTTGGAAGATTTCGTAGCTGCAGTACGCGGCGCCTCTTACCGTATCCCTCACTGGTATGAAGACCGCTTCAAGGCGGGTCTTTTGCAGAAATTATCAGACACAGCGCGATACTACGTTGAAGAGGGAAACTGTACTACCATCAACGAAATCCTTCAACGTCTTAAAAGGCGATATGCTCCGGGACGTAGTTTTCAAGAATTACAGCAGGAACTTAGATATGCTACTATACAACCATGCGAAACCGTATTGGACTTCGTCGAAAGGGTCCATAAGCTCTACATTCAGACTGTAGCTAGTGCTCGCGAAGAATTAGGCGAACATTGTAGGGATACCATTGAAAATATCGGTAGAACAGCACGTCGGTCTTTTATAAGAGGGTTACCAGCTAATATCGCTAGCCACGTTTCAATAGAGGCTCCAAGTACCCTAAGCGAGACGTTCGATGAGGCCCTACAGGCAGAACGGTATGAACAAATGGCCCCTGTACGGGTTCATCGCGAGACATTTGCGTATCCGTTACCAGCCAGACCACCTGCACCCTATGACCACGATCGGAAGTGGTTCGAATGGCGTGAACCTCCACGCGAAGAAAGAGAATACGATCGAGACTTCGAATACCCCAGAACGTCGTACGGAACCCCAACACGACCTGCATCGAGGGAATGGCTAAACTATAGGGAAACTAGCGAAGAAAAACCATGCAGCTGTAATTGTGGCCGAAATAGACAAGGAACCCCTTCGAGGCAACGAAATTTTCTACCCCGCGGTAGATTTAGAGGAAAACCACGGTATCGCAAAACTGGAGAACCAGAAGAAAACCCTTCTAATGAACAGATTCCTTTAAACTCCCGGGGCGCCCACTCGCCTCTCCGGAGCGAGTCGGGCGCGCGTACGTCACGAGAAGCAAAACACCGTCCGAGCGATCAGAGTCCTCATTGGAACAGGCACCCTCCCCGCGCATCCGAATCAAGGCAAAGGAACTGGCAAGCGGTGAAGGGGAATTCATCCTAGATTCCGGATCGGTTTTAAATTTACTGGAATGGCAAGATATCCATTTAGATGCACCCGTCGTAAGCGAAGACAAAATCGAAGTCGAAGGAGTACAAGGTAAGGTTGTTACTTTAGGCGCTACTTGCATGAAAATCAATGGTAGTTGGGCCCTATTTTACGTAGTAGATGGATTAAATTTGCCGAAAGGAGTTTCTGGGCTTATTGGCAGCTCATATCTATTGCAAGAAGAAGCGATATTATCTTATCATTATCGAACTATGGTTACGTCCAGCCGTCCAATTAATCCTGTGCCGTTCTCAAACTCCAAAGAAATGGAAAAGACGCTAGCCTTACAAACCCATGGCCAAAATATGTTGAATTCATATTTAGCGTCCCACCCAGAATTGGAAGAAATGGGTAAGGAAAAGTACGAACCAAGACTACCGGCGAAGGAGCCTTTTGCGCAATACGAAGAAGAGTTCGCCGCATGCGAATAGAACGACCTAGGGGACTATCGAATTATCAAGCACCCGCCGTCCACGCGTCTAAGTATGATTACGAACGCGTTGAAACTCGATCACTTAGATAAGAACGCACGACGTATGGTCTTGAGCATAGTCAGCGAATGGTCTGATAGGTTCTTTATCTCTGGCGACCCTTTGAGCGAAACTCCGTCGATGGAACACGTCATCCCAACAACGAATTCAAAGCCCGTATTCACGCGTCAATATCCCTTTCATCCAACACAGGAAGAGGAGGTGAGGAAACAAATACAGAATCTTCAAATGTTGGGAATAATAGTACCATCATGCTCCCCTTACAATTCTCCCCTCTGGATAGTGCCTAAGAAAGCTGACGAAAAGGGAAACAAACGTTGGAGAACAGTAGTAGATTTCCGAAAGTTAAATGAGGTAACGGAGGATGACCGATACCCTCTACCTCGGTTTCCGGACATTTTGGACCGATTGGGAGGAGCTAAATATTTCTCGGTATTCGATTTAGCAAACGGTTTCCACCAGATCCCCATGAATCCGGAAGATCAAAAGAAGACAGCATTTTCCACACCTGATGGACATTTTGAATATAGAAGAATGCCATTTGGTTTAAAAAACGCACCTGCCACCTTTCAAAGAGGAATGAATAAAATCTTGGAAGGCTTGATTGGAAAAGAACCCTTTGTTTACATTGATGATATAGTAGTTCATTCGGACACATTGGAGGAACACGAACGCCGACTCAGGAATTTTTTTTGCCGATTACGCGAACATAACTTGACACTGCAGACGGACAAGGCCAAGTTCCTACAAAAGGAGGTCGCTTACCTCGGTCACATTATATCAGCTGACGGAGTGAAACCAAATCCCGAGAAGATCAAGGCCGTCGCAGAGTTCCCCGTCCCCCAGACACGTAAAGCAGCCAAACAATTCTTAGGCCTAGTAAATTATTATCGCCGTTTCATACCAAATATGGCGAAACGTGCCAAACCGCTAACCGAGCTGACTAGTCCTAAAGTCTCTTTTGTCTGGAAGTCAAGTCACCAGAAAAGATTCGAAGATTTGAGGCAAGCTCTGTGCAGCGAACCCGTTCTGCAATACCCGAATTATGATAAACCTTTTATCATTACCACAGATGCATCTGACATAGCCGTAGGCGCAGTATTAAGTCAGGGAAAAATAGGAGAAGATCCGCCGATTGCGTATGCTTCCCAAGCACTTAATTCGAGTCAACAAAATTACTCAACAACGGAAAAGGAATGTTTCGCCATCATATACGCAGTAAAACACTTCAGAACATATATTTATGGAAGAAAATTCTCTCTTGTCACCGACCACCGACCTCTGCAATGGCTCCTTTCAATTAAAGATCCCGTACCTAGATTAGCGCGCTGGCGAATCCTACTTGCCGACCACGACTTTGAAATTATCTATAAACCTGGTCGAGTCAACGCGAATGCCGACGCACTGTCCCGTAACACAGTCGTACACGCCTTTCCAGTAACCACAGATGGTCAAGGTAACGAATCCACCTCAGGGATTGGGCAAAGGGTCAGGATGCGCCGAGAAGGGCAATCTAGACCAAACTATGAGGAACTTCCTTCTTTTATTGACGAGATAATCGAAGACGAGTATGTCCCTGAAGATGACGAATTACCCCTTTTGGAAACAACAATAGAACAGAGGGCTAATTCAACGGTTTTGGATACCGAAGCCCAGGGCATTCCGGAATTCAACATCACCTTGGAGGATACACCTCGGGAAAGCCAACAATACGATGCACACACATCTACCGCGACCCCTGCCCAAAGTATTCTAGGGAAAAACTCCCAGGACAAATATAGTGGAACCAAAAAGCGAGTGTCATGGGCTATACCTTCTGTCGAAGATGTAGACGACGTACCCCAATCGACTAGAATTATCCCCATGACGGAAATAACGGAAGAAAGGGAACAACTGACCGCACCCACCGAACCGATCATTGGAGATACATTTATAGATTCCCGTCAACCATCGCGTATATCACTTAATCCTGTAGGAAAGTTCGAAAAAAACAACTATTCAAGAAAATTGTGCGAAGTAACTATATCAAAGAGCACACTCACCGCAGTTTCAGGCGACTACGCTCACTTCATTTCCGCAGATCGAGTACTCGTAAGTCCGATTTGTAAAACCTTGAAAGCATTCGGACTATTCGACGAGACAAAATTACCCCCCGCACACTTACGTGAAGGACAGGTCATTGTCACACACCATGACGAAGGAAAAATCTATTCCATAGTAGGAGCGAAATACTTCTTTCACGAAATAGATGAGAATCAAGTAATATCCTTGTTAAATGCACTCAGAAGCAATATTCGAGGTACTAAATTTCTCCGGATAGCCATTAATAACGAAAACTTCCATAATTTTAATATCCATACCTTTGCTGACCTAACAGAAAGAATATCTGGCGATGTACCTATAAAAATCGTAATCTGTACTGGGAAAATTCAGCAACCACCAGAGAACGAGCGGCAGAATATAATACGACACTACCACGAGAACTTAATAGGCGGACATAAGGGCGTAACAAAGACCTATCGCCGTATTCGTAACCTTTTCGATTGGCCCCGAATGCACCGGGATATAGAAGACTTCATCAGAAACTGTCGCAGCTGTCAAGAACAAAAATTAGTTCGCATAAAAACCCGTGAACCCATGTTAATCACGGATACCCCGGCGAAACCCATTGACAAAATTGCCTTGGATACAGTAGGGCCTCTTCCCGAAACTCCCAGCGGAAACAAGCATATTCTCACCATACAATGCCAATTATCCAAATTTTGTATGGCAATTCCGTTACCCGATATCAAGGCAATCACAGTAGCTGATGCCTTATCAAGATACTTTATAGCGATTTTCGGAGCCCCGCGAGCAATACTCACAGATCGAGGAAAATCTTTTATAAACAACGTCATACAAGGAATTGCGAGAGTTTTTCGGATAAATCACGTAACTACATCTGGATACCGTCCACAGACAAACGGATCACTTGAGAGAAGTCATATCGTCTTAACGGAATATTTAAAGAATTACCTGGAAAAATACGGAGACTGGGATATACTATTACCCATTGCAATATACTCTTACAATACATCTGTACATGAGGCTACGAAATTTACTCCTTATGAAATAGTTTTTGGTCAACTAGCTCGTGACCCATTTACACCAATGTCTCGAGACGAACTCCTTACTTACCCCGCCTATGTTCAAGATCTAGTACAAAGATTAGATGAAATCAGATTGTCAACGCAACAAAATTTAGATTCTAGCAAATTGCGTTCAAAATTAAACTACGACAAAACTTGTAATCAAGTAGCCTTTCAACCGAACGATCTCGTCTATGTACTAAAGGAACCTCGAATAGCGAAACTTGATCCGCATTACGAAGGGCCATACACTATCCATAGTATTACAGGCCAGAATAATGCAATATTAGCAAATGAAAGGGGACATAAGTTTGCAAAACATTTGGACAAATTAAAACGTGCGCATATAAAAATCAGGTCGATCGAACGCAATCAAAAGTTGAACGCACCTGAGCATATCGCTGAAAGGCGCGTTCCCAAGAACTGCTGATATAAAACTCGTGATTCAGCAAACGCTGAAGATAGACACAGTGGTTCTCCACATTCTTTTTCCTTTTTCTTTAAAAAATAACTTTAATTATTACAGGAACCCATAATCAGGGAAATTTTCACAGCATATAACTAACAAAATATCCAAACCATGATGGTCCAGCTACGATTCATTTTATTGATAACCTTTTGGACTGCTGTCGTCGGCATGCCCATAGAAGAGGACTACCAAATAACCTCACTGAAAACCAATCCTGGTATATATTTTGAAACTCCACGTCCATTACGCGTCTTTCATACGTCTTGGAAAATTGTAACCGCATTAGACGTGTCCGGTATACTAGCCGCACGACCCGACGTAAGCCTCCAACTCGGAAAAGTAAAGGCACAATGTAAAACAAGCAGTTGGGAGCCTTGTCCCGCGGATACTCTTAAAATAGATTTAGAACGTAAATTAGAAGATGCCAAAAAATATGAGGACTTATTGCGAAATCTGTTAACTAATCAACGCAAAAAGCGTAGCGCCCCATGAGGATTTATTGGCACAATCAGTCGAGTTCTTTTTGGCACCTTAAGCGAAGAAGATGATCAATATTATAATCAGGAGATAGATAAGGTCTATAGAGATCAACAGAAAGTATCAGAACTATTGTCAAACCAAACCCATATTGTCCGATCGGAATTTCGAGAAATTCATAACAACCTCAAAACGTTTTCAAGTACCGCAAATGCCTTAAGCACAAGAATGAAAGAAATAACCTCGGGATTAGTTCGATTAGACGTACAACAATTCAAATTAGAACTAGAGGTGACAACCACGGCTTGGGCCTACCAGATAGCTAGGCACGTGGACGAATACGTAATGGCACTGATCTTACTCACTGACGCAATAACCTTTGCAAAATTGGGAGCACTACACCCAGCAATATTAACACATAATCAGGTGTTACAATCATGCGAGCGAATTTCGAAAACTACGCCGTATGAATTTCCGCTGACTATGGAGGAGTTGCAATCCGAACAACTACAGGGTGTAGCTAAATTAAACATGGTCTATACGAAAGGTCGTCTCCTTATAGTACTTGACATCCCCTTATTAGACAAAATCCCATTTGATCTCTACCAACTTCATCCGTGCCCTTCGTTCCGGACCATATCACACAATGTAAGCGTTCCTATATACATACAGCCTCAAACTAATTACCTGGCCATAAACCAAGAATACGAAGAATTTTTCCTCCCAAAGGAAATGTACCTAAACGAGTGCCGGAAGAACAGCAGGATATTCATCTGTGAGACCACACTCCCATTCCGGAACCTGGAAAAATTGCCCAGCTGCGAAACAGAATTTTTAACCCAACCACAAAACATCAAATGGACAAGATGCAACGTCCACGCCTTATCTACCGGCCCAGTCTTCATAAATAGTGGAAGAAGCCGGCATCCTAAAAATGAGAGGCAACTGCCAAGCAGCCATAAAAGGCATAAAACTTATAGCCTCCGGATCTATCACCGAATGTCAAAACACTACCTTTAGGCCACCACTGGGAATCAATATTTCGCGCTTTATTCCGGATATGACTCATAATCACGTCAAAATTATAGAAGAACGTCAAGGAAAACTGTTGCAATTAGATTCACACCAAGAGGAAAACTCAATAGCGTTACAAGAAATAGAACGCCAAGCACAGAGCTTAGCTAGCCATCATCGAACAACGCGAATGATGCAGTATGCTACATACGGGTTTCCAGCATTTGGGGGAATAGTCCTTATCATCATCATAGGACTTGTTTTGCGCCGCTGGATCAATCAACGACGACAAAGCAACAACCATGAACCTCCATGCCCGAAATGGAACCCACCTTTTGAGCTCAGACAATCTCCAACTATAACAAAAACAATATCACCGCCCATTCCCTTGACAATAACTCCTTTTCCAAACGACCTACCCGCTATAGAACCATCAGTTGCAAAAGACACATTCAGTGGGTCAGACGGTGTTATCACGCGAAATTCCAGAGATTCCGATTTGGACATTGTAATTTACTAAAGAATTCAGCGTTTCCATACATACATCCGATAAGGCTCCCCACTCCGGAATTGTAGGTCAAAATTTAGAATATAAGCAGACCGAGAGCAGCTCAAAGTATCAATCACAATTCAACCAAGTACGCGCACTTATAAAAAATCGATCACATCATGGCACTGCCAGTGTACAACGACAAAAGTATCCCGGGGGGAACCTTGGCAGAGAAGATACTGCCAGAACAATTCAAGGCCCCATTTTCTCGAAGACTTTGTCTTCGCACAACCACATCGATCATGCACAACGAACAAACTAAATGTTCACTGTGCGAGATGTGCTGTATCTTGAAAGCTCTACCACATGCGGAAGAAAAGGATCATTGGAGGAGCCAACCGGTACACTATTTGGTAACGGAAACCAAAGCGTTCGGGATGGAGCGATGCAGTAGCTGCGCAAGGAAGCTGCTGTCAAAGTCAGAATCTGGGGACTGCACACACTGCATAAAGGCGTTTCTCAGACAAGAAGAAAGGTATCTGCCCGTCTTCCCCATCATCCAGAGCGGGACGCAGCCGAGAAGACTACAAGCATTGCAGTTCGGAAAAGATATATAAATAAAATCAGAAAAAAAGGGAATCACAATGGATTTTGTTGGATATTGTCCTCAAGAAAAACCGATTTAACATAATAAAAATTTCCCCCTTTTCTTTCTTTATTTTTCTTCTGTTCACTTCCCGTTTAATTAATCCCTGCGTTAGTAAATAAGCTAATAATTAAATTAGTTTGTAATTATTAACAACGAAACAGGGGACCCTGCTGAAAATAGCCTCACGAGACTATTTTGAGTCTTAAGGAGGGGCGTGTTACATCCGGCTTTACCTGGTCCCCTTTTCCGTTGTCAATAAGCGAGAAATGCTGATGCATTTCACAACATTGTTATGCGAGCGAGTATTACCGACACCGCCGAGCTGATGTAAGAAAATAACAGATAAGCGTTTTCCTTTTGGGTATTACGAAGAATGACCCAAAAGGAATATTATAAAGAGCAGGCGAGCCAATCGATCGACGGTCTTTTGTTGGAGTCATTTAGAGTCGTTAGAGTCCTGTAAATCAGGCTCAGCCACCCTGAGATCAGAGCGAATCTCTGACCATCGCCGCGACGCGAGAATTGTAACATTGTAACAGTGAGGGCGTAACGCGTAGCAACGGTAAATAGCGTAAAGAGTCGAGGGGAATAGTTAAGAATTCTGCGGAGTTCGAATCCGCCATCTCTTGACCGCGTAGAGTGACTCCGCGAAGTACAAAGTAGAGCAGTGCGCGAGACGAAGGAACTAACAACGCGAAGCAACCCCGAGCGACCAGCGACCGGCTACACAGGCGAGGTGGCGTCCGCAACTTTATACTCACAGACCTAAGAAGAAGGGGTTGGTATGTAAACAACGAAGCACCAAATACATTTACCATTGTTAAAACCAAACAAGCGATACAGTTCACTTTCCATCCACCCCTTCCCTTATTTATAAGAGAAAGTTTACTCAAGGTGTGCTTTAGCACTTTAAAAGAGCAAGAACCCCTAAGGTTGATCTCTGCCGCTCGAGATCACCACCGTCTATATAGGACGTAAGAGCTCCACCAGATCTAATAGGTAGGGCCATAGAAGCCAATGCCCGAAGCATAAAATACAATAAATGTATAACAGTTTTTCCATCATATAACAGGAGTAATTGCAACCAGCGTGAAGGTAATGGTCTTTTCTACGTTCCGGGCAACCTAGGCCTCACACTAGGGCGGTGCTCCACCAGATCAAGTAGTTGGGGCCGAAGAAGTCAACGCCAGAAGCATAAAATACAATATAAATGCTACAGCTTTTCCGTCGTATATAATGTATATTTGCAAACAGTGTGAAAGTAATGGTCATTTCTACGTTCCGGGCAACCTAGTCTCCACTCTAGGGCGCTGCTCCACGAGATCGAATAGTTAGGGACTTACAATTCAACGCCAGGATCATAAAATACAATAAAAATGCAACAGTTTTTCCATCGTGTAGCAGGAATAACTGCAACTAGTGTGAAAGTACTGGTCATTTCTACGTTCCGTGTAACCCAGGCTTCACTCTAGGGCGTTGCTCCACCAGATCGAATAGCTAAGGACTTAGAATTCAACGCCAGAAGAATAAAATACAATATAAGTACAACAGTTTTTCCATCGTATAATATGAATAATTGCAAACAGTGTGAAAGTAATGGTCATATCGAAGATCCGGGCAACGTAGGCTTCACTCTAGGGCGTTGCTCCACCACATCTAATAGATACAGCCTTAGAAGTCAACGCCGGAAGCATAAAATACAATATAAATACAACTGTTTTTCCATCGTATAAAAAGAATAATTGCAACCAGTGTGAAAGTAATGGTCTTTGCTACGTTTCGGGCAACATAGGCTTCACTCTAGGGCGGTGCTCCACCACATCGAATAGCTACAGCCTTAGAAGTCAACGCCAGAAGCATAAAATACAGTATAAATGCAACAGTTTTTCCAGTGTATGAAATGAATAATTGCAAACAGTGTGAAAGTAATGGTCATTTCGACGTTCCGGGCTACCCAGGCTTTACTCGAGGGCGTTGCTCCTCCAGGTCGAATAGCTAGGGCCTCAGAAGTCAACGCCCGAAACATAAAGTACAATAAAAATACAACAGTTTTTGCATCGTATAACGGGAATAATTGCAACCAGTGAGAAAGTGATGGTCATTTCTACGTTCCGGGCAAGCTAGGATTCACTCTAGGGCGTTGGCCCACAAGATCGAAAAGTGAGGGCCTAAGAAGTCAACGCCAGAAGCATAAAATACAGTATAAATACAACAGTTTTTCCATCGTATGAAATGAATAATTGCAACCAGTGTGTAAGTAATGGTCATACCTACGTTTCGGGCAACCTAGGCTTCACTCTAGGGCGTTGCTCCACCAGATCGAATAGCTTGGGCCCTAGAAGTCTACGCCCGAAGCATAAGATGCAATAAAAATACAACAGTTTTTCCACCGTATAACAGGAATAATTGCAACCAGAGTGAAGCTGACGGTCATTTCTACGTTCCGGGCATCTAGGCTTGACTCTAGGGCATCGCTCCACCACATCGAATAGCTACAGCCTTAGAAGTTAACGTCAGAAGCATAAAATACAATTTAAATACTACAGCTTTTCCATCGTATATAATGTATATTTGCAAACAGTGTGAAAGTAATTGTCATTACTACGTTCCGGGCAACCTAGTTTTCACTCCAGGGCGTTGCTCCACGAGATCGAATAGCTAGGGACATAGAATTCAACGTCAGGAGCATAAAGTACAATAAAAATGCCACAATTTTTCCATCGTATAACAGGAATAACTGAAACCAGTGTGAAAGTACTGGTCATCTCTACGTTCCGGGCAACCTAGACCACACTCTAGGCCGTTGCTCCACCATATCGAATAGCTAGGGCCTTGGAAGTCAACGCCCGAAACATAAAATACAATAAAGATACATCAGTTTTTGCATCGTATAACACGAATAATTGCAACCAGGGTGAAAGTGATGGTCATTTCTACGTTCCGGGCGACCTAGGCTTCACCCTGGGGCGTTGGTCCTCCAGATCGAATAGTTAGGGCCTAAGAAGTCAACGCCAGAGACATAAAATACAAAACAAATACAATAGTTTTTCCATCGTATAAAGCGAATAATTGCAACCAGTGTGAAAGTAATGGCCATTTCCACGTCCCGGGCAACCTAGTCTTCACTCTAGGGCGTTACTCCACCACATCGAATAGCTACGGCCTTGGAAGTCAACGCCTGAAGCAGAAAATACAATAAAAATACAACAGTTTTTTCATCGTATAACAGGAATAATTGCAACAAGCGTGAAGGAAATTTCATTTGTATGTTCCCGGCAGTCTAGGCGTCACTCTAGGGCGTTGCACCACCAGATCGAATAGCTAGGGCCTCAGAAGTCAACGCCAGAAGCATAAAATACAATATAAATACAGCAGCCTTTACCTCGTATAACAGGAATAATTGCAACCAGAGTGAAAGTGATGGTCATTTCTACGTTCCGGGCGACCTAGGCTTCACACTGGGGCGTTGTTCCACCAGATCGAATGTTTAGGGACTTAGAATTCAACGCCAGAAGCATAAAATAAAATAAATATACAACCGTTGTTCCATCGTATACCAGGAATAATTACAACCAGTGTGAAAGTAATCGCCATTTCTACGTTCCGGGAATCCTAGACTCAACTCTGAGGTATTGCTCCACCAGATAGAAGAGTTAGGGCCTTAGAAGTCAAAGCCAGAAGCATAAAATACAAAATAAATACAACAGCCTTTCTATCGTAAAACAGGAATAAATGCAACCAGTGTGAAAGTGATGGTCACTTCTACGTTCCGGGCAACCTAGGATTCACTCTAGGGCGTTGTCTCACCAGATCGAATAGTTAGGGCATAAGAAGTCAACGCCAGGAGCATCAAATACAAAATAAATACAACAGTTTTTCCATCGTATAAAACGAATAATTGCAAACAGTGTGAAAGTAATGGTCAATTCGACGTTCCGTGCAACCCAGGCTTTACTCGTGGGCGTTGCTCCTCCAGGTCGAATAGCTAGGGCATTAGAAGTCAACTCCTGCAGCATAAAATACGATAAAAATACAACAGTTTTTCCATCGTATAGCAGGAATAATTGCAACAAGTGTGAATGTGATAGTCATTCCTACGTTCCGGGCAACCTAGGCTTCACTCTACGGCGTTGTTCCACCAGATCGTATAGTTAGGGCATAAGAAGTCAGCGCCCGAAGCATAAAATACAATAAAAATACATCAGTTTTTCCATCGTATAACAGGAATAATTGCAACCAGTGTGAAAGTGGTGGTCATTTCTACGTTCCGGGCGACCTTGGCTTCACACTGGTGCGTTGGTCCTCCAGATCGAATAGCTAGGGCCTAAGAAGTCAACGCCAGAGGCATAAAATACAAAACAAATACAATAGTTTTTCCATCGTATATGATGTATATTTGTAAACAGTGTGAAAGTAAAGGTCATTTCTACGTTCCGGGCAACCTAGGCTTAACTGTAGGGCGTTGCTCCACCAAATCGAATAGCTAGGGACTTCGAAGTCAACGCCAGAAGCATAAAATACAATAAAAATACAACAGTTTTTCAATCGTATAAAAGGAATAATTGCAACCAGTGTGAAAGTAATGGCCATTTCTGCGTTCCGGGCAACCTAGGCTTCACTCTAGGGCGTTGCTCCACCACATCGAATAGCTGCGGCCTTAGAAGTCAACGCCAGAAGCATAAAATACAATATAAGTACAACAGTTTTTCAATCGTATAACAGGAATAATTGCAAACAGTGTGAAAGATATTGTCATTTCTACGTTGCGGGCATCCTAGGCTTCACTCTAGGGCATTGCTCCACCACATCGAATAGCTGCGGCCTTAGAAGTCAACGCTATAACTATAAAAAACAATATAAATACAACAGTTTTTCCATTGTATAAAATGAATAATTGCAAACAGTGTGGAGGTAATGGTCATTTCTACTTTCCGGGCAACCTAGGTTTCACTCTAGGGCGTTTCTCCACCACATCGAATAGCTACGGCCTTAGAAGTCAGCGTCTGAAGCATAAAATATAATATAAATACAACAGTTTTTCCATCGTATAACAGGAATAATTGCAACCAGTGTGAAAGACATGGTCATTTCTACGTTCCGGGTAACCTAGGCTTCACTCTATGGCGTTGCTCCACCAAATCGAATAGCTACGGCCTTAGGAGTCAACGCGAGAGGCATAAAATACAAAATAAATACAACAGTTTTTCCATCGTATAACAAGAATAATTGCAACCAGTGTGAAAGTGATGGTCATTTGTACATTCCGGGCAACCTTGGCTTCACTCTAGGGCGTTGCTCCACCACATCGAATAGTTAGGGCCTAAGAAGTCAACGCCAGAAGCATAAAATACAATATAAATACAACAGTTTTTCCCTTGTATAACAGGAATAATTGCAACCACTGTGATAGCTATGGTCATTTCTACGTTCCGGGCAACCAAGGCTTCACTACAGGGCGGTGCTCCACCAGATCAAATAGTTAGGGCCTAAGAAGTCAACGCCAGAAGCATAAAATGCAATATAAATACAACAGCTTTTCCATCGTATATAATTTATATTTGCAAACCGTGTGAAAGTAATGGTCATTTCTACGTTACGGGCAACCTAGGCTTCACTCAAGGGCGTTGCTCCACCAGATCGAATAGTTTGGGACTTAGAATTCGACGCCAGAAGCATAAAATACAACATAAGTACAACAGTTTTTCCATCGTATAACAGGAATAATTGCAACCAGTGTGTAAGTACAGGTCATTTCTACGTTCCGGCCAACCTAGGCTTCGATCAAGGGCGTTGCTCCACCAGATCGAATAGCAAGGGACTTAGAAGTCAACGCCAGCAGCATAAAATATAATAAAAATACAACAGTTTTTCCATCGTATAAAATGTACAATTGCAAGCAACGTGAAGGTAATGGTCATTTCTACGTTCCGGGCAACCTAGGCTTCTCTCTAGTGCGTTGCTCCACCAGATCGAATAGCTAGGGCCTTGGAAGTCAACGCCCGAGGCATAAAATACAAAATAAATACAACAGTTTTTCCAACGTATAAAACGAATAATTGCAACCAGTGTGAAAGTAATGGTCATTTCTACGTTCCGGGCAACCTAGGCTTCGCTCTAGGGCGTTGGCCCACCACATCCAACAGCTAGGGTCTAAGAAGTCAACGCCAGAAGCACAAAATACAAAATAAGTACAACAGTTTTTCCATCGTATAAAACGAATAATTGCAACCAGTATGAAAGTTATGGTCATTTCTATGTTCCGGGCAACCTACGCCTCACCCTAGGGCGTTGCTCCACCTGATCGAATAGTTAGAACCTAAGAAGTCAACGCCAGAAGCATAAAATACGATATATGTACAACGGTTTTACCATCGTATAAAATGAATGATCGCAAACAGTGTGAAGGTAATGGTCATTTCTACGTTCCGGGCAACCTAGGCTTCACTCTAGGGCGTTGCTCCACCAGATCGAATCGTTAGGGCCTAAGAAGTCAACGCCAGAAGCATAAAATACGATATATGTACAACTTTTTTTCCATTGTATAAAACGAGTAATTGAAACCAGTGTGAAAGTAATGGCCATTTCTACGTTTCGGGCATCCTAGACTTAACTCTGAGGCATTGCTCCACCAGATCGAATACATAGGGCCTTAGAAGTCAACGCCCGAAACATAAAATACAATAAAAATACAACAGTTTTTCCATCGTATAACGGGAATAATTGCAAAAATGTGAACGTGATGGTCATTTCCACGTTCCAGGCAACCTAGGCTTCACTCTAGGGCGTTGGTCCGCCAGATCCAATAGTTAGGGCCTAAAAGGCAACGCCAGAATCATAAAATACGATATATGTACAACAGTTTCACCATCGTATAAAATGAATAATCGCAAACAGTGTGAAGGTAATGGTCATTTCTACGTTCCGGGCAACCTAGGCTTCACTCTAGGGCGTTGCTCCACCACGTCGAATAGCCACGGCATTAGAATTCAACGCCTGAAGCATAAACTATAATATAAATACAACAGTTTTTCCATCGTATAACGGGAATAATAGCAACAAATGTGAACGTGATGGTCATTTCCACGTTCCGGGCAACCTAGGCTTCACTCTAGGGCGTTCCTCCACCAGATCCAATAGTTAGGGCCTAAGAAGTCAACGACAGAAGCATAAAATACACTAAAGGTACAACAGCTTTTCCATCGTATAACAGGAATAATTGCAACCAGAGTGAAGGTGATGGTCATGTCAACGTTCCGGGCAACCTAGGCTTCACCCTAGGGCGTTGCTCCACCAGATCGAATAGCTTAGGCCTTAGAAGTCAACGCCAGAAACATAAAATAGAATATAAATCCAACAGTTTTTCCATCCTATAACAGGAATAATTGCAACAAGCGTGAAGGTAATGGTCATTTCTACGTCCCGGGCAACCTAGGTTTTGCTCTAGGGCGTTGCTCCACCACATCGAATAGTTAGGGCCTTAGAAGTCAACGCCAGAAGCTCCAAATACAAAATAAATACAACAGTTTTTCTATCTTATAAAACGAATAATTGCAACCAGTCTGAAACATATGGTCATTTCTACGTTACGGGCAACCTAGGCTTCACTCTAGGGCGTTGATCCACCAGATCGAATAGCTACGGCCCTAGAAGTCAACGCCAGAAGCATAAAATAAAATAAAAATAGAGCAGTTATTCCATCGTATAACAGGAATAATTACAACCAGTGTGAAAGAAATGGGCATTTCTACGTTCCGTGCAACCTAGACTTCACTCTAGGGCGTTGCTCCACCAGGTCGTATAGCTAGGGCCTTAGAAGTCAACGCCCGAAACAAAAAATACTATAAAAATACAACAGTTTTTCCATCGCATAACGGGAATAATTGCAACAAATGTGAACGTGGGGGTCATTTCTACGTTCCGGGCAACCTAGGCTTCACCCTAGGGCGTTGCTCCACCAGATCGAATAGCTAGGTTCTTAGAAGTCAACGCCAGGAGCATAAAATAAAATAAAAATAGAGCAGTTCTTCCATCGTATAACAGGAATAATTACAAGCAGTGTGAAAGAAATGGGCATTTCTACGTTTCGTGCAACCTAGACTTCACTCTAACGCGTTGCTCCACCAGGTCGAATAGTTGGGGCCTTAGAAAACAACTCCAGACGCATAAAATACAATAAAAATACAACAGTTTTACCATCGTATAACTGGCATAATTGCAACCAGTGTGCAAGATATGGTCATTACTACGTTCCGGGCAACCTAGGCTTCACTCTAGGGCGTTGGTCCACCACAACCAATAGTTAGGGCTTAAGCAGTCAATGCCAGAAGCACCAAATACAAAATAAATACAACAGTTTTTCCATCGTATAACAGGAATAATAGCAACCAGTGTGAAGGTGATGGTCAATTCTACGTTCCGGGAAACCTACGCTTCACTCTAGGGCGTTGTTCTTCCAGATCGACTAGCTAGGGCCTAGGAAGTCTACACCAGAAGCATAAAATACAATATAAATACAACAGTTTTTCCATCGTATAACAGGATTAATTGCAACCAGAGTGAAGGTGATGGTCATTTCTAAGTTCCGTGCAACCTAGGCTTCACTCTAGAGCGTTGCTCTACCAGATCGAATAGCTAGGACCTTAGAAGTCAACGCCAGAAGCACAAAATAAAATAAAAATACAACATATATTCCATCGTATAACAGGAATAATTACAACCAGTGTGATAGTAATGGGCATTTCTACTTTCGGGCAACCTAGGCTTCACTCTAGGGCGTTTCTCCACCACATCGAATATCTACGGCCCTAGAAGTCAACGTCTGAAGCATAAAATATAATATAAATACAACAGTTTTTCCATCGTATAACAGGAATAATTGCAACCAGTGTGAAAGTGATGGGCATTTCTACGTTCCTGGGCAACCTAGGCTTCACTCTAGGGCTTTGCTCCACCAGGTCGAATAGTTAGGGCCTTAGAAGTCAACGCCAGAAGCATAAAATACAATACAAATACAACAGCTTTTCCACCGTATAACAGGAATAATTGCAACCAGTGTGAAAGGTATGGTCACTTCTACGTTCCGGGCAACCTAGGCTTCACTCTAAGGCGTTGCTCCACCACATCGAATAGCTGCGGCCTTAGAAGTCAACGCCAGAAGCATAAAATACAATATAAATACAACAGTTTTTCAATCGTATAACAGGAATAATTGCAAACAGTGTGAAAGATTTTGTCATTTCTACGTTGCGGGCATCCTAGGCTTCACTCTAGGGCATTGCTCCACCACATCGAATAGCTGCGGCCTTAGAAGTCAACGCCATAACTCTAAAAAACAATATAAATACAACAGTTTTTCCATTGTATAAAATGAATAATTGCAAACAGTGTGGAGGTAATGGTCATTTCTACTTTCCGGGCAACCTAGGTTTCACTCTAGGGCGTTTCTCCACCACATCGAATAGCTACGGCCTTAGAAGTCAACGTCTGAAGCATAAAATATAATATAAATACAACAGTTTTTCCATCGTATAACAGGAATAATTGCAACCAGTGTGTAAGTACAGGTCATTTCTACGTTCCGGGCAACCTAGGCTTCTCTCTAGTGCGTTGCTCCACCAGATCGAATAGCTAGGTCCTTAGAAGTCAACGCCAGGAGCATAAAATAAAATAAAAATAGAGCAGTTCTTCCATCGCATAACAGGAATAATTACAAGCAGTGTGAAAGAAATGGGCATTTCTGCGTTTCGTGCAACCTAGACTTCACTCTAACGCGTTGCTCCACCAGGTCGAATAGTTGGGGCCTTAGAAAACAACTCCAGACGCATAAAATACAATAAAAATACAACAGTTTTACCATCGTATAACTGGCATAATTGCAACCAGTGTGCAAGATATGGTCATTACTACGTTCCGGGCAACCTAGGCTTCACTCTAGGGCGTTGGTCCACCACAACCAATAGTTAGGGCTTAAGCAGTCAATGCCAGAAGCACCAAATACAAAATAAATACAACAGTTATTCAATCGTATAAAACGTATAATTGCAACCAGTGTGATAGTAATGGTCATTTCTACGTTCCGGGCAACCTCGGCTTCACCCTAGGGCCTTGCTCCACCAGATCGAATAGCTAGGGACTTAGAAGTCAACGCCAGAAGCATAAAATAAAATAAAAATACAACAGTTTTTCCATCGTATAAAACGAATAATTGCAACCAGTATGAATGTTATGGCCATTTCTACGTTCCGAGCAACCTAGGCTTCACTCTAGGGCGTTGGTCCACCAGATCCAATAGTTAGGGCATAAGAAGTCAACGCCAGGAGCACCAAATACAAAATAAATGCACCAGTTTTACCATCGTATAAAACGAATAATTGCAACCACTGTGCAATTAATGGTCATTTCTACGATCCGGGCGACCTAGGCATCACTCTAGGGCGTTGCTCCTCCACATCGAATAGCTACGGCCTTAGAAGTCAACGCCAGAGTGTTAAAATACAATACAAATGCAACAGCTTTTCCATCGTATAAAACTAATAATTGCAATCAGTATGAAAGTTATGGTCATTTCTACGTTCCGGGCAACCTAGGCTTCACCCTAGGGCGTTGCTCCACCAGATCCAATAGTTAGGAACTAAGAAGTTAACTCCAGAAGCATATAATACAAAATAGATACAACAGTTTCTCCATCGTATAACAGGAATAATTGCAACCATTGTGAAACTGAAGGTCATTTCTACGTTCCGGGCGGCCTAGGCTTCACCCTAGGGCGTTGTTCCACCAGATCGAATAGTTAGGGCCTAAGGTGACTACGCCAGAAGTATAAAATACAATATAAATACAACAGCTTTTCCATCGTATAACAGGATTAATTGCAACCAGTATGAAAGTTATGGTCATTTCCACGTTCCGAGCAACATAGGCTTCACTCTAGGGCGGTGCTCCACCACATCGAATAGTTAGGGCCTTAGAAGTCAGTGCCAGATGCATAAAATACAATATAAATACAACAGTCTTTCCGCTGTATAATATGACTAATTGCAAACAGTGTGGAAGTAATGGTCATTTCTACGTTCCGGGCAACCTAGGCTTCAATCTAGGGCGTTGCTCCACCACATCGAATAGCTACGGCCTTTGAAGTCAACCTCATAACTATAAAATACAATATAAATACAACAGTTTTTCCCTTCTATAACAGGAATAATTGCAACCAGTGTGAAAGAAATGGGCATTTCTACGTTCCGTGCAGCCTAGACTTCACTCTAGGGCGTTGCTCCACCAGATCGAATAGTTGGGGCCTTAGAAGTCAATGCCAGAAGCATAAAATACTATATAAATACAACAGTCTTTCCACTGTATAATATGAGTAATTGCAAACAGTGTGGAAGTAATGGTCATTTCTACGTTCCGGGCAACCTAGGCTTCACTCTAGGGCGTTGCTCCACCACGTCGAATAGCCACGGCATTAGAATTCAACGCCTGAAGCATAAACTATAATATAAATACAACAGTTTTCCCATCGTATAACAGGAATAATTGCAACCAGAGTGAAGGTGATGGCCATTTCTGCGTTCCGGGCAACCTAGGCTTCACTCTAGGGCGTTGCTCCACCAGATCGAATAGCTAGGGCCTTAGGAGTCAACGCCCGAAACATAAAATACAATAAAAATACAACAGTTTTTCCATCGTATAACGGGAATAATTGCAACAAATGTGAACGTGATGGTCATTTCCACGTTCCGGGCAACCTAGGCTTCACTCTAGGGAGTTGCTCCACCAGATCGAATAGCTAGGGCCTTAGAAGTCAACGCCACAAGCATAAAATAAAATATAAATACAACAGTTATTCCATCGTATAACAGGAATAATTACAACCAGTGTGAAAGTAATGGGCATTTCTACGTTCCGTGCAACCTAGGCTTGACTCTAGGGCGTTGCTCCACCAGGTCGAATAGGCAGGGCCGTAGAAAACAACTACAGACGCATAAAACACAAGAAAAATACAACAGTTCTTTCATCGTATAACAGGAACAATTGCAACATGCCTGAAGGTAATGGTCATTTCTACGTTCCGGGAAATCTAGGCTTCTCTCTAGGGCGTTGCTCCACCAGATCGAATAGTTAGAGCCTAAGAAGTCAACGCCAGAAGCATAAAATAGAATAGGGATACAACAGTTTTTCCATCGTATAACAGGAATAATTGCAACCAGTGTGAAAGATATGGTCATTTCTACGATCAGGGCAACCTAGGCTTCACTCTAGGCGTTGCTCCACCAGATCCAATAGTTACGGCCTAAGAAGTCAACGCCTGAAGCATAAAATACAATATAAATACAACAGTTTTTCCATCGTATAAAACGAATAATTGCAACCAGTATGAAAGTTATGGTCATTTCCACGTTCCGAGCAACCTAGGCTTCACTCTAGGGCGTTGGTCCACCAGATCGATTAGTTAGGGACTAAGAAGTCAACGCCAGAAGCATAAAATACGATATATGTACAACAGTTTTTCCATCGTATAAAATGAATAATTGCAACAAATGTGAACGTGATGGTCATTTCCACGTTCCGGGCAACCTAGGCTTCACTCTAGGGCGTTGGTCCGCCGGATCCAATAGTTAGGGCCTAAGAAGTCAACGCCCGAAACTTAAAATACAATAAAAATACAACAGTTTTTCCATCGTATAACGGGAATAATTGCAACAAATGTGAACGTGATGGTCATTTCCACGTTTCGGGCAACCTAGGCTTGACTCTAGGGCGTTGGTCCGCCAGATCCAATAGTTAGGGCTTAAGACGTCAACGCCAGAAGCACCTAATACAAAATAAATACAACAGTTTTTCCATCGTATAAAACGACTAATTGCAACCAGTGTGAAAGTAATGGTCATTTCTACGTTCCGGGCAACCTAGGCTTCACTCTAGGGCGTTGATCCACCAGATCGAATAGCTACGGCCTTAGAAGTCAACGCCAGAAACATAAAATACAATATAAATCCAACAGTTTTTCCATCCTATAACAGGAATAATTGCAACAAGCGTAAAGGTAATGGTCATTTCTACGTTCCGGGCAAACTAGCTTTTGCTCTAGGGCGTTGCTCCACCACATCGGATAGTCAGGGCCTTAGAGGTCAACGCCTGAAGCATGAAATACAATAAAAATACATCATTTTTTTCATCGTGTAACAGGTATAATTGCAACCAGTCTGAAAGATATGATCATTTCTACGTTCCGGGCAACCTAGGCTTCACTCAAGGGCGTTTTTCCACCACATCCAACAGTTAGCGCCTAAGAAGTCAACGCCAGAAGCACCAAATACAAAATAAATACAACAGTCTTTCCATCCTATATAACGAATAATTGCAACCAGTATGAAAGTTATGGTCATTTCTACGTTACGGGCAACCCAGGCTTCACCCTAGGGCGTTGCTCCACCTGAACGAATAGTTAGGGCCTAAAAGGCAACGCCAGAATCATAAAATACGATATATGTACAACAGTTTCACCATCGTATAAAATGAATAATCGCAAACACTGTGAAGGTAATGGTCATTTCTACGTTTCGGGCGACCTAGGCTCCAGTCTGGGGCGTTGCTCCACCAGATCGAATAGTTAGGGCCTCAGAAGTCAAAGCCAGACGCAGAAAATACAATATAAGTACAACAGTTTTTCCATCGTATAACGGGAATAATTGCAACAAATGTGAACGTGATGGTCATTTCCACGTTCCGGGCAACCTAGGCTTTGCTCTAAGGCGTTGCTCCAGAACATCGAATAGTTAGGGCCTCAGAAGTCAACGCCTGAAGCATAAAATACAATAAAAAGACAACATTTTTTTCGTCGTATAACAGGAATAATTGCAACCAGTGTGAAAGTGATGGTCATTTCTGCGTTCCAGGCCCCATAGGCTTCACTCTTGGACGTTGCCCCACCAGATCGGATAGCTAGGACCTCAGAAGTCAAAGCCAGACGCAGAAAATACAATATAAATACAACAGTTTTTCCATCGTACAAAACGAATAATTGCAATCCGTATGAAAATTATGGTCATTTCTACGTTCCGGGCAACCTAGGCTTCACTCTAGGGCGTTGGTCCACCAGATCCAATAGTTAGGGCCTAAGAAGTCAACGCCAGGAGCACAAAATGCAAAATAAATACAACAGTTTCTCCATCGTATAAAACGAATAATTGCAACCAGTGTGCAAGTAATGGTCATTTCTACGATCCGGGAGACCTAGGCATCACTCCAGGGCGTGGCTCCACCTGATCGAATAGTTAGAACCTAAGAAGTCAACGCCAGGAGCATAAAATACGATATATGTACAACAGTGTTACCGTCGTATAAAATGAATAATCGCAAACAGTGTGAAGGTAATGGTCATTTCTACGTTCCGGACAACCTAGGCTTCACTCTAGGGCGTTGCTCCACCAGATCGAATAGTTAGGGCCTAGGAAGTCAACTCCAGAAGCATAAAATACAATATAAATACAACAGTTTTTCCCTTCTATAACAGGAATAATTGCAACCAGTGTGAAAGCTATGGCGATTTCTACGTTCCGGGCAACCTAGGCTTCACTCTAGGGCGTTGGTACACCAGATCCAATAGTTAGGGCCCAAGAAGTCAACACCAGGAGCACCAAATACAAAATAAATACAACAGTTTTCCATCGTATAAAACGAATAAGTGCAACCAGTGTGCAAGTAATGGTCATTTCTACGATCCGGGCGACCTAGGCATCACTCTAGGGCGTTGTTCCACCAGAGCGAATAGTTAGGGCCTAAGATGTCAACGCCTGAAGTGTAAAATACAATATAAATACGACAGTTTTTCCATCGTATGAAACGAATAATTGCTACCAGTATGAATGTTATGGTCATTTCTACGTTACGGGCAACCTAGGCTTCACCCTAGGGCGTTGCTGCACCAGATAGAATAGTTAGGGCCTAAGAAGTCAACGCCAGAAGCATAAAATACGATATACGTACAACAGTTACTCCATCGTATAACATGAATAATTGCAACCAGTGTGAATGTGATGATCATTTCTACGTTCCGGTCAACCTATGCTCCAGTCTAGGGCGTGGTTCCCCCATATCGAATAGTTAGGGCCTAAGAAGCCTACGCCAGAAGCATAAAATACAATATAAATACAACAGTTTTTCCATCTTATAAAACGAATAATTGAAACCAGTGTGAACGCAATGGCCATTTCTACGTTCCGGGGATCCTAGACTTAACTCTGAGGCATTGCTCCACCAGATCGAAATTAGAGCCTTAGAAGTCAACGCCAGGAGCATAGAGTACAACAAAGATCCAACAGTTTGTCCATCGTATAATAGGAATAATAGCAACCAGTGTGAAGGTAATGGTCATTTCTACGTTCCGGGCAACCTAGGCTTCACCCTAGGGCGTTGCTCCAGCAGATCCAATAGTTAGGACCTCAGAAGTCAACGCCCGGAGCATAAAATACAATAAAAATACCACAGTTTTTCCATCGTATAACAGGAATAATTGAAACCAGAGTGAAGGTGATGGTCATTTCTAAGTTCCGGGCAACCTAGGCTTCACTCTAGAGCGTTGGACCACCAGGTCGAATAGTTAGGGCCTTAGAAAACAACTCCAGACGCATAAAATACAATATAAGTACAACAGTTTTTCCACGGTATAAAACGAATAATTGCAACCAGTATGAAAGTTATGGTCATTTCTACGTTCCTGGCAACCTAGGCTTCACGTTAGGGCGTTGCTCCACCAGATCCAATTGTTAGGACCTAAGAAGTCAGCGCCAGAAGCATAAAGTAAAATATAAATCCAACTGTAATTCCATCGCATAACAGGAATAATTACAACCAGTATGAAAGTTATGGTCATTTCTACGTTCCGGGCAACCTGGGCTTCACCGGAGGGCGTTGCTCCACCAGATCCAATAGTTAGGACCTAAGAAGTCAACGCCAGAAGCATAAAATACAAAATGGTTACAAGAGTTTTTCCATCGTATAACAGGAATAATTGCAACCAGCGTGAAGGTGATGGCTATTTCTACGTTCCGGGCAAGCTAGGCTTCACTCTAGGGCGTTGTTCCACCAGATCGAATAGCTAGGGCCTAAGAAGTCAACGCCAGAAGCATAAACTGCAATATAAATACAACAGTTATTCCCTTGTATAACAGGAATAATTGCAACCAGTGTGAAAGTAATGGTCATTTCTACGTTCCGGGCTACCTAGGTTTCGCTCTAGGGCGTTGCTCCACCACATCGAATAGCTAGGGCCTTTGAAATCAACTCCAGACGCATAAAATACATTAAAAATACAGCAGTTTTTTCATCGTATAACAGGAATAATTGCAACCAGTGTGAAAGTACAGGTCATTTCTACGTTCCGGGCAACCTAGGCTTCGCTCAAGGGCGTTGCTCCACTAGATCGAATAGCAAGGGACTTAGAAGTCAACGCCAGAAGCATAAAAAATAATAAAAATACAACAGTTTTTCTATTGTATAAAATGTATAATTGCAAGCAATGTGAAGGTAACGGTCACTTCTACGTTCCGAGCAACCTAGGCTTCACTCTAGAGCGTTGGACCACCAGGTCGAATAGTTAGGGCCTTAGAAAACAACTCCAGACGCATAAAATACAATATAAGTACAACAGTTTTTCCACGGTATAAAACGAATTATTGCAACCACTATGAAAGTTATGGTCATTTCTACGTTCCTGGCAACCTAGGCTTCACCCTAGGGCGTTGCTCCACCAGATAGAATAGTTAGGGACTTAGAATTCGACGCCAGAAGCATAAAATGCAACATAAGTACAACAGTTTTTCCATCGTATAACAGGAATAATTGCAGACAGTGTGAAAGTACAGGTCATTACTACGTTCCGGGCAACCTAGACTACGCTCAAGGGCGTTGCTCCACCAGATCGAATAGCAAGGGACTTAGAAGTCAACGCCAGAAGCATAAAATATAATAAAAATACAACAGTTTTTCCATCGTACAAAATGCATAATTGCAAGCAATGTGAAGGCAACTGTCATTTCTACGTTCCGGGCAACCTAGGCTTCACTCTAGAGCGTTGCTCCACCAGATCGAATAGTTAGGGCCTTAGAAGTTAACGCCTGAAGAATAAGATACAAAATAAATAGAACAGTTTTTCCATTGTACAAAACGAATAATTGCAACCAGTGTGAAAGTTATGGTCCTTTCTACGTTCCGGGCAACCTAGGCTTCACCCTAGGGCGTTGCTCCACCAGATCCAATAGTTAGGACCTAAGAAGTCAACGCCAGAGGCATAAAATACAAAATAGATACTACAGTTTTTCCACCATATAACAGGAATAATTGCAACCAGTGTGAAAGTGATGGTCATTTCTACGTTCCGGGCAACCTAGGCTTCACTCTAGGGCGTTGCTCCACCTGATCGAATAGCTAGGGACTTAGAAGTCAACGCCAGAAGCATAAAATAAAATAAAAATACAACATTTTTTCCATCGTATAAAACGAATAATTGCAACCACTATGAATGCTATGGTCATTTCTACGTTCCGGGCAACCTAGGCTTCACTCTAGGGCGTTGGTCCACCAGATCCAATAGTTAGGGCCTAAGAAGTCAACGCCAGGAGCACGAAGTACAAAATAAATACCACAGTTTTTCCATCGTATAACAGGAATAATTGAAACCAGAGTGAAGGTGATGGTCATTTCTAAGTTCCGGGCAACCTAGGCTTCACTCTAGAGCGTTGGACCACCAGGTCGAATAGTTAGGGCCTTAGAAAACAATTCCAGACGCATAAAATACAATACAAGTACAACAGTTTTTCCACGGTATAAAACGAATAATTGCAACCAGTATGAAAGTTATGGTCATTTCTACGCTCCTGGCAACCTAGGCTTCACCCTAGGGCGTTGCTGCACCAGATAGCATAGTTAGGGCCTAAGAAGTGAACGCCAGAAGCATAAAATACGATATACGTACAACAGTTACTCCATCGTATAACATGAATAATTGCAACCAGTGTGAATGTGATGATCATTTCTACGTTCCGGGCAACCTAGGCTTCACTCTAGGGCGGTGCTCCACCAGATCGAATCGTTAGGGCCTAAGAACTCAACGCCAGAAGCATAAAATACGATATATGTACAGCAGTTTTTCCATCGTATAAAACGAATAATAGCAACCAGTGTGAAAGTAATGGCCATTTCTACGTTGCGGGCATCCTAGACTTAACTCTGTGGCATTGCTCCACCAGATCGAATACATAGGGCCTTAGAAGTCAACGCCAGAAGCATAAAATACAATCAAAATCCAACAGTTTGTCCGTCGTATAACGGAATAATTGAAACAAGCGTGAAGGTAACGGTGATTTCTACGTTCCTGGCGTCCTAGACTCAACTCTGAGGCATTGCTCCACCTGATCGAATACATAGGGCCTTAGAAGTCAACGCCAGAAGTATGAAGTACTATCAAAGTCCAACAGTTTGTCCATCGTATAGCATGTATAATTGCAACCAGAGTGAAAGTAATGGTCATTTCTACGTTTCGGGCGACCTAGGCTCCAGTCTGGGGCGTTGCTCCACCAGATCGAATAGTTAGGGCCTCAGAAGTCAAAGCCAGACGCAGAAAATACAATATAAATACAACAGTTTGTCCATCGTATAACGGGAATAATTGCAACAAATGTGAACGTGATGGTCATTTCCACGTTCCGGGCAACCTAGGCTTTGCTCTAAGGCGTTGCTCCAGAACATCGAATAGTTAGGGCCTCAGAAGTCAACGCCAGAAGCATAAAATATAATAAAAATACAACAGTTTTTCCATCGTATAAAATGTATAATTGCAAGCAATGTGAAGGCAACTGTCATTTCTACGTTCCGGGCAACCTAGGCTTCACTCTAGAGCGTTGCTCCACCAAATCGAATAGTTAGGGCCTTAGAAGTTAACGCCCGAAGCATAAAATACAAAATAGATAGAACAGTTTTTCCATTGTACAAAACGAATAATTGCAACCAGTGTGAAAGTTATGGTCCTTTCTACGTTCCGGGCAACCTAGGCTTCACTCCAGGGCGTTGTTCCACCAGGTCGAATGGTTAGGGCATATGAAGTCAACGCCAGGAGCACCAAATACAAAATAAATACAACAGTCTTTCCACCGTATAAAACGAATAATTGCAACCAGTGTGTAAGATATGGACATTACTACGTTCCGGGCAACCTAGGCTTCTCTCTAGGGCATTGCTCCACCAGATCGAATAGCTATGGCCTTAGAAGTCAACGCAAGAAGCATTAAATACAACATAAATACAACAGCTTTTCCACCGTATAACAGGAATAATTGCAACCAGTGTGAAAGTAATGGTCATTTCTACGTTCCGGGCTACCTAGGTTTCGCTCTAGGGCGTTGCTCCACCACATCGAATAGCTAGGGCCTTTGAAATCAACTCCAGACGCATAAAATACAATAAAAATACAGCAGTTTTTTCATCGTATAACAGGAATAATTGCAACCAGTGTGAAAATACAGGTCATTTCTACGTTCCGGGCAACCTAGGCTTCGCTCAAGGGCGTTGCTCCACCAGATCGAATAGAAAGGGACTTAGAAGTCAACGCCAGAAGCATAAAAAATAATAAAAATACAACAGTTTTTCCATCGTATAAAATGTATAATTGCAAGCAATGTGAATTTAACGGTCACTTCTACGTTCCGGGCAACCTACGCTTCACTCTAGTGCGTTGGACCACCAGGTCGAATAGTTAGGGCCTTAGAAAACAACTCCAGACGCATAAAATACAATATAAGTACAACAGTTTTTCCACGGTATAAAATGAATAATTGCAACCAGTATGAAAGTTATGGTCATTTCTACGTTCCTGGCAACCTAGGCTTCACCCTAGGGCGTTGCTCCACCAGATCCAATTGTTAGGACCTAAGAAGTCAGCGCCAGAAGCATAAAGTAAAATATAAATCCAACTGTAATTCCATCGTATAACATGAATATTTACAACCAGTATGAAAGTTATGGTCATTTCTACGTTCCGGGCAACCTGGGCTTCACCGGAGGGCGTTGCTCCACCAGATCCAATAGTTATGACCTAAGAAGTCAACGCCAGAAGCATAAAATACAAAATGGATACAACAGTTTTTCCATCGTATAACAGAAATAATTGCAACCAGTGTGAAGGTGATGGTTATTTCTACGTTCCGGGCAACCTAGACTTCACTCCAGGGCGTTGTTCCACCAGATCGGAAAGCTAGGGCCTAAGAAGTCAACGCCAGAAGCATAAACTGCAATATAAATACAACAGTTATTACCTTGTATAACAGGAATAATTGCAACCAGTGTGAAAGTAATGGTCATTTCTACGTTCCGGGCTACCTAGGTTTCGCTCTAGGGCGCTGCTCCACCAGATCGAATATTTGGGGCCTTAGAAGTCAACGCCCGATGCATAAATTCAAAATAAAGAGAACAGTTTTTCCATTGTATAAAACGAATAATTGCAACCAGTGTGAAAGTTATGTTCATTTCTACGTTCCGGGCAACCTAGGCTTCACTCTAGGACGTAGTTACACCAGATCGAATAGTTAGGGCCTAAGAAGTCAACGCCAGGAGCACCAAATACAAAATAAATACAAAAGTTTTTCCACGGTATAAAAAGAATAATTTCAACCAGTATGAAAGTTATGGTCATTTCTACGTTCCGGGCAACCTAGGCTTCACCCTAGTGCGTTGCTCCACCAGATCGAATAGTTAGGTCCTAAGAAGTCAACGCCAGAAGCAAAAAATACGATATATGTACAACAGCTTTTCCATCGTATCAAACGAATAAGTGCAACCAGTGTGAAAGCAATGGCCATTTCTACGTTCCGGGCATTCTAGACTTAACTCTAGGGCGTTGCACTACCAGATCGAATAGCTACGGCCTTAGAAGTCAACGCCCGAAGCATAAAATACAATAAAAATACAACAGTTTTCCCATCGTATAACAGGAATAATAGCAACCAGAGTGAAGGTGATGGTCACTTCTAAGTTGCGGGCAACCTAGGCTTCACTCTAGAGCGTTGCACTACCAGATCGAATAGTTAGGACCTAAGAAGTCAACGCCAGAGTCATAAAATACAAAATGGATACAACAGTTTTTCCATCGTATAACAGGAATAATTGCAACCAGTGTGAAAGCGATCGTCATTTCTACGTTCCGGGCAACCTAGGCTTCACACTAGGGCGATGTTCCACCAGATCGAATAGCTAGGGCCTAAAAAGTCAACGCCAGAAGCATAAACTGCAATATAAATACAACAGTTATTCCCTTCTATAACAGGAATAATTGCAACCAGTGTGAAAGGTATGGTCATTTCTACGTTCCGGGCAACCTAGGCTTCACTCTAGGGCATTGCTCCACCACATCGAATAGCTACGGCCTTTGAAGTCAACGCCATAACTATAAAATACAATATAAATACAACACTCTTTCGATCGTATAAAACGAATAATTGCAATCAGTATGAAGGTTATGGTCATTTCTACGTTGCGGGCAATCTAGGCTTCTCTCTAGGGCGTTGCTCGAACAGATCGAATAGTTAGGACCTAAGAAGTCAACGCCAGAAGCATAAACTGCAATATAAATACAACAGTTATTCCCTTCTATAACAGGAATAATTGCAACCAGTGTGAACGGTATGGTCATTTCTACGTTCCGGGCAACCTAGGCTTCTCTCTAGGGCGTTGCTCCACCAGATCGAATAGTTAGGGCCTAAGAAGTCGACGCCAGAAGCATAAAGTACAATAGAAATACAACAGTTTTTCCATCGTATAACAGGAATAATTACAACCAGTATGAAAGTTATGGTCACTTCTACGTTCCGGGCAACCTGGGTTTCACCAGAGGGCGTTGCTCGACCACATCGAATAGCTACGGCCTTAGAAGTCAATGCCAGACGCATAAAATACAATATAAATACAATAGTTTTTCCATCGTATAACAGGAATAATTGCAACCAGTGTGAAAGTGATGGTCATTTCTACGTTCCGGTCAACCTATGCTTCAGTCTAGGGCGTGATTCCCCCATATCGAATAGTTAGGGCCTAAGAAGCCTACGCCAGAAGCATAAAATACAATAAAAATGCAAAAGTTTTTCCATCGAATATGATGCACGTTTGCAAACAGTGTGAAAGTAACGGTCATTTCTACGTTCCAGGAAACCTAGGCTTCACTCTAGGGCGTTGCTCCACCAGATCGAATAGTTAGGGACTTAGAATTCGACGCCAGAAGCATAAAATACAACTTAAGTACAACAGTTTTTCCATCGTATAACAGGAATAATTGCAACCAGTGTGAAAGTGATGGTCATTTCTACGTTCCGGTCAACCTATGCTTCAGTCTAGGGCGTGGTTCCCCCATATCGAATAGTTAGGGCCTAAGAAGCCTACGCCAGAAGCATAAAATACAATATAACTACAACAGTTTTTCCATCTTATAAAATGAATAATTGAAACCAGTGCGAACGCAATGGCCATTTCTACGTTCCGGGGATCCTAGACTTAACACTGAGGCATTGCTCCACCAGATCGAAATTAGGGCCTTAGGAGTCAACGCCAGAAGCATAGAGTACAACAAAGATCCAACAGTTTGTCCATCGTATAATAGGAATAATAGCAACCAGTGTGAAGGTAATGGTCATTTCTACGTTCCGGGCAACCTAGGCTTCACCCTAGGGCGTTGCTCCAGCAGATCCAATAGTTAGGACCTCAGAAGTCAACGCCCGGAGTATAAAATACAGTAAAAATACCACAGTTTTTCCATCGTATAACAGGAATAATTGAAACCAGAGTGAAGGTGATGGTCACTTCTAAGTTACGGGCAACCTAGGCTTCACTCTAGAGCGTTGGACCACCAGGTCGAATAGCTAGGGCCTTAGAAAACAACTACAGACGCATAAAATACAATATAAGTACAACAGTTTTTCCACGGTATAAAACGAATAATTGCAACCAGTATGAAAGTTATGGTCATTTCTACGTTCCGGGCAACCTAGGCTTCACCCTAGGGCGCTGCTCCACCATATCGAATAGTTAGGTCCTAAGAAGGCAACGCCAGAAGCAAAAAATACGATATATGTACAACAGCTTTTCCATCGTATGAAACGAATAAGTGCAACCAGTGTGAAAGCAATGGCCATTTCTACGTTCCGGGCAACCTAGGCTTCACTCTAGGGCATTGCTCCACCATATCGAATAGTTAGGTCCTAAGAAGTCAACGCCATAACTATAAAATACAATATAAATACAACAGTTTTTCCACTGTATAATATGAATAATTGCAGACAGTGTGGAAGTAATGGTTATTTCTACGTTCCGGGCAACCTAGGCTTCACTCTAGGGCGTTGCTACTCCACATCGAATAGCTACGGCCTTAGAAGTTAACGCAGGAAGCATAAAATACAATGTAAATACTACAGCTTTTCCATCGTATATAAGGTTTATTTGCAAACAGTGTGAAAGTAATGGTCATTTCTACGTTCCGGGCAACCTAGTTTTCGCTCCAGGGCGTTGCTCCACGAGATCGAATAGTTAGGGACTTAGAATTCAACGTCAGAAGCATAAAATACAATAAAAATGCCACAGTTTTTCCGTCGTATAACCGGAATAACTGCAACCAGGGTGAAAGTACTGGTCATCTCTACGTTCCGGGCAACCTAGGCTTCACTCCAGGGCGTTGTTCCACCAGATCGAATAGTTAGGGCATAAGAAGTCAACGCCAGAAGCATCAAAAACAATAAAAATACAACAGCTTTTCCATCGTATAGCATGAATAATTGTAACGAGAGTGAATGTAAAGGTCATTTCTACGTTTCGGGCAACCTGGGCTTCATTCTAGGGCGTTGGTCCACCAGATCCAATAGTTAGGGCCTAAGAAGTCAACGCCAGAAGCACCAAATGCAAAATAAGTACAACAGTTTTTCCATCGTATAAAATGAATAATTGCAGCCAGTGTGAAAGTAGTGGTCATTTCTACGTTTCGGGCAACATAGGCTTCACTCTTGGACGATGCCTCACGCGATTGAATAGCCAGGACCTTAGAAGTCAACGCCAGAAGCATAAAATACAGTATAAATGCAACAGTTATTCCATTGTATGAAATGAATAATTGCAAACAGTGTGAAAGTAATGGTCATTTCGACGTTCCGGGCAACCCAGGCTTTGCTCGAGGGCGTTGCTCCTCCAGGTCGAATAGCTAGGGCATTAGAAGTCAACTCCTGCAGCATAAAATACGATAAAAATACAACAGTTTTTCCATCGTATAGCAGGAATAATTGCAACAAGTGTGAAGGTAATGGTCATTTCTACGTTCCGGGCAAGCTAGGCTTCACTCTAGGTCGTTGCTCCACCAGATCGAATAGCTAGGGCCTTAGAAGTCAACGCCGAAACATAAAATACAATAAAAATACAACAGTTTTTCCTTCGTATAGCAGGAATAATTGCAACAAGCGTGAAGGTAATGGTCATTTCTACGTCCCGGGCAACATAGGCTTCACTCCTGGACGTTGTCCCACCAGATCGACTAGATAGGACCTTAGAAGTCAAAGCCAGAAGCAAAAAATTCAATAAAAATGCAACAGTTTTTCCATCGTATAGCATGAATAATTGCAACCAGTGTTAAACTGATTGGCATTTCTACGTTCCGGGCAACCTAGGCTTATCTTTAGGGAGTTGCTCCACCAGATCGAATAGTTAGGGACTTAGAATTCAACGCCAGAAGCATAAAATACAATAAAAATACAACGGTTTTTTCAGCGTATGAAAAGCATAATTGCAACCAGTGTGAAAGTAATGGTCATTTCTACGTTTCGGGCAGCGTAGGCTTCACTCTAGGGCGTTGTTTCACCAGATCGAATAGCTAGGGCCGCAGAAGTCAACGCCCGAAACATGAAATACAATAAAAATACAACAGTATTTCCTTCGTGTAACAGGAATAATTGCAACAAGCGTGAAGGTGATGGACATTTCTACGTTCCGGGCAACCTAGGCTTCACTCTAGGCCGTTGCTCTACCAGATCGAATAGTTAGGGTCTAAGAAGTCAACGCCAGAAGCATAAAATACAATAAAAATCCAACATTTTGTCCATGGTATAACAGGAATAATTGCAACGAG
The DNA here is from genome assembly GCF_051401765.1 of Calliopsis andreniformis. Taxonomy (NCBI): domain Eukaryota; kingdom Metazoa; phylum Arthropoda; class Insecta; order Hymenoptera; family Andrenidae; genus Calliopsis; species Calliopsis andreniformis. Next base: position 31,467,909 of record NW_027480422.1, read on the forward strand.
TGTGAAAGTAATGGTCATTTCTACGTTCCGCGCAGCCTTGGCTTGACTCCAGGGCGTTGCTCCACCAGATCGAATAGTTAGGGACATTGAATACAACGCCAGAAGCCTAAAATAAAATAAAAATACAACAGCTTTTCCATCGTATAGCATGAATAATTGTAACGAGAGTGAATGTAATGGTCATTTCTACGTTTCGGGCAACATAGGCTTCACTGTTGGACGATGCCTCACGCGATTGAATAGCCAGGACCTTAGAAGTCAACGCCAGAAGCATAAAATACAGTATAAATGCAACAGTTATTCCATTGTATGAAATGAATAATTGCAAACAGTGTGAAAGTAATGGTCATTTCGACGTTCCGGGCAACCCAGGCTTTGCTCGAGGGCGTTGCTCGTCCAGGTCGAATAGCTAGGGCATTAGAAGTCAACTCCTGCAGCATAAAATACGATAAAAATACAACAGTTTTTCCATCGTATAGCAGGTATAATTGCAACAAGCGTGAAGGTAATGGTCATTTCTACGTCCCGGGCAACATAGGCTTCACTCCTGGACGTTGTCCCACCAGATCGACTAGCTAGGACCTTAGAAGTCAAAGCCAGAAGCAAAAAATTCAATAAAAATGCAACAGTTTTTCCATCGTATAGCATGAATAATTGCAACCAGTGTTAAACTGATTGGCATTTCTACGTTCCGGGCAACCTAGGCTTATCTTTAGGGAGTTGCTCCACCAGATCGAATAGTTAGGGACTTAGAATTCAACGCCAGAAGCATAAAATACAATAAAAATACAACAGTTTTTTCAGCGTATGAAAAGAATAATTGCAACCAGTGTGAAAGTAATGGTCATTTCTACGTTTCGGGCAGCGTAGGCTTCGCTCTAGGGCGTTGCTTCACCAGATCGAATAGCTAGGGCCGCAGAAGTCAACGCCCGAAACATGAAATACAATAAAAATACAACAGTATTTCCTTCGTATAACAGGAATAATTGCAACAAGCGTGAAGGTGATGGACATTTCTACGTTCCGGGCAACCTAGGCTTCACTCTAGGCCGTTGCTCTACCAGATCGAATAGTTAGGGTCTAAGAAGTCAACGCCAGAAGCATAAAATACAATAAAAATCCAACATTTTGTCCATGGTATAACAGGAATAATTGCAACGAGTGTGAAAGTAATGGTCATTTCTACGTTCCGCGCAGCCTTGGCTTGACTCCAGGGCGTTGCTCCACCAGATCGAATAGTTAGGGACATTGAATACAACGCCAGAAGCCTAAAATAAAATAAAAATACAACAGTTTATCCATCGTATAAAACGAATAATTGCAACCAGTATGAATGTTAGGGTCATTTTAACGTCCCGGGCAACCTAGGCTTCACTCTAGGGCGTTGGTTCACCAAATCCAATAGCTAGGGCCTAAGAAGTCAACGCCAGGAGCACCAAATACAAAATAAATACAACAGATTTTCCATCGTATAAAACGAATAATTGCAACCAGTATGAAAGCTATGGTCACTTCTACGTTCCGGGCAACCTAGGCTTCACTCTAGGGCGTTGCTCAACCACATCGAATAGCTACGGCCATAGAAGACAACGCCATAACTATAAAATACAATATAAATACAACAGTCTTTCTATCGTATAAAACGAATAATTGCACCCAGTCTGATAGTTATGGTCATTTCCACGTTCCGGGCAACCTAGGCTTCACCCTAGGGCGTTGCTCCACCAGGTCGAATAGTTAGGGCCTAAGAAGTCTACGCCAGAAGCATAAAATACAATATAAATACAACATTTTTTTCATCGTATAACAGGAATAATTGGAACCAGTGAGACAGTGATGGTCATTTCTACGTTCCGGGCAACCCAGGCTTCACACTAGGGCGTTGGTCCACCATATCCAATAGTTAGGGCCTAAGAAGTCAACGCCAGAAGCACCAACTACGAAATAAGTACAACAGTTTTTCATCGTATAAAACGAATAATTGCAACAAGTGTGAAAGTAATGGTCATTTCTGCGTTCCGGGCAACCTAGCCTTCACAGTATGGCGTTGTTCCATCAGATCAAATAGTTAGGACCTAAGAAGTCAACGCCAGAAGAATAAAATACGATATATGTACAACAGTTTTTCCATCGTATAGAACGAATAATTGCAACCAGTGTGAAAGTAATGGCCACTTCGACGTTCCAGGCAACCTAGTCTTCACTCTAGGGCGTTGCTCCACTACATCGAATAGCTACGGCCTTAGAAGACAACGCCTGAAGCATCAAATGCAAGAAAAGTACAACAGTTTTTTCATCGTATAACAGGAATAATTGCAACAAGCGTGAAGGTAATGGTCATTTCTACGTCCCGCGCAACATAGGCTTCACTCTTGGACGTTGCTCCAAGAGATCGAATAGCTAGGACCTTAGAAGTCAACGCCAGAAGCATAGAATACAATATAAATGCAACAGTTTTTCCATTGTATAAAATGAATAATGGTAACCAGAGTGAAAGTAATGGTCATTTCTACGATTCGGGCAACCTAGGCTTCACTCTAGGGCGTTGCTATACCAGATCAAAAAGCTAGGGCCTTAGAAGTCAACGCCCGAAACATAAAATACAATAAAAATACAGCAGTTTTTCCTTCGTATAACAGGAATAATTGCAACCAGCGTGAAGGTAATGGTCATTTCGACATCCCGGGCAACATAGGCTTGACTCTAGGGCATTGCTCCACCACATCGAATAGCTACGGCCTTTGAAGTTAACGCCAGAAGCATAAAATACAATTTAAATACTACAGCTTTTCCATCGTATATAAGGTTTATTTGCAAACAGTGTGAAAGTAATGGTCATTTCTACGTTCCGGGCAACCTAGTTTTCGCTCCTAGACGTTGCTCCACGAGATCGAATAGTTAGGGACTTAGAATTCAACGTCAGAAGCATAAAATACAATAAAAATGCCACAGTTTTTCCATCGTATAACCGGAATAACTGCAACCAGGGTGAAAGTACTGGTCATCTCTACGTTCCGGGCAACCTAGGCTTCACTCCAGGGCGTTGTTCCACCAGATCGAATAGTTAGGGCATAAGAAGTCAACGCCAGAAGCATCAAATACAATAAAAATACAACAGCTTTTCCATCGTATAGCATGAATAATTGTAACGAGAGCGAAAGTAAAGGTCATTTCTACGTTTCGGGCAACCTAGGCTTCATTCTAGGACGGTGGTCCACCAGATCCAATAGTTAGGGCCTAAGAAGTCAACGCCAGAAGCACCAAATGCAAAATAAGTACAACAGTTTTTCCATCGTATAAAATGAATAATTGCAGCCAGTGTGAAAGTAGTGGTCATTTCTACGTTTCGGGCAACATAGGCTTCACTCTTGGACGATGCCTCACGCGATTGAATAGCCAGGACCTTAGAAGTCAACGCCAGAAGCATAAAATACAGTATAAATGCAACAGTTATTCCATTGTATGAAATGAATAATTGCAAACAGTGTGAAAGTAATGGTCATTTCGACGTTCCGGGCAACCCAGGCTTTACTCCAGGGCGTTGCTCCTCCAGGTCGAATAGCTAGGGCATTAGAAGTCAACTCCTGCAGCATAAAATACGATAAAAATACAACAGTTTTTCCATCGTATAGCAGGAATAATTGCAACAAGTGTGAAGGTAATGGTCATTTCTACGTTCCGCGCAGCCTTGGCTTGACTCCAGGGCGTTGCTCCACCAGATCGAATAGTTAGGGACTTTGAATACAACGCCAGAAGCCTAAAATAAAATAAAAATACAACAGTTTTTCCATCGTATAAAACGAATAATTGCAACCAGTATGAATGTTATGGTCATTTTTACGTCCCGGGCAACCTAGGCTTCACTCTAGGGCGTTGGTCCACCAAATCCAATAGCTAGGGCCTAAGAACTCAACGCCAGGAGCACCAAATACAAAATAAATACAACAGATTTTCCATCGTATAAAACGAATAATTGCAACCAGTATGAAGGCTATGGTCACTTCTACGTTCCGGGCAACCTAGGCTTCACTCTAGGGCGTTGCTCAACCACATCGAATAGCTACGGCCATAGAAGACAACGCCATAACTATAAAATACAATATAAATACAACAGTCTTTCCATCGTATAAAACGAATAATTGCATCCAGTCTGATAGTTATGGTCATTTCTACGTTCCGGACAACCTAGGCTTCACCCTAGGGCGTTGCTCCACCAGGTCGAATAGTTAGGGCCTAAGAAGTCTACGCCAGAAGCATAAAATACAATATAAATACAACATTTTTTTCATCGTATAACAGGAATAATTGGAACCAGTGAGAAAGTGATGGTCATTTCTACGTTCCGGGCAACCCAGGCTTCACACTAGGGCGTTGGTCCACCATATCCAATAGTTAGAGCCTAAGAAGTCAACGCCAGAAGCACCAACTACGAAATAAGTACATCAGTTTTTCCATCGTATAAAACGAATAATTGCAACCAGTGTGAAAGTAATGGTCATTTCTGCGTTCCGGGCAACCTAGCCTTCACAGTATGGCGTTGTTCCATCAGATCAAATAGTTAGGACCTAAGAAGTCAACTCCAGAAGAATAAAATACGATATATGTACAACAGTTTTTCCATCGTATAGAACGAATAATTGCAACCAGTGTGAAAGTAATGGCCACTTCGACGTTCCAGGCAACCTAGTCTTCACTCTAGGGCGTTGCTCCACTACATCTAATAGCTACGGCCTTAGAAGTCAACGCCTGAAGCATAAAAGACAATAGAAATACAACAGTTTTTACATCGTGTAACAGGAATAATTGCAACAAGCTTGAAGGTAATGGTCATTTCTACGTTCCGGGCAACCTAGGCTTCACTCTAGGGCGTTGTTCCACCAGATCGAATAGTTAGGGCCTAAGAAGTCTACGCCAGAAGCATAAAATACAATAAAAATACAACAGCATTTCCATCGTATAAAATGAATGATTGCAAACAGTGTGAAAGTTATGGTCATTTCTACATTCCGGGCAACCTAGGCTTCACTATAGGGCGTTGCTCCACCAGATCGAATAGTTAGTGCCTTAGAAGTCAGCGCCCGAAGCATAAAATACAAGAGAGATGCAGCAGTTTTCAATCGTATAACAGGAATAATTGCAACCAGTGTGAAGGTGATGGTCATCACCACGTTCCGGGCAACCTAGGGTTCACTCTAGGGCATTGGTCCACCCGATCCAATAGTTAGGGCCTAAGAAGTCATCGACAGAAGCACCAAATACAAAATAAAAACAACAGTTTTTCCATCGTGTAAAACGAATAATTGCAACCTGAATGAATGTTATGGTCATTTCTACGTTCCGGGCAACCTAGGCTTCACCCTAGGGCGATGCTCCACCTGACCGAATAGTTAGGGCCTAAGAAGTCAACGCCAGAAGCATAAAATACGATATATGTACAACAGTTTTACCATCGTATAAAACGAATAATTGCAACCAGTGTGAAAGTAATGGTCATTCCTACGTTCCGGGCAACCTAGGCTTAACTTTAGGGCGTTGCTCCACCAGATCGAATAGTTAGGGACTTAGAATTCAACGCCAGAAGCATAAAATACAATGAAAATACAACAGTTCTTCCATCGTATAAAACGAATAATTGCAACCAGTGTGAAAGTAATGGTCATATCTACGATCCGGGCAACCTAGGCCTGACTCTAGGGCGTTGCTCCACCAGATCTAATAGGTAGGGCCATAGAAGCCAATGCCCGAAGCATAAAATACAATAAAAATACAACAGTCTTTCCATCGTGTAACAGGAGTAATTGCAACCAGTGTGAAGGTAGTGGTCTTTTCTACGTTCCGGGCAACCTAGGCCTCACTCTAGGTCGGTGCTCCACCAGATCAAATAGTTAGGGCCTAAGAAGTCAACGGCAGAAGCGTAAAATACAATATAAATGCTACAGCTTTTCCATCGTATATAATGTATATTTGCAAACAATGTGAAAGTAATGGTCATTTCTACGTTCCGGGCAACCTAGTCTCCACTCTAGGGCGTTGCTCCACGAGATCGAATAGTTTGGGACTTAGAATTCAACGCCAGGAGCATAAAATACAATAAAAATGCAACAGTCTTTCCATCGTGTAACAGGAATAACTGCAACTAGTGTGAAAGTACTGGTCATTTCTACGGTCGGTGTAACCCAGGCTTCACTCTAGGGCGTTGCTCCACCAGATCGAATAGCTAAGGACTTAGAATTCAACGCTAGAAGAATAAGATACAATATAAGTACAGTAGTTTTTCCATCGTATAATATGAATAATTGCAAACAGTGTGAAAGTAATGCACATTTCTACATTCCGGGCAACCTAGGCTTCACTTTAGGGCGCTGTTCCACCAGATCCAATAGTTAGGGCTTAAGAAGTCAATGCCAGAAGCATAAAATACAAATTAAATACAACAGTTTTTCCTTCGTATAAAAAGAATAATTGCAACAAGCGTGAAGGTAATGTTCATTTCTACGTCCCGCGCAACATAGGCTTCACTCTTGGACGTTGCCCCAACAGATCGAATAGCTAGGACCTTAGAAGTCAAAGCCAGAAGCAGAAAATACAATATAAATACAACAGTTTTTCCGTCGTATAAAACGAATAATTGCAACCAGTGTGAACGTAATGGTCATATCTACGATCCGGGTAACCTAGTCTTGACTCTAGGGCGTTGGTCCACCAGATCTAATAGGTAGGGCCATAGAAGCCAATGGCCGAAGCATGAAATACAATAAAGCTGTAACAGTTTTTCCATCGTATAACAGGAATAATTGCATCCAGTGTGAAAGTGATAGTCATTACTACGTTCCGGGCAACCTAGGCTTCACTCTAGGGCGTTGCTCCACCAGATCGAATAGCTAGGGCCTCAGAAGTCAACGCCCGAAAAATAAAATACAATAAAAATACAACAGTTTTTCCATCGTATAACGGGAATAATTGCAACAAGCGTGAAGGAAATTTCATTTGTATGTTCCGGGCAGTCTAGGCGTCAATATAGGGCGTTGCACCACCAGATCGAAAAGCTAGGGCCTCTGAAGTCAACGCCAGAAGCATAAAATACAATACAAATACAGCAGCCTTTCCCTCGTATAGCAGGAATAATTGCAACCAGTGTGAAAGTGATGGTCATTTCTACGTTCAGGGCAACCTAGGCTCCACTCCAGGGCGTTGCTCCACCAGATCGAATAGCTAAGGACTTAGAATTCAACGCCAGAAGAATAAGATACAATATAAGTACAGTAGTTTTTCCATCGTACAATATGAGTAATTGCAAACAGTGTGAAAGTAATGGTCATATCGAAGACCCGGGCAACGTAGGCTTCACTCTAGGGCGTTGCTCCACCACATCTAATAGCTACGGCCTAAGAAGTCAACGGCAGAAACGTAAAATACAATATAAATACTACAGCTTTTCCATCGTATACAATGTATATTTGCAAACAATGTGAAAGTAAAGGTCATTTCTACGTTCCGCGCAACCTAGGCTTAACTGTAGGGCGTTTCTCCACCAGACCGCATAGCTAGGGACTTAGAACTCAACGCCAGTAGAATAAAATACAACGTAAGTATAACACTTTTCCCATCGTATAAAATGTATAATTGCAAGCAGTGTGAAGGTAATGGTCATTTCTACGTTCCGGGCAACCTAGGCTTAACTGTAGGGCGTTGCTCCACCAGACCGAATAGGTAGGTCCATAGAAGTCAACGCCCAAAGCATAAAACACAATATAGATAGAACAGTTTTTCCAACGTGTTACAGGAATAAATGCAAACAGTGTGAAAGTAAAGGCCATTTCTACGTTCCGGGCAACCTAGGCTTCACTCTAGGGCGTTGTTACACCAGATAGAATAGTTAGGGCCTAAGAAGTCGACGCCAGAAGCATAAATACAATATAAATACAACAGTTTATCCATCGTATAAAACGAATAATTGCAACCAGTGTGAAGGTTATTGTCTATTCTACGTTCCAGGCAACCTAGACTTCAGCCTAGGGCGTTGGTCCACCAGCTCGAATAGTTAGGGCCTTAGAAGCCAACGCCAGGAGCATCAAATACAACATAATTACAACAGTCTTTCCGTCGTAAGACAGGAATAATTGCGCCCAGTGTGAAAGAAATGGCTATTTCTACATCCAGCGCAACATAGGTTTCACTCTAGGGCGTGCTCCGCCAGATCGAATAGTTAGGGGCTTAGAAAACAAGGCCAGACGCATCAAATACAATAAAAATACAACAGGTTTTCCATTGTTCAAAACGAATAATTGCAACCAGTGTGAAAGTAATGGTCATTTCTACGTTCCGGTCAACATAGGCTTCACTCTTGGACGTTGCTCCAAGAGATCGAATAGCTAGGAGCTTAGAAGTCAACGCCAGAAGCATAGAATACAATATAAATGCAACAGTTTTTCCATTGCATAAAATGAATAATTCAAACAGTGTGAAAGTAATGGTCATTTCTACGTTCCGGGCAACCTAGGCTTCACTCTAGGGCGTTGCTCCACCAGGTCGAATAGTTAGGGCCTTAGAAAACAACGCCAGACGCATAAAATACAATAAAAATGCAACAGCTGTTCCATCGTAAAACAGGAATAACTGCAACCAGTGTGAAAGTACTATTCATTTCTACGTTCCGGGTAACCTAGGCTTCACTCTATGGCGTTGCTCCACCACATCGAATGGCTAGGGACATAGAATGCAACGCCAGAAGAATAAAATACAATATAAATGTAACAGCTTTTCCATCGTATAAAATGAATAATTGCAACCAGTGTGAAGGTAATGGTCATTTCTACGTTCCGGGCGACCTAGGCTTCACTCTAGGGCGTTGCTCCACCAGATCGAATAGCTAGGGACTTAGAAAACAACGCCAGACGTATAAAATACAATAAAAATGCAACAGCTTTTACATCGTATAACAGGAGTAACAGCAACCAGTGACAAAGTGATAGTCATTTCTACGTTCCGGCAACCTAGGCCTCACTCCAGGGCGTTGTTCCACCAGATCGGATAGCTAGGGACTTAGAATTCAACGCCAGAAGGATAAAATACAACAAAAGTATAACAGTTTTTCCATCGTATAAAATGTATATTTGCAAGCAGTGTGAAAGTAAAGGTCATATCTACGTTCCAGGAAACATAGGCTTCACTATAGGGCGTTGTTACACCAGATAGAATAGTTAGGGCCTAAGAAGTCAACGTCAGAATCATAAATACAATATAAGTACAACAGTTCTTCCATCGTATAAAACGAATAATTGCAACCAGTATGAAGGTTATTGTCATTTCTGCGTTCCAGGCAACCTAGACTTCACCCTAGGGCGTTGGTCCACCAGATCGAATACTTAGGGCCTTAGAAGCCAACGCCTGGAGCATCAAATACAAAATAAATACAACAGTCTTTCCGTCGTAAAACAGGAATAATTGCACCCAGTGTGACAGAAATGGCTATTTCTACATCCAGCGCAACATAGGTTCACTCTAGGGCGTGCTCCACCAGACCCAATAGTTAGGGCCAAAGAAGTTAACGATAGAAGTATAAAATAAAATATAAATACAACAGTTTTTCCGTCGTATAAAACGAATAATTGCAACCAGTGTGAAAGTAATGGTCATTTCTACGTTCCGGGCAATCTAAGCTTCACCCTAGGGCGTTGCTCCAGCAGATCGAATAGCTAGGGACTTAGAAATCAACGCCAGAAGCATACAATACAATTAAAAGGCAACAGTTTTTTCGCCGTATAGCAGGAGTAACTGCAACCACTGTGAAAGTGATGGTCATTTCTACGTTCCGGGCAACCTAGGCCTCACTCTAGGGCGTTGTTCCACCAGATCCAATAGTTAGGGCCGAGGAAGTCAACGCCAGAGGCATAAAATAGAAGAAAATTACAACAGTTTTTCCATCGTATAACAGGAATAATTGCAACCAGTGCGAAAATAATGGTCATTTCTATGTTCCGGGTAACGTAGGCTTCACTCTAGGGCGTTGCTCCACCAGGTCGAATTGTCAGGGCCTAACAAGTCAACGCCAGAAGCATAAAATACAATAGAAATACAACAGCTTTTCCATCGTATAAAACGAATAATTGCAACCAGTGTGAAAGTGATGGTCATTTCTACGTTCAGGGCAACATAGGCTTCACTCTAGGGCGTTGTTCCACCATATCGAATAGTTAGGGCATAAGAAATCACCGCCAGAAGTATAAAATACAGTATAAATGCAACAGTTTTTCCATTGTATGAAATGAATAATTGCAAACAGTGTGAAGGTAATGGTCATTTCGACGTTCCGGGCAACCCAGGCTTTACTCGAGGGCGTTGCTCCTCCAGGTCGAATAGCTAGGGCATTAGATGTCAACTCATGCAGCATAAAATACGATAAAAATACAACAGTTTTTCCAACGTATAGCAGGAATAATTGCAGCAAGTGTGAAGGTAATGGTCATTTCTACGTTCCGGGCAAGCTAGGCTTCACTCTAGGTCGTTGCTCCACCAGATCGAATAGTTAGGGCATAAGAAGTCAACGCCAGAAGCATCAAATACAATAAAAATACAACAGCTTTTCCATCGTATAGCAAGAATAATTGTAACGAGAGTGCAAGTAATTGTCATTTCTACGTTTCGGGAAACCTAGGCTTCACTCTAGGGCGTCGGTCCACCAGATCCAATAGTTAGGGCCTTAGAAGTCAACGCCAGAAGCACCAAATACAAAATAAATACAACAGTTTTTCCATCGTATAAAATGAATAATTGCAGCCAGTGTTACAGTAGTGGTCATTTCTACGTTTCGGGCAACATAGGCTTCACTCTTGGACGTTCCCTCACGCGATTCAATAGCTAGGATCTTAGAAGTCAACGCCAGAAGCATAAAATACAATATAAATACAACAGTTTTTCCATCGTATAGCATGAATAATTGCAACCAGTGTGAAAGTGATGGTCATTTCTACGTTCCGGGCAACCTAGGCTTATATTTAGGGCGTTGCTCCACCAGATCGAATAGTTAGGGACTTAGAATTCAACGCCAGAAGCATAAAATAAAGTAAATATACAACCGTTGTTCCATCGTATACCAGGAATAATTACAACCAGAGTGAAAGTAATGGCGATTTCTACGTTCCGTGAATCCTAGACTCAACTCTGACGTATTGCTCCACCAGATCCAATAGTTAGGGCCTTAGAAGTCAACGCCAGAAGCACCAAATACAAAATAAATACAACAGTTTCTCCATCGTATAAAATGAATAATTGCAGCCAGTGTTACAGTAGTGGTCATTTCTACGTTTCGGGCAACATAGGCTTCACTCTTGGACGTTCCCTCACGCGATTCAATAGCTAGGATCTTAGAAGTCAACGCCAGAAGCATAAAATACAATATAAATACAACAGTTTTTCCATCGTATAGCATGAATAATTGCAACCAGTGTGAAAGTGATGGTCACTTCTACGTTCCGGGCAACCTATGCTTCACTCTAGGGCGTTGTTCCAACAGATCGAATAGTTAGGGGCTTAGAAAACAAGGCCAGACGCATCAAATACAATTAAAATACAACAGGTTTTCCATTGTTCAAAACGAATAATTGCAACCAGTGTGAAAGTAATGGTCATTTCTACGTTCCGGGCAACATAGGCTTCACTCTTGGACGTTGCTCCAAGAGATCGAATAGCTAGGACCTTAGAAGTCAACGCCAGAAGCATAGAATACAATATAAATACAACAGTTTTTCCATTGTATAAAATGAATAATTGCAAACAGTGTGAAAGTAATGGTCATTTCTACGTTCCTGGCAACCTAGGCTTGGACGTTGCCCCACCAGATCGAAAAGTCAGGGCCCAAGAAGTCAACGCCAGAAGCATAAAATAAAAGAAAATAACAACAGTTTTTCCATCGTATAACAGGAATAATTGCAACCAGTGTGAAAGTGATGGTCATTTCTACGTTCCTGGCAACATAGGCTTCACTCAAGGGCGTTGGTCCACCTGATCCAAAAGTTGGGGCCTAAGAAGCCAACGCCAGAAGCATAAAATACGGTATAAGTCCAACAGTTTTTCCATCGTATAAGACGAATAATTGCAACCAGTCTGAAAGTAATGGCCATTTCTACGTTCCGGGCAACATACGCTTCACTCTAGGGCGTTGCTCCACCAGAACGAACAGTTAGGGACTTAGAAGTCAGCGACCGAAGCATAAAATACAGTAAAGATGCAACAGATTTTCCATCGTAAAACAGGAATAATTGCAACCAGTGTGAAGGTAATGGTCTTTTCTACGTACCGGGCAACCTAGGCTTCACTCTAGGGCGGTGCTCCACCAGATCAAATAGTTAGGGCCTAATTAGTCGACGCCAGAAGCATTAAATACAATATGTATACTACAGCTTTTCCATCGTATATAATGTATTTTTGCAAACAGTGTGAAGGTAATGGTCATTTCTACGTTCCGGGCAACCTAGTCTTCACTCTAGGGCGTTGGTCCACGAGGTCAAACAGTTAGGGCCTAAGAAGTCAACATCAGAAGCATAAAATACAATAAAAATGCAACAGTTTTTCCATCGTATAACAGGAATAACTGCAACCAGTGTGAAAGTACTAGTCATTTCTACGTTCCGGGTAACCTAGGCTTCACTCTATGGCGTTGCTCCACCACATCGAATGGCTAGGGACATAGAATTCAACGCCAGAAGAATAAAATACAATATAAATATAACAGCTTTTCCATCGTATAAAATGAATAATTGCAACCAGTGTGAAGGTAATGGTCATTTCTACGTTCCGGGCAACCTAGGCTTCACCCTAGGGCGTTGCTCCACCAGATCGAATAGTTAGGGCCTAAGAAGTCAACGCTAGAAGCATAAAATACGATAAATGTACAACAGTTTTTCCATCGTATAAAATGAATAATTGCAACCAGTGTGAAAGTAACGGCCATTTCTACGTTCCGTTTATCCTAGACTTAACACTGAGGCATTGCTCCACCAGATCGAATACATAGGGCCTTAGAAGTCAACGCCAGAAGCATAAAGTACAATAAAAATCCAACAGTTTGTCCATCGTATAACAGGATTAACTGCAACCAGTGTGAAAGTGTTGGTCATTTCTACTTTCCGAGCAACCTAGTTTTCGCTCTATGGCGTTGCTCCTCCACATCGAATAGTTAGGGCCTTAGAAGTCAATGCCAGAAGCATAAAATACAATATAAATACAACAGTTTGTCCATCGTATAACAGGATTAATTGCAACCAGTGTGAAAGTGTTGGTCATTTCTACGTTCCGAGCAACCTAGTTTTCGCTCTATGGCGTTGCTCCTCAACATCGAATAGTTAGGGCCTTAGAAGTCAATGCCAGAAGCATAAAATACAATATAAATACAACCGTTTTTCCTTTGTATAAAATGAATAATTGCAAACAGTGAGGAAGTAATGGTCATTTCTACGTTCCGGGCAACCTAGGCTTCTCTCTAGGGCGCTGCTCCACCAGTTCGAATAGTTAGGGCCTAACAAGTCAACGCCAGAAGCATAAAATACAATAGAAATACAACAGCTTTTCCATCGTATAAAACGAATAATTGCAATCAGTATGTAAGTTATGGTCACTTATACGTTCCGGGCAACCTAGGCTTCACTCTAGGGCGTTGCTCCACCACATAGAATAGCTACGGCCTTAGAAGTCAACGCCAGAAGCATAAAATACAATAAAAATACAACAGTTTTTTCATCGTATAACAGGAATAACTGCAACAAGCCTGAAGGTAATGGTCATTTCCTCGATACGGGCAGTCTACTCTTCTCTCTAGGGCGTTGCTCCACCAGTTCGAATAGTTAGGGCCTAACAAGTCAACGCCAGAAGCATAAAGTACAATAGAAATACAACAGTTTTTCCATCGTATAAAAGAATAATTGCAACCAGTGTGAAATTAATGGTCATTTCTACGTTCCGGGCAACCTAAGCTTCACCCTAGGACGTTGCTCCACCAGATCGAATAGCTAGGGACTTAGAATTCAACGCCAGAAGCATACAATACATTAAAAAGGAAACAGTTGTTCCACCGTATAACAGGAGTAACTGCAACCACTGTGAAAGTGATGGTCATTACTACGTTCCGAGCAACCTAGGCCTCACTCTAGGGCGTTGTTACACCAGATCGAATAGTCAGGGCCTAAGAAGTCAACGCCAGAGGCATAAAATACAATATAAGTACAACAGTTTTTCCATCGTATAAAACGAATAATTGCAACCTGTCTGAAAGTAATGGCCATTTCTGCGCTCCGGGCATCCTAGGCTTCACTCTGGGGCGTTGGTCCACCAGATCCAATAATTAGGGCGTAGGATGTCAACGCCAGAAGCATAAAGTACAATAAAAATCCAACAGTTTGTAGATCGTATAACAGGAATAGTTGCAACCAGTGTGAAAGTAATGGTCATTTCTAGATTCCGCGCATCCTAGGCTTCACTCTAGGGCGTGCTCCGCCAGATCGAATAGCTAGGGGCTTAGAAAACAATGCCTGAGGCATAAAATACAATAAAAATACAACAGGTTTTCTATTGTACAAAACGAATAATTGCAACCAGTGTGAAGGGAATGTTCAGTTCTACGTTCCGGGCAACATAGGCTTCACTCTAGGGCGTTCCTCCTCCAGGTCGAATAGTTAGAGGCTTAGAAGACAAGGCCAGACGCATAAAATACAATAAAAATACAACAGGTTTTCCATTGTACAAAACGAATAATTGCAACCGGTGTGAAAGTAATGGTCATTTCTACGTTCAGGGCAACCTAGGCTTCACACTAGGGCGTTCCTCCACCAGGTCGAATAGCTAGGGCCTTAGACAACAACGCCAGACTCATAAAATACAATAAAAATGCAACAGTTTTTCCATCGAATAACAGGAAAGCTGCAATCAGTGTGAAAGTACTGGTCATTTCTATGTTCCGGGTAACCTAGGCTTCACTCTAGACCGTTGCTCCACCAGATGGAGTAGCTAGGGAGTTAGAATTCAACGCCAGAAGAATAAAATACAACATAAGTACAACAGTTTTTCCATCGTATAAAATGTATAATTGCAAGCAGTGTGAAGGTAATGGTCATTTCCACGTTCCCGGCAACCTAGTCTTCACCCTAGAGCGTTGCTCCACCAGATCGAATAGTTAGGGCCTTAGAAGTCAACGCCCGAAGCGTAAAATACAAAATAAATAGAACAGTTTTTCCATTGTATAAAACGAATAATTGCAACCAGTGTGAAAGTTATGGTCATTTCTACGTTCCGGGCAACCTAGGCTTAACACTAGGGCGTTGCTCCACCAGGTCGAATAGTTCGGGACTTAGAATTTAACAACAGAAGCACAAAATACAATAAAAACGCAACACATTTTCCATCGTATAACAGGAATAATTGCAACCAGTCTGAAAGTACAGGTCATTTCTACGTTCCGGGCAACCTAGGTTTCGCTCTAGGGCGTTGCTCCACCAGATCGAATAGCTAGGGACTTAGAAGTCAACGCCAGAAGCATAAAATACAATGAAAATACAACAGTTTTTCCGTCGTATAAAATGCGTAATTGCAAACATTGTGAAAGTAACGGTCATTTCTACGTTCCGGGCAACCTAGGCTTCATTCTATGCCGTTGCTCCACCAGATCGAAAAGTTAGCGCCTAAGAAGTCAACGCCAGAAGCATAAAATACAATATAAATGCAGCAGCTTTTCCATCGTATAAAACGAATAATTGCAACCAGTGTGAAGGCAATGGTCACTTCTACGTTCCGGGAGTCCTAGCCTTAACTCTGATGCATTGCTCCACCAGATCGAAGACTTAGGGCCTTATAAGTCAAACCCAGAGGCATAAAATACAAAATAAATACATCAGCCCGTCCATCGTATAAAACGAATAATTGCACCCTGTGTGAATGTTATGGTCATTTCTACGATCCGGGCAACCTAGGCTTGACTCTAGGGCGTTGCTCCACCAGATCGAATAGGTAGGGCTATAGAAGTCAACGCCCGAAGCATAAAATACAAAATAAATACAACAGTTTTTCCATCGTATAAAACGAATAATAGCAAACAGTGTGAAAGTAATGGTCAATTCTACGTTCCGGGCAACCTAGGCTTCACTCTAGGTCGTTGTTCCACCAGATCGAATAGGTAAGGCCTAACAAGTCAGCGCCAGAAGCATAAAATATAATAAAAATACAACAGCCTTTCCATCGTTTAACAGGAATAATTGCAGCCCGTGTGAAAGTAATGCCCATTTCTACGTTCCGGTAATCCTAGACTTAACTCAGAGGCATTGCTCCACCAGATCGAAGAGTTAGGGCCTTAGAAGTCAAAGCCAGAAGCATAAAATACAGAATAAATACAACAGCCTTTCCATCGCATAAAACGGATAATAGCAACCTGAGTGAAAGTTATGGTCATTTCTACGTTCCGGGCAACCTAGGCTCGACTCTATGGCGTTGCTCCACCAGATCGAATAGTTAGGGCATAAGAAGTCAACGCCAGAAGCATCAAATACAATAAAAATACAACAGCTTTTCCATCGTATAGCGTGAATAATTGTAACGAGAGTGAAAGTAATGGTCATTTCTACGTTTCGGGCAACCTGGGCTTCACTCTAGGGCGTTGGTCCACCAGATTCAATAGCTAGGACCTTAGAAGTCAACGCCAGAAGCACCAAATACAAAATAAATACAACAGTCTTTCCATCGTATAGCATGAATAATTGCAACCAGTGTGAAAGTGATGGTCATTTCTACGTTCCGGGCAACCTAGGCTTATATTTAGGGCGTTGCTCCACCCGACCGAATAGTTAGGGACTTAGAATTCAACGCCAGAAGCATAAAATAAAATAAATATACAACCGTTGTTCCATAGTATACCAGGAATAATTACAACCAGTGTGAAAGTAATGGCGATTTCTACGTTCCGGGAATCCTAGAACCAACTCTGAGGTATTGCTCCACCAGATCGAAGAGTTAGGGCCTTAGACGTCGAAGACAGAAGCATAAAATACAAAATAAATACAACAGCCTTTCTATCGTATAGCAGGAATAAATGCAACCAGTGTGAAGGTGATGGTCACTTCTACGTTACGGGCAACCTATGCTTCACTCTATGGCGTTGTTCCAGCTGATCGAATAGTTAGGGCATAAGAAGTCAACGCCAGAAGCATCAAATACAAAATAAATACAATAGTTTTTCCATCGTATAAAACGAATAATAGCAAACAGTGTGAAAGTAATGGCCATTTCTACGTTTCGGGCAACCTAGGCTTCACTCTAGGTCGTTGTTCCACCAGATCGAATAGGTAAGGCCTAAGAAGTCAGCGCCAGAAGCATAAAATATAATAAAAATACAACAGCCTTTTCATCGTATAACAGGAATAATTGCAACCTGTGTGAAGGCAATGGCCACTCCTACGTTCCGGGAGTCCTATACATACCTCTGAGGCATTGCTCCACCAGATCGAAGAGTTAGGGCCTTAGAAGTCAAACCCAGAAGCATAAAATACAAAATAAATACATCACCCTTTCCATCGTATAAAACGAATAATTGCACCCTGTGTGAATGTTATGGTCATTTCTACGTTCCGGGCAACCTAGGCTTGACTCTATGGCGTTGCTCCACCAGATCGAATAGGTAGGGCCATTGAAGTCAACGCCCGAAGCATATAATACAATAAAGATACAACAGTCTTTCCATCGTATAATAGGAATAACTGCAACCAGTGTGAAGGTAATGGTCATTTCTACGTTCCGGGCAGCCTAGGCTTCACCCAAGGGCGTTGCTCCACCAGATCCAATAGTTAGGCCCTAAGAAGTCAGCGCAAGAAGCATAAAATACAATATAAATACAACATCTTTTCCATCGTATAACAGGAGTAATTGCAGCCCGTGTGAAAGTAATGCCCATTTCTACGTTCCGGGAATTCTAGACTTTACTCTGAGGCATTGCTCCACCAGAGCGAAGAGTTAGGGCCTTAGAAGTCAAAGCCAGAAGCATAAAATACAGAATAAATACATCAGCCCGTCCATCGTATAAAACGAATAATTGCACCCTGTGTGAATGTTATGGTCATTTCTACGATCCGGGCAACCTAGGCTTGACTCTAGGGCGTTGCTCCACCAGATCGAATGGGTAGGGCTATAGAAGTCAACGCCCGAAGCATAAAATACAAAATAAATACAACAGTGTTTCCATCGTATAAAACGAATAATAGCAAACAGTGTGAAAGTAATGGTCATTTCTACGTTACGGGCAACCTAGGCTTCACTCTTGGACGTTGCCTCACGCGATTCAATAGCTAGGACCTTAGAAGTCAACGCCAGAAGCATAAAATACAATATAAATACAACAGTCTTTCCATCGTATAGCATGAATAATTGCAACCAGTGTGAAAGTGATGGTCATTTCTACGTTCCGGGCAACCTAGGCTTATATTTAGGGCGTTGCTCCACCAGATCGAATAGTTAGGGACTTAGAATTCAACGCCAGAAGCATAAAATAAAATAAATATACAACCGTTGTTCCATCGTATACCAGGATTAATTACAACCAGTGTGAAAGTAATGGCGATTTCTACGTTCCGGGAATCCTAGACTCAACTCTGAGGTATTGCTCCACCAGATCGAAGAGTTAGGGCCTTAGAAGACAAAGCCAAAAGCATAAAATACAAAATAAATACAACATCCTTTCCATCGTATAAAAGGAATAATAGCAACCTGTGTGAAAGTTATGGTCATTTCTACGTTCCGGGCAACCAATGCTTGACTCTATGGCGTTACTCCACCAGATCGAATAGGTAGGGCGATTGAAGTCAACGCCCGAAGCATATAATACAATAAAGATACAACAGTCTTTCCATCGTATAATAGGAATAATTGCAACCAGTGTGAAGGTAATGGTCATTTCGACGTTGCGGGCAGCCTAGGCTTCACCCTACGGCGTTGCTCCACCACATCGAATAGCTACGGCCTTAGAAGTCAACGCCAGAAGCATAAAATACGTTATAAATACAACAGCCTTTCCATCGTATAAAACGAATAATAGCAACCTGTGTGAAAGTTATGGTCATTTCTACGTTCCGGGCAACCAATGTTTGACTCTATGGCGTTGCTCCACCAGATCGAATAGGTAGGGACTTAGAAGGCAACGACAGAAGCCTAAAATAAAATAAAAATACAACAGTTTTTCCAGCGTATAAAACGAATAATTGCAACCAGTATGAATGTTATGGTCATTTCTACGTCCCGGGCAGCCTAGGCTTCACTCTAGGGCGTTGGTCCACCAAATCCAATAGCTAGGGTCTAAGAAGTCAACGCCTGGAGCACCAAATACAAAATAAATACAACAGATTTTCCATCGTATAAAACGAATAATTGCAACCAGTATGAAAGCTATGGTCACTTCTACGTTCCGGGCAACCTAGGCTTCACTCTAGGGCGTTGCTCAACCACATCGAATAGCTACGGCCCTAGAAGACAACGCCATAACTATAAAATACAATATAAATACAATAGTTTTTCCATCGTATAAAACGAATAATAGCAAACAGTGTGAAAGTAATGGTCATTTCTACGTTCCGGGCAACCTAGGCTTCACTCTAGGTCGTTGTTCCACCAGATCGAATAGGTAAGGCCTAAGAAGTCAGCGCCAGAAGCATAAAATATAATAAAAATACAACAGACTTTTCATCGTATAACAGGAATAATTGCAACCTGTGTGAAGGCAATGGACACTCCTACGTTCCGGGAGTCCTATACTTAACTCTGAGGCATTGCTCCACCAGATCGAACAGTTAGGGCCTTAGAAGTCAAACCCAGAAGCATAAAATACAAAATAAATACATCACCCTTTCCATCGTATAAAACGAATAATTGCACCCTGTGTGAATGTTATGGTCATTTCTACGTTCCGGGCAACCTAGGCTTGACTCTATGGCGTTGCTCCACCAGATGGAATAGGTAGGGCCATTGAAGTCAACGCCCGAAGCATATAATACAATAAAGATACAACAGTCTTTCCATCGTATAATAGGAATAATTGCAACCAGTGTGAAGGTAATGGTCATTTCTACGTTCCGGGCAACCTAGGCTTCACTCTAGGGCGTTGCTCCACCACATCGAATAGTTAGGGCCTTAGAAGTCAATGCCAGAAGCATAAAACACAATATAAATACAACAGTTTTTCCCTTGTATAACAGGAATAATTTCAAACAGTGTGAAAGCTATGGTCATTTCCACGTTCCGGGCAACCTAGGCTTCACTCTAGGGCGTTGCTCCACCTCATCGAATAGTTAGGGCCTTAGAAGTCAATGCCAGAAGCATAAAATGCAATATAAATACAACAGTTTTTCCACTGTATAATATGAATAATTGCAAACAGTGTGGAAGTAATGGTCATTTCTACGTTCACGGCAACCTAGGCTTCACGCTAGGGCGTTGCCCCACCACATCGAATAGCTACGGCCTTAGAAATCAACGCCAGAAGCATAAAATACAATAGAAATACAACAGCTTTTCAGTCGTATAAAACGAATAATTGCATTCAGTATGAAAGTTATGGTCATCTATACGTTCCGGGCAACCTAGGCTTCACCCTAGGGCGTTGCTCCAAAAGATCCAATAGTTAGGGCCTAAGAAGTCAACTCCAGAAGCATAAAATACAAAATAGATACAACAGTTTTTCCATCTTATAACAGGAATAATTGCAGCCAGTGTGAAAGTAATGGTCATTTCTACGTTCCGGGCAACCTAGGCTTCACTCTAGGGCGTTGTTCCAGCAGGTCCAATAGTTAGGGCCTAAGAAGTCAACTGCTGAAGCATAAAATATAATATAAATACAATAGTTTTTCCAACGTATAACAGGAATAATTGCAACCAGTGTGAAAGACATGGTCATTTCTACGCTCTGGGCAACCTAGGTTTCGTTCTAGGACGTTGCTTTACCACGTGGAATGGTTAGGGCCTTAGAAGTCAACGCCAGAAGCATAAAATACAATATAAATACAACAGTTTTTCCACTGTATAAAATGAATAATTGCAAACAGTGTGAAAGTGATGGTCATTTCTACATTCCGGGCAACCTAGGCTTCAGTCTAGGGCGTTGCTCCACCAGATCGAATAGTTAGGGCCTATGAAGTCAACGCCAGAAGCATAAAATACAATATAAATACAACAGTTTTTCCCTTGTATAACAGGAATAATTGCAACCAGTGTGAAAATAATGGTCATTTCTATGTTCCGGGTGACCTAGGCTTCACTCTAGGGTGTTGCTCCACCAGATCGAATAGTTAGGGCCTAAGAAGTCAACGCCAGAAGCATAAAATGCAATATAAATACAACAGCTTTTCCATCGTATAAAATGTATATTTGCAACCAGTGTGAAAGTAATGGCCGTTTCCACGTTCCGGGCAACCTAGGCTTTTCTCTAGGGCGTTGCTCCACCACATCGAATAGCTACGGCCTTGGAAGTCAACGCCTGAAGCATAAAATACAATAAAAATGCAACAGTTTTTTCATCGTATAACAGGAATAATTGCAACAAGCGTGAAGGAAATTTCATTTGTATGTTCCGGGCAGTCTAGGCGTCACTCTAGGGCGTTGCACCACCAGATCGAATAGCTAGGGCCTCAGAAGTCAACGCCAGAAGCATAAAATGCAATATAAATACAGCAGCCTTTCCCTCGTATAGCAGGAATACTTGCAACCAGTGTGAAAGTGATGGTCATTTCTACGTTCAGGGCAACCTAGGCTTCACTCTAGGGCGTTGTTCCACCAGATCGAATAGTTAGGGCCTAAGAAGTCAACGCCAGAAGCATAAAATACAATATAAATACAACAGTTTTTCCCTTGTACTACAGGAATAATTGCATCCAGTGTGAAAGCTATGGTCATTTCTACGTTCCGGGCAACCTAGGCTTCACTCTAGTGCTTTGCTGCACCACATCGAATAGTTAGGGCCTTAGAAGTCAACGCCTGAAGCATAAAATATAATATAAATACAACAGTTTTTCCATCGTATAACAGGAATAATTGCAACCAGAGTGCAGGTGATGGTCATTTCTACGTTCCGGGCAACCTACGCTTCACTCTAGGGCGTTCCTCCACCAGATCGAATAGCTAGGGACTTAGAAGGCAACGACAGAAGCCTAAAATGAAATAAAAATACAACAGTTTTTCCAGCGTATAAAACGAATAATTGCAACCAGTATGAATGTTATGGTCATTTCTACGTCCCGGGCAACCTAGGCTTCACTCTAGGGCGTTGGTCCACCAAATCCAATAGCTAGGGTCTAAGAAGTCAACGCCTGGAGCACCAAATACAAAATAAATACAACAGATTTTCCATCGTATAAAACGAATAATTGCAACCAGTATGAAAGCTATGGTCACTTCTACGTTCCGGGCAACCTAGGCTTCACTCTAGGGCGTTGCTCAACCACATCGAATAGCTACGGCCCTAGAAGACAACGCCATAACTATAAAATACAATATAAATACAACAGTCTTTCCATCGTATAAAACGAATAATTGCAACCAGTCTCATAGTTATGGTCATTTCTACGTTCCGGGCAATCTAGGCTTCACTCTAGGGCGTTGCTCCACCACATCGAACAGTTACGGCCTTAGAAGTCAACGCCTGAAGCATAAAAGACAATAAAAATACAACAGTTTTTTCATCGTATAGCAGGAATAATTGCAACCAGTCTGAAAGATATGGTCATTTCTACGTTCCGGGCAACCTAGGCTTCACTCTAGGGCGTTGCTCCACCAGATCCAATAGTTAGGACCTAAGAAGTCAACGCCAGAAGCATAAAATACAAAATGGATACAAGAGTTTTAACATCGTATAACAGGAATAATTGCAACCAGTGTGAAGGTGATGGTTATTTCTACGTTCCGGGCAACCTAGGCTTCACTCTAGGGCGTTGTTCCACCAGATCGAATAGCTAGGGCCTAAGAAGTCAACGCCAGAAGCATAAACTGCAATATAAATACAACAGTTATTCCCTTGTATAACAGGAATAATTGCAACCAGTGTGAAAGTAATGGTCATTTCTACGTTCCGGGCTACCTAGGTTTCGCTCTAGGGCGTTGCTCCACCACATCGAATAGCTAGGGCCTTTGAAATCAACTCCAGACGCATAAAATACAATAAAAATACAGCAGTTTTTTCATCGTATAACAGGAATAATTGCAACCGGTGTGAAAGTACAGGTCATTTCTACGTTCCGGGCAACCTAGGCTTCGCTCAAGGGCGTTGCTCCACCAGATCGAATAGCAAGGGACTTAGAAGTCAACGCCAGAAGCATAAAAAATAATAAAAATACAACAGTTTTTCCATCGTATAAAATGTATAATTGCAAGCAATGTGAAGGTAACGGTCACTTCTACGTTCCGGGCAACCTAGGCTTCACTCTAGAGCGTTGTTCCACCAGATCGCATGGTTAGGGCCTAAGAAGTCAACGCCAGGAGCACCAAATACAAAATAAATACAACAGTTTTTCCACGGTATAAAACGAATAATTGCATCCAGTATGAAAGTTATGGTCATTTCTACGTTCCGGGCAACCTAGGCTTCACCCTAGGGCGCTGCTCCACCATATCGAATAGTTAGGTCTTAAGAAGTCAACGCCAGAAGCAAAAAATACGATATTTGTACAACAGCTTTTCCATCGTATCAAACGAATAAGTGCAACCAGTGTGAAAGCAATGGCCATTTCTACGTTCCGGGCAACCTAGGCTTCACTCTAGGGCATTGCTCCACCATATCGAATAGTTAGGTCCTAAGAAGTCAACGCCATAACTATAAAATACAATATAAATACAACAGTTTTTCCACTGTATAATATGAATAATTGCAGACAGTGTGGAAGTAATGGTCATTTCTACGTTTCGGGCAGCCTAGGCTTCACTCTAGGGCGTTGCTTCACCAGATCGAATAGCTAGGGCCGCAGAAGTCAACGCCCGAAACATGAAATACAATAAAAATACAACAGTATTTCCTTCGTATAACAGGAATAATTGCAACAAGCGTGAAGGTGATGGACATTTCTACGTTCCGGGCAAACTAGGCTTCACTCTAGGCCGTTGCTCTACCAGATCGAATAGTTAGGGTCTAAGAAGTCAACGCCAGAAGCATAACATACAATAAAAATCCAACATTTTGTCCATGGTATAACTGGAATAATTGCAACGAGTGTGAAAGTAATGGTCATTTCTACGTTCCGCGCAGCCTTGGCTTGACTCCAGGGCGTTGCTCCACCAGATCGAATAGTTAGGGACTTTGAATACAACGCCAGAAGCCTAAAATAAAATAAAGATACAACAGTTTTTCCATCGTATAAAACGAATAATTGCAACCAGTATGAATGTTATGGTCATTTTTACGTCCCGGGCAACCTAGGCTTCACTCTAGGACGTTGGTCCACCAAATCCAATAGCTAGGGCCTAAGAAGTCAACGCCAGGAGCACCAAATACAAAATAAATACAACAGATTTTCCATCGTATAAAACGAATAATTGCAACCAGTATGAAAGCTATGGTCACTTCTACGTTCCGGGCAACCTAGGCTTCACTCTAGGGCGTTGCTCAACCGCATCGAATAGCTAGGACCTTAGAAGTCACGGCCAGAAGCAGAAAATACAATAAAAATGCCACAGTTTTTCCATCGAATAGCATGAATAATTGCAACCAGTGTGAGAGTAATGGTCATTCCTACGTTGCGGGCAACCTAGGCTTAACTTTAGGGCGTTGCTCCACCAGATCGAATAGTTAGGGACTTAGAATTCAACGCCAGAAGCATAAAATACAATGAAAATACAACAGTTTTTCCATCGTATAAAACAAATAATTGCAACCAGTGTGAAAGTAATGGTCATATCTACGATTCGGGCAACCTAGGCCTGACTCTAGGGCGTCGCTCCACCAGATCTAATAGGTAGGGCCATAGAAGCCAATGCCCGAAGCATAAAATACAATAAAAATACAACAGTCTTTCCATCGTGTAACAGGAGTAATTGCAACCAGTGTGAAGGTAGTGGTCTTTTCTACGTTCCGGGCAACCTAGGCCTCACTCTAGGGCGGTGCTCCACCAGATCAAATAGTTGGGGCCTAAGAAGTCAACGGCAGATGCGTAAAATACAATATAAATGCTACAGCTTTTCCATCGTATATAATGTATATTTGCAAACAATGTGAAAGTGATGGTCATTTCTACGTTCCGGGCAACCTAGTCTCCACTCCAGGGCGTTGCTCCACGAGATCGAATAGTTAGGGACTTAGAATTCAACGCCAGGAGCATAAAATACAATAAAAATGCAACAGTCTTTCCATCGTGTAACAGGAGTAACTGCAACTAGTGTGAAAGTACTGGTCATTTCTACGTTCGGTGTAACCCAGGCTTCACTCTAGGGCGTTGCTCCACCAGATCGAATACCTAAGGACTTAGAATTCAACGCCAGAAGAATAAGATACAATATAAGTACAGTAGTTTTTCCATCGTATAATATGAATAATTGCAAACAGTGTGAAAGTAATGGTCATATCGAAGACCCGGGCAACGTAGGCTTCACTCTAGGGCGTTGCTCCACCACATCTAATAGCTACGGCCTAAGAAGTCAAAGCCGCAAGCATAAAATACAATATAAATACAACAGCTTTTCCGTCGTATAAAATGAATAATTGCAAACAGTGTGAAAGTAATGCTCATTTCTACATTCCGGGCAACCTAGGCTTCACTCTAGGGCGTTGCTCCACCAGATCGAATAGTTGGGGCCTTAGAAGTCAATGCCAGAAGCATAAAATACGATATAAATACAACAGTTTTTCCCATGTATAACAGGAATAATTTCAAACAGTGTGAAAGCTATGGTCATTTCCACGTTCCGGGCAACCTAGGCTTCACTCTAGGGCGTTGCACCACCACATCGAATAGTTAGGGCCTTAGAAGACAATGCCAGAAGCATAAAATACAATATGAATACAACAGTTTTTCCACTGTATAATATGAATAATTGCAAACAGTGTGGAAGTAATGGTCATTTCTACGTCCCGGGCAACCTAGGCTTCACTCTAGGGCGTTGCCCCACCACATCGAATAGCTACGGCCTTAGAAGTCAACGCCTGAAGCATAAAAGACAATAGAAATACAACAGTTTTTTCATCGAATAACAGGAATAATTGCAACAAGCTTGAAGGTAATGGTCATTTCTACGTTCCGGGCAATCTAGGCTTCTCTCTAGGGCGTTGCTCCACCAGTGCGAATAGTTAGGGCCTAAGAAGTCTACGCCAGAAGCATAAAATACTATATATGTACAACAGTTTTTCCATCGTATAAAATGAATAATTGCAACCAGTGTGAAAGTAATGGTCATTTCTACGTTCCGGGCAACCTAGGCTTCACTCTAGGGCGTTGTTCCGCCAGATCCAATAGTTAGGGCCTATGAAGTCAACGACAGAAGCACCAAATACAAAATAAATACAACAGTTTTTCCATCGTATAAAACGAATAATTGCAACCGGTGTGAAAGTAATGGCCATTTCTGCGTTCCGCGCAACCTAGGCTTCACTCTAGGGCGTTGCCCCACCACATCGAATAGCTACGGCCTTAGAAGTCAACGCCAGAAGCATAAAATAAGATAAAAATGCAAAGGTTTTGCCAACGTATAACTGGTGTAACTGCAACCAGTGTGAAAGTAAAGGTCATTTCTACGTTCCGGGCAGCCTAGGCTTAACTGTAGGGCGTTGCTCCACCAGATCGCATCGTTACGGACTTAGAATTCAACGCCAGAAGCATAAAATACAATAAAAATGCAACAGTTTTTCCATCGTATAACAGGAATAACTGCAACCAGTGTGAAAGTACTGGTCATTTCTACGTTACGGGCAACCTAGGTTTCGCTCTAGGGCGTTGCTCCACCAGATCGAATAGTTAGGACCTAAGAAGTCAACGCCAGAAGCATAAAATACAATATAAATACAACAGCTTTTCCATCGTATAAAATGTATATTTGCAAACAGTGTGGAAGTAATGGCCATTTCTACGTTCCGGGCATCCTGGGCTTCACTCCAGGGCGTTGTTCCACCACATCGAATAGCTGCGGCCTTAGAAATCAACTCCTGAAGCATAAAATACAATATAAATACAACAGCTTTTCCATCGTATAAAATGAATGATTGCAAACAGTCTGAAAGTTATGGTCATTACTACGTTCCGGGCAACCTAGGCTTCACTCTAGGGCGTTGTTCCACCAGATCGAATAGTTAGGGCCTAGGAAGTCTACGCCAGAAGCATAAAATACAATAAAAATACAACAGCATTTCCATCGTATAAAATGAATGATTGCAAACAGTGTGAAAGTTATGGTCATTTCTACATTCCGGGCAACCTAGGCTTCACTATAGGGCGTTCCTCCACCAGATCGAATAGTTAGTGCCTTAGAAGTCAGCGCCCGAAGCATAAAATACAAGAAAGATGCAGCAGTTTTCAATCGTATAACAGGAATAATTGCAACCAGTGTGAAGGTGATGGTCATTACCACGTTCCGGGCAACCTAGGGTTCACTCTAGGGCGTTGGTCCTCCCGATCCAATAGTTAGGGCCTAAGAAGTCATCGACAGAAGCACCAAATACAAAATAAAAACAACAGTTTTTCCATCGTGTAAAACGAATAATTGCAACCAGTGTGAATGTTATGTCCATTTCTACGTTTCGGGCAACCTAGGCTTCACTCTAGGGCGTTGTTCCACCACATC
Organism: Calliopsis andreniformis; assembly: GCF_051401765.1. Taxonomy (NCBI): domain Eukaryota; kingdom Metazoa; phylum Arthropoda; class Insecta; order Hymenoptera; family Andrenidae; genus Calliopsis; species Calliopsis andreniformis. The sequence goes on from NW_027480422.1 coordinate 31,495,680, forward strand.
GAATAGCTACGGCCTTAGAAGTCAACGACAGAAGCATAAAATACCATATAAATACAACAGTTTTCCCATCTCATAAAACAAATAAAAGGCAACCAGTATGAAAGTTATGGTCATTTCTACGTTCCGGCCAACCTAGGCTTCACCCTATGGCGTTGTTCCACCAGATCGAACAGCTAGGGTCTTAGAATTCAACGCCAGAAGCGTAATATAAAAGAAAATTACAACACTTTTTCCATCGTATAACAGGAATATTTGCAACCAGTGTGAAAGTGATGGTCATTTCTACGTTCCGGGCATCCTAGACTTAACTCTGAGGCATTGCTCCACCAGATCGAATACATAGGGCCTTACAAGCCAACGCCAGAAGCATAAAGTACAATCAAAATCCAAGAGTTTGTCTATCGTATAACAGGAATAATTGCAACAAGCGTGAAGGTAATGGTCATTTCTACGTTCCGGGCAACCTAGGTTTTGCTCTAGGGCGTTGCTCCACCACATCGAATAGTTAGGGCCTTAGAAGTCAACGCCTGAAGCACAAAATACAATAAAAACACAATATTTTTTTCATCGTGTTCAGGAATAATTGCAACCAGTCTGAAAGATATGGTCATTTCTACGTTCCGGGCAATCTAGGCTTCTCTCTAGGGCGTTGCTCCACCAGTTCGAATAGTTAGGGCCTAAGAAGTCTACGCCAGAAGCATAAAATACTATATATGTACAACAGTTTTTCCATCGTATAAAATGAAGAATTGCAAACAGTGTGAAAGTTATGGTCATTTCTACGTTTCGGGCAACCTAGGCTTAACTGTAGGGCGTTGCTCCACCAGATCGAATAGGTAGGTCCATAGAAGTCAACGCCCAAAGCATAAAACACAATATAGATAGAACAGTTTTTCCAACGTGTAACAGGAATAAATGCAAACAGTGTGAAAGTAAAGGCCATTTCTACGTTCCGGGCAACCTAGGCTTCACTCTAGGGCGTTGTTACAGTAGATAGAATAGTTAGGGCCTAAGAAGTCAACGCCAGAAGCATAAATACAATATAAATACAACAGTCTTTCCATCGTATGAAACGAATAATTGCAACCAGTCTGATAGTTATGGTCATTTCTACGTTCCGGGCAACCTAGGCTTAACTGTAGGGCGTTGCTCCACCAGATCGCATAGTCAGGGACTTAGAATTTAACGCCAGAAGCATAAAATACAATAAAAATGCAACAGTTTTTCCATCGTATAAAATGAATAATTGTAACCAGTGTGAAGGTAACGGCCATTTCTACGTTCCGGGCAACCTAGGCTTCACTCTATGGCGTTGGTCCACCACATCGAATAGCTACGGCCTTAGAAGACAACGCCAGAAGCATAAAATACAATATAAATACAACAGCTTTCCCATTCTATAACAGGAATAATTGCAACCAGAGTGAAGGTGATGGTCATTTCTACGTCCCGGGCAACCTAGGCTTCACTCTAGGGCGTTGCTCCACCAGATCGAATAGCTAGGGACTTAGAAGTCAACGCCAGAAGCATAAAATACAATATAAATACAACAGTTTTTCCATCGTATAAAATGAATAATTGCAACCAGTATGAAAGTTATGGTCATTTCTACGTTCCGGCCAAACTAGGCTTCACCCTAGGGCGTTGTTCCACCAGATCGAATAGTTAGGGCCTAACAAGTCAACGCCAGAAGCATAAAATACAATAAAAATACTACAGTTTTTCCATCGTATAAAAGGAATAATTGCAACCAGTGTGAAAGCAATGGTCATTTCTATTTTCCGGGCAACCTGGGTTTCACTCTTGGGCGTTGTTCCACCACATCGAATAGCTACGGCCTTAGAAGTCAACTCCAGGAGCATAAAATACAGTATAAATGCAACAGCTTTTCCATCGTATAAAATGAATGATTGCAAACAGTGTGAAAGTTAAGGTCATTTCTACGTTCCGGGCAGCCTAGGCTTCACTTTAGGGCGTTGCTCCACCAGATCGAATAGTTAGGGACTTAGAATTCGACGCCAGAAGCATAAAATACAACATAAGTACAACAGTTTTTCCATCGTATTACAGGAATAATTGCAACCAGTGTGAATGTACAGCTCATTTTTACTTTCCGGGCAACCTAGGCTTCGCTCAAGGGCGTTGCTCCGCCAGATCGAACAGTTAGGGCCTTAGAAGTCGACGCCCGGAGCATAAAATACAAAATAAATAGAACAGTTTTTCCATTGTATAAAACGAATAATTGCAACCACTGTGAAAGTTATGGTCATTTCTACGTTCCGGCCAATCTAGGCTCCACCCTAGGGCGTTGTTCCATCAGATCGAATAGTTAGGGCCTAAGAAGTCAACGCCAGAAGCATAAAATACAATATAAATGCAACAGCTTTTCCATCGTATATAATGTATATTTGCAATCAGTGTGAAAGGAAAGGTCATTTCTACGTTTCGGGCAACCTAGGCTTGACTCCAGGGCGTTGCTCCACCAGATGGAATAGTTAGGGACTTTGAATACAACGCCAGTAGCATAAAATACAATAAAAATACAACAGTTCTTCCATCGTATAACAGGAATAATTGCAACAAGCCTGAAGGTAATGGTCATTTCTACGTTCCGGGCAATCTAGGGTTCTCTCAACGGCGTTGCTCCACCAGGTCGAATAGTTAGGGCCTAAGAAGTCTACAGCAGAAGCATAAAATACAATATAAATATAACAGTTTTTCCATCGTGTAACAGGAATAATGGCAACCAGTGTGAAAGTAATGGGCATTTCTGCGTTCCGGGCAACCTAGGCTACACTCTAGGGCGTTGCCCCACCACGTCGAATAGCTACGGCCTTGGAAGTCAACGCCTGAAGCATAAAATACAATAAAAATACAACAGTTTTTTCATCGTATATGATGTATATTTGCAAACAGTGTGAAAGTAAAGGTCATTTCTACGTTCCGGGCAACCTAGTCTTCACTCTAGGGCGTTGCCCCACCACGTCGATATGCTACGGCCTTAGAAGTCACCGCCTTAAGCATAAAATACAATAAAAATAGAACAGTTTTTTCATCGTATCAAAGGAATAATTGCAACCAGTGTGAAAGTAATGGCCATTTCTGCGTTCCGGGCAACCTAGGCTTCACTCTAGGGCGTTGCCCCACCACATCGAATAGCTACGGCCTTAGAAGTCAACGCCTGAATCATAAAATACAATAAAAATACAACAGTTTTATCATCGTATATGATGTATGTTTGCAAACAGTGTGAAAGTAAAGGTCATTTCTACGTTCTGGGCAACCTAGGCTTAACTGTAGGGCGTTGCTCCACCAGATCGAATAGCTAGGTACTTAGAAGTCAGCGCCAGAAGCATAAAATACAAAATAAATAGAACAGTTTTTCCATCGTATGAAACGAATAATCGCAACCAGTGTGAAAGTTATGGTCATTTCTACGTTCCGGCCAAACTAGGCTTCACTCTAGGGCGTTGCCCCACCACATCGAATAGCTACGGCCTTAGGAGTCAACGCCAGAAGCATAAAATACAATATAAATACAACAGTTTTCCCATCGTATAAAACGAATAATTGCAACCAGTATGAAAGTTATGGTCATTTCTACGTTCCGGCCAAACTAGGCTTCACCCTAGGGCGTTGTTCCACCAGATCGAATAGTTAGGGCCTAAGAAGTCAACGCCAGAAGCATAAAATACAATATAAATACAACAGCTTTTCGATCGTATATGATGTATATTTGCAAACAGTGTGAAAGTAAAGGTCATTTCTATGTTCCGGGCAACCTAGGCTTCAGTTTAGGGCGTTGCTCCACCAGATCGAATAGTTAGGTACTTAGAATTCGACGCAGGAAGCATAATATACAACATAAGTACAACAGTTTTTCCATCGTATTACAGGAATAATTGCAACCAGTGTGAATGTACAGGTCATTTTTACGTTCCGGGCAACCTAGGCTTCACTCTAGGGCGTTGGTCCACCAGATCGAATAGTTAGGGCCTAAGAAGTCTACGCCAGAAGCATAAAATACAATAAAAATACAACAGCATTTCCATCGTATGAAATCAATGATTGCAAACAGTCGGAAAGTTATGGTCATTTCTACGTTCCGGGCAACCTAGGCTTCACTCTAGGGCGTTGTTCCGCCACATCGAATAGCTACGGCCTTAGAAGTCAACGCCAAAAACATAAAACACAATATAAATACAACAGCTTTTCCATCGTATAAAACGAATAATTGCAGTCAGTGTGAAAGTAATGGCCATTTCTACGTTCAGGGCATCCTAGACTTAACTCTGAGGCATTGCTCCACCAGATCTAATACATAGGTCCTTAGAAGTCAACGCCAGAAGAATAAAGTACAATCAAAATCCAACAGTTTGTCCATCGTACAACAGGAATAATTGCAACAAACCTGAAGGTAATAGTCATTTCCACGTTCCGGGCAACCTACGCTTCACTCTAGGGCGTTGTTCCTCCACATCGAATAGCTACGCCCTTAGAAGTCAACGCCAGAATCATAAAATACAATATAAATACAACAGTTTTTCCATCGTATAAAATGAATAATTGCAACCAGTGTGAAAGTAATGGCCATTTCTACGTTCCGGGCATCCTAGACCTAACTCTGAGGCATTGCTCCACCAGATCTAATACATAGGGCCTTAGAAGTCAACGCCAGAAGAATAAAGCACAATCAAAATCCAACAGTTTGTCTATCGTATAACAGGAATAATTGCAACAAGCGTGAAGGTAATGGTCATTTCTACGATGCGGGCAACCTAGGTTTTGCTCTAGGGCGTTGCTCCACCAGATCGAATAGTTAGGGCCTTAAAAGTCAACGCCCGAAGCATAAAATACAAAATAAATACAACAGTTTTTCCATTGTATAACAGGAATAACTGCAACCAGTATGAAAGTTATGGTCATTTCTACGTTCCGGCAAAACTAGGCTTCACTCTAGGGCGTTGCCCCACCACATCGAATAGCTACGGCCTTAAGAGTCAACGCCAGAAGCATAAAATACAATATAAATACAACAGTTTTCCCATCGTATAAAACGAATAATTGCAACCAGTATGAAAGTTATGGTCATTTCTACGTTCCGGCCAAACTAGGCTTCACCCTAGGGCGTTGTTCCACCAGATCGAATAGTTAGGGCCTAACAAGTCAACGCCAGAAGCATAAAATACAATAAAAATACTACAGTTTTTCCATCGTATAAAAGGAATAATTGCAACCAGTGTGAAAGCAATGGTCATTTCTATTTTCCGGGCAACCTGGGTTTCACTCTTGGGCGTTGTTCCACCACATCGAATAGCTACGGCCTTAGAAGTCAACTCCAGGAGCATAAAATACAGTATAAATGCAACAGCTTTTCCATCGTATAAAATGAATGATTGCAAACAGTGTGAAAGTTAAGGTCATTTCTACGTTCCGGGCAGCCTAGGCTTCACTTTAGGGCGTTGCTCCACCAGATCGAATAGTTAGGGACTTAGAATTCGACGCCAGAAGCATAAAATACAACATAAGTACAACAGTTTTTCCATCGTATTACAGGAATAATTGCAACCAGTGTGAATGTACAGCTCATTTTTACGTTCCGGGCAACCTAGGCTTCGCTCAAGGGCGTTGCTCCACCAGATCGAACAGTTAGGGCCTTAGAAGTCGACGCCCGGAGCATAAAATACAAAATAAATAGAACAGTTTTTCCATTGTATAAAACGAATAATTGCAACCACTGTGAAAGTTATGGTCATTTCTACGTTCCGGCCAATCTAGGCTCCACCCTAGGGCGTTGTTCCATCAGATCGAATAGTTAGGGCCTAAGAAGTCAACGCCAGAAGCATAAAATACAATATAAATACAACAGCTTTTCCATAGTATATGATGTATATTTGCAAACAGTGTGATAGTAAAGGCCATTTCTACGTTCCGGGCAACCTAGGCTTAACTGTAGGGCGTTGCTCCACCAGATCGCATAGTTAGGGACTTAGAAGTAAACGCAAGAAGCATACAATACAATAAAAATACAACAGTTTTTCCATCGAATAAAAGGAATTATTGCAACCAGTGTGAAAGCAATGGTCATTTCTATTTTCCGGGCAACCTAGGTTTCACTCTTGGGCGTTGCTCCACCACATCGAATAGCTACGGCCTTAGAAGTCAACTCCAGGAGCATAAAATACAGTATAAATACAACAGCTTTTCCATAGTATATGATGTATATTTGCAAACAGTGTGATAGTAAAGGCCATTTCTACGTTCCGGGCAACCTAGGCTTAACTGTAGGGCGTTGCTCCACCAGATCGCATAGTTAGGGACTTAGAAGTAAACGCAAGAAGCATAAAATACAATATAAATACAATAGTTTTTCCATCGTCTAAAACGAATAATTGCAACCAGTGCGAAAGTGTTCGCCATTTCTACGTTCCGGGCTACCTAGGCTTCACTCTAGGGCGTTGCTCCTCCAGATCGAATAGTTAGGGCCTTAGAAGTCAACGCCCGAAGCATTAAATACAAAATTAATAGAACAGTTTTTCCATCGTATAAAATGAATAATAGCTTACAGTGTGAAAGTAATGGTCATTTCTACGTTCCGGACAACCTAGGCTTCACTCTAGGGCGTAGCTTCACCAGATCGAATGGCTACGGCCTTAGAAGTAAACGCCTGAAGCCTAAAATAGAAGAAAAGTACCACAGTTTTTCCATCGTATAACAGGAATAGTTGCATCAACTGTGAAGGTAATGGTCATTTCTACGTTCCGGGCAACCTAGGCTTCGCGCCAGGGCGTTGCTCCAACAGATCGAATAGCTAGGACCTTAGACGTCAGCGCCCGAAGCATAAAATACAACAAAGATGCAACGGCTTTTACATCGTATAACAGGAGTAATTGCAACCAGTGTGAAGGTAATGGTCTTTTCCTTGTTCCGCGCATCCTAGGCTTCACTCTAGGGCGGTGCTCCGCCAGATCGAATATTTAGGGTCTTAGAAGTCAGCGCGCGAAGCATAAAATACAATGAAGATACAACTGTTTTTCCACCGTATGGCAGGAATAATTGCAACCTGTGTGAAGGTAATGGTCATTTCTACGTTCCGGGCGACCTAGACTTAGCTCAGAGGCTTTGCTCCACCAGATCGAAGAGTTAGGGCCTTAGAAGTCAACGCCCGAAGAATAAAATACTATATAAATACAACAATTCTTCCATCGTATAACAGGAATAATTGCAAACAGTGTGAAAGTGATGGTCATTTCTACGTTCCTGCCAACCTACGCTTCAGTCTAGGGCGTTGGTTCACCAGAAACAATAGTTAGGGCCTTAGAAGTCAACGCCCGAAGCATAAAATACAAATTTAATAAAACAGCTTTGCCATTGTATAAAATGAATAATTGCAACCAGTATGAAAGTTATGGTCATTTCAACGTACGGGGCAACCTAGGCTTCACTCTAGGGCGTTGCTCCACCAGATCGAAGAGGTAGGGCCATAGAATTCAATGCCCGAAGCATAAAATACGATAAAGATATAACAGTTCTTCCATCGTATAACAGGAGTCATTGCAACAAGTGTGAAAATGGTGGACATTTCTACGTTCCGGGCAACCTACGCTTCACTCTAGGGCGTTGTTCCACCACATCGAATAGCTACGCCCTTAGAAGTCAACGCCAGAAACATAAAATACAATATAAATACAACAGTTTTTCCATCGTATAAAATGAATAATTGCAACCAGTATGAAAGTTATGGTCATTTCTACGTTCCGGCCAAACTAGGCTTCACCCTAGGGCGTTGTTCCACCAGATCGAATAGTTAGGGCCTAAGAAGTCAACGCCAGAAGCATAAAATACAATATAAATACAACAGCTTTTCGATCGTATATGATGTATATTTGCAAACAGTGTGAAAGTAAAGGTCATTTCTATGTTCCGGGCAACCTAGGCTTCAGTTTAGGGCGTTGCTCCACCAGATCGAATAGTTAGGTACTTAGAATTCGACGCAGGAAGCATAAAATATAACATAAGTACAACAGTTTTTCCATCGTATTACAGGAATAATTGCAACCAGTGTGAATGTACAGGTCATTTTTACGTTCCGGGCAACCTAGGCTTCACTCTAGGGCGTTGCTCCACCAGATCGAATAGTTAGGGCCTAAGAAGTCTACGCCAGAAGCATAAAATGCAATAAAAATACAACAGCATTTCCATCGTATAAAAAGAATGATTGCAAACAGTCGGAAAGTTATGGTCATTTCTACGTTCCGGGCAACCTAGGCTTCACTCTAGGGCGTTGTTCCCCCACATCGAATAGCTACGGCCTTAGAAGTCAACGCCAGAAACATAAAACACAATATAAATACAACAGCTTTTCCATCGTATAAAACGAATAATTGCAATCAGTGTGAAAGTAATGGCCATTTCTACGTTCAGGGCATCCTAGACTCAACTCTGAGGCATTGCTCCACCAGATCTAATACATAGGGCCTTAGAAGTCAACGCCAGAAGAATAAAGTACAATCAAAATCCAACAGTTTGTCCATCGTACAACAGGAATGATTGCAACAAACCTGAAGGTAATAGTCATTTCTACGTTCCGGGCAACCTAGGTTTTGCTCTAGGGCGTTGCCCCACCAGATCGAATAGTTAGGGCCTTAAAAGTCAACGCCCGAAGCATAAAATACAAAATAAATACTACAGTTTTTCCATTGTATAACAGGAATGACTGCAACCATTGTGAAAGTACTGGTCATTTCTACGTTCCGGGTAACCTAGGCTTCACTCTAGGGCGTTGCTCCACCAGATCGAATAGCTAGGGACCTAGAATTCAACGCCCGAAGAATAAAATACAACATAAGTACAACAGTTTTACCATCGTGTAAAATGAATAATCGCAAGCAGTGTGAAGGTAATGGTCATTTCCACGTTCCGGGCAACCTACGCTTCACTCTAGGGCGTTGTTCCACCACATCGAATAGCTACGCCCTTAGAAGTCAACGCCAGAAACATAAAATACAATATAAATACAACAGTTTTTCCATCGTATAAAATGAATAATTGCAACCAGTGTGAAAGTAATGGCCATTTCTACGTTCCGGGCATGCTAGACCTAACTCTGAGGCATTGCTCCACCAGATCTAATACATAGGGCCTTAGAAGTCAACGCCAGAAGAATAAAGCACAGTCAAAATCCAACAGTTTGTCTATCGTATAACAGGAATAATTGCAACAAGCGTGAAGGTAATGGTCATTTCTACGATCCGGGCAACCTAGGTTTTGCTCTAGGGCGTTGCTCCACCAGATCGAATAGTTAGGGCCTTAAAAGTCAACGCCCGAAGCATAAAATACAAAATAAATACAACAGTTTTTCCATTGTATAACAGGAATAACTGCAACCAGTGTGAAAGTTATGGTCATTTCTACGTTCCGGCCAAACTAGGCTTCACTCTAGGGCGTTGCCCCACCACATCGAATAGGTACGGCCTTAGGAGTCAACGCCAGAAGCATAAAATACAATATAAATACAACAGTTTTCCCATCGTATAAAACGAATAATTGCAACCAGTATGAAAGTTATGGTCATTTCTACGTTCCGGCCAAACTAGGCTTCACCCTAGGGCGTTGTTCCACCAGATCGAATAGTTAGGGCCTAAGAAGTCAACGCCAGAAGCATAAAATACAATATAAATACAACAGCTTTTCGATCGTATATGATGTATATTTGCAAACAGTGTGAAAGTAAAGGTCATTTCTATGTTCCGGGCAACCTAGGCTTCAGTTTAGGGCGTTGCTCCACCAGATCGAATAGTTAGGTACTTAGAATTCGACGCAGGAAGCATAAAATACAATAAAAATACAACAGCATTTCCATCGTATGAAATCAATGATTACAAACAGTCGGAAAGTTATGGTCATTTCTACGTTCCGGGCAACCTAGGCTTCACTCTAGGGCGTTGTTCCGCCACATCGAATAGCTACGGCCTTAGAAGTCAACGCCAAAAACATAAAACACAATATAAATACAACAGCTTTTCCATCGTATAAAACGAATAATTGCAGTCAGTGTGAAAGTAATGGCCATTTCTACGTTCAGGGCATCCTAGACTTAACTCTGAGGCATTGCTCCACCAGATCTAATACATAGGGCCTTAGAAGTCAACGCCAGAAGAATTAAGTACAATCAAAATCCAACAGTTTGTCCATCGTACAACAGGAATAATTGCAACAAACCTGAAGGTAATAGTCATTTCCACGTTCCGGGCAACCTACGCTTCACTCTAGGGCGTTGTTCCTCCACATCGAATAGCTACGCCCTTAGAAGTCAACGCCAGAATCATAAAATACAATATAAATACAACAGTTTTTCCATCGTATAAAATGAATAATTGCAACCAGTGTGAAAGTAATGGCCATTTCTACGTTCCGGGCATCCTAGACCTAACTCTGAGGCATTGCTCCACCAGATCTAATACATAGGGCCTTAGAAGTCAACGCCAGAAGAATAAAGCACAATCAAAATCCAACAGTTTGTCTATCGTATAACAGGAATAATTGCAACAAGCGTGAAGGTAATGGTCATTTCTACGATGCGGGCAACCTAGGTTTTGCTCTAGGGCGTTGCTCCACCAGATCGAATAGTTAGGGCCTTAAAAGTCAACGCCCGAAGCATAAAATACAAAATAAATACAACAGTTTTTCCATTGTATAACAGGAATAACTGCAACCAGTATGAAAGTTATGGTCATTTCTACGTTCCGGCAAAACTAGGCTTCACTCTAGGGCGTTGCCCCACCACATCGAATAGCTACGGCCTTAGGAGTCAACGCCAGAAGCATAAAATACAATATAAATACAACAGTTTTCCCATCGTATAAAACGAATAATTGCAACCAGTATGAAAGTTATGGTCATTTCTACGTTCCGGCCAAACTAGGCTTCACCCTAGGGCGTTGTTCCACCAGATCGAATAGTTAGGGCCTAACAAGTCAACGCCAGAAGCATAAAATACAATAAAAATACTACAGTTTTTCCATCGTATAAAAGGAATAATTGCAACCAGTGTGAAAGCAATGGTCATTTCTATTTTCCGGGCAACCTGGGTTTCACTCTTGGGCGTTGTTCCACCACATCGAATAGCTACGGCCTTAGAAGTCAACTCCAGGAGCATAAAATACAGTATAAATGCAACAGCTTTTCCATCGTATAAAATGAATGATTGCAAACAGTGTGAAAGTTAAGGTCATTTCTACGTTCCGGGCAGCCTGGGCTTCACTTTAGGGCGTTGCTCCACCAGATCGAATAGTTAGGGACTTAGAATTCGACGCCAGAAGCATAAAATACAACATAAGTACAACAGTTTTTCCATCGTATTACAGGAATAATTGCAACCAGTGTGAATGTACAGCTCATTTTTACGTTCCGGGCAACCTAGGCTTCGCTCAAGGGCGTTGCTCCACCAGATCGAACAGTTAGGGCCTTAGAAGTCGACGCCCGGAGCATAAAATACAAAATAAATAGAACAGTTTTTCCATTGTATAAAACGAATAATTGCAACCACTGTGAAAGTTATGGTCATTTCTACGTTCCGGCCAATCTAGGCTCCACCCTAGGGCGTTGTTCCATCAGATCGAATAGTTAGGGCCTAAGAAGTCAACGCCAGAAGCATAAAATACAATATAAATACAACAGCTTTTCCATAGTATATGATGTATATTTGCAAACAGTGTGATAGTAAAGGCCATTTCTACGTTCCGGGCAACCTAGGCTTAACTGTAGGGCGTTGCTCCACCAGATCGCATAGTTAGGGACTTAGAAGTAAACGCAAGAAGCATACAATACAATAAAAATACAACAGTTTTTCCATCGAATAAAAGGAATTATTGCAACCAGTGTGAAAGCAATGGTCATTTCTATTTTCCGGGCAACCTAGGTTTCACTCTTGGGCGTTGCTCCACCACATCGAATAGCTACGGCCTTAGAAGTCAACTCCAGGAGCATAAAATACAGTATAAATGCAACAGCTTTTCCATCGTATAAAATGAATGATTGCAAACAGTGTGAAAGTTAAGGTCATTTCTACGTTCCGGGCAGCCTAGGCTTCACTTTAGGGCGTTGCTCCACCTGATCGAATAGTTAGGGACTTAGAATTCGACGCCAGAAGCATAAAATACAACATAAGTACAACAGTTTTTCCATCGTATTACAGGAATAATTGCAACCAGTGTGAATGTACAGCTCATTTTTACGTTCCGGGCAACCTAGGCTTCGCTCAAGGGCGTTGCTCCACCAGATCGAACAGTTAGGGCCTTAGAAGTCGACGCCCGGAGCATAAAATACAAAATAAATAGAACAGTTTTTCCATTGTATAAAACGAATAATTGCAACCACTGTGAAAGTTATGGTCATTTCTACGTTCCCGCCAATCTAGGCTCCACCCTAGGGCGTTGTTCCATCAGATCGAATAGTTAGGGCCTAAGAAGTCAACGCCAGAAGCATAAAATACAATATAAATACAACAGCTTTTCCATAGTATATGATGTATATTTGCAAACAGTGTGATAGTAAAGGCCATTTCTACGTTCCGGGCAACCTAGGCTTAACTGTAGGGCGTTGCTCCAACAGATCGCATAGTTAGGGACTTAGAAGTAAACGCAAGAAGCATACAATACAATAAAAATACAACAGTTTTTCCATGTATAAAATGAATAATTGCAAACAGTGAGGAAGTAATGGTCATTTCTACGTTCCGGGCAACCTAGGCTTCACTCTTGGGCGTTGCTCCACCTCATCGAATAGCTACGGCCTTAGAAGTCAACGCCTGAAGCATAAAATACGATAAAAATACAACAGTTTTTTCATCGTATATGATGTATATTTGCAAACAGTGTGAAAGTAATGGTCATTTCTACGTTCCGCGCTACCTAGGCTTAACTGTAGGGCGTTGCTCCACCAGATCGAATAGCTAGGGACTTCGAAGTCAACGCCAGAAGCATAAAATACAATAAAAATACAACAGTTTTTCCATCGTATAAAGGAATAATTGCAACCAGTGTGAAAGTAATGGCCATTTCTGCGTTGCGGGCAACCTAGGCTTAACTCTAGGGCGTTGCCCCTCCACATCGATTAGCTACGGCCTTAGAAGTCACGCCTTAAGCTTAAAATACAATAAAAATAGAACAGTTTTTTCATCGTATAACAGGAATAATTGCCACCAGAGTGAAAGTAATGGTCATTTCTAGGTTTCGGGCGACCTTGGCTACACTCTAGGGCGTTGCTCGACCAGATAGAATAGCTAGGGCCTTAGATGTCAACGCCCGAAACCTGAAATACAATAAAAGTACAACAGTTTTTCCATCGTATAACGGAATGATTGCAGCAAATGTGAAGGTGATGGTCATTACCACGTTCCGGGCAACCTAGAGTTCACTCTAGGACGTTGGTCCACCAGATCCAATAGCTAGGGCCTAAGAAGTCAACGACAGAAGCACCAAACACAAAATAAATACAACAGCTTTTCCATCGTATAAAACGAATAATTGCAACCCGTTTGAAAGTAATGGCCATTTCTGCGTTCCGAGAAACCTAGGCTTCACTCTAGGGCGTTGCCCCACCACATCGAATAGCTACGGCCTTAGAAGTCAACGCCAGAAGCATAAAATACAATATAAATACAACAGCTTTTCCATCGTATATGATGTATATTTGCAAAGAGTGTGAAAGTAAATGTCATTTCTACGTTCCGGGCAACCTAGGCTTAACTGTAGGGCGCTGCTCCACCACATCGAATAGCTACGGCCTGAGAAGTCAACTCCAGAAGCATAAAATACAATATAAATACAACAGCTTTTCCATCGTATAAAATGAATGATTGCAAACAGTGTGAAAGTTATGGTCATTTCTACGTTCCGGGCAACCTAGCCTTAACTCCAGGGCGTTGCTGCACCAGATCGAATAGTTAGGGGCTTTGAATGCAACGCCAGAAGCATAAAACACAATCAAAATGCAACAGTTTTTCCATCGTATAACAGGAAAGCTGCAATCAGTGTGAATGTACTGGTCATTTCTACGTTCCGGGTAACCTAGGCTTCACTCAAGAGCGTTGCTCCACCAGTTCTAATAGTTAGCGGCTTAGAAGTCAACGCCCGAAGCATAAAATACAATATAAATACAACAGTTTTCCCATCGTATAAAACGAATAATTGCAACCAGTATGAAAGTTATGGTCATTTCTACGTTCCGGCCAAACTAGGCTTCACCCTAGGGCGTTGTTCCACCAGATCGAATAGTTAGGGCCTAACAAGTCAACGCCAGAAGCATAAAATACAATAAAAATACTACAGTTTTTCCATCGTATAAAAGGAATAATTGCAATCAGTGTGAAAGCAATGGTCATTTCTATTTTCCGGGCAACCTGGGTTTCACTCTTGGGCGTTGTTCCACCACATCGAATAGCTACGGCCTTAGAAGTCAACTCCAGGAGCATAAAATACAGTATAAATGCAACAGCTTTTCCATCGTATAAAATGAATGATTGCAAACAGTGTGAAAGTTAAGGTCATTTCTACGTTCCGGGCAGCCTGGGCTTCACTTTAGGGCGTTGCTCCACCAGATCGAATAGTTAGGGACTTAGAATTCGACGCCAGAAGCATAAAATACAACATAAGTACAACAGTTTTTCCATCGTATTACAGGAATAATTGCAACCAGTGTGAATGTACAGCTCATTTTTACGTTCCGGGCAACCTAGGCTTCGCTCCAGGGCGTTGCTCCACCAGATCGAATAGTTAGGGCCTTAGAAGTCGACGCCCGGAGCATAAAATACAAAATAAATAGAACAGTTTTTCCATTGTATAAAACGAATAATTGCAACCACTGTGAAAGTTATGGTCATTTCTACGTTCCCGCCAATCTAGGCTCCACCCTAGGGCGTTGTTCCATCAGATCGAATAGTTAGGGCCTAAGAAGTCAACGCCAGAAGCATAAAATACAATATAAATACAACAGCTTTTCCATAGTATATGATGTATATTTGCAAACAGTGTGATAGTAAAGGCCATTTCTACGTTCCGGGCAACCTAGGCTTAACTGTAGGGCGTTGCTCCACCAGATCGCATAGTTAGGGACTTAGAAGTAAACGCAAGAAGCATACAATACAATAAAAATACAACAGTTTTTCCATGTATAAAATGAATAATTGCAAACAGTGAGGAAGTAATGGTCATTTCTACGTTCCGGGCAACCTAGGCTTCACTCTTGGGCGTTGCTCCACCTCATCGAATAGCTACGGCCTTAGAAGTCAACGCCTGAAGCATAAAATACGATAAAAATACAACAGTTTTTTCATCGTATATGATGTATATTTGCAAACAGTGTGAAAGTAATGGTCATTTCTACGTTCCGCGCTACCTAGGCTTAACTGTAGGGCGTTGCTCCACCAGATCGAATAGCTAGGGACTTCGAAGTCAACGCCAGAAGCATAAAATACAATATAAATACAACAGTTTTTCCACGGTATAAAACGTATAATTGCAACCAGTATGAGAGTTATGGTCAGTTCTACGTTCCGGGCAACATAGGCTTAACTCTAGGGCGTTGCCCCTCCACATCGATTAGCTACGGCCTTAGAAGTCACCGCCTTAAGCTTAAAATACAATAAAAATAGAACAGTTTTTTCATCGTATAACAGGAATAATTGCCACCAGAGTGAAAGTAATGGTCATTTCTAGGTTTCGGGCGACCTTGGCTACACTCTAGGGCGTTGCTCCACCAGATAGAATAGCTAGGGCCTTAGATGTCAACGCCCGAAACCTGAAATACAATAAAAGTACAACAGTTTTTCCATCGTATAACGGAATGATTGCAGCAAATGTGAAGGTGATGGTCATTACCACGTTCCGGGCAACCTAGAGTTCACTCTAGGACGTTGGTCCACCAGATCCAATAGCTAGGGCCTAAGAAGTCAACGACAGAAGCACCAAACACAAAATAAATACAACAGCTTTTCCATCGTATAAAACGAATAATTGCAACCCGTTTGAAAGTAATGGCCATTTCTGCGTTCCGAGAAACCTAGGCTTCACTCTAGGGCGTTGCCCCACCACATCGAATAGCTACGGCCTTAGAAGTCAACGCCAGAAGCATAAAATACAATATAAATACAACAGCTTTTCCATCGTATATGATGTATATTTGCAAAGAGTGTGAAAGTAAATGTCATTTCTACGTTCCGGGCAACCTAGGCTTAACTGTAGGGCGCTGCTCCACCACATCGAATAGCTACGGCCTGAGAAGTCAACTCCAGAAGCATAAAATACAATATAAATACAACAGCTTTTCCATCGTATAAAATGAATGATTGCAAACAGTGTGAAAGTTATGGTCATTTCTACGTTCCGGGCAACCTAGCCTTAACTCCAGGGCGTTGCTGCACCAGATCGAATAGTTAGGGGCTTTGAATGCAACGCCAGAAGCATAAAACACAATCAAAATGCAACAGTTTTTCCATCGTATAACAGGAAAGCTGCAATCAGTGTGAATGTACTGGTCATTTCTACGTTCCGGGTAACCTAGGCTTCACTCAAGAGCGTTGCTCCACCAGTTCTAATAGTTAGCGGCTTAGAAGTCAACGCCCGAAGCTTAAAATACAATAAAAATACAACAGTCTTCCATCGTATAAAATGTATAATTGCAAGCAATGTGAAGTTAATGGTCATTTCTACGTTCCGGGCAACCTAGGCTTAACTGTAGGGCGTTGCTCCACCAGATCGCATAGTTAGGGACTTAGAAGTAAACGCAGGAAGCATAAAATACAATAAAAATACAACAGTTTTTCCATCGAATAAAAGGAATAATTGCAACCAGTGTGAAAGAAGTGGTCATTTCTGCTTTCCGGGCAACCTAGGTTTCACTCTAGGGCGTTGCTCCACCAGATCGAATAGCGAGGGACTTAGAAGTAAACGCCAGAAGCATAAAATACAATAAAAATACAACAGTTTTTCCATCGTGTAAAAGGAATAATTGCAACCAGTGTGAAAGTAATGGTCATTTCTATTTTCCGGGCAACCTAGGTTTCACTCTTGGGCGTTGCTCCACCACATCGAATAGCTACGGCCTTAGTAGTCAACTCCAGAAGCATAAAATACAATATAAATACAACAGCTTTTCCATCGTATAAAATGAATGATTGCAAACAGTGTGAATGTTATGGTCATTTCTACGTTCCGGGCAGCCTAGGCTTCACTTTAGGGCGTTGCTCCACCAGATCGAATAGTTAGGGACTTAGAATTCGACGCCAGAAGCATAAAATACAACATAAGTACAACAGTTTTTCCATCGTATTACAGGAATAATTGCAACCAGTGTGAATGTACAGCTCATTTTTACGTTCCGGGCAACCTAGGCTTCGCTCAAGGGCGTTGCTCCACCA
The DNA here is from genome assembly GCF_051401765.1 of Calliopsis andreniformis. NCBI lineage: Eukaryota > Metazoa > Arthropoda > Insecta > Hymenoptera > Andrenidae > Calliopsis > Calliopsis andreniformis. Next base: position 31,513,096 of record NW_027480422.1, read on the forward strand.
GATCGAACAGTTAGGGCCTTAGAAGTCGACGCCCGGAGCATAAAATACAAAATAAATAGAACAGTTTTTCCATTGTATAAAACGAATAATTGCAACCACTGTGAAAGTTATGGTCATTTCTACGTTCCGGCCAATCTAGGCTCCACCCTAGGGCGTTGTTCCATCAGATCGAATAGTTAGGGCCTAAGAAGTCAACGCCAGAAGCATAAAATACAATATAAATACAACAGCTTTTCCATAGTATATGATGTATATTTGCAAACAGTGTGAAAGTAAAGGCCATTTCTACGTTCCGGGCAACCTATGCTTAACTGTAGGGCGTTGCTCCACCAGATCGCATAGTTAGGGACTTAGAAGTAAACGCAAGAAGCATAAAATACAATAAATATATAACAGTTTTTCCATCGAATGAAAGGAATAATTGCAACCAGTGTGAAAGAAAAGGTCATTTCTACTTTCCGGGCAACCTAGGTTTCACTCTAGGGCGTTGCTCCACCAGATCGAATAGCGAGAGACTTAGAAGTAAACGCCAGAAGCATAAAATACAATAAAAAACTACAGTTTTTCCATCGTATAAAAGGAATAATTGCAACCAGTGTGAAAGCAATGGTCATTTCTATTTTCCGGGCAACCTGGGTTTCACTCTTGGGCGTTGCTCCACCACATCGAATAGCTACGGCCTTAGACGTCAACTCCAGGAGCATAAAATACAGTATAAATGCAACAGCTTTTCCATCGTATAAAATCAATGATTGCAAACAGTGTGAAAGTTAAGGTCATTTCTACGTTCCGGGCAGCCTAGGCTTCACTTTAGGGCGTTGCTCCACCAGATCGAATAGTTAGGGACTTAGAATTCGACGCCAGAAGCATAAAATACAACATAAGTACAACAGTTTTTCCATCGTATTACAGGAATAATTGCAACCAGTCTGAATGTACAGCTCATTTTTACGTTCCGGGCAACCTAGGCTTCGCTCAAGGGCGTTGCTCCACCAGATCGAACAGTTAGGGCCTTAGAAGTCGACGCCCGGAGCATAAAATACAAAATAAATAGAACAGTTTTTCCATTGTATAAAACGAATAATTGCAACCACTGTGAAAGTTATGGTCATTTCTACGTTCCGGCCAATCTAGGCTCCACCCTAGGGCGTTGTTCCATCAGATCGAATAGTTAGGGCCTAAGAAGTCAACGCCAGAAGCATAAAATACAATATAAATACAACAGCTTTTCCATAGTATATGATGTATATTTGCAAACAGTGTGAAAGTAAAGGCCATTTCTACGTTCCGGGCAACCTAGGCTTAACTGTAGGGCGTTGCTCCACCAGATCGCATAGTTAGGGACTTAGAAGTAAACGCAAGAAGCATACAATACAATAAAAATACAACAGTTTTTCCATCGAATAAAAGGAATTATTGCAACCAGTGTGAAAGAAATGGTCATTTCTACTTTCCGGGCAACCTAGGTTTCACTCTAGGGCGTTGCTCCACCAGATCGAATATCGAGGGACTTAGATGTCAACGCCAGAAGCATAAAATACAATATAAATACAACAGTTTTCCCATCGTATAAAACGAATAATTGCAACCAGTATGAAAGTTATGGTCATTTCTACGTTCCGGCCAACCTAGGCTTCACCATAGGGCGTTGTTCCACCAGATCGCATAGTTAGGGCCTAAGAAGACAACGCCAGAAGCATAAAATACAATATAAATACAACAGCTTTTCCATAGTATACGATGTATATTTGCAAACAGTGTGAAAGAACAGGACATTTCTACGTTCCGGGCAACCTAGGCTTAACTGTAGGGCGTTGCTCCACCAGATCGCATAGTTAGGGACTTAGAAGTAATCGCAAGAAGCATAAAATACAATAAAAATACAACAGTTTTTCCATCGTATAAAAGGAATAATTGCAACCAGTGTGAAAGTAATGGTCATTTCTACTTTCCGGGCAACCTAGGTTTCACTCTAGGGCGTTGCTCCACCAGATCGAATAGCGAGGGACTTAGAAGTAAACGCCAGAAGCATAAAATACAATAAAAATACAACAGTTTTTCCATCGTATAAAAGGAATAATTGCAACCAGTGTGAAAGTAATGGTCATTTCTACTTTCCGGGCAACCTAGGTTTCACTCTTGGGCGTTGCTCCACCACATCGAGTAGCTACGGCCTTAGAAGTCAACTCCGGAAGCATAAAATACAATATAAATACAACAGCTTTTCCATCGTATAAAATGAATGATTGCAAACAGCGTGAAAGTTATGGTCATTTCTACGTTCCGGGCAACCTAGGCTTCACCCTAGGGCGTTGCTCCTCCTGATCGAATAGTTAGGGACTTAGAATTCGACGCCACAAGCATAAAATACAACATAAGTACAACAGTTTTTCCGTCGTATTACAGGAATAATTGCAACCAGTGTGAATGTACAGCTCATTTTTACGTTCCGGGCAACCTAGGCTTCGCTCAAGGGCGTTGCTCCACCAGACCGAATAGCAGGGGATTTAGAAGTCAATGCCAGAAGCATAAAATACAATAAAAATACAACAGTCTTTCCATCGTATAACAGGAAAGCTGCAACCAGTATGAAAGTACTGGTCATTTCTATGTACCGGGCAACCTAGGCTTAACTGTAGGGCGTTGCTCCACCAGATCGCATAGTTAGGGACTTAGAAGTAAACGCAAGAAGCATAAAATACAATAAAAATACAACAGTTTTTCCATCGTATAAAAGGAATAATTGCAAGCAGTGTGAAGGTAATGGTCATTTCTACGTTCCGTGCAATCTAGGCTTCACTCTAGAGCGTTGCTCCACCAGATCGAACAGTTAGGGCCTTAGAAGTCGACGCCCGAAGCATAAAATACAAAATAAATAGAACAGTTTTTCCATTGTATAAAACGAATAATTGCAACCACTGTGAAAGTTATGGTCATTTCTACGTTCCGGGCAACCTAGGTTTCACTCTTGGGGATTGTTCCACCACATCGGATAGCTACGCCCTTAGAATTCAACGACAGAAGCATAAAATACAATATAAATAGAACAGTTTTTCCATCGTATAAAACGAATAATTGCAACCAGTGCGAAAGTTATGGTCATTTCTACGTTCCGGCCAATCCAGGCTCCTCCCTAGGGCGTTGTTCCACCAGACCGAATAGTTAGGGCCTAAGAAGTCAACGCCAGAAGCATAAAATACAATATAAATACAACAGCTTTTCCATAGTACATGATGTATATTTGCAAACAGTGTGAAAGTAAAGGCCATTTCTACGTTCCGGGCAACCTAGGCTTAACTGTAGGGCGTTGCTCCACCAGATCGCATAGTTAGGGACTTAGAAGTAAACGCAAGAAGCATACAATACAATAAAAATACAACAGTTTTTCCATCGAATAAAAGGAATTATTGCAACCAGTGTGAAAGAAATGGTCATTTCTACTTTCCGGGCAACCTAGGTTTCACTCTAGGGCGTTGCTCCACCAGATCGAATATCGAGGGACTTAGATGTCAACGCCAGAAGCATAAAATACAATATAAATACAACAGTTTTCCCATCGTATAAAACGAATAATTGCAACCAGTGCGAAAGTTATGGTCATTTCTACGTTCCGGCCAATCCAGGCTCCTCCCTAGGGCGTTGTTCCACCAGACCGAATAGTTAGGGCCTAAGAAGTCAACGCCAGAAGCATAAAATACAATATAAATACAACAGCTTTTCCATAGTACATGATGTATATTTGCAAACAGTGTGAAAGTAAAGGCCATTTCTACGTTCCGGGCAACCTATGCTTAACTGTAGGGCGTTGCTCCACCAGATCGCATAGTTAGGGACTTAGAAGTAAACGCAAGAAGCATAAAATACAATAAAAATATAACAGTTTTTCCATCGTATAAAATGTATAATTGCAAGCAATGTGAAGTTAATGGTCATTTCTACGTTCCGGGCAACCTAGGCTTAACTGTAGGGCGTTGCTCCACCAGATCGCATAGTTAGGGACTTAGAAGTAAACGCAGGAAGCATAAAATACAATAAAAATACAACAGTTTTTCCATCGAATAAAAGGAATAATTGCAACCAGTGTGAAAGAAGTGGTCATTTCTGCTTTCCGGGCAACCTAGGTTTCACTCTAGGGCGTTGCTCCACCAGATCGAATAGCGAGGGACTTAGAAGTAAACGCCAGAAGCATAAAATACAATAAAAATACAACAGTTTTTCCATCGTGTAAAAGGAATAATTGCAACCAGTGTGAAAGTAATGGTCATTTCTATTTTCCGGGCAACCTAGGTTTCACTCTTGGGCGTTGCTCCACCACATCGAATAGCTACGGCCTTAGTAGTCAACTCCAGAAGCATAAAATACAATATAAATACAACAGCTTTTCCATCGTATAAAATGAATGATAGCAAACAGTGTGAATGTTATGGTCATTTCTACGTTCCGGGCAGCCTAGGCTTCACTTTAGGGCGTTGCTCCACCAGATCGAATAGTTAGGGACTTAGAATTCGACGCCAGAAGCATAAAATACAACATAAGTACAACAGTTTTTCCATCGTATTACAGGAATAATTGCAACCAGTGTGAATGTACAGCTCATTTTTACGTTCCGGGCAACCTAGGCTTCGCTCAAGGGCGTTGCTCCACCAGATCGAACAGTTAGGGCCTTAGAAGTCGACGCCCGGAGCATAAAATACAAAATAAATAGAACAGTTTTTCCATTGTATAAAACGAATAATTGCAACCACTGTGAAAGTTATGGTCATTTCTACGTTCCGGCCAATCTAGGCTCCACCCTAGGGCGTTGTTCCATCAGATCGAATAGTTAGGGCCTAAGAAGTCAACGCCAGAAGCATAAAATACAATATAAATACAACAGCTTTTCCATAGTATATGATGTATATTTGCAAACAGTGTGAAAGTAAAGGCCATTTCTACGTTCCGGGCAACCTATGCTTAACTGTAGGGCGTTGCTCCACCAGATCGCATAGTTAGGGACTTAGAAGTAAACGCAAGAAGCATAAAATACAATAAATATATAACAGTTTTTCCATCGAATGAAAGGAATAATTGCAACCAGTGTGAAAGAAAAGGTCATTTCTACTTTCCGGGCAACCTAGGTTTCACTCTAGGGCGTTGCTCCACCAGATCGAATAGCGAGAGACTTAGAAGTAAACGCCAGAAGCATAAAATACAATAAAAATACTACAGTTTTTCCATCGTATAAAAGGAATAATTGCAACCAGTGTGAAAGCAATGGTCATTTCTATTTTCCGGGCAACCTGGGTTTCACTCTTGGGCGTTGCTCCACCACATCGAATAGCTACGGCCTTAGACGTCAACTCCAGGAGCATAAAATACAGTATAAATGCAACAGCTTTTCCATCGTATAAAATCAATGATTGCAAACAGTGTGAAAGTTAAGGTCATTTCTACGTTCCGGGCAGCCTAGGCTTCACTTTAGGGCGTTGCTCCACCAGATCGAATAGTTAGGGACTTAGAATTCGACGCCAGAAGCATAAAATACAACATAAGTACAACAGTTTTTCCATCGTATTACAGGAATAATTGCAACCAGTCTGAATGTACAGCTCATTTTTACGTTCCGGGCAACCTAGGCTTCGCTCAAGGGCGTTGCTCCACCAGATCGAACAGTTAGGGCCTTAGAAGTCGACGCCCGGAGCATAAAATACAAAAGAAATAGAACAGTTTTTCCATTGTATAAAACGAATAATTGCAACCACTGTGAAAGTTATGGTCATTTCTACGTTCCGGCCAATCTAGGCTCCACCCTAGGGCGTTGTTCCATCAGATCGAATAGTTAGGGCCTAAGAAGTCAACGCCAGAAGCATAAAATACAATATAAATACAACAGCTTTTCCATAGTATATGATGTATATTTGCAAACAGTGTGAAAGTAAAGGCCATTTCTACGTTCCGGGCAACCTAGGCTTAACTGTAGGGCGTTGCTCCACCAGATCGCATAGTTAGGGACTTAGAAGTAAACGCAAGAAGCATACAATACAATAAAAATACAACAGTTTTTCCATCGAATAAAAGGAATTATTGCAACCAGTGTGAAAGAAATGGTCATTTCTACTTTCCGGGCAACCTAGGTTTCACTCTAGGGCGTTGCTCCACCAGATCGAATATCGAGGGACTTAGATGTCAACGCCAGAAGCATAAAATACAATATAAATACAACAGTTTTCCCATCGTATAAAACGAATAATTGCAACCAGTATGAAAGTTATGGTCATTTCTACGTTCCGGCCAACCTAGGCTTCACCATAGGGCGTTGTTCCACCAGATCGCATAGTTAGGGCCTAAGAAGACAACGCCAGAAGCATAAAATACAATATAAATACAACAGCTTTTCCATAGTATACGATGTATATTTGCAAACAGTGTGAAAGAACAGGACATTTCTACGTTCCGGGCAACCTAGGCTTAACTGTAGGGCGTTGCTCCACCAGATCGCATAGTTAGGGACTTAGAAGTAATCGCAAGAAGCATAAAATACAATAAAAATACAACAGTTTTTCCATCGTATAAAAGGAATAATTGCAACCAGTGTGAAAGTAATGGTCATTTCTACTTTCCGGGCAACCTAGGTTTCACTCTAGGGCGTTGCTCCACCAGATCGAATAGCGAGGGACTTAGAAGTAAACGCCAGAAGCATAAAATACAATAAAAATACAACAGTTTTTCCATGGTATAAAAGGAATAATTGCAACCAGTGTGAAAGTAATGGTCATTTCTACTTTCCGGGCAACCTAGGTTTCACTCTTGGGCGTTGCTCCACCACATCGAGTAGCTACGGCCTTAGAAGTCAACTCCGGAAGCATAAAATACAATATAAATACAACAGCTTTTCCATCGTATAAAATGAATGATTGCAAACAGCGTGAAAGTTATGGTCATTTCTACGTTCCGGGCAACCTAGGCTTCACCCTAGGGCGTTGCTCCTCCTGATCGAATAGTTAGGGACTTAGAATTCGACGCCACAAGCATAAAATACAACATAAGTACAACAGTTTTTCCGTCGTATTACAGGAATAATTGCAACCAGTGTGAATGTACAGCTCATTTTTACGTTCCGGGCAACCTAGGCTTCGCTCAAGGGCGTTGCTCCACCAGACCGAATAGCAGGGGATTTAGAAGTCAATGCCAGAAGCATAAAATACAATAAAAATACAACAGTCTTTCCATCGTATAACAGGAAAGCTGCAACCAGTATGAAAGTACTGGTCATTTCTATGTACCGGGCAACCTAGGCTTAACTGTAGGGCGTTGCTCCACCAGATCGCATAGTTAGGGACTTAGAAGTAAACGCAAGAAGCATAAAATACAATAAAAATACAACAGTTTTTCCATCGTATAAAAGGAATAATTGCAAGCAGTGTGAAGGTAATGGTCATTTCTACGTTCCGTGCAATCTAGGCTTCACTCTAGAGCGTTGCTCCACCAGATCGAACAGTTAGGGCCTTAGAAGTCGACGCCCGAAGCATAAAATACAAAATAAATAGAACAGTTTTTCCATTGTATAAAACGAATAATTGCAACCACTGTGAAAGTTATGGTCATTTCTACGTTCCGGGCAACCTAGGTTTCACTCTTGGGGATTGTTCCACCACATCGGATAGCTACGCCCTTAGAATTCAACGACAGAAGCATAAAATACAATATAAATAGAACAGTTTTTCCATCGTATAAAACGAATAATTGCAACCAGTGCGAAAGTTATGGTCATTTCTACGTTCCGGCCAATCCAGGCTCCTCCCTAGGGCGTTGTTCCACCAGACCGAATAGTTAGGGCCAAAGAAGTCAACGCCAGAAGCATAAAATACAATATAAATACAACAGCTTTTCCATAGTACATGATGTATATTTGCAAACAGTGTGAAAGTAAAGGCCATTTCTACGTTCCGGGCAACCTATGCTTAACTGTAGGGCGTTGCTCCACCAGATCGCATAGTTAGGGACTTAGAAGTAAACGCAAGAAGCATAAAATACAATAAAAATATAACAGTTTTTCCATCGAATGAAAGGAATAATTGCAACCAGTGTGAAAGAAAGGGTCATTTCTACTTTCCGGGCAACCTAGGTTTCACTCTAGGGCGTTGCTCCACCAGATCGAATAGCGAGAGACTTAGAAGTAAACGCCAGAAGCATAAAATACAATAAAAATACTACAGTTTTTCCATCGTATAAAAGGAATAATTGCAACCAGTGTGAAAGCAATGGTCATTTCTATTTTCCGGGCAACCTAGGTTTCACTCTTGGGCGTTGCTCCACCACATCGAATAGCTACGGCCTTAGAAGTCAACTCCAGGAGCATAAAATACAGTATAAATGCAACAGCTTTTCCATCGTATAAAATGAATGATTGCAAACAGTGTGAAAGTTAAGGTCACTTCTCCGTTCCGGGCAACCTAGGCTTCACTTTAGGGCGTTGCTCCACCAGATCGAATAGTTAGGGACTTAGAATTCGACGCCACAAGCATAAAATACAACTTAAGTACAACAGTTTTTCCATCGTATTACAGGAATAATTGCAACCAGTGTGATAGTACAGGTCATTTCTACGTTCCGGGCAACCTAGGCTTCACTACAGGGCCGTGCGCCACCAGATCGAATCGTTAGTGCCTTAGAAGTCAGCGCCCGAAGCAGAAAATACAATAAAGATACAACAGTTTTTCCATCGAATGAAAGGAATAATTGCAACCAGTGTGAAAGCAATGGTCATTTCTATTTTCCGGGCAACCTAGGCTTCACTCTAGGGCGTTGCTCAACCACATCGAATAGCTACGGCCCTAGAAGACAACGCCATAACTATAAAATACAATATAAATACAACAGTCTATGCATCGTATAAAACAAATAATTGCAAGCAGTCAGATAGTTATGGTCATTTCTACGTTCCGGGCAACCTAGACTTCACCCTAGGGCGTTGCTCCACCAGATCGAATAGTTAGGGCCTAAGAAGTCAATGCCAGAAGCATAAAATACGATATATGTACAACAGTTTTTCCATCATATAAAATGAGTAATTGCAACCACTGTGAAAGTAACAGCCATTTCTACGTTCCGGGAATCCTAGACTTAACACTCAGACATTGCTCCACCAGATCGTATACATAGGGCCTTACAAGTCAACGCCAGAAGCATAAAGTACATTAAAAATCCAACAGTTTGTCCATCGTATAACAGGAATAGTTGCCACCAGTGTGAAAGTGATGGCCATTTCTGCATTCCGGGCAACCTAGGCTACACTCTAGGGCGTTGCTCCTCCAGATCGAATTGTTAGGTCCTAAGAAGTCAACGCCAGAAGCATAAAATGCTATATAAATACAACAGTTTTTCCCTTGTATAACAGGAATAATTGCAACCAGTGTGAAAGCTATGGTCATTTCCACGTTCCGGGCAACCTAGGCTTCACTCTAGGGCGTTGCTCCACCACATGGAATAGTTAGGGCCTTAGAAGTCAGTGCCAGAAGCATAAAATGCCATATAAATACAACAGTTGTTCCACTGTATAATACGAATAATTGCAAACAGTGTGGAAGTAATGGTCATTTCTACGTTCCGCGCAACCTATGCTTCACTCTAGGGCGTTGCTCAACCACATCGAATAGCTACGGCCCTAGAAGACAACGCCATGACTATAAAATACAATATAAATACAACAGTCTATGCATCGTATAAAACGAATAATTGCAACCAGTCTGATAGTTATGGTCATTTCTACGTTCCGGGCAACCTAGGCTTCACTCTAGGGCGTTGCTCCACCAGATCGAATAGTTAGGGCCTAAGAAGTCAACGCCAGAAGCACCAAATACAAAATTAATACAACAGTAATTCCATCGTATAAAACGAATAATTGCAACCAGGATGAAAGGTATGGTCATTTCTACGTTCCGGCCAACCTAGGCTTCACTCTAGGGCGTTGCTGCACCACATTGAATAGCTGCGGCCTTAGAAGTCAACGCCAGAAGCATAAAATACAATATAAATACAACAGTTTTTCAATCCTATAACACGAATAATTGCAAACAGTGTGAAAAATATGGTCATTTCTACGTTGCGGGCATCCTAGGCTTCACTCTAGGGCATTGCTCCACCACATCGAATAGCTACGGCCTTAGAAGTCAACGCCACAACTATAAAAAACAATATAAATACAACAGATTTTCCATTGTATAAAATGAATAATTGCAAACAGTGTGGAGGTAATGGCCATTTCTACTTTCCGGGCAACCTAGGCTTCACTCTAGGGCGTTTCTCCACCACATCGAATAGCTACGCCCTTAGAAGTCAACGCCTGAAGCATAAAATATAATATAAATACAACAGTTTTTCCATTGTATAAAGCGAATAATTGCAACCAGTGTGAAAGTTATGGTCATTTCTACGTTCCGGGCAACCTAGGTTTCACTCTTGGGCGTTGCTCCACCTCATCGGTCAGCTACGGCCTTTGAAGTCAACTCCAGAAGCATAAAATACAATATAAATACAACAGTTTTCCCATCGTATAAAACGAATAATTGCAACCAGTATGAAAGTTATGGTCATTTCCACGTTCCGGGCAACCTAGGCTTCACCCTAGGGCGTTGTTCCACCAGATCGTATAGTTAGGGCCTGTGAAGTGAACGCCAGAAGCATAACATGCAATATAAATACAACAGCTTTTCCATCTTATATGATGTATATTTGCAAACAGTGTGAGAGTAAAGGTCATGTCTACGTTCCGGGCAACCTAGGCTTAACTGTAGGGCGTTGCTCCACCAGATCGCATATATAGGGACTTAGAAGTCAGCGCCAGAAGCATAAAATACAATATAAATACAACAGTTTTTCCATTGTATAAAACGAATAATTGCAACCAGTGTGAAAGTTATGGTCATTTCTACGTTCCGGGCAACCTAGGCTACACTCTAGGGCGTTGCTCCACCAGATCGAATAGTTAGGGCCTAAGAAGTCAACGCCAGAAGCATAAAATACAATATAAATACAACAGTTTTTCCATTGTATAAAACGAATAGTTGCAACCAGTGTGAAGGTAATGGTCATTTCTACGTTCCGGGCAACCTAGGCTTCACTGCAGGGCGTTGCTCCACCACATCCAATAGTTAGGGCCTTCGAAGTCAACGCCAGAAGCATAAAATACAATATAAATACAACAGATTTTCCATCGTATAAAAGGATTAATTGTAACCAGAGAGAAGATGATGGTCATTTCTACGTTCCGGGCAACCTAGGCTTCACTCTAGTGCGTTGGTCAATCAGATCGAATAGTTAGGGCCTAAGAAGTGAACGCCAGAAGCATAAAATGCAAAATAAATGCTACAGTCTTTCCATTGTATAAAACGAATAATTGCAACCAGTGTGAAAGTAATGGTCATATCTACGTTCCGGGCAACCTAGGCTTGGCACTAGGGCGCTGCTCCACCAGATCGAATAGTTGGGGCCTTAGAAGTCAACGCCCGAAGCATTAAATACAAAATTAATAGAACAGTTTTTCCATTGCATGAAACGAATAATTGCAACCAGTGTGAAAGTTATGGTCATATCTACGTTCCGTGCAACCTTGGCTTCACTCTAGGGCGCTGCTCCACCAAATCGAATAGCTACGGCCATAGGAGTCAACGCCAGAAGCATAAAAAGCAATATAGGTACAACAGATTTTCCATCGTATAACTGGAGTAATTGCAACCAGTGTGAAAGTAATGGTCATTTCTACGTTCCGGGCAACCTAGGCTTCACTCTGGGGCGTTGGTACAGCAGATCGGATAGTTAGGGCCTAAGAAGTCAACGCCCGAATCATAAAATACGATATATGTACAACAGTTTTTCCATCGTATAAAACGAATAATTGCAACCAGTGTGAAAGTAATGGCCATTTCTACGTTCCGGGCAACCTGGGCTTCACTCTAGGGCGTTGCTCCACCACATCGAATAGCTACGGCCTTAGAAGTCAACGCCAGAAGCATGAAATACAATATAAGTACAACAGTTTTTCCATCGTATAAAATGACTAATTGCAAACAGTGTGAAAGTAATGGTCACTTCTACGTTCCGGGCAACCTAGGCTTCACTCTAGGGCGTTGCTCCACCAGATGGAAGAGTTAGGGCACGAGAAGTTAACGCCAGAAGCATAAAGTAAAATAACAGCTTGTCCATCGTATAAAAGGGATAATTGCAGCCAGTGTGAAAGTTATGGTCATTTCTACGTTCCGGGCAACATAGGCTACACTCTTGGACGTAGCCCCACGAGATCGAATAGCTAGGACCTTAGAAGTCAACGCCAGAAGCATAAAATTCAATAAAAATACAACATCTTTTCCATCGTGTAGCATGAATAATTGCATCCAGTGTGAAAGTAATGGACATTTCTACGTTTCAGGCAACCTAGGCTCCACTCTAGGGCGTTGCTCCACCAAATCGAATAGCTAGGGCCTTAGAAGTCAACGCCCGAAGCATAAAATACAAAATTAATAGAACAGCTTTTCCATTGTATAAAATGAATAATTGCAACCAGTGTGAAAGTACTGGTAATTTCTACATTCCAGGCAACCTAGGCCTCACTCTACGGCGTTGCTCCATCAGATCGAATAGCTAGGGACTTAGAAGTCAACGCCAGAAGCATAAAATACAATGTAAGTACAACAGTTTTTCCATCGTATAAAATGAATAATTGCAAACAGTGTGAAAGTAATGGTCATTCCTACGTTCCGGGCAACCTAGACTTAACTCTGAGGCATAGCTCCACCAGATCGAATAGCTAGGGACTTACAATTCAACGCCAGAAGAATAAAATACAACATAAGTACAACAGCTTTTACATCGTATAACTGGAATAATTGCAACCAGTGTGAAAGTAACGGCCATTTATTCGTTCCGGGCATCCTAGACTTAATTCGGAGGCATTGCTCCACGCGATCGAAGAGTTAGGGCTTTGGAAGTCAACGCCGGAAGCATAAAATACAATATAGATACAGAAGTTTTTCCATCGTATAACAGGAATTATTGTAACAAGCGTGAAGGTAATGGTCATTTCTACGTTCCGGGCAACCTAGGCGTCACTCTAGGGCGTTGCTCCACCTCATCGAGTAGCTACGGCCTTAGAAGTCAACGCCAGAAGCATAAAATACAATATAAATACGACAGTTTTTCCATCGTATAACAGGAAAAATTCCAACCAGTGTGAAATTTATGGTCACTTCTACGTTCCGGGCAACCTAGGCTTCACTCTAGGGCGTTGCTTCACCACATCGAATAGTTACGGCCTTAGATGTCAGCGCCATAACTATAAAAAACAATATAAATACAACAGTTTTTCCATTGTATAAAATGAATAACTGCAAACAGTGTGGAGGTAATGGTCATTTCTACTTTCCGGGCAACCTAGGCTTCACTCTAGGGCGTTTCTCCACCACATCGAATAGCTACGGCCCTAGAAGTCAACGCCTGAAGCATAAAATATAATATAAATACAACAGTTTTTCCATCGTATAACAAGAATAATTGCAACCAGTGTGAAAGTGATGGTCATTTCTACATTCCGGGCAACCTAGGCTTCACTCTAGGGCGTTGCTCCACCAGATCGAATAGTTAGGGCCTAAGAAGTCAACGCCAGAAGCATAAAATACAAAATAGATACAACAGTTTTCCCATCGTATAATACGAATGATTGCAATCAGTATGAAAGTTACGGTCATTTCTTCGTTCCGGGCAACCTAGGCTTCACTCTAGGGCATTGCTCCACCCCATCGAATAGCTACGGCCTTAGAAGTCAACGCCATAACTATAAAATACATTATAAATACAACAGTTTTTGCATTGTATAAAATGAATAATTGCAAACAGTGTGGAAGTAATGGTTATTTCTACGTTCCGGGCAACCTAGGCTTCACGCTAGGGCGTTGCTCCACCACATCGAATAGCTGCGGCCTTAGAAGTCAACGTCTGAAGCATAAAATATAATATAAATACAACAGTTTTTCCACTGTATATTATGAATAATTGCAACCAGAGTGAAAGTAATGGTCATTTCCACGTTTCGGGCGACCTAGGCTCCACAGTAGTGCGTTGCTCCACCAGATCGGATAGTTAGGGCCTAAGAAGTCAACGCCAGAAGCAAAGAATACAATAGGGATACAACAGTTTTTCCATCGTATAACAGGAATGATTGCAACCAGTGTGAAAGTTATGGTCATTTCTGCGTTCCAGGCCCCATAGGCTTCACTCTTGGACGTTGCCCCACCATATCGAATAGCTAGGACCTTAGAAGTAAAAGCCAGACGCAGAAAATACAATATAAATACAACAGTATTTCCATCGTATAAAACGAGTAATTGCAATCCGTATGAAAATTATGGTCATTTCTACGTTCCGGGCAACCTAGGCTTCACCCTAGGTCGTTGCTCCACCAGATCCAATAGTTAGGACATAAGAAGTCAGCGCCAGAAGCATAAAATACAAAATAGATACAACAGTTTTTCCATCATATAACAGGAATAATTGCAACCAGTGTGAAAGTGATGGTCATTTCTACGTTCCGGGCAACCTAGGCTTCACTCTAGGGCGTTGTTCCTCCAGATCGAATAGCTAGGGCCTAAGAAGTCAACGCCAGAAGCATAAAATACAATATAAGTACAACAGTTTTTCCCTTGTATAACAGGAGTAATTGCAACCAGTGTGAAAGTTATGGTCATTTCTACGTTCCGGGCAACCTAGGCTTCACTCTAGGGCGTTGCTCCACCACATCGAATAGTTAGGGCCATAGAAGTCAATGCCAGAAGCATAAAATACAAAATAGATACAACAGCTTGTCCATCGTATATGATGTATATTTTGAAACAGTGTGAAAGTAAAGGTCATTTCTACGTTCCGGCGGCCTAGACTTCACGCTAGGGCGTTGCTCCACCAGATCGAATAGTTAGGGCCTTAGAAGTCAACGCCAGAAGCATAAAATACAATATAAATACAACATTTTTTCAAACGTATAATAGGAATAATTGCAAACAGTGTGAAAGATATGGTCATTTCTACGTTGCGGGCATCCTAGGCTTCACTCTAGGGCATTGCTCCACCACATCGAATAGTGACGGCCTTAGATGTCAACGCCATAACTATAAAAAACAATATAAATACGACAGTTTTTCCATTGTATAAAATGAATAACTGCAAACAGTGTGGAGGTAATGGTCATTTCTACTTTCCGGGCAACCTAGGCTTCACTCTAGGGCGTTTCTCCACCACATCGAATAGCTACGGTCCTAGAAGTCAACGCCTGAAGCATAAAATATAATATAAATACAACAGTTTTTCCATCGTATAACAAGAATAATTGCAACCAGTGTGAAAGTGATGGTCATTTCTACATTCCGGGCAACCTAGGCTTCACTCTAGGGCGTTGCTCCACCAGATTGAATAGTTAGGGCCTTAGAAGTCAACGCCAGAAGCATAAAATACAATATAAATGCAACAGTTTTTCCATCGTATAACAGGAACAATTGCAACCAGTGTGAAAGTACTGGTCATTTCTACGTTACGGGCAACCTAGGAATCGCTCCAGGGCGACGCTCCACCGGATCGAATATTTAGGGCCTAAGAAGTCAACGCCAGAAGCATAGAATACAATAAAAATACAACAGTTTTTCCATCATAAAGAACGAATAATAGCAACCAGTGTAAAAGTAATGGTCATTTCTACGTTCCGGGCAATCTAGACTTCACTCTAGGGCGTTGCTCCACTGGATCGAATAGTTAGGGCCTAAGAAGTCAACGCTAGATGCATAAAATACAATATAAATACAACAGCTTTTCCATCGTCTAAAACGAGTAATTGCAACCAGTGTGAAAGTAATGGCCATTTCAACGTTACGGGCATCCTAGGCTTCACTCTAGGCCGTTGCTCGACCACATCGAATAGCTATGGCCTTAGAAGTCAACGCGAGAAGCAGTAAATGAAATATAAATACAACAGCTTTTCCACCGTATAACAGGAATAATTGCAAACAGTGTGAAGGTAATAGTCATTTCTACGCTCCGGTAAACCTAGGCTTCACTCTAGGTCGTTGCTCCACCAGATCGTGTAGTTAGGGCCTTAGACGTCAACGCCAGAAGCATAAAATAAAATAAAAATACAACACTTTTTCCATCGCATACAATTCATGATTGCAAACATTGTGAAAGTAACGGTCATTTCTACGTTCCGCGCAACCTAGGCTTCACTCTAGGGCGATGCTCCACGGTATCGAATATTTAGGGCCTAAGAAGTCAACGCCAGAAGCATAAAATACAATAAAAATACAACAGTTTTTCCATACTATAATAGGAATAATTGCAAACAGTGTGAAAGTAATGGTCATTTCTACGTTCCGGGCAATCTAGGCTTCATTCTAGGGCGTTGTTCCACCAGATCGAACAGTTAGCGCCTAAGAAGACAACGCCAGAAGCATAAAATACAATACAAATACAACAGTTTTTCCATCGTATAAAATGAATAATTGCAAACAGTGTGAAAGTAATGGTCATTTCTGCGTTCCGGGCAACCTAGGCTTCACTCTAGGACGCTGCTGCACCAGATGGAATACTTAGGTCCTAAGAAGACAACGCCAGAAGCATAAAATACAATATAAATACAACAGTTTTTCCATCGTATAAAATGAATAATTGCAAACAGTGTGAAAGTAATGGTCATTTCTACGTTCCGGGCAATCTAGACTTCACTCTAGGGCGTTGCTCCACTGGATCGAATAGTTAGGGCCTAAGAAGTCAACGCCAGATGCATAAAACACAATATAAATACAACAGCTTTTCCATTGTCTAAAACGAATAATTGCAGCCAGTGTGAAAGTAATGGCCATTTCAACGTTACGGGCATCCTAGACTTAACTCTGAGGCATTGCTCCACCAGATCGAATAGATTGGGCCTTAGAAGTCAACGCGAGAAGCAATAAATACAATATAAATACAACAGCTTTTCCAACGTATAACAGGAATAATTGCAAACAGTGTGAAGGTAATAGTCATTTCTACGCTCCGATAAAGCTAGGCTTCACTCTAGGGCGTTGCTCCACCAGATCGAGTAGTTAGGGCCTTAGACGTCAACGCCAGAAGCATAAAATAAAATAAAAATACAACCCTTTTTCCATCGCATACAATTAATGATTGCAAACATTGTGAAAGTAACGGTCATTTCTACGTTCCGGGCATCCTAGACTTAACTCTGAGGCATTGCTCCACCAGATCGAATGGATAGGGCCTTAGAAGTCAACGCCAGAGGCATTATATACAATATGAATACAACAGCTTTTCCAGCGTATAACAGGAATAACAGCAAACAGTGTGAAAGATATGGTCATTTCTACGTTCCGCGCAACCTAGGCTTCACTCTAGGGCGATGCTCCACGGTATCGAATATTTAGGGCCTAAGAAGTCAACGCCAGAAGCATAAAATACAATAAAAATACAACAGTTTTTCCATACTATAATAGGAATAATTGCAAACAGTGTGAAAGTAATGGTCATTTCTACGTTCCGGGCAATCTAGGCTTCATTCTAGGGCGTTGTTCCACCAGATCGAACAGTTAGCGCCTAAGAAGACAACGCCAGAAGCATAAAATACAATACAAATACAACAGTTTTTCCATCGTATAAAATGAATAATTGCAAACAGTGTGAAAGTAATGGTCATTTCTGCGTTCCGGGCAACCTAGGCTTCACTCTAGGACGCTGCTGCACCAGATGGAATACTTAGGTCCTAAGAAGACAACGCCAGAAGCATAAAATACAATATAAATACAACAGTTTTTCCATCGTATAAAATGAATAATTGCAAACAGTGTGAAAGTAATGGTCATTTCTACGTTCCGGGCAATCTAGACTTCACTCTAGGGCGTTGCTCCACTGGATCGAATAGTTAGGGCCTAAGAAGTCAACGCCAGATGCATAAAACACAATATAAATACAACAGCTTTTCCATTGTCTAAAACGAATAATTGCAGCCAGTGTGAAAGTAATGGCCATTTCAACGTTACGGGCATCCTAGACTTAACTCTGAGGCATTGCTCCACCAGATCGAATAGATTGGGCCTTAGAAGTCAACGCGAGAAGCAATAAATACAATATAAATACAACAGCTTTTCCAACGTATAACAGGAATAATTGCAAACAGTGTGAAGGTAATAGTCATTTCTACGCTCCGATAAAGCTAGGCTTCACTCTAGGGCGTTGCTCCACCAGATCGAGTAGTTAGGGCCTTAGACGTCAACGCCAGAAGCATAAAATAAAATAAAAATACAACCCTTTTTCCATCGCATACAATTAATGATTGCAAACATTGTGAAAGTAACGGTCATTTCTACGTTCCGGGCATCCTAGACTTAACTCTGAGGCATTGCTCCACCAGATCGAATGGATAGGGCCTTAGAAGTCAACGCCAGAGGCATTATATACAATATGAATACAACAGCTTTTCCAGCGTATAACAGGAATAACAGCAAACAGTGTGAAAGATATGGTCATTTCTACGTTCCGCGCAACCTAGGCTTCACTCTAGGGCGATGCTCCACGGTATCGAATATTTAAGGCCTAAGAAGTCAACGCCAGAAGCATAAAATACAATAAAAATACAACAGTTTTTCCATACTATAATAGGAATAATTGCAAACAGTGTGAAAGTAATGGTCATTTCTACGTTCCGGGCAATCTAGACTTCACTCTAGGGCGTTGCTCCACCGGATCGAGTAGTTAGGGCCTTAGAAGTCAACGCCCGAAGCATTAAATATAAGATTAATACAACAGTTTTTCCATCGTATACTATTAATGATTGCAAACATTGTGAAAGTAACGGTCATTTCTACGTTCCGGGCAACCTAGGCTTCACTCTAGGGCGACGCTCCACCGGATCGAATATTTAGGGCCTAAGAAGTCAACCCCAGAAGCATAGAATACAATAAAAATACAACAGTTTTTCCATCATATAAAACGAATAATAGCAACCAGTGTAAAGGTAATGGTCATTTCTACGTTCCGGGCAACCTAGGCTTCATTCTAGGGCGTTGTTCCACCAGATCGAACAGTTAGCGCCTAAGAAGACAACGCCAGAAGCATAAAATACAATACAAATACAACAGTTTTTCCATCGTATAAAATGAATAATTGCAAACTGTGTGAAAGTAATGATCATTTCTGCGTTCCCGGCAACCTAGGCTTCACTCTAGGACGCTGCTCCACCAGATGGAATACTTAGGTCCTAAGAAGACAACGCCAGAAGCATAAAATACAATATAAATACAACAGTTTTTCCATCCTATAAAATGAATAATTGCAAACAGTGTGAAAGTAATGGTCATTTCTACGTTCCGGGCAATCTAGACTTCACTCTAGGGCGTTGCTCCACTGGATCGAATAGTTAGGGCCTAAGAAGTCAACGCCAGATGCATAAAACACAATATAAATACAACAGCTTTTCCATTGTCTAAAACGAATAATTGCAACCAGTGTGAAAGTAATGGCCATTTCAACGTTACGGGCATCCTAGACTTAACTCTGAGGCATTGCTCCACCAGATCGAATAGATTGGGCCTTAGAAGTCAACGCGAGAAGCATTAAATACAATATAAATACAACAGCTTTTCCAACGTATAACAGGAATAATTGCAAACAGTGTGAAGGTAATAGCCATTTCTACGCTCCGATAAAGCTAGGCTTCACTCTAGGGCGTTGCTCCACCAGATCGAGTAGTTAGGGCCTTAGACGTCAACGCCAGAAGCATAAAATAAAATAAAAATACAACACTTTTTCCATCGCATACAATTAATGATTGCAAACATTGTGAAAGTAACGGTCATTTCTACGTTCCGGGCATCCTAGACTTAACTCTGAGGCATTGCTCCACCAGATCGAATAGATAGGGCCTTAGAAGTCAACGCCAGAGGCATTATATACAATATAAATACAACAGCTTTTCCACCGTATAACAGGAATAACAGCAAACAGTGTGAAAGATATGGTCATTTCTACGTTCCTGGCAACCTAGGTTTCACTCTAGGCCGTTGCTCGACCACATCGAATAGCTATGGCCTTAGAAGTCAACGCCAGAAGCATTAAATACAATATAAATACAACAGCTTTTCCACCGTATAACAGGAATAATTGCAAACAGTGTGAAGGTAATAGTCATTTCTACGCTCCGGTAAACCTAGGCTTCACTCTAGGGCGTTGCTCCACCAGATCGAGTAGATAGGGCCTTTGACGTCAACGCCAGAAGCATAAAATAAAATAAAAATACAACACTTTTTCCATCCCATAGAATTAATGATTGCAAACATTGTGAAAGTAACGGTCATTTCTACGTTCCGGGCAACCTAGGCTTCACTCTAGGGCGATGCTCCACCGGATCGAATATTTAGGGCCTAAGAAGTCAACGCCAGAGGCATAAAATACAATAAAAATACAACAGTTTTTCCATAGTATGACAGGAATAATTGCAAACAGTGTGAAAGTAATGGTCTTTTCTACGTTCCGGGCAATCTAGACTTCACTCTAGGTCGTTGCTCCACCGTATCGAATAGTTAGGGCCTTAGAAGTCAACGCCCGAAGCATGAAATATAAAATTAATAGAACAGTTTTTCCATTGTATAAAACGAATGATTGCAACCAGAGTGAAACTTATGGTCATTTCAACGTTCCGTGCAACATAGGCTGCACTCTAGGGCGTTGGTCCACCACATCGATTAGCTACGGCCTTAGAAGTCAACGCCAGAAGCATAAAATACAATATATATACAATAGTTTTTCCATCGTATACTATTAATGATTGCAAACATTGTGAAAGTAACGGTCATTTCTACGTTCCGGGCAACCTAGGCTTCACTCTAGGGCGACGCTCCACCGGATCGAATATTTAGGGCCTAAGAAGTCAACGCCAGAAGCATAGAATACAATATAAATACAACAGTTTTTCCATCGTATAAAACGAATAATTGCAACCAGTGTGAAACTAATGGTCATTTCTACGTTCCGGGCAACCTAGGCTACACTCTAGGGCGTTGCTCCACCAGATCGAATAGTTAGGGCCTTAAAAGTCAATGCCAGAAGAATAAAATATAATATTAATACAACAGATTTTCCATCGTATGAAATGAATAATTGCAAACAGTGTGAAAGTAATGGTCATTTCTACGTTCCGGGCAATCTAGACTTCACTCTAGGGCGTTGCTCCACCAGATGGAATAGTTAGGTCCTAAGAAGACAACGCCAGAAGGATAAAATACAATATAAATACAACAGTTTTTCCATCGTATAAAATCAATAATTGCAACCAGTGTGGAAGTAATGGTTATTTCTACGTTCCGGGCAACCTAGGCTTCACGCTAGGGCGTTGCTCCACCACATCGAATAGCTGCGGCCTTAGAAGTCAACGTCTGAAGCATAAAATATAATATAAATACAACAGTTTTTCCACTGTAAATTATGAATAATTGCAACCAGAGTGAAAGTAATGGTCATTTCCACGTTTCGGGCGACCTAGGCTCCACTGTAGTGCGTTGCTCCACCAGATCGAATAGTTAGGGCCTTAGAAGTCAACGCCAGAAGCATAAAATACAATATAAATACAACAGTTTTTCAATCGTATAACAGGAATAATTGCAAACAGTGTGAAAGATATGGTCATTTCTACGTTGCGGGCATCCTAGGCTTCACTCTAGGGCATTGCTCCAGCACATCGACTAGTTACGGCCTTAGAAGTCAACGCCTGAAGCATAAAATATAATATAAATACAACAGTTTTTCCATCGTATAACAGAAATAATTACAACCAGTGTGAAAGACATGGTCATTTCTACGTTCCGGGCAACCTAGGCTTCACTCTAGGGCGTTGCTCCACTAGATCGAATAGTTAGGGCCTAAGAAGTCAACGCCAGAAGCATAAAATACAATATAAATACAACAGTTTTTCAATCGTATAACAGGAATAATTGCAAACAGTGTGAAAGATATGGTCATTTCTACGTTGCGGGCATCCTAGGCTTCACTGTAGGGCATTGCTCCACCACATCGAATAGTTACGGCCTTAGAAGTCATCGCCATAACTATAAAAAACAATATAAATACAACAGTTTTTCCATCGTATAACAAGAATAATTGCAACCAGTGTGAAAGTGATAGTCATTTCTGCATTCCGGGAAACCTAGGCTTCACTCTAGGGCATTGCTCCACCAGATCGAATAGTTAGGGCCTAAGAAGTCAACGCCAGAAGCATAAAATACATTATAAGTACAACAGTTATTCCATCGTATAGCAGGAATAATTAAAACCAGTGTGAAAGTAATGGGCATTTCTATGTTCCGTGCAACCTAGGCTTCACTCTAGGGCGTTGCTCCACCAGGTCGAATAGTCAGGGCCTTAGAAAACAACTCCAGACGCATAAAACACAAGAAAAACACAACAGTTCTTTCATCGTATAACAGGAACAATTGCAACATGCCTGATTGTAATGGTCATTTCTACGTTCCAGGAAATCTGGGCTTCTCTCTAGGGCGTTGCTCCACCAGATCGAATAGTTAGGGCCTAAGAAGTCAACGCCAGAAGCTAAGAATACAATAGGGATACAACAGTTTTTCCATCGTATAACAGGAATGATTGCAACCAGTGTGAAAGTTATGGTCATTTCTGCGTTCCAGGCCCCATAGGCTTCACTCTTGGACGTTGCCCCACCATATCGAATAGCTAGGACCTTAGAAGTAAAAGCCAGACGCAGGAAATACAATATAAATACAACAGTATTTCCATCGTATAAAACGAGTAATTGCAATCCGTATGAAAATTATGGTCATTTCTACGTTCCGGGCAACCTAGGCTTCACCCTAGGTCGTTGCTCCACCAGATCCAATAGTTAGGACATAAGAAGTCAGCGCCAGAAGCATAAAATACAAAATAGATACAACAGTTTTTCCATCATATAACAGGAATAATTGCAACCAGTGTGAAAGTGATGGTCATTTCTACGTTCCGGGCAACCTAGGCTTCACTCTAGGGCGTTGTTCCTCCAGATCGAATAGCTAGGGCCTAAGAAGTCAACGCCAGAAGCATAAAATACAATATAAGTACAACAGTTTTTCCCTTGTATAACAGGAGTAATTGCAACCAGTGTGAAAGCTATGGTCATTTCTACGTTCCGGGCAACCTAGGCTTCACTCTAGGGCGTTGCTCCACCACATCGAATAGTTAGGGCCATAGAAGTCAATGCCAGAAGCATAAAATACAAAATAGATACAACAGCTTGTCCATCGTATATGATGTATATTTTGAAACAGTGTGAAAGTAAAGGTCATTTCTACGTTCCGGCGGCCTAGACTTCACGCTAGGGCGTTGCTCCACCAGATCGAATAGTTACGGCCTTAGAAGTCAACGCCAGAAGCATAAAATACAATATAAATACAACATTTTTTCAAACGTATAATAGGAATAATTGCAAACAGTGTGAAAGATATGGTCATTTCTACGTTGCGGGCATCCTAGGCTTCACTCTAGGGCATTGCTCCACCACATCGAATAGTGACGGCCTTAGATGTCAACGCCATAACTATAAAAAACAATATAAATACGACAGTTTTTCCATTGTATAAAATGAATAACTGCAAACAGTGTGGAGGTAATGGTCATTTCTACTTTCCGGGCAACCTAGGCTTCACTCTAGGGCGTTTCTCCACCACATCGAATAGCTACGGTCCTAGAAGTCAACGCCAGAAGCATAAAATAAAATAAAAATACAACACTTTTTCCATCGCATACAATTAATGATTGCAAACATTGTGAAAGTAACGGTCATTTCTACGTTCCGCGCAACCTAGGCTTCACTCTAGGGCGATGCTCCACGGTATCGAATATTTAGGGCCTAAGAAGTCAACGCCAGAAGCATAAAATACAATAAAAATACAACAGTTTTTCCATACTATAATAGGAATAATTGCAAACAGCGTGAAAGTAATGGTCATTTCTACGTTCCGGGCAATCTAGGCTTCATTCTAGGGCGTTGTTCCACCAGATCGAACAGTTAGCGCCTAAGAAGACAACGCCAGAAGCATAAAATACAATACAAATACAACAGTTTTTCCATCGTATAAAATGAATAATTGCAAACAGTGTGAAAGTAATGGTCATTTCTGCGTTCCGGACAACCTAGGCTTCACTCTAGGACGCTGCTCCACCAGATGGAATACTTAGGTCCTAAGAAGACAACGCCAGAAGCATAAAATACAATATAAATACAACAGTTTTTCCATCGTATAAAATGAATAATTGCAAACAGTGTGAAAGTAATGGCCATTTCTACGTTCCGGGCAATCTAGACTTCACTCTAGGGCGTTGCTCCACTGGATCGAATAGTTAGGGCCTAAGAAGTCAACGCCAGATGCATAAAACACAATATAAATACAACAGCTTTTCCATTGTCTAAAACGAATAATTGCAACCAGTGTGAAAGTAATGGCCATTTCAACGTTACGGGCATCCTAGACTTAACTCTGAGGCATTGCTCCACCAGATCGAATAGATTGGGCCTTAGAAGTCAACGCGAGAAGCAATAAATACAATATAAATACAACAGCTTTTCCAACGTATAACAGGAATAATTGCAAACAGTGTGAAGGTAATAGTCATTTCTACGCTCCGATAAAGCTAGGCTTCACTCTAGGGCGTTGCTCCACCAGATCGAGTAGTTAGGGCCTTAGACGTCAACGCCAGAAGCATTGAATAAAATAAAAATACAACACTTTTTCCATCGCATACAATTAATGATTGCAAACATTGTGAAAGTAACGGTCATTTCTACGTTCCGGGCATCCTAGACTTAACTCTGAGGCATTGCTCCACCAGATCGAATAGATAGGGCCTTAGAAGTCAACGCCAGAGGCATTATATACAATATAAATACAACAGCTTTTCCACCGTGTAACAGGAATAATAGCAAACAGTGTGAAAGATATGGTCATTTCTACGTTCCTGGCAACCTAGGTTTCACTCTAGGCCGTTGCTCGACCACATCGAATAGCTATGGCCTTAGAAGTCAACGCCAGAAGCATTAAATACAATATAAATACAACAGCTTTTCCACCGTATAACAGGAATAGTTGCAAACAGTGTGAAGGTAATAGTCATTTCTACGCTCCGGTAAACCTAGGCTTCACTCTAGGGCGTTGCTCCTCCAGATCGAGTAGATAGGGCCTTAGACGTCAACGCCAGAAGCATAAAATAAAATAAAAATACAACACTTTTTCCATCCCATACAATTAATGATTGCAAACATTGTGAAAGTAACGGTCATTTCTACGTTCCGGGCAACCTAGGCTTCACTCTAGGGCGATGCTCCACCGGATCGAATATTTAGGGCCTAAGAAGTCAACGCCAGAGGCATAAAATACAATAAAATTACAACAGTTTTTCCATAGTATAACAGGAATAATTGCAAACAGTGTGAAAGTAATGGTCTCTTCTACGTTCCGAGCAATCTAGACTTCACACTAGGGCGTTACTCCACCACATCGAATAGTTAGGGCCTAAGTAGTCAACGCCAGAAGCAGAAAATACAATATAAATACAACAGTTTTTCCATCGTATAAAATGAATAAATGCAAACAGTGTGAATGTAATGGTCATTTCTACGTTCCGGGCAATCTAGACTTCACTCTAGGGCGTTGCTCCACCGGATCGAATAGTTAGGGCCTTAGAAGTCAACGCCCGAAGCATTAAATATAAGATTAATACAACAGTTTTTCCATCGTATACTATTAATGATTGCAAACATTGTGAAAGTAACGGTCATTTCTACGTTCCGGGCAACCTAGGCTTCACTCTAGGGCGACGCTCCACCGGATCGAATATTTAGGGCCTAAGAAGTCAACGCCAGAAGCATAGAATACAATAAAGATACAACAGTTTTTCCATCATATAAAACGAATAATAGCAACCAGTGTAAAGGTAATGGTCATTTCTACGTTCCGGGCAACCTAGGCTTCATTCTAGGGCGTTGTTCCACCAGATCGAACAGTTAGCGCCTAAGAAGACAACGCCAGAAGCATAAAATACAATACAAATACAACAGTTTTTCCATCGTATAAAATGAATAATTGCAAACTGTGTGAAAGTAATGGTCATTTCTACGTTCCGGGCAATCTAGACTTCACTCTAGGGCGTTGCTCCACTGGATCGAATAGTTTGGGCCTAAGAAGTCAACGCCAGATGCATAAAACACAATATAAATACAACAGCTTTTCCATTGTCTAAAACGAATAATTGCAACCAGTGTGAAAGTAATGGCCATTTCAACGTTACGGGCATCCTAGACTTAACTCTGAGGCATTGCTTCACCAGATCGAATAGATTGGGCCTTAGAAGTCAACGCGAGAAGCATTAAATAAAATATAAATACAACAGCTTTTCCAACGTATAACAGGAATAATTGCAAACAGTGTGAAGGTAATAGTCATTTCTACGCTCCGATAAAGCTAGGCTTCACTCTAGGGCGTTGCTCCACCAGATCGAGTAGTTAGGGCCTTAGACGTCAACGCCAGAAGCATAAAATAAAATAAAAATACAACACTTTTTCCATCGCATACAATTAATGATTGCAAACATTGTGAAAGTAACGGTCATTTCTACGTTCCGGGCATCCTAGACTTAGCTCTGAGGCATTGCTCCACCAGATCGAATAGATAGGGCCTTAGAAGTCAACGCCAGAGGCATTATATACAATATAAATACAACAGTTTTTCCACCGTATAACAGGAATAACAGCAAACAGTGTGAAAGATATGGTCATTTCTACGTTCCTGGCAACCTAGGTTTCACTCTAGGCCGTTGCTCGACCACATCGAATAGCTATGGCCTTAGAAGTCAACGCCAGAAGCATTAAATACAATATAAATACAACAGCTTTTCCACCGTATAACAGGAATAATTGCAAACAGTGTGAAGGTAATAGTCATTTCTACGCTCCGGTAAACCTAGGCTTCACTCTAGGGCGTTGCTCCACCAGATCGAGTAGATAGGGCCTTTGACGTCAACGCCAGAAGCATAAAATAAAATAAAAATACAACACTTTTTCCATCCCATACAATTAATGATTGCAAACATTGTGAAAGTAACGGTCATTTCTACGTTCCGGGCAACCTAGGCTTTACTCTAGGGCGATGCTCCACCGGATCGTATATTTAGGGCCTAAGAAGTCAACGCCAGAGGCATAAAATACAATAAAAATACAACAGTTTTTCCATAGTATGACAGGAATAATTGCAAACAGTGTGAAAGTAATGGTCTTTTCTACGTTCCGGGTAATCTAGACTTCACTCTAGGTCGTTGCTCCACCGTATCGAATAGTTAGGCCCTTAGAAGTCAACGCCCGAAGCATGAAATATAAAATTAATAGAACAGTTTTTCCATTGTATAAAACGAATGATTGCAACCAGAGTGAAACTTATGGTCATTTCAACGTTCCGTGCAACATAGGCTGCACTCTAGGGCGTTGGTCCACCACATCGATTAGCTACGGCCTTAGAAGTCAACGCCAGAAGCATAAAATACAATATATATACAATAGTTTTTCCATCGTATACTATTAATGATTGCAAACATTGTGAAAGTAACGGTCATTTCTACGTTCCGGGCAACCTAGGCTTCACTCTAGGGCGACGCTCCACCGGATCGAATATTTAGGGCCTAGGAAGTCAACGCCAGAAGCATAGAATACAATATAAATACAACAGTTTTTCCATCGTATAAAACGAATAATTGCAACCAGTGTGAAACTAATGGTCATTTCTACGTTCCGGGCAACCTAGGCTACACTCTAGGGCGTTGCTCCACCAGATCGAACAGTTAGGGCCTTAAAAGTCAATGCCAGAAGAAGAAAATATAATATTAATACAACAGATTTTCCATCGTATGAAATGAATAATTGCAAACAGTGTGAAAGTAATGGTCATTTCTACGTTCCGGGCAATCTAGACTTCACTCTAGGGCGTTGCTCCACCAGATGGAATAGTTAGGTCCTAAGAAGACAACGCCAGAAGGATAAAATACAATATAAATACAACAGTTTTTCCATCGTATAAAATCAATAATTGCAACCAGTGTGAAACTAATGGCCATTTCAACGTTACGTGCGTCCTAGACTTAACTCTGAGGCATTGCTCCACCAGATTGAATAGATAGGGCCTTAGAAGTCAACGCCAGAAGCATAAAGTACAATAAAAATCCACCAGTTTTTCGATCGTATAACAGGAATAATTGCAACCAGAGTGAAAGTGATGGTCATTTCTACGTTCCGGGCAACCTAGGCTTCCCTCTAGGGCGGTGCTCCACCGCATCGAATAGGTACGGCCTTAGAATTCAACGCCTGAAGCATAAATTACAATAAAAATGAAGTAGTTTTTTCATCGCATAAAAGGAATAATTGCCACAAGCGAAAAGGTCATGGTCGTTTCTGCGTTCCGGGCAATCTAGGCTTCACTCTATGGCGTTGCTCTACCAGATCCAATAGTTAGGGCCTAAGAAGTCAACGCCCGAAACATAAAATTCAAAATAAATGCAACAGTTTTTCCATCGTATGACAGGAGTAATTGCAACCAGTGTGAAAGATATGGTCATTTCTACGTTCCGGGCAACCTAGGCTTCACTCTAGGGCGTTGCTCCACCACATCGAATAGCTACGGCCTTAGAAGTCACCGCCTGAAGCATAAATTACAATAAAAGTACAACAGTTTTTTCATCGCATAACAGGAATAATTGCAACAAGCGTAAAGGTAATGGTCATTTCTACGTTCCGGGCAACCTAGGCTTCACTCTAGGGCGTTTCTCCACCACATCGAATAGCTACGGTCTTAGAAGTCAACGCCTGAAGCATAAAATATAATATAAGTACAACAGTTTTTCCATCGTATAACAGGAATAATTGCAACCAGTGTGAAAGACATGGTCATTTCTACGATCCCGGCAACCTAGGCTTAACTCCAGGGCGTTGCTCCTCCAGATCGAATAGCTAGGGACTTTGAATACAACGCCAGAAGCATAAAATACAATAAAAATGCAACAGCTTTTCCATAGTGTAACAGGAAAGCTGCAACCAGAGTGAAAGTGATGGTCATTTCTACGTTCCGGGCAACCTAGGCTTCACCCTAGGGCGTTGCTCCACCAGATCGATTAGTTAGGGCCTTAGAAGTCAACGCCAGAAGCATAAAATACACAATAAATACAACAGTTTTTCCCTTGTATAACAGGAGTAATTGCAAACAGTGTGAAAGATATGGTCATTTCTACGTTCCGGGCATCCTAGGCTTCACTCTAGGGCATTGCTCCACCACATCGATTAGCTACGGCCTTAGAAGTCAACGCCATAACTATAAAAAACAATATAAATACAACAGTTTTTCCATCGTATAACAAGAATAATTGCAGCCAGTGTGAAAGTGATGGCTTTTTCTACATTCCGGGCAACCTAGTCATCACTCTAGGGCGTTGGTCCACCAGGTCGAATAGTTAGGGCCTCAGAAAACAACTCCAGACGCAAAAAATACAATATAAGTACAACAGTTTTTCCACGGTATAAAACGAATAATTGCAACCAGTATGAGAGTTATGGTCAGTTCTACGTTCCGGGCAACCTAGGCTTCACCCTAGGGCGTTGATCCACCAGATCGAATAGTTAGGGCCTAAGAAGACAACGCCAGAAGCATAAAATACAATAGAAATACAACAGTTTTTCCATCGTACAACAGGAGTAATTGTAATCAGTGTGAAAGGTATGGTCATTTCTACGTTCCGGGCAACCTAGGCTTCACTCTAGCTCATTGCTCCACCACATCGAGTAGCTACGGCCTTAGAAGTCAACGCCATAACTATAAAAAACGATATAAATGCAACAGTTTTTTCATTGTATAAAATGAATAATTGCAAACAGAGTGGAGGTAATGGTCATTTGTACTTTCGGGACAACCTAGGCTTCACTCTAGGGCGTTTCTCCACCACATCGAATAGCTACGGCCTTAGAAGTCAACGTCTGAAGCATAAAATATAATATAAATACTACAGTTTTTCCATCGTATAACAGGAATAATTGCAACCAGTGTGAAAGACATGGTCATTTCTACGTTCCGGGCAACCTAGGCTTCACTCTAGGTCGTTGCTCCACCACATCGAATAGCTCCGGCCTTAGGAGTCAACGCCAGAGGCATAAAATACAAAATAAATACAACAGCTTTTCCATCGTATAACAAGAATAATTGAAACCAGTGTGAAAGTGATGGTCATTTCTACGTTCCGGGCAACCTAGGCTTCGCTCTAGGGACTTGCTCCACCAGATCGAATAGCTAGGGACTTAGAAGTCAACGCCAGAGGCATAAAATAGAATAAAAATGCAACAGTTTTTCCATCGTATAACATGAATAACTGCAACCAGTGTGAAAGTACTGGTCATTTTTATGTTCCCGGAAACATAGGCTTCACTCTAGGGCGTTGCTCCACCACATCGAATGGCTACGGCCTTAGAAGTCAACGCCATAACTATAAAAAACAATATAAATACAACAGTTCTTCCATTGTATAAAATGAATAATTGCAACCAGAGTGAAGGTGATGGTCATTTCTACGTCCCGGGCAACGTAGGCTTCACTCTAGGGCGTTGCTCCACCAGATCGAATAGCTAGTGACTTAGAAGTCAACGCTAGAAGCATAAAATAAAAGAAAAATACAACAGCTTTTCAATCGTGTAAAACGAATAATTGCAACCAGTATGAAAGCTATGGTCATTTATACGTTCCGGGCAACCTAGGCTTCACTCTAGGGCATTGTCCGACCAGATCGAATAGTTAGGGCCTAAGAAGTCAACGCCAGAAGCATAAAATACAATATAAATACAACAGCTCTTCCATCGTATATAATGTATATTTGCAAACAGTGTGAAAGTAAAGGTCATTTCTACGTACCGGGCAACCTAGGTTTCGCTGTAGGGCGCTGCTCCGCCAGATCGAAAAGCTAGGGACTTAGAAGTCAACCCCAGAAGCATAAAATACAATAAAAATGCAACAGTTTTTCCATCGTATAACAGGAAAGCTGCAACCAGTGTGAAAGTACTGGTCATTTCTATGTTCCGGGTAACCTAGGCTTCATTCTAGGGCGTTGCTCCACCAGATCGAATAGCTAGGGACTTAGAATTCAACGCCACAAGAATAAAATACAACATGGATACCACAGTATTTCCATCTTATAAAATGTATAATTGCGAGAAGTGTGAAGGTAATGGTCATTTCTACGTTCCGGGCAACCTAGGCTTCACTCTAGGGCGTGGCTTCACCAGATCGAATAGTTAGGGCCTAAGAAGTCAACGCCAGAAGCATAAAATACACAATAAATACAACAGTTTTTCCCTTGTATAACAGGAATAATTGCAACCAGTGTGAAAGCTATGGTCATTTCTACGTTCCGGGCAACCTAGGCTTCACTCTAGGGCGTTGCTCCACCACATCGAATAGCTACGGCATTAGGAGTCAATGCCAGAAGCATAAAGTGCCATATAAATACAACAGTTTTTGCACTGTATATAATGAATAATTGCAAACAGTGTGAAAGTAATGGTCATTTCTACGTTCCGGGCAACCTAGGCTTCACTCTAGGACGTTGCTCCACCACATCGAATAGCTGCGGCCTTAGAAGTCAACGCCAGAAGCGTAAAATACAATATAAATACAACAGTTTCTCAGTCGTATAACAGGAGTAATTGCAAACAGTGTGAAAGATATGGTCATTTCTACGTTCCGGGCATCCTAGGCTTCACTCTAGGGCGTTGCTCCACCACATCGAATAGCTCCAGCCTTAGGAGTCAACGCCAGAGGCATAAAATACAAAATAAATACAACAGTTTTTCCATCGTATAACAAGAATAATTGAAACCAGTGTGAAAGTGATGGTCATTTCTACATTCCGGGCAACCTAGTCTTCACTCTAGGGCGTTGCTCCACCAGATCGAATAGTTAGGGCCTTAGAAGTCAACGCCCGAAGCATAAAATACAAAATAAATAGAACAGTTTTTCCATTGTATAAAACGAATAATTGCAACCAGTGTGAAAGCTATGGTCATTTATACGTTCCGGGCAACCTACGCTTCACTCTAGGGCGGTATTCCACCACATCGAATAGTTAGGGCCTTAGAAGTCAATGCCAGAAGCATAAAGTGCCATATAAATACAACAGTTTTTGCACTGTATATAATGAATAATTGCAAACAGTGTGAAAGTAATGGTCATTTCTACGTTCCGGGCAACCTAGGCTTCACTCTAGGGCGTTGCTCAACCACATCGAAAAGCTAGGGCCTTAGAAGTCAACGCCAGAAGCATAAAATACAATATAAATACAACAGTTTCTCAGTCGTATAACAGGAGTAATTGCAAACAGTGTGAAAGATATGGTCATTTCTACGTTCCGGGCATCCTAGGCTTCACTCTAGGGCGTTGCTCCACCATATCGAATAGCTCCAGCCTTAGGAGTCAACGCCAGAGGCATAAAATACAAAATAAATACAACAGTTTTTCCATCGTATAACAAGAATAATTGAAACCAGTGTGAAAGTGATGGTCATTTCTACATTCCGGGCAACCTAGTCTTCACTCTAGGGCGTTGCTCCACCAGATCGAATAGCTAGGGCCTTAGACGTCAACGCCAGAAGCATAAAATAAAATATAAATACAACAGTTATTCCATCGTCTAACTGGAGTAATAACAACCAGTGTGAAAGTAATGGGCATTTCTACGTTCCGTGCAACCTAGACTTCACTCTAGGGTGTTAGTCCACCAGGTCGAATAGTTAGGGCCTGAGAAAACTACTCCAGACACATAAAACACAATAAAAATACAGCAGTACTTTCATCGTATAACAGGAACAATTGCATCTTGCCTGAACGTAATGGTCATTTCTACGTTCCGGGCAATCTAGGCTTCTCTCTAGGGCATTGCTCCACCAGATCGAATAGTTAGGGCCTTAGAAGTCAACGTCTGAAGCATAAAATATATTATAAATACAACAGTTTTTCCATCGTATAACAGGAATAATTGCAACCAGTGTGAAAGACATGGTCACTTCTACGTTCCGGGCAACCTAGGCTCCACTCTAGGGCGTTGCTCCACCACATCGAATAGCTACGGCCTTAGGAGTCAACGCCAGAGGCTTAAAATAAAAAATAAATACAACAGTTTTTCCATCGTATAACAAGAATAATTGCAACCAGTTTGAAAGTGATGGTCATTTCTACATTCCGGGCAACTTAGGCTTCACTCTAGGGCTATGCTCCATCAGATCGAATAGTCAGTGCCTAAGAAGTCAACGCCAGAAGCATAAAATACAATATAAATGCAACAGTTTTTCCCTTGTATAACAGGAATAATTGCAACCAGTGTGAAAGCGATGGTCATTTCTACATTCCGGGGAACCTAGGCTTCACTCTAGGGCGTGGCTCCACCACACCGAATAGCTAGGGCCTTAGAAGTCAATGCCAGAAGCATAAAATGCCATATAAATACAACAGTTGTTCCACTGTATAATATGAATAATTGCAAACAGTGTGGAAGTAATGGTCATTTCTACGTTCCGGGCAACCTAGGCTTCACACAAGGGCGTTGCTCAACCACATCGAATAGCTACGGCCCTAGAAGACAGCGCCATAACTATAAAATACAATATAAATACAACATTCTATCCATCGTATAAAACGAATAATTGCAACCAGTCTGATACTTATGGTCATTTCTACGTTCCGGGCAACCTAGGCTTCACCATAGGACGTAGCTCCACCAGATCGAATAGTTAGGGCCTAAGGAGTCAATGCCAGAAGCATAAAATACGATATATGTACAACAGTTTTTCCATCGCATAAAATGAGTAATTGCAACCAGTGTGAAACGTATGGTCATTTCTACGTTCCGGGCAACCTAGGCTTCACTCTAGGGCGTTTCTCCACCACATCGAATAGCTACGGCCTTAGAAGTCAACGCCTGAAGCATAAAATATAATATAAGTACAACAGTTTTTCCATCGTATAACAAGAATAATTGCAACCAGTGTGAAAGACATGGTCATTTCTACGATCCCGGCAACCTAGGCTTCACTCTAGGGCGTTGCTCCACCACTTCGAATAGCTACGGCCTTAGGAGTCAACGCCAGCGGCATAAAATACAAAATAAATACAACAGTTTCTCCATCGTATAAAAAGAATAATTGCAACCAGTGTGAAAGTGATGGTCATTTCTACATTCCGGGCAACCTAGGCTACACTCTAGGATGTTGCTCCACCAGATCGAATAGTTAGGGCCTAAGCAGTCAACGCCAGAAGCATAAAATACAATGTAAATACAACAGTTTTTCCACTGTATAATATGAATAATTGCAAACAGTGTGGAAGTAATGGTCATTTCTACGTTCCGGGCAAGCTAGGCTTCACTCTAGGGCGTTGGTCCACCAGATCCAATAGTTAGGTCCTAAGAAGTCAACGCCAGGAGCACCAAATACAAAATAAATACCACAGTTTTTCCATCGTATAAAACGGATAATGGCATCCAGTGTGCAAGTAATGGTCATTTCTACGATCCGGGGAACCTAGGCTTCATCCTAGGGCGTTGCTCCACCAGATCGAATAGTTAGGGCCTATGAAGTCAACGCCAGAAGCATAAAATACGATATATGTACAACAGTCTTCCCATCGTATAAAACGAATAATTGCAACCAGTCTGATAGTTATGGTCATTTCTACGTTCCGGGCAATTTAGGCTTCTCTCTAGGGCGTCGTTCCACCAGATCGAATAGTTAGGGCCTAAGAAGTCTACGCCAGAAGCACAAAATACAATACAAATACAACAGCTTTTCCATCGTAGAACAGGAATAATTGCAATCAGTGTGAAAGGTATGGTCATTTCTACGTTCCGGGCAACCTAGGCTTCACTCTAGGACGATGCTCCACCACATCGAATAGCTGCGGCCTTAGAAGTCAACGCCAGAAGCATAAAATACAATATAAATACAACAGTTTCTCAGTCGTATAACAGGAGTAATTGCAAACAGTGTGAAAGATATGGTCATTTCTACGTTCCGGGCATCCTAGGCTTCACTCTAGGGCGTTGCTCCACCACATCGAGTAGCTCCGGCCTTAGGAGTCAACGCCAGAGGCATAAAATACAAAATAAATACAACAGTTTTTCCATCGTATAACAAGAATAATTGAAACCAGTGTGAAAGTGATGGTCATTTCTACATTCCGGGCAACCTAGTCTTCACTCTAGGGCGTTGCTCCACCAGATCGAATAGCTAGGGCCTTAGAAGTCAACGCCATAACTATAAAATACAATACAAATACAACAGTTTT
Source organism: Calliopsis andreniformis (assembly GCF_051401765.1). Taxonomy (NCBI): domain Eukaryota; kingdom Metazoa; phylum Arthropoda; class Insecta; order Hymenoptera; family Andrenidae; genus Calliopsis; species Calliopsis andreniformis. Next base: position 31,548,507 of record NW_027480422.1, read on the forward strand.
TCCATTGTATAAAACGAATAATTGCAAACAGTGTGGAAGTAATGGTTATTTCTACGTTCCGGGCAACCTAGGCTTCAATCTAGGGCGGTATTCCACCACATCGAATAGTTAGGGCCTTAGAAGTCAACGCCCGAAGCATAAAATACAAAATAAATAGAACAGTTTTTCCATTGTATAAAACGAATAATTGCAAACAGTGTGGAGGTAATGGTAATTTCTACTTTCCGGGCAACCTAGGCTTCACTCTAGGGCGTTTCTCCACCACATCGAATAGCTACGGCCTTAGAAGTCAACGTCTGAAGCATAAAATATAATATAAATACAACAGTTTTTCCATCGTATAACAGGAATAATTGCAACCAGTGTGAAAGACATGGTCATTTCTAGGTTCCGTGCAACCTAGGCTTCACTCTAGGGCGTTGGTCCACCAGGTCGAATAGTTAGGGCCTTAGAGAACAACTCCAGACGCATAAAATACAATATAAATACAACAGTTTTTCCACGGTATAAAACGTATAATTGCAACCAGTATGAGAGTTATGGTCAGTTCTACGTTCCGGGCAACATAGGCTTCACTCTAGGGCGTTGCTCCACCAGATCGATTAGTTAGGGCCTAAGAAGTCAACGCCAGAAGCATAAAATACACAATAAATACAACAGTTTTTCCCTTGTATAACAGGAATAATTGCAACCAGTGTGAAAGCTATGGTCAGTTCTACGTTCCGGGCAACCTAGGCTTCACTCTAGGGCGTTGCTCCACCACATTGAATAGTTAGGTCCTTAGAAGTCAATGCCAGAAGCATAAAATGCCATATAAATACAACAGTTTTTGCACTGTATATAATGAATAATTGCAAACAGTGTGAAAGTCATGGTCATTTCTACGTTCCGGGCAACCTAGGCTTCACTCTAGGGCGTTGCTCAACCACATCGAATAGCTAGGGCCTTAGAAGTCAACGCCATAACTATAAAATACAATACAAATACAACAGTTTTTCCATTGTATAAAACGAATAATTGCAAACAGTGTGGAAGTAATGGTTATTTCTACGTTCCGGGCAACCTAGGCTTCACGCTAGGGCGTTGCTCCACCACATCGAATAGCTACGGCATTAGGAGTCAACGCCAGAGGCATAACATACAAGATAAGCACAACAATTTGTCCATCGTATAAAATGTATAATTCCAAGCAGTGTGAAGGTAATGGTCATTTCTACGTTCTGGGCAACCTAGGCTTCACTCTAGAGCGTTGCTCCACCAGATCGAATAGTTAGGGCCTTAGAAGTCAACGCCCGAAGCATAAAATACAAAATAAATAGAACAGTTTTTCCATTGTATAAAACGAATAATTGCAACCAGTGTGAAAGCTATGGTCATTTATACGTTCCGGGCAACATAGGCTTCACTCTAGGGCATTGTCCGTCCAGATCGAATAGTTAGGGCCTAAGAAGTCAACGCCAGAAGCATAAGATACAATATAAATACAACAGCTCCTCCATCGTATATAATGTATATTTGCAAACAGTGTGAAAGTAAAGGTCATTTCTACTTTCCGGGCAATCTAGACTTCACTCTAGGGCGTTGCTCCACCGGATCGAATAGTTAGGGCCTTAGAAGTCAACGCCCGAAGCATTAAATATAAAATTAATACAACAGTTTTTCCATTGTATAAAACGAATGATTGCAACCAGAGTGAAACTTATGGTCATTTCAACGTTCCGTGCAACATAGGCTGCACTCTAGGGCGTTGCTCGAGCACATCGATTAGCTACGGCCTTAGAAGTCAACGCCAGAAGCGTAAAATACAATATAAATACAACAGTTTTTCCATCGTATACTATTAATGATTGCAAACATTGTGAAAGTAACGGTCATTTCTACGTTCCGGGCAACCTAGGCTTCACTCTAGGGCGACGCTCCACCGGATCGAATATTTAGGGCCTAAGAAGTCAACGCCAGAAGCATAGAATACAATAAAAATACAACAGCTTTTCCATCATAAAGAACGAATAATAGCAACCAGTGTAAAAGTAATGGTCGTTTCTACGTTCCGGGCAACCTAGGCTCCATTCTAGGGCTTTGTTCCACCAGATCGAACAGTTAGGGCCTAAGAAGACAACGCCAGAAGCATAAAATACAATACAAATACAACAGTTTTTCCATCGTATAAAATGAATAATTGCAAACTGTGTTAAAGTAATGGTCATTTCTACGTTCCGGGCAACCTAGGCTTCACTCTAGGACGTTGCTCCACCAGATGGAATAGTTAGGTCCTAAGAAGACAACGCCAGAAGCATAAAATACAAAATAAATAGAACATTTTTTCCATTGTATAAAACGAATAATTGCAACCAGTGTGAAAGTTATGGTCATTTCTACATTCCGGGCAACCTAGGCTTCACTCTAGGGCTATGCTCCATCAGATCGAATAGTCAGTGCCTAAGAAGTCAACGCCAGAAGCATAAAATACAATATAAATGCAACAGTTTTTCCCTTGTATAACAGGAATAATTGCAACCATTGTGAAAGCGATGGTCATTTCTACATTCCGGGGAACCTAGGCTTCACTCTAGGGCGTGGCTCCACCACATCGAATAGCTAGGGCCTTAGAAGTCAATGCCAGAAGCATAAAATGCCATATAAATACAACAGTTGTTCCACTGTATAATATGAATAACTGCAAACAGTGTGGAAGTAATGGTCATTTCTACGTTCCGGGCAACCTAGGCTTCACACTAGGGCGTTGCTCAACCACATCGAATAGCTACGGCCCTAGAAGACAGCGCCATAACTATAAAATACAATATAAATACAACATTCTATCCATCGTATAAAACGAATAATTGCAACCAGTCTGATAGTTATGGTCATTTCTACGTTCCGGGCAACCTAGGCTTCACCATAGGACGTAGCTCCACCAGATCGAATAGTTAGGGCCTAAGGAGTCAATGCCAGAAGCATAAAATACGATATATGTACAACAGTTTTTCCATCGCATAAAATGAGTAATTGCAACCAGTGTGAAAGGTATGGTCATTTCTACGTTCCGGGCAACCTAGGCTTCACTCTAGGGCGTTTCTGCACCACATCGAATAGCTACGGCCTTAGAAGTCAACGCCTGAAGCATAAAATATAATATAAGTACAACAGTTTTTCCATCGTATAACAGGAATAATTGCAACCAGTGTGAAAGACATGGTCATTTCTACGATCCCGGCAACCTAGGCTTAACTCCAGGGCGTTGCTCCTCCAGATCGAATAGCTAGGGACTTTGAATACAACGCCAGAAGCATAAAATACAATAAAAATGCAACAGCTTTTCCATAGTGTAACAGGAAAGCTGCAACCAGTGTGAAAGGACTGGTCATTTCTATGTTCCGGGTGACCTAGGCTTCACTCTAGGGCATTGCTCCACCAGATGGAATAGCTAGGGACTTAGAAATCAACGCCAGAAGAACAAAATACAACATAAGTACAACAGTTTTTCCATCGTACAAAATGTATAATTGCGAGAAGTGTGAAGGTAATGGTCATTTCTACGTTCCGGGCAACCTAGGCTTCACTCTAGGGCGTTGCTACACCACATCGAATAGTTAGGTCCTTAGAAGTCAATGCCAGAAGCATAAAATGCCATATAAATACAACAGTTGTTCCACTGTATAATATGAATAACTGCAAACAGTGTGGAAGTAATGGTCACTTCTACGTTCCGGGCAACCTAGGCTTCACACTAGGGCGTTGCTCAACCACATCGAATAGCTACGGCCCTAGAAGACAGCGCCATAACTATAAAATACAATATAAATACAACATTCTATCCATGGTATAAAACGAATAATTGCAACCAGTCTGATAGTTATGGTCATTTCTACGTTCCGGGCAACCTAGGCTTCACCATAGGACGTAGCTCCACCAGATCGAATAGTTAGGGCCTAAGGGGCCAATGCCAGAAGCATAAAATACGATATATGTACAACAGTTTTTCCATCGCATAAAATGAGTAATTGCAACCAGTGTGAAAGGTATGGTCATTTCTACGTTCCGGGCAACCTAGGCTTCACTCTAGGGCGTTTCTCCACCACATCGAATAGCTATGGCCTTAGAAGTCAGCGCCTGAAGCATAAAATATAATATAAGTACAACAGTTTTTCCATCGTATAACAGGAATAATTGCAACCAGTGTGAAAGACATGGTCATTTCTACGATCCCGGCAACCTAGGCTTCACTCTAGGGCGTTGCTCCACCACTTCGAATAGCTACGGCCTTAGGAGTCAACGCCAGCGGCATAAAATACAAAATAAATACAACAGTTTCTCCATCGTATAAAAAGAATAATTGCAACCAGTGTGAAAGTAATGGTCATTTCTACGTTCCGCGCAACCTAGGCTTCACCCTAGGGCGTTGCTCCACCAGGTCGAATAGTTAGGGCCTCAGAAAACAACTCCAGACGCAAAAAATACAATATAAGTACAGCAGTTTTTCCACGGTATAAAACGAATAATTGCAACCAGTATGAGAGTTATGGTCAGTTCTACGTTCCGGGCAACCTAGGCTTCACCCTAGGGCGTTGCTCCACCAGATCGAATAGTTAGGGCCTAAGAAGACAACGCCAGAAGCATAAAATACAATAGAAATACAACAGTTTTTCCATCGTACAACAGGAGTAATTGTAATCAGTGTGAAAGGTATGGTCATTTCTACGTTCCGGGCAACCTAGGCTTCACTCTAGCTCATTGCTCCACCACATCGAATAGCTACGGCCTTAGAAGTCAACGCCATAACTATAAAAAACGATATAAATGCAACAGTTTTTTCATTGTATAAAATGAATAATTGCAAACAGAGTGGAGGTAATGGTCATTTGTACTTTCCGGACAACCTAGGCTTCACTCTAGGGCGTTTCTCCACCACATCGAATAGCTGCGGCCTTAGAAGTCAACGTCTGAAGCATAAAATATAATATAAATACTACAGTTTTTCCATCGTATAACAGGAATAATTGCAACCAGTGTGAAAGACATGGTCATTTCTACGTTCCGGGCAACCTAGGCTTCACTCTAGGTCGTTGCTCCACCACATCGAATAGCTCCGGCCTTAGGAGTCAACGCCAGAGGCATAAAATACAAAATAAATACAACAGCTTTTCCATCGTATAACAAGAATAATTAAAACCAGTGTGAAAGTGATGGTCATTTCTACGTTCCGGGCAACCTAGGCTTCACTCTAGGGCGTTGCACAACCACATCGAATAGCTAGGGCCTTAGAAGTCAACGCCATAACTATAAAATACAATAAAAATACAACAGCTTTTCCATCGTATAAAATGTATAATTGCAAGGACTGTGAAGGCAATGGTCATTTCTACGTTCCGGGCAACCTAGGCTTCACTCTAGAGCGTTGCTTCACCAGATCGAATAGTTAGGGCCTTAGATGTCAACGCCAGAAGCATAAAATACAAAATAAATAGAACAGTTTTTCCATTGTATAAAACGAATAATTGCAACCAGTGTGAAAGTTATGGTCATTTCTACGTTTCGGGCAACCTAGGCTTCGCTCTAGGGACTTGCTCCACCAGATCGAATAGCTATGGACTTAGAAGTCAACGCCAGAGGCATAAAATAGAATAAAAATGCAACAGTTTTTCCATCGTATAACATGAATAACTGCAACCAGTGTGAAAGTACTGGTCATTTTTATGTTCCCGGAGACATAGGCTTCACTCTAGGGCGTTGCTCCACCACATCGAATGGCTACGGCCTTAGAAGTCAACGTCATAACTATAAAAAACAATATAAATACAACAGTTCTTCCATTGTATAAAATGAATAATTGCAACCAGAGTGAAGGTGATGGTCATTTCTACGTCCCGGGCAACCTAGGCTTCACTCTAGGGCGTTGCTCCACCAGATCGAATAGCTAGGGACTTAGAAGTCAACGCTAGAAGCATAAAATAAAAGAAAAATACAACAGCTTTTCAATCGTGTAAAACGAATAATTGCAACCAGTATGAAAGCTATGGTCATTTATACGTTCCGGGCAACCTAGGCTTCACTCTAGGGCATTGTCCGACCAGATCGAATAGTTAGGGCCTAAGAAGTCAACGCCAGAAGCATAAAATACAATATAAATACAACAGCTCTTCCATCGTATATAATGTATATTTGCAAACAGTGTGAAAGTAAAGGTCATTTCTACGTACCGGGCAACCTAGGTTTCGCTGTAGGGCGCTGCTCCGCCAGATCGAAAAGCTAGGGACTTAGAAGTCAACCCCAGAAGCATAAAATACAATAAAAATGCAACAGTTTTTCCATCGTATAACAGGAAAGCTGCAACCAGTGTGAAAGTACTGGTCATTTCTATGTTCCGGGTAACCTAGGCTTCATTCTAGGGCGTTGCTCCACCAGATCGAATAGCTAGGGACTTAGAATTCAACGCCACAAGAATAAAACACAACATGGGTACCACAGTATTTCCATCTTATAAAATGTATAATTGCGAGAATTGTGAAGGTAATGGTCATTTCTACGTTCCGGGCAACCTAGGCTTCACTCTAGGGCGTGGCTTCACCAGATCGAATAGTTAGGGCCTAAGAAGTCAACGCCAGAAGCATAAAATACACAATAAATACAACAGTTTTTCCCTTGTATAACAGGAATAATTGCAACCAGTGTGAAAGCTATGGTCATTTCTACGTTCCGGGCAACCTAGGCTTCACTCTAGGGCGTTGCTACACCACATCGAATAGTTAGGTCCTTAGAAGTCAATGCCAGAAGCATAAAATACAAAATAAATAGAACAGTTTTTCCATTGTATAAAACGAATAATTGCAACCAGTGTGAAAGCTATGGTCATTTATACGTTCCGGGCAACCTACGCTTCACTCTAGGGCGGTATTCCACCACATCGAATAGTTAGGGCCTTAGAAGTCAATGCCAGAAGCATAAAGTGCCATATAAATACAACAGTTTTTGCACTGTATATAATGAATAATTGCAAACAGTGTGAAAGTAATGGTCATTTCTACGTTCCGGGCAACCTAGGCTTCACTCTAGGGCGTTGCTCAACCACATCGAAAAGCTAGGGCCTTAGAAGTCAACGCCAGAAGCATAAAATACAATATAAATACAACAGTTTCTCAGTCGTATAACAGGAGTAATTGCAAACAGTGTGAAAGATATGGTCATTTCTACGTTCCGGGCATCCTAGGCTTCACTCTAGGGCGTTGCTCCACCATATCGAATAGCTCCAGCCTTAGGAGTCAACGCCAGAGGCATAAAATACAAAATAAATACAACAGTTTTTCCATCGTATAACAAGAATAATTGAAACCAGTGTGAAAGTGATGGTCATTTCTACATTCCGGGCAACCTAGTCTTCACTCTAGGGCGTTGCTCCACCAGATCGAATAGCTAGGGCCTTAGACGTCAACGCCAGAAGCATAAAATAAAATATAAATACAACAGTTATTCCATCGTCTAACAGGAGTAATAACAACCAGTGTGAAAGTAATGGGCATTTCTACGTTCCGTGCAACCTAGACTTCACTCTAGGGTGTTAGTCCACCAGGTCGAATAGTTAGGGCCTGAGAAAACTACTCCAGACACATAAAACACAATAAAAATACAGCAGTTCTTTCATCGTATAACAGGAACAATTGCATCTTGCCTGAACGTAATGGTCATTTCTACGTTCCGGGCAATCTAGGCTTCTCTCTAGGGCATTGCTCCACCAGATCGAATAGTTAGGGCCTTAGAAGTCAACGTCTGAAGCATAAAATATATTATAAATACAACAGTTTTTCCATCGTATAACAGGAATAATTGCAACCAGTGTGAAAGACATGGTCACTTCTACGTTCCGGGCAACCTAGGCTCCACTCTAGGGCGTTGCTCCACCACATCGAATAGCTACGGCCATAGGAGTCAACGCCAGAGGCTTAAAATAAAAAATAAATACAACAGTTTTTCCATCGTATAACAAGAATAATTGCAACCAGTTTGAAAGTGATGGTCATTTCTACATTCCGGGCAACCTAGGCTTCACTCTAGGGCTATGCTCCATCAGATCGAATAGTCAGTGCCTAAGAAGTCAACGCCAGAAGCATAAAATACAATATAAATACAACAGTTTTTCCACTGTATAATATGAATAATTGCAAACAGTGTGGAAGTAATGGTCATTTCTACGTTCCGGGCAAGCTAGGCTTCACTCTAGGGCGTTGGTCCACCAGATCCAATAGTTAGGTCCTAAGAAGTCAACGCCAGGAGCACCAAATACAAAATAAATACCACAGTTTTTCCATCGTATAAAACGGATAATTGCATCCAGTGTGCAAGTAATGGTCATTTCTACGATCCGGGGAACCTAGGCTTCATCCTAGGGCGTTGCTCCACCAGATCGAATAGTTAGGGCCTATGAAGTCAACGCCAGAAGCATAAAATACGATATATGTACAACAGTCTTCCCATCGTATAAAACGAATAATTGCAACCAGTCTGATAGTTATGGTCATTTCTACGTTCCGGGCAATTTAGGCTTCTCTCTAGGGCGTCGTTCCACCAGATCGAATAGTTAGGGCCTAAGAAGTCTACGCCAGAAGCACAAAATACAATACAAATACAACAGCTTTTCCATCGTAGAACAGGAATAATTGCAACCAGTGTGAAAGGTATGGTCATTTCTACTTTCCGGGCATTCTAGGCTTCACCCTAGGGTGTTCCTCCACCACATCGAATAGCTGCGGCCTTAGAAGTCAATGCCAGAAGCATAAAAAACAATATAGATAAAACAGTTTTTCAATCGCATAACAGGAATAATTGCAAACAGTGTGAAAGATATGGTCATTTCTACGTTGCGGGCATCCTAGGCTTCACTCTAGGGCATTGCGCCAACACATCGAATGGCTACGGCTTTAGAAGTCAACGCCATAAGTATGAAAAACAATATAAATACAACAGTTTTTCCATTGTATAAAATGAATAATTGCAAACAGTGTGGAGGTAATGGTCATTTCTACTTTCCGGGCAACCTAGGCTTCACTCTAGGGCGTTTCTCCACCACATCGAATAGCTACGGCCTTAGAAGTCAACGTCTGAAGCATACAATATAATATAAATACAACAGTTTTTCCATCGTATAACAGGAATAATTGCAACCAGTGTGAAAGCTATGGTCATATCTACGTTCCGGGCAACCTAGGCTTCACTCTAGGGCGTTGCTCCACCACACCGTATAGCTACTGCCTTAGCAGTCAACGCCAGAGGCATAAAATACAAAATAAGTACAACAGTTTCTCCATCGTATAACAAGAATAATTGCAACCAGTGTGAAAGTGATGGTCATTTCTACATTCCGGGCAACCTAGGCTACACTCTAGGGCGTTGCTTCACCAGATCGAATAGTTAGGGCCTAAGAAGTCAACGCCAAAAGCATAAAATACAATATAAACACAACAGTTTTTCCTTTGTATAACAGAAATAATTACAACCAGTGTGAAAGATACGGTCATTTCTATGTTGCGGCCATCCTACGCTTCACTCTAGGGCGTTGCTCCACCACATCGAATAGCTACGGCATTAGGAGTCAACGCCAGAGGCATAACATACAATATAAGCACAACAATTTTTCCATCGTATAAAACGAACAATTGCAATCAGTATGAAGGTTATAGTCATTTCTACGTTCTCGGCAACCTAGGCTTCACTCTAGGACGTTGTTCCTCCAGATCGATTAGCTAGGGCCTAAGAAGTCAACGCCAGAAACATAAAATACAATAGAAATACAACAGTTCTTCCATCGTATAACAGGAATAATTGCAATCAGTGTGAAAGGTATGGTCATTTCTACGTTCCGGGCAACCTAGGCTTCACTCTAGGACGTTGCTCCACCACATCGAATAGCTACGGCCTTAGAAGTCAACGCCAGAACTATAAAATACAATATAAATACAACAGTTTTTCCATTGTATAAAATGAATAATTGCAAACAGTGTGGAAGTAATGGTCATTTCTACGTTCCGGGCAACCGACGCTTCACTCTAGGGCGTTGCTCAACCACATCGAATAGCTAGGGCCTTAGAAGTCAACGCCATAACTATAAAATACAATAAAAATACAACAGTTTTTCCATCGTATAAAATGTATAATTGCAAGGACTTTGAAGGCAATGGTCATTTCTACGTTCCGGGCAACCTGGGCTTCACTCTAGAGCGTTGCTTCACCAGATCGAATAGTTAGGGCCTTAGATGTCAACGCCAGAAGCATAAAATACAAAATAAATAGAACAGTTTTTCCATTGTATAAAACGAATAATAGCAACCAGTGTGAAAGTTATGGTCATTTCTACGTTTCGGGCAACCTAAGCTTAACTGTAGGGCGTTGCTCCACCAGATGGCATAGTTAGGGACTTAGAATTTAACGCCAGAAGCATAAAATACAATAAAAATGCAACAGTTTTTCCATAGAATAACAGGAATAATTGCAACCAATGTGAAAGTACAGGTCATTTCTACGTTCCGGGCAACCTAGGCTTCGCTCTAGGGACTTGCTCCACCAGATCGAATAGCTAGGGACTTAGAAGTCAACGTCTGAAGCATAAAATATAATATAAATACAACAGTTTTTCCACGGTATAAAACGAATATTTGCAACCAGTATGAGAGTTATGGTCATTTCTACGTTCCGGGCAACCTAGGCTTCACTCTAGGGCGTTGCTCCACCACATCGAATAGTTAGGTCCTTAGAAGTCAATGCCAGAAGCATAAAATGCCATATAAATACAACAGTTTTTGCACTGTATAATATGAATAATTGCAAACAGTGTGGAAGTAATGGTCATTTCTACGTTCCGTGCAATCTAGGCTTCACTCTAGGGCGTTGCTCCACCACATCGAATAGCTACGGCATTAGGAGTCAACGCCAGAGGCATAACATACAATATAAGCACAACAATTTTTCCATCGTATAAAACGAACAATTGCAATCAGTATGAAGGATATAGTCATTTCTACGTTCCCGGCAACCTAGGCTTCACTCTAGGACGTTGTTCCTCCAGATCGATTAGCTAGGGCCTAAGAAGTCAACGCCAGAAGCATAAAATACAATAGAAATACAACAGTTCTTCCATCGTATAACAGGAATAATTGCAATCAGTGTGAAAGGTATGGTCATTTCTACGTTCCGGGCAACCTAGGCTTCACTCTAGGACGATGCTCCACCACATCGAATAGCTGCGGCCTTAGAAGTCAACGCCAGAAGCATAAAATACAATATAAATACAACAGTTTCTCAGTCGTATAACAGGAGTAATTGCAAACAGTGTGAAAGATATGGTCATTTCTACGTTCCGGGCATCCTAGGCTTCACTCTAGGGCGTTGCTCCACCACATCGAATAGCGCCGGCCTTAGGAGTCAACGCCAGAGGCATAAAATACAAAATAAATACAACCGTTTTTCCATCGTATAACAAGAATAATTGAAACCAGTGTGAAAGTGATGGTCATTTCTACATTCCGGGCAACCTAGTCTTCACTCTAGGGCGTTGCTCCACCAGATCGAATAGCTAGGGCCTTAGAAGTCAACGCCATAACTATAAAATACAATACAAATACAACAGTTTTTCCATTGTATAAAACGAATAATTGCAAACAGTGTGGAAGTAATGGTTATTTCTACGTTCCGGGCAACCTAGGCTTCACTCTAGGGCGGTATTCCACCACATCGAATAGTTAGGGCCTTAGAAGTCAATGCCAGAAGCATAAAATGCCATATAAATACAACAGTTTTTGCACTGTATATAATGAATAATTGCAAACAGTGTGAAAGTCATGGTCATTTCTACGTTCCGGGCAACCTAGGCTTCACTCTAGGGCGTTGCTCAACCACATCGAATAGCTAGGGCCTTAGAAGTCAACGCCATAACTATAAAATACAATACAAATACAACAGTTTTTCCATTGTATAAAACGAATAATTGCAAACAGTGTGGAAGTAATGGTTATTTCTACGTTCCGGGCAACCTAGGCTTCACGCTAGGGCGTTGCTCCACCACATCGAATAGCTACGGCATTAGGAGTCAACGCCAGAGGCATAACATACAAGATAAGCACAACAATTTGTCCATCGTATAAAATGTATAATTCCAAGCAGTGTGAAGGTAATGGTCATTTCTACGTTCTGGGCAACCTAGGCTTCACTCTAGAGCGTTGCTCCACCAGATCGAATAGTTAGGGCCTTAGAAGTCAACGCCCGAAGCATAAAATACAAAATAAATAGAACAGTTTTTCCATTGTATAAAACGAATAATTGCAACCAGTGTGAAAGCTATGGTCATTTATACGTTCCGGGCAACATAGGCTTCACTCTAGGGCATTGTCCGTCCAGATCGAATAGTTAGGGCCTAAGAAGTCAACGCCAGAAGCATAAAATGCAATATAAATACAACAGCTCCTCCATCGTATATAATGTATATTTGCAAACAGTGTGAAAGTAAAGGTCATTTCTACGTTCCGGGCAACCTAGGTTTCGCTGTAGGGCGCTGCTCCGCCAGATCGAATAGCTAGGGCCTTAGATGTCAACGCCCGAAGCATAAAATACAAAATAAATAGAACAGTTTTTCCATTGTATAAAACGAATAATTGCAACCAGTGTGAAAGTTATGGTCATTTCTACGTTTCGGGCAACCTAGGCTTAACTGTAGGGCGTTGCTCCTCCAGATCGAATAGCTAGGGCCTTAGATGTCAACGCCCGAAGCATAAAATACAAAATAAATAGAACAGTTTTTCCATTGTATAAAACGAATAATTGAAACCAGTGTGAAAGTTATGGTCATTTCCACGTTCCGGGCAACCTATGCTTCACCCTAGGGCCTTGCTCCAACTGATCGAATAGTTTGGGCCTAAGAAGTCAACGCCAGAAGCATAAAATACGATATATGTACAACAGTTTTGCCATCGTATAAAATGAATAATCGCAAACAGTGTGAAGGTAATGGTCATTTCTATGTTCCGGGCAACATAGGCTTCACTCTAGGGCGTTGCTCCACCAGATCGAATAGTTAGGGCCTAAGAAGTCAATGCCAGAAGCATAAAATACGATATATGTACAACAGTTTTTCCATCGCATAAAATGAGTAATTGCAACCAGTGTGAAAGTAACGGACATTTCTACGTTCCGGTCATCCTAGACTTAACACTGAGGCATTGCTCCACCAGATCGAATACATAGGGCCTTAGAAGTCAACGCCAGAAGCATAAAGTACATTAAAAATCCAACAGTTTGTCCATCGTATAACAGGAATAATTGCCACCAGTGTGAAAGTGGTGGTCATTTCTGCATTCCGGGCAACCTAGGCTTCACTCTAAGGCGTTGCTCCTCCAGATAGAATAGTTAGGGCCCAGGAAGTCAACGCCAGAAGCATAAAATACAATATAAATACAACATTTTTTCACTTGTATAACAGGAATAATTGCAACCAGTGTGAAAGCTATGGTCATTTCTACGTTCCGGGCAACTTAGGCTTCACTCTAGGGCGTTGCTCCACCACATCGAATAGCTGCGGCCTTAGAAGTCAAAGCCAGAAGCATAAAATACAGTATAAATACAACAGTTTTTCAATCGTATAACAGGAATAATTGCAACCAGTGTGAAAGACATGGTCATTTCTACGTTCCGGGCAACCTAGGCTTCACTCTAGGGCGTTGCTCCACCACATCGAATAGCTACGGCATTTGGAGTCAACGCCAGAGGCATAAAATACAAAATAAATACAACAGTTTTTCGATCGTATAACAAGAATAATTGCAACCAGTGTGAAAGTGATGGTCATTTCTACATTCCGGGCAACCTATGCTACACTCTAGGGCGTTGCTCCGCCAGATCGAATAGATAGGGCCTAAGAAGTCAACGCCAGAAGCATAAAATACAATATAAATACAACAGTTTTTCACTTGTATAACAGGAATAGTTGCAACCAGTGTGAATGCTATGGTCATTTCTGCGTTCCGGGCAACCTAGGCTTCACTCTAGGACGTTGCTCCACCACATCGAATAGTTAGGGCCTTAGAAGTCAACGCCAGAAGCATAAAATACAATATAAATACAATAGTTTTTCCATCGTATAAAACGAGTAATTGCAACCAGTGTGAAAGTTATGGTTATTTCTACGTTCCGGGCATCCTAGGCTTCACCCTAGGGCGTTGCTCCACCTGATCGAATAGTTAGGGCCTAAGAAGTCAGCGCCAGAAGCATAAAATACAAAATAAATACAACAGTTTTACCATCGTATAAAATGAATAATCGCAAACAGTGTGAACGTAATGGTCATTTCTACGTTCCGGGCAACCCAGGCTTCACTCTAGGGCGTTGCTCCACCAGATCGAATAGTTAGGGCCATAGAAGTCAACGCCCGAAGCATAAAATACAAAATAAATAGAACAGTTTTTCCATTGTATAGAACGAATAATTGAAACCAGTGTGAAAGTTATGGTCATTTCCACGTTCCGGGCAACCTATGCTTCACCCTAGGGCGTTGCTCCACCTGATCGAATAGTTAGGGCCTAAGAAGTCAACGCCAGAAGCATAAAATACGATATATGTACAACAGTTTTGCCATCGTATTAAATGAATAATCGCAAACAGTGTGAAGGTAATGGTCATCTCTATGTTCCGGGCAACCTAGGCTTCACTCTAGGGCGTTGCTCCACCAGATCGAATAGTTAGGACCTAAGAAGTCAATGCCAGAAGCATAAATTACGATATATGTACAACAGTTTTTCCATCGCATAAAATGAGTAATTGCGACCAGTGTGAAAGTAACGGACATTTCTACGTTCCGGGCATCCTAGACTTAACACTGAGGCATTGCTCCACCAGATCGAATACATAGGGCCTTAGAAGTCAACGCCAGAAGCATAAAGTACATTAAAAATCCAACCGTTTGTCCATCGTATAACAGGAATAATTGCCACCAGCGTGAAAGTGATGGTCATTTCTGCATTCCGGGCAACCTAGGCTTCACTCTAGGGCGTTGCTCCTCCAGATAGAATAGTTAGGGCCCAGGAAGTCAACGCCAGAAGCATAAAATACAATATAAATACAACAGTTTTTCACTTGTATAACAGGAATAATTGCAACCAGTGTGAAAGCTATGGTCATTTCTACGTACCGGGCAATCTAGGCTTCACTCTAGGACGTTGCTCCACCACATCGAATAGTTAGGGCATCAGAAGTCAATGCCAGAAGCATAAAATGCAATATAAATACAACTGTTTTTCCACTGTATAATATGAATAATTGCAAACAGTGTGAAAGATATGGTCATTTCTACGTTCCGCGCAACCTAGGCTTCACCCTAGGGCGTTGCTCCACCTGAACGAATAGTTAGGGCCTAAGAAGTCAACGCCAGAAGCATAAAATACGATATATGTACAACAGTTTTTCCATCGTGTAAAACGAATAATTGCAACCAGTGTGAAAGTTATAGCCATTTCTACGTTGCGGGCATCCTAGACTTAACTCTGAGGCATTGCTACACCAGATCGAATACATAGGGCCTTAGAAGCCAACGCCAGAAGTATAATGTACATTAAAAATTCAACAGTTTGTCCATCGTATAACAGGAATAATTGCCTCCAGTGTGAAAGTGATGGTCATTTCTGCATTCCGCGCAACCTAGACTTCACTCTAGGGCGTTGCTCCTCCAGATAGAATAGTTAGGGCCCAGGAAGTCAACGCCAGAAGCATAAAATACAATATAAATACAACAGTTTGTCACTTGTATAACAGGAATAATTGCAACCAGTGTGAAAGCTATGGTCATTACTACGTTCCGGGCAACCTAGGCTTCACTCTAGGGCGTTGCTCCACCACATCGAATAGCTGCGGCCTTAGAAGTCAACGCCAGAAGCATAAAATACAATATAAATACAACAGTTTTTCAATCGTATAACAGGAATAATTGCAAACTGTGTGAAAAATATGGTCATTTGTACGTTATGGGCATCCTAGGCTTCACTCTAGGGCATTGCTCCACCACATCGAATAGCTACTGCCTTAGAAGTCAACGCCATAACTATAAAAAACAATATAAATACAACAGTTTCTCCATTGTATAAAATGAATAATTGCAAACAGTGTGGAGGTAATGGTCATTTCTACTTTCCGGGCAACCTAGGCTTCACTCTAGGGCGTTTCTCCACCACATCGAATAGCTACGCCCTTAGAAGTCAACGCCTGAAGCATAAAATATTATATAAGTACAACAGTTTGTCCATCGTATAACAGGAATAATTGCAACCAGTGTGAAAGTGATGATCATTTCTACATTCCGGGCAACCTAGGCTTCACTCTAGGGCGTTGCTCCACCAGATCGAATAGTTGGGGCCTTAGGAGTCAACTCCCGAAGCATAAAATACAAAATAAGTACAAAAGTTTTTCCATTGTATAAAACGAATAATTGAAACCAGTGTGAAAGTTATGGTCATTTCTACGTTCCGCGCAACCCAGGCTTCACCCTAGGGCGTTGCTCCACCTGATCGAATAGTTAGGGCCTAAGAAGTCAACGCCAGAAGCATAAAATACGATATATGTACAACAGATTTTCCATCGTATAAAACGAATAATTGCAACCAGTGTGAAAGTAATAGACATTTCTACGTTGCGGGCATCCTAGACTTAACTCTGAGGCATTGCTACACCAGATCGAATACATAGGGCCTTAGACGTCAACGCCAGAAGTATAAAATACAATAAAAATACAACAGTTTTTCCCTTGTATAACAGAAATATTTGCAACCAGTATGAATGTTATGGTCATTTCTACGTTCCGGGCAACCTAGGCTTCACTCTAGGGCGTTGGTCCGCCAGATCCAATAGCTAGGGCCTAAGAAGTCAACGCCAGAAGCATAAAATACAGTATAAATACAACAGTTTTTCCATTGTATAAAATGAATAATTGCAAACAGTGAGGAAGTAATGGTCATTTCTACGTTCCGTGCAACCTAGGCTTCACTCTAGGGCGTTGCTCCACCAGATCGAATAGTTAGGGCCTAAGAAGTCAACGCCAGAAGCATAAAATACAATATAAATACAACAGTTTTTCCCTTGTTTAACAGAAATAATTGCAACCAGTGTGAAAGCTATGGTCATTTCTACGTTCCAGGCAACCTAGGCTTCACTCTAGGGCGTTGCTCCACCACATCGAATAGTTAGGGCCTTAGAAGTCAATGCCAGAAGCATAAAATACAATATAAATACAACAGTTTTTCGATCGTATAACAAGAATAATTGCAACCAGTGTGAAAGTGATGGTCATTTCTACATTCGGGGCAACCTATGCTACACTCTAGGGCGTTGCTCCGCCAGATCGAATAGATAGGGCCTAAGAAGTCAACGCCAGAAGCATAAAATACAATATAAATACAACAGTTTTTCACTTGTATAACAGGAATAATTGCAACCAGTGTGAAAGCTATGGTCATTTCTGCGTTCCGGGCAACCTAGGCTTCACTCTAGGACTTTGCTCCACCTGATCGAATAGTTAGGGCCTAAGAAGTCAACGCCAGAAGCATAAAATACGATATATGTACAACAGTTTTGCCATCGTATAAAATGAATAATCGCAAACAGTGTGAAGGTAATGGTCATTTCTATGTTCCGGGCAACATAGGCTTCACTCTAGGGCGTTGCTCCACCAGATCGAATAGTTAGGGCCTAAGAAGTCAATGCCAGAAGCATAAAATACGATATATGTACAACAGTTTTTCCATCGCATAAAATGAGTAATTGCAACCAGTGTGAAAGTAACGGACATTTCTACGTTCCGGGCATCCTAGACTTAACACTGAGGCATTGCTCCACCAGATCGAATACATAGGGCCTTAGAAGTCAACGCCAGAAGCATAAAGTACATTAAAAATCCAACAGTTTGTCCATCGTATAACAGGAATAATTGCCACCAGTGTGAAAGTGATGGTCATTTCTGCATTCCGGGCAACCTAGGCTTCACTCTAGGGCGTTGCTCCTCCAGATAGAATAGTTAGGGCCCAGGAAGTCAACGCCAGAAGCATAATATACAATATAAATACAACAGTTTTTCACTTGTATAACAGGAATAATTGCAACCAGTGTGAAAGCTATGGTCATTTCTACGTTCCGGGCAACTTAGGCTTCACTCTAGGGCGTTGCTCCACCACATCGAATAGCTGCGGCCTTAGAAGTCAAAGCCAGAAGCATAAAATACAGTATAAATACAACAGTTTTTCAATCGTATAACAGGAATAATTGCAAACGGTGTGAAAAATATGGTCATTTCTACGTTGCGGGCATCCTAGGCTTCACTCTAGGGCATTGCTCCACCACATCGAATAGCTACGGCCTTAGAAGTCAACGCCATAGCTATAAAAAACAATATAAATACAACAGTTTATCCATTGTATAAAACGAGTAATTGCAACCAGTCTGATAGTTATGGTCATTTCCACGTTTCGGGCAACCTAGGCTTCACTCTAGGGCGTTTCTCCACCACATCGAATAGCTACGCCCTTAGAAGACAACGCCTGAAGTATAAAATATAATATAAGTACAACAGTTTTTCCATCGTATAACAGGAATAATTGCAACCAGTGTGAAAGACATGGTTATTTCTACGTTCCGGGCAACCTAGGCTTCACTCTAGGGCGTTGCTCCACCACATCGAATAGCTATGGCCTTAGGAGTCAACGCCAGAGGCATAAAATACAAAATAAATACAACAGTTTTTCGATCGTATAACAAGAATAATTGCAACCAGTGTGAAAGTGATGGTCATTTCTACATTCCGGGCAACCTAGGCTACACTCTAGGGCGTTGCTCCGCCAGATCGAATAGATAGGGCCTAAGAAGTCAACGCCAGAAGCATAAAATACAATATAAATACAACAGCTTTTCACTTGTATAACAGGAATAATTGCAACCAGTGTGAAAGCTATGGTCATTTCTGCGTTCCGGGCAACCTAGGCTTCACTCTAGGACGTTGCTCCACCACATCGAATAGTTAGGGCCTTAGAAGTCAACGCCAGAAGCATAAAATACAATATAAATACAATAGTTTTTCCATCGTATAAAACGAGTAATTGCAACCAGTGTGAAAGTTATGGTTATTTCTACGTTCCGGGCATCCTAGGCTTCACCCTAGGGCGTTGCTCCACCTGATCGAATAGTTAGGGCCTAAGAAGTCAGCGCCAGAAGCATAAAATACAAAATAAATGCAACAGTTTTACCATCGTATAAAATGAATAATCGCAAACAGTGTGAACGTAATGGTCATTTCTACGTTCCGGGCAACCCAGGCTTCACTCTAGGGCGTTGCTCCACCAGATCGAATAGTTAGGGCCATAGAAGTCAACGCCCGAAGCATAAAATACAAAATAAATAGAACAGTTTTTCCATTGTGTAAAACGAATAATTGAAACCAGTGTGAAAGTTATGGTCATTTCCACGTTCCGGGCAACCTATGCTCCACCCTAGGGCCTTGCTCCAACTGATCGAATAGTTTGGGCCTAAGAAGTCAACGCCAGAAGCATAAAATACGATATATGTACAACAGTTTTGCCATCGTATAAAATGAATAATCGCAAACAGTGTGAAGGTAATGGTCATTTCTATGTTCCGGGCAACATAGGCGTCACTCTAGGGCGTTGCTCCACCAGATCGAATAGTTAGGGCCTAAGAAGTCAATGCCAGAAGCATAAAATACGATATATGTACAACAGTTTTTCCATCGCATAAAATGAGTAATTGCAACCAGTGTGAAAGTAACGGACATTTCTACGTTCCGGTCATCCTAGACTTAACACTGAGGCATTGCTCCACCAGATCGAATACATAGGGCCTTAGAAGTCAACGCCAGAAGCATAAAGTACATTAAAAATCCAACAGTTTGTCCATCGTATAACAGGAATAATTGCCACCAGTGTGAAAGTGGTGGTCATTTCTGCATTCCGGGCAACCTAGGCTTCACTCTAGGGCGTTGCTCCTCCAGATAGAATAGTTAGGGCCCAGGAAGTCAACGCCAGAAGCATAAAATACAATATAAATACAACAGTTTTTCACTTGTATAACAGGAATAATTGCAACCAGTGTGAAAGCTATGGTCATTTCTACGTTCCGGGCAACTTAGGCTTCACTCTAGGGCGTTGCTCCACCACATCGAATAGCTGCGGCCTTAGAAGTCAAAGCCAGAAGCATAAAATACAGTATAAATACAACAGTTTTTCAATCGTATAACAGGAATAATTGCAAACGGTGTGAAAAATATGGTCATTTCTACGTTGCGGGCATCCTAGGCTTCACTCTAGGGCATTGCTCCACCACATCGAATAGCTACGGCCTTAGAAGTCAACGCCATAACTATAAAAAACAATATAAATACAACAGTTTCTCCATTGTATAAAACGAGTAATTGCAACCAGTCTGATAGTTATGGTCATTTCCACGTTTCGGGCAACCTAGGCTTCACTCTAGGGCGTTTCTCCACCACATCGAATAGCTACGCCCTTAGAAGTCAACGCCTGAAGTATAAAATATAATATAAGTACAACAGTTTTTCCATCGTATAACAGGAATAATTGCAACCAGTGTGAAAGACATGGTTATTTCTACGTTCCGGGCAACCTAGGCTTCACACTAGGGCGTTGCTCCACCACATCGAATAGCTATGGCCTTAGGAGTCAACGCCAGAGGCATAAAATACAAAATAAATACAACAGTTTTTCGATCGTATAACAAGAATAATTGCAACCAGTGTGAAAGTGATGGTCATTTCTACATTCCGGGCAACCTAGGCTACACTCTAGGGCGTTGCTCCGCCAGATCGATTAGATAGGGTCTAAGAAGTCAACGCCAGAAGCATAAAATGCAATATAAATACAACAGCTCCTCCATCGTATATAATGTATATTTGCAAACAGTGTGAAAGTAAAGGTCATTTCTACGTTCCGGGCAACCTAGGTTTCGCTGTAGGGCGCTGCTCCGCCAGATCGAATAGCTAGGGCCTTAGATGTCAACGCCCGAAGCATAAAATACAAAATAAATAGAACAGTTTTTCCATTGTATAAAACGAATAATTGCAACCAGTGTGAAAGTTATGGTCATTTCTACGTTTCGGGCAACCTAGGCTTAACTGTAGGGCGTTGCTCCTCCAGATCGAATAGCTAGGGCCTTAGATGTCAACGCCCGAAGCATAAAATACAAAATAAATAGAACAGTTTTTCCATTGTATAAAACGAATAATTGAAACCAGTGTGAAAGTTATGGTCATTTCCACGTTCCGGGCAACCTATGCTTCACCCTAGGGCCTTGCTCCAACTGATCGAATAGTTTGGGCCTAAGAAGTCAACGCCAGAAGCATAAAATACGATATATGTACAACAGTTTTGCCATCGTATAAAATGAATAATCGCAAACAGTGTGAAGGTAATGGTCATTTCTATGTTCCGGGCAACATAGGCTTCACTCTAGGGCGTTGCTCCACCAGATCGAATAGTTAGGGCCTAAGAAGTCAATGCCAGAAGCATAAAATACGATATATGTACAACAGTTTTTCCATCGCATAAAATGAGTAATTGCAACCAGTGTGAAAGTAACGGACATTTCTACGTTCCGGTCATCCTAGACTTAACACTGAGGCATTGCTCCACCAGATCGAATACATAGGGCCTTAGAAGTCAACGCCAGAAGCATAAAGTACATTAAAAATCCAACAGTTTGTCCATCGTATAACAGGAATAATTGCCACCAGTGTGAAAGTGGTGGTCATTTCTGCATTCCGGGCAACCTAGGCTTCACTCTAAGGCGTTGCTCCTCCAGATAGAATAGTTAGGGCCCAGGAAGTCAACGCCAGAAGCATAAAATACAATATAAATACAACATTTTTTCACTTGTATAACAGGAATAATTGCAACCAGTGTGAAAGCTATGGTCATTTCTACGTTCCGGGCAACTTAGGCTTCACTCTAGGGCGTTGCTCCACCACATCGAATAGCTGCGGCCTTAGAAGTCAAAGCCAGAAGCATAAAATACAGTATAAATACAACAGTTTTTCAATCGTATAACAGGAATAATTGCAACCAGTGTGAAAGACATGGTCATTTCTACGTTCCGGGCAACCTAGGCTTCACTCTAGGGCGTTGCTCCACCACATCGAATAGCTACGGCATTTGGAGTCAACGCCAGAGGCATAAAATACAAAATAAATACAACAGTTTTTCGATCGTATAACAAGAATAATTGCAACCAGTGTGAAAGTGATGGTCATTTCTACATTCCGGGCAACCTATGCTACACTCTAGGGCGTTGCTCCGCCAGATCGAATAGATAGGGCCTAAGAAGTCAACGCCAGAAGCATAAAATACAATATAAATACAACAGTTTTTCACTTGTATAACAGGAATAGTTGCAACCAGTGTGAATGCTATGGTCATTTCTGCGTTCCGGGCAACCTAGGCTTCACTCTAGGACGTTGCTCCACCACATCGAATAGTTAGGGCCTTAGAAGTCAACGCCAGAAGCATAAAATACAATATAAATACAATAGTTTTTCCATCGTATAAAACGAGTAATTGCAACCAGTGTGAAAGTTATGGTTATTTCTACGTTCCGGGCATCCTAGGCTTCACCCTAGGGCGTTGCTCCACCTGATCGAATAGTTAGGGCCTAAGAAGTCAGCGCCAGAAGCATAAAATACAAAATAAATACAACAGTTTTACCATCGTATAAAATGAATAATCGCAAACAGTGTGAACGTAATGGTCATTTCTACGTTCCGGGCAACCCAGGCTTCACTCTAGGGCGTTGCTCCACCAGATCGAATAGTTAGGGCCATAGAAGTCAACGCCCGAAGCATAAAATACAAAATAAATAGAACAGTTTTTCCATTGTATAGAACGAATAATTGAAACCAGTGTGAAAGTTATGGTCATTTCCACGTTCCGGGCAACCTATGCTTCACCCTAGGGCGTTGCTCCACCTGATCGAATAGTTAGGGCCTAAGAAGTCAACGCCAGAAGCATAAAATACGATATATGTACAACAGTTTTGCCATCGTATTAAATGAATAATCGCAAACAGTGTGAAGGTAATGGTCATCTCTATGTTCCGGGCAACCTAGGCTTCACTCTAGGGCGTTGCTCCACCAGATCGAATAGTTAGGACCTAAGAAGTCAATGCCAGAAGCATAAATTACGATATATGTACAACAGTTTTTCCATCGCATAAAATGAGTAATTGCGACCAGTGTGAAAGTAACGGACATTTCTACGTTCCGGGCATCCTAGACTTAACACTGAGGCATTGCTCCACCAGATCGAATACATAGGGCCTTAGAAGTCAACGCCAGAAGCATAAAGTACATTAAAAATCCAACCGTTTGTCCATCGTATAACAGGAATAATTGCCACCAGCGTGAAAGTGATGGTCATTTCTGCATTCCGGGCAACCTAGGCTTCACTCTAGGGCGTTGCTCCTCCAGATAGAATAGTTAGGGCCCAGGAAGTCAACGCCAGAAGCATAAAATACAATATAAATACAACAGTTTTTCACTTGTATAACAGGAATAATTGCAACCAGTGTGAAAGCTATGGTCATTTCTACGTACCGGGCAATCTAGGCTTCACTCTAGGACGTTGCTCCACCACATCGAATAGTTAGGGCATCAGAAGTCAATGCCAGAAGCATAAAATGCAATATAAATACAACTGTTTTTCCACTGTATAATATGAATAATTGCAAACAGTGTGAAAGATATGGTCATTTCTACGTTCCGCGCAACCTAGGCTTCACCCTAGGGCGTTGCTCCACCTGAACGAATAGTTAGGGCCTAAGAAGTCAACGCCAGAAGCATAAAATACGATATATGTACAACAGTTTTTCCATCGTGTAAAACGAATAATTGCAACCAGTGTGAAAGTTATAGCCATTTCTACGTTGCGGGCATCCTAGACTTAACTCTGAGGCATTGCTACACCAGATCGAATACATAGGGCCTTAGAAGCCAACGCCAGAAGTATAATGTACATTAAAAATTCAACAGTTTGTCCATCGTATAACAGGAATAATTGCCTCCAGTGTGAAAGTGATGGTCATTTCTGCATTCCGCGCAACCTAGACTTCACTCTAGGGCGTTGCTCCTCCAGATAGAATAGTTAGGGCCCAGGAAGTCAACGCCAGAAGCATAAAATACAATATAAATACAACAGTTTGTCACTTGTATAACAGGAATAATTGCAACCAGTGTGAAAGCTATGGTCATTACTACGTTCCGGGCAACCTAGGCTTCACTCTAGGGCGTTGCTCCACCACATCGAATAGCTGCGGCCTTAGAAGTCAACGCCAGAAGCATAAAATACAATATAAATACAACAGTTTTTCAATCGTATAACAGGAATAATTGCAAACTGTGTGAAAAATATGGTCATTTGTACGTTATGGGCATCCTAGGCTTCACTCTAGGGCATTGCTCCACCACATCGAATAGCTACTGCCTTAGAAGTCAACGCCATAACTATAAAAAACAATATAAATACAACAGTTTCTCCATTGTATAAAATGAATAATTGCAAACAGTGTGGAGGTAATGGTCATTTCTACTTTCCGGGCAACCTAGGCTTCACTCTAGGGCGTTTCTCCACCACATCGAATAGCTACGCCCTTAGAAGTCAACGCCTGAAGCATAAAATATTATATAAGTACAACAGTTTGTCCATCGTATAACAGGAATAATTGCAACCAGTGTGAAAGTGATGATCATTTCTACATTCCGGGCAACCTAGGCTTCACTCTAGGGCGTTGCTCCACCAGATCGAATAGTTGGGGCCTTAGGAGTCAACTCCCGAAGCATAAAATACAAAATAAGTACAAAAGTTTTTCCATTGTATAAAACGAATAATTGAAACCAGTGTGAAAGTTATGGTCATTTCTACGTTCCGCGCAACCCAGGCTTCACCCTAGGGCGTTGCTCCACCTGATCGAATAGTTAGGGCCTAAGAAGTCAACGCCAGAAGCATAAAATACGATATATGTACAACAGATTTTCCATCGTATAAAACGAATAATTGCAACCAGTGTGAAAGTAATAGACATTTCTACGTTGCGGGCATCCTAGACTTAACTCTGAGGCATTGCTACACCAGATCGAATACATAGGGCCTTAGACGTCAACGCCAGAAGTATAAAATACAATAAAAATACAACAGTTTTTCCCTTGTATAACAGAAATATTTGCAACCAGTATGAATGTTATGGTCATTTCTACGTTCCGGGCAACCTAGGCTTCACTCTAGGGCGTTGGTCCGCCAGATCCAATAGCTAGGGCCTAAGAAGTCAACGCCAGAAGCATAAAATACAGTATAAATACAACAGTTTTTCCATTGTATAAAATGAATAATTGCAAACAGTGAGGAAGTAATGGTCATTTCTACGTTCCGTGCAACCTAGGCTTCACTCTAGGGCGTTGCTCCACCAGATCGAATAGTTAGGGCCTAAGAAGTCAACGCCAGAAGCATAAAATACAATATAAATACAACAGTTTTTCCCTTGTTTAACAGAAATAATTGCAACCAGTGTGAAAGCTATGGTCATTTCTACGTTCCAGGCAACCTAGGCTTCACTCTAGGGCGTTGCTCCACCACATCGAATAGTTAGGGCCTTAGAAGTCAATGCCAGAAGCATAAAATACAATATAAATACAACAGTTTTTCGATCGTATAACAAGAATAATTGCAACCAGTGTGAAAGTGATGGTCATTTCTACATTCGGGGCAACCTATGCTACACTCTAGGGCGTTGCTCCGCCAGATCGAATAGATAGGGCCTAAGAAGTCAACGCCAGAAGCATAAAATACAATATAAATACAACAGTTTTTCACTTGTATAACAGGAATAATTGCAACCAGTGTGAAAGCTATGGTCATTTCTGCGTTCCGGGCAACCTAGGCTTCACTCTAGGACTTTGCTCCACCTGATCGAATAGTTAGGGCCTAAGAAGTCAACGCCAGAAGCATAAAATACGATATATGTACAACAGTTTTGCCATCGTATAAAATGAATAATCGCAAACAGTGTGAAGGTAATGGTCATTTCTATGTTCCGGGCAACATAGGCTTCACTCTAGGGCGTTGCTCCACCAGATCGAATAGTTAGGGCCTAAGAAGTCAATGCCAGAAGCATAAAATACGATATATGTACAACAGTTTTTCCATCGCATAAAATGAGTAATTGCAACCAGTGTGAAAGTAACGGACATTTCTACGTTCCGGGCATCCTAGACTTAACACTGAGGCATTGCTCCACCAGATCGAATACATAGGGCCTTAGAAGTCAACGCCAGAAGCATAAAGTACATTAAAAATCCAACAGTTTGTCCATCGTATAACAGGAATAATTGCCACCAGTGTGAAAGTGATGGTCATTTCTGCATTCCGGGCAACCTAGGCTTCACTCTAGGGCGTTGCTCCTCCAGATAGAATAGTTAGGGCCCAGGAAGTCAACGCCAGAAGCATAATATACAATATAAATACAACAGTTTTTCACTTGTATAACAGGAATAATTGCAACCAGTGTGAAAGCTATGGTCATTTCTACGTTCCGGGCAACTTAGGCTTCACTCTAGGGCGTTGCTCCACCACATCGAATAGCTGCGGCCTTAGAAGTCAAAGCCAGAAGCATAAAATACAGTATAAATACAACAGTTTTTCAATCGTATAACAGGAATAATTGCAAACGGTGTGAAAAATATGGTCATTTCTACGTTGCGGGCATCCTAGGCTTCACTCTAGGGCATTGCTCCACCACATCGAATAGCTACGGCCTTAGAAGTCAACGCCATAGCTATAAAAAACAATATAAATACAACAGTTTATCCATTGTATAAAACGAGTAATTGCAACCAGTCTGATAGTTATGGTCATTTCCACGTTTCGGGCAACCTAGGCTTCACTCTAGGGCGTTTCTCCACCACATCGAATAGCTACGCCCTTAGAAGACAACGCCTGAAGTATAAAATATAATATAAGTACAACAGTTTTTCCATCGTATAACAGGAATAATTGCAACCAGTGTGAAAGACATGGTTATTTCTACGTTCCGGGCAACCTAGGCTTCACTCTAGGGCGTTGCTCCACCACATCGAATAGCTATGGCCTTAGGAGTCAACGCCAGAGGCATAAAATACAAAATAAATACAACAGTTTTTCGATCGTATAACAAGAATAATTGCAACCAGTGTGAAAGTGATGGTCATTTCTACATTCCGGGCAACCTAGGCTACACTCTAGGGCGTTGCTCCGCCAGATCGAATAGATAGGGCCTAAGAAGTCAACGCCAGAAGCATAAAATACAATATAAATACAACAGCTTTTCACTTGTATAACAGGAATAATTGCAACCAGTGTGAAAGCTATGGTCATTTCTGCGTTCCGGGCAACCTAGGCTTCACTCTAGGACGTTGCTCCACCACATCGAATAGTTAGGGCCTTAGAAGTCAGCGCCAGAAGCATAAAATACAATATAAATACAATAGTTTTTCCATCGTATAAAACGAGTAATTGCAACCAGTGTGAAAGTTATGGTTATTTCTACGTTCCGGGCATCCTAGGCTTCACCCTAGGGCGTTGCTCCACCTGATCGAATAGTTAGGGCCTAAGAAGTCAGCGCCAGAAGCATAAAATACAAAATAAATGCAACAGTTTTACCATCGTATAAAATGAATAATCGCAAACAGTGTGAACGTAATGGTCATTTCTACGTTCCGGGCAACCCAGGCTTCACTCTAGGGCGTTGCTCCACCAGATCGAATAGTTAGGGCCATAGAAGTCAACGCCCGAAGCATAAAATACAAAATAAATAGAACAGTTTTTCCATTGTGTAAAACGAATAATTGAAACCAGTGTGAAAGTTATGGTCATTTCCACGTTCCGGGCAACCTATGCTCCACCCTAGGGCCTTGCTCCAACTGATCGAATAGTTTGGGCCTAAGAAGTCAACGCCAGAAGCATAAAATACGATATATGTACAACAGTTTTGCCATCGTATAAAATGAATAATCGCAAACAGTGTGAAGGTAATGGTCATTTCTATGTTCCGGGCAACATAGGCGTCACTCTAGGGCGTTGCTCCACCAGATCGAATAGTTAGGGCCTAAGAAGTCAATGCCAGAAGCATAAAATACGATATATGTACAACAGTTTTTCCATCGCATAAAATGAGTAATTGCAACCAGTGTGAAAGTAACGGACATTTCTACGTTCCGGTCATCCTAGACTTAACACTGAGGCATTGCTCCACCAGATCGAATACATAGGGCCTTAGAAGTCAACGCCAGAAGCATAAAGTACATTAAAAATCCAACAGTTTGTCCATCGTATAACAGGAATAATTGCCACCAGTGTGAAAGTGGTGGTCATTTCTGCATTCCGGGCAACCTAGGCTTCACTCTAGGGCGTTGCTCCTCCAGATAGAATAGTTAGGGCCCAGGAAGTCAACGCCAGAAGCATAAAATACAATATAAATACAACAGTTTTTCACTTGTATAACAGGAATAATTGCAACCAGTGTGAAAGCTATGGTCATTTCTACGTTCCGGGCAACCTAGGCTTCACTCTAGGGCGTTGCTCCACCACATCGAATAGCTGCGGCCTTAGAAGTCAAAGCCAGAAGCATAAAATACAGTATAAATACAACAGTTTTTCAATCGTATAACAGGAATAATTGCAAACGGTGTGAAAAATATGGTCATTTCTACGTTGCGGGCATCCTAGGCTTCACTCTAGGGCATTGCTCCACCACATCGAATAGCTACGGCCTTAGAAGTCAACGCCATAACTATAAAAAACAATATAAATACAACAGTTTCTCCATTGTATAAAACGAGTAATTGCAACCAGTCTGATAGTTATGGTCATTTCCACGTTTCGGGCAACCTAGGCTTCACTCTAGGGCGTTTCTCCACCACATCGAATAGCTACGCCCTTAGAAGTCAACGCCTGAAGTATAAAATATAATATAAGTACAACAGTTTTTCCATCGTATAACAGGAATAATTGCAACCAGTGTGAAAGACATGGTTATTTCTACGTTCCGGGCAACCTAGGCTTCACACTAGGGCGTTGCTCCACCACATCGAATAGCTATGGCCTTAGGAGTCAACGCCAGAGGCATAAAATACAAAATAAATACAACAGTTTTTCGATCGTATAACAAGAATAATTGCAACCAGTGTGAAAGTGATGGTCATTTCTACATTCCGGGCAACCTAGGCTACACTCTAGGGCGTTGCTCCGCCAGATCGATTAGATAGGGTCTAAGAAGTCAACGCCAGAAGCATAAAATACAATATAAATACAACAGTTTTTCACTTGTATAACAGGAATAATTGCAACCAGTGTGAAAGCTATGGTCATTTCTACGTACCGGGCAATCTAGGCTTCACTCTAGGGCGTTGCTCCACCACATCGAATAGCTGCGGCCTTAGAAGTCAACGCCAGAAGCATAAAATACAATATAAATAGAACAGTTTTTCAATCGTATAACAGGAATAATTGCAAACAGTGTAAAAAATATGGTCATTTCTGCGTTCCAGGCGACCTAGGCTCCACTCTAGGGCGTTGCTCCACCAGATGGAATAGCTAGGGCCTTAGAAGTCAATGCCAGAAGCATAAAATACAAAATAAATACAACAGTTTTACCATCGTATAAAATGAATAATCGCAAACAGTGTGAAGGTAATGGTCATTTCTACGGTCCGCGCAACCTAGGCTTCACTCCAGGGCGTTGCTCCACCAGATCGAATAGTTAGGGCCTTAGAAGTCAACGCCAGAAGCATAAAATACGATATATGTACAACAGTTTTACCATCGTACAAAATGAATAATCGCAAACAGTGTGAAGGTAATGGTCATTTCTACGTTCCGGGCAACCTAGGCTTCACCCTAGGGCGTTGTTCCACCAGTGCGAATAGTTAGGGCCTAAGAAGTCAACGCCTGAAGCATAAAGTACAATCAAAATCCAACAGTTTGTCCATCGTATAGCTGGAATAATTGCAACCAGAGTGAAAGTAATGGTCATTTCCACATTTCGGGCGACCTAGGCTCCACTTTAGGGCGTTGCTCCACCAGATCGAATAGTTAGGGCCATAGAAGTCAACGCCCGAAGCATAAAATACAAAATAAATATAACAGTTTTTCCATTGTATAAAACGAACAATTGAAACCAGTGTGAAAGTTATGGTCATTTCTACGTTCCGCGCAACCTAGGCTTCACCCCTGGGCGTTGCTCCACCAGATCGAATAGTTAGGGCCTAAGAAGTCAATGTCAGAAGCATAAAATACGATATATGTACAACAGTTTTTCCATCGCATAAAATGAGTAATTGCAACCAGTGTGAAAGTAACGGACATTTCAACGTTCCGGGCATCCTAGACTTAACACTGAGGCATTGCTCCACCAGATCGAATACATAGGGCCTTAGAAGTCAACGCCAGAAGCATAAAATACAATATAAATACAACAGTTTTTCAATCGTATAACAGGAATAATTGCAAACAGTGTGAAAAATATGGTCATTTCTACGTTGCGGGCATCCTAGACTTCACTCTAGGGCATTGCTCCACCACATCGAATAGCTACGGCCTTAGAAGTCATCGCCATAACTATAAAAAACAATATAAATACAGCAGTTTCTCCATTGTATAAAATGAATAATTGCAAACAGTGTGGAGGTAATGGTCATTTCTACTTTCCGGGCAACCTAGGCTTCACTCTAGGGCGTTTCTCCACCACATCGAATAGCTACGCCCTTAGAAGTCAACGCCTGAAGCATAAAATATAATATAAGTACAACAGTTTTTCAATCGTATAACAGGAATAATTGCAAACGGTGTGAAAAATATGGTCATTTCTACGTTGCGGGCATCCTAGGCTTCACTCTAGGGCATTGCTCCACCACATCGAATAGCTACGGCCTTAGAAGTCAACGCCATAGCTATAAAAAACAATATAAATACAACAGTTTATCCATTGTATAAAACGAGTAATTGCAACCAGTCTGATAGTTATGGTCATTTCCACGTTTCGGGCAACCTAGGCTTCACTCTAGGGCGTTTCTCCACCACATCGAATAGCTACGCCCTTAGAAGACAACGCCTGAAGTATAAAATATAATATAAGTACAACAGTTTTTCCATCGTATAACAGGAATAATTGCAACCAGTGTGAAAGACATGGTTATTTCTACGTTCCGGGCAACCTAGGCTTCACTCTAGGGCGTTGCTCCACCACATCGAATAGCTATGGCCTTAGGAGTCAACGCCAGAGGCATAAAATACAAAATAAATACAACAGTTTTTCGATCGTATAACAAGAATAATTGCAACCAGTGTGAAAGTGATGGTCATTTCTACATTCCGGGCAACCTAGGCTACACTCTAGGGCGTTGCTCCGCCAGATCGAATAGATAGGGCCTAAGAAGTCAACGCCAGAAGCATAAAATACAATATAAATACAACAGCTTTTCACTTGTATAACAGGAATAATTGCAACCAGTGTGAAAGCTATGGTCATTTCTGCGTTCCGGGCAACCTAGGCTTCACTCTAGGACGTTGCTCCACCACATCGAATAGTTAGGGCCTTAGAAGTCAACGCCAGAAGCATAAAATACAATATAAATACAATAGTTTTTCCATCGTATAAAACGAGTAATTGCAACCAGTGTGAAAGTTATGGTTATTTCTACGTTCCGGGCATCCTAGGCTTCACCCTAGGGCGTTGCTCCACCTGATCGAATAGTTAGGGCCTAAGAAGTCAGCGCCAGAAGCATAAAATACAAAATAAATACAACAGTTTTACCATCGTATAAAATGAATAATCGCAAACAGTGTGAACGTAATGGTCATTTCTACGTTCCGGGCAACCCAGGCTTCACTCTAGGGCGTTGCTCCACCAGATCGAATAGTTAGGGCCATAGAAGTCAACGCCCGAAGCATAAAATACAAAATAAATAGAACAGTTTTTCCATTGTGTAAAACGAATAATTGAAACCAGTGTGAAAGTTATGGTCATTTCCACGTTCCGGGCAACCTATGCTTCACCCTAGGGCCTTGCTCCAACTGATCGAATAGTTTGGGCCTAAGAAGTCAACGCCAGAAGCATAAAATACGATATATGTACAACAGTTTTGCCATCGTATAAAATGAATAATCGCAAACAGTGTGAAGGTAATGGTCATTTCTATGTTCCGGGCAACATAGGCGTCACTCTAGGGCGTTGCTCCACCAGATCGAATAGTTAGGGCCTAAGAAGTCAATGCCAGAAGCATAAAATACGATATATGTACAACAGTTTTTCCATCGCATAAAATGAGTAATTGCAACCAGTGTGAAAGTAACGGACATTTCTACGTTCCGGTCATCCTAGACTTAACACTGAGGCATTGCTCCACCAGATCGAATACATAGGGCCTTAGAAGTCAACGCCAGAAGCATAAAGTACATTAAAAATCCAACAGTTTGTCCATCGTATAACAGGAATAATTGCCACCAGTGTGAAAGTGGTGGTCATTTCTGCATTCCGGGCAACCTAGGCTTCACTCTAGGGCGTTGCTCCTCCAGATAGAATAGTTAGGGCCCAGGAAGTCAACGCCAGAAGCATAAAATACAATATAAATACAACAGTTTTTCACTTGTATAACAGGAATAATTGCAACCAGTGTGAAAGCTATGGTCATTTCTACGTTCCGGGCAACTTAGGCTTCACTCTAGGGCGTTGCTCCACCACATCGAATAGCTGCGGCCTTAGAAGTCAAAGCCAGAAGCATAAAATACAGTATAAATACAACAGTTTTTCAATCGTATAACAGGAATAATTGCAAACGGTGTGAAAAATATGGTCATTTCTACGTTGCGGGCATCCTAGGCTTCACTCTAGGGCATTGCTCCACCACATCGAATAGCTACGGCCTTAGAAGTCAACGCCATAACTATAAAAAACAATATAAATACAACAGTTTCTCCATTGTATAAAACGAGTAATTGCAACCAGTCTGATAGTTATGGTCATTTCCACGTTTCGGGCAACCTAGGCTTCACTCTAGGGCGTTTCTCCACCACATCGAATAGCTACGCCCTTAGAAGTCAACGCCTGAAGTATAAAATATAATATAAGTACAACAGTTTTTCCATCGTATAACAGGAATAATTGCAACCAGTGTGAAAGACATGGTTATTTCTACGTTCCGGGCAACCTAGGCTTCACACTAGGGCGTTGCTCCACCACATCGAATAGCTATGGCCTTAGGAGTCAACGCCAGAGGCATAAAATACAAAATAAATACAACAGTTTTTCGATCGTATAACAAGAATAATTGCAACCAGTGTGAAAGTGATGGTCATTTCTACATTCCGGGCAACCTAGGCTACACTCTAGGGCGTTGCTCCGCCAGATCGATTAGATAGGGTCTAAGAAGTCAACGCCAGAAGCATAAAATACAATATAAATACAACAGTTTTTCACTTGTATAACAGGAATAATTGCAACCAGTGTGAAAGCTATGGTCATTTCTACGTACCGGGCAATCTAGGCTTCACCCTAGGGCGTTGCTCCACCACATCGAATAGCTGCGGCCTTAGAAGTCAACGCCAGAAGCATAAAATACAATATAAATAGAACAGTTTTTCAATCGTATAACAGGAATAATTGCAAACAGTGTAAAAAATATGGTCATTTCTACGTTCCAGGCGACCTAGGCTCCACTCTAGGGCGTTGCTCCACCAGATGGAATAGCTAGGGCCTTAGAAGTCAATGCCAGAAGCATAAAATACAAAATAAATACAACAGTTTTACCATCGTATAAAATGAATAATCGCAAACAGTGTGAAGGTAATGGTCATTTCTACGGTCCGCGCAACCTAGGCTTCACTCCAGGGCGTTGCTCCACCAGATCGAATAGTTAGGGCCTTAGAAGTCAACGCCAGAAGCATAAAATACGATATATGTACAACAGTTTTACCATCGTACAAAATGAATAATCGCAAACAGTGTGAAGGTAATGGTCATTTCTACGTTCCGGGCAACCTAGGCTTCACCCTAGGGCGTTGTTCCACCAGTGCGAATAGTTAGGGCCTAAGAAGTCAACGCCTGAAGCATAAAGTACAATCAAAATCCAACAGTTTGTCCATCGTATAGCTGGAATAATTGCAACCAGAGTGAAAGTAATGGTCATTTCCACATTTCGGGCGACCTAGGCTCCACTTTAGGGCGTTGCTCCACCAGATCGAATAGTTAGGGCCATAGAAGTCAACGCCCGAAGCATAAAATACAAAATAAATAGAACAGTTTTTCCATTGTATAAAACGAACAATTGAAACCAGTGTGAAAGTTATGGTCATTTCTACGTTCCGCGCAACCTAGGCTTCACCCCTGGGCGTTGCTCCACCAGATCGAATAGTTAGGGCCTAAGAAGTCAATGTCAGAAGCATAAAATACGATATATGTACAACAGTTTTTCCATCGCATAAAATGAGTAATTGCAACCAGTGTGAAAGTAACGGACATTTCAACGTTCCGGGCATCCTAGACTTAACACTGAGGCATTGCTCCACCAGATCGAATACATAGGGCCTTAGAAGTCAACGCCAGAAGCATAAAATACAATATAAATACAACAGTTTTTCAATCGTATAACAGGAATAATTGCAAACAGTGTGAAAAATATGGTCATTTCTACGTTGCGGGCATCCTAGACTTCACTCTAGGGCATTGCTCCACCACATCGAATAGCTACGGCCTTAGAAGTCATCGCCATAACTATAAAAAACAATATAAATACAGCAGTTTCTCCATTGTATAAAATGAATAATTGCAACCAGTGTGAAAGACATGGTCATTTCTACGTTCCGGGCAACCTAGGCTTCACTCTAGGGCGTTGCTCCACCACATCGAATAGCTACGGCATTTGGAGTCAACGCCAGAGGCATAAAATACAAAATAAATACAACAGTTTTTCGATCGTATAACAAGAATAATTGCAACCAGTGTGAAAGTGATGGTCATTTCTACATTCCGGGCAACCTATGCTACACTCTAGGGCGTTGCTCCGCCAGATCGAATAGATAGGGCCTAAGAAGTCAACGCCAGAAGCATAAAATACAATATAAATACAACAGTTTTTCACTTGTATAACAGGAATAGTTGCAACCAGTGTGAATGCTATGGTCATTTCTGCGTTCCGGGCAACCTAGGCTTCACTCTAGGACGTTGCTCCACCACATCGAATAGTTAGGGCCTTAGAAGTCAACGCCAGAAGCATAAAATACAATATAAATACAATAGTTTTTCCATCGTATAAAACGAGTAATTGCAACCAGTGTGAAAGTTATGGTTATTTCTACGTTCCGGGCATCCTAGGCTTCACCCTAGGCCGTTGCTCCACCTGATCGAATAGTTAGGGCCTAAGAAGTCTGCGCCAGAAGCATAAAATACAAAATAAATACAACAGTTTTACCATCGTATAAAATGAATAATCGCAAACAGTGTGAACGTAATGGTCATTTCTACGTTCCGGGCAACCCAGGCTTCACTCTAGGGCGTTGCTCCACCAGATCGAATAGTTAGGGCCATAGAAGTCAACGCCCGAAGCATAAAATACAAAATAAATAGAACAGTTTTTCCATTGTATAGAACGAATAATTGAAACCAGTGTGAAAGTTATGGTCATTTCCACGTTCCGGGCAACCTATGCTTCACCCTAGGGCGTTGCTCCACCTGATCGAATAGTTAGGGCCTAAGAAGTCAACGCCAGAAGCATAAAATACGATATATGTACAACAGTTTTGCCATCGTATAAAATGAATAATCGCAAACAGTGTGAAGGTAATGGTCATCTCTATGTTCCGGGCAACCTAGGCTTCACTCTAGGGCGTTGCTCCACCAGATCGAATAGTTAGGACCTAAGAAGTCAATGCCAGAAGCATAAAATACGATATATGTACAACAGTTTTTCCATCGCATAAAATGAGTAATTGCGACCAGTGTGAAAGTAACGGACATTTCTACGTTCCGGGCATCCTAGACTTAACACTGAGGCATTGCTCCACCAGATCGAATACATAGGGCCTTAGAAGTCAACGCCAGAAGCATAAAGTACATTAAAAATCCAACAGTTTGTCCATCGTATAACAGGAATAATTGCCACCAGTGTGAAAGTGATGGTCATTTCTGCATTCCGGG
Source organism: Calliopsis andreniformis (assembly GCF_051401765.1). NCBI lineage: Eukaryota > Metazoa > Arthropoda > Insecta > Hymenoptera > Andrenidae > Calliopsis > Calliopsis andreniformis. Next base: position 31,584,756 of record NW_027480422.1, read on the forward strand.
CAACCTAGGCTTCACTCTAGGGCGTTGCTCCTCCAGATAGAATAGTTAGGGCCCAGGAAGTCAACGCCAGAAGCATAAAATACAATATAAATACAACAGTTTTTCACTTGTATAACAGGAATAATTGCAACCAGTGTGAAAGCTATGGTCATTTCTACGTACCGGGCAATCTAGGCTTCACTCTAGGACGTTGCTCCACCACATCGAATAGTTAGGGCATCAGAAGTCAATGCCAGAAGCATAAAATGCAATATAAATACAACTGTTTTTCCACTGTATAATATGAATAATTGCAAACAGTGTGAAAGATATGGTCATTTCTACGTTCCGCGCAACCTAGGCTTCACCCTAGGGCGTTGCTCCACCTGAACGAATAGTTAGGGCCTAAGAAGTCAACGCCAGAAGCATAAAATACGATATATGTACAACAGTTTTTCCATCGTGTAAAACGAATAATTGCAACCAGTGTGAAAGTAATAGCCATTTCTACGTTGCGGGCATCCTAGACTTAACTCTGAGGCATTGCTACACCAGATCGAATACATAGGGCCTTAGAAGCCAACGCCAGAAGTATAATGTACATTAAAAATTCAACAGTTTGTCCATCGTATAACAGGAATAATTGCCTCCAGTGTGAAAGTGATGGTCATTTCTGCATTCCGCGCAACCTAGACTTCACTCTAGGGCGTTGCTCCTCCAGATAGAATAGTTAGGGCCCAGGAAGTCAACGCCAGAAGCATAAAATACAATATAAATACAACAGTTTGTCACTTGTATAACAGGAATAATTGCAACCAGTGTGAAAGCTATGGTCATTACTACGTTCCGGGCAACCTAGGCTTCACTCTAGGGAGGTGCTCCACCACATCGAATCGCTGCGGCCTTAGAAGTCAACGCCAGAAGCATAAAATACAATATAAATACAACAGTTTTTCAATCGTATAACAGGAATAATTGCAAACTGTGTGAAAAATATGGTCATTTGTACGTTATGGGCATCCTAGGCTTCACTCTAGGGCATTGCTCCACCACATCGAATAGCTACTGCCTTAGAAGTCAACGCCATAACTATAAAAAACAATATAAATACAACAGTTTCTCCATTGTATAAAATGAATAATTGCAAACAGTGTGGAGGTAATGGTCATTTCTACTTTCCGGGCAACCTAGGCTTCACTCTAGGGCGTTTCTCCACCACATCGAATAGCTACGCCCTTAGAAGTCAACGCCTGAAGCATAAAATATTATATAAGTACAACAGTTTTTCCGTCGTATAACAGGAATAATTGCAACCAGTGTGAAAGGCATGGTCATTTCTACGTTCCAGGCAACCTAGGCTTCACTCTAGGGCGTTGCTCCACCACATCGAATAGCTACGGCCTTAGGAGTCAACGCCAGAGGCATAAAATGCAAAATAAATACAACAGTTTTTCGATCGTATAACAAGAATAATTGCAGCCAGTGTGAAAGTGATGGTCATTTCTACATTCCGGGCAACCTAGGCTACACTCTAGGGCGTTGCTCCGCCAGATCGAATAGATAGGGCCTAAGAAGTCAACGCCAGAAGCATAAAATACAATATAAATAGAACAGTTTTTCCATTGTATAAAACGAATAATTGCAACCAGTGTGATAGTTATGGTCATTTCTACGTTCCGGCCAACCCAGGCTGCACTCTAGGGCGCTCCTCCGCCAGATCGAATAGCTAGGTCCTTAGAAGTCAACGCCAGAAGCATAAAATACAATATAAATACAACAGCTTTTCCATCGTATAAAATGAATAATTGCAAACAGCGTGAAAGTAATGGTCATTTCTACGTTCCGGGCAACCTAGGCTTCACTCTGGGGCGTTGCTCAACCATATCGAATAGTTAGGGCCCAAGAACTTAACGCCAGAAGCGTAAAGTACAATAAAAATACAACAGCTTTTCCATCGTATAAAACGTATAATTGCAACCAGTGTGAAAGTTATGGTCATTTCTACGTTCCGGGCAACCTCGGCTTGACTCCAGGTCGTTGCTCCACCAGGTCGAATAGTTAGGGCCTTAGAAGTCACCGCCCGAAGCATAAAATACAATAAAGGTACAATAGTTTTTCCATCGTATAAAATGAATAATTGCAAACACTGTGAAGGTACTGGTCATTTCTACATTCCGGGTAACCTAGGCTGCACTTTAGGGCGTTGCTCCGCCAGATCGAATAGTTAGGGCCTTAGAAGTCAACGCCCGAAGCATAAAAGACAAAATAAATAGAACAGTTTTTCCATTGTATAAAACGAATAATTGCAACCAGTGTGAAAGTACTGGTCATTTCTACATTCCAGGCAACCTAGGCCTCACTCTAGGGCGTTGCTCCACCAGATCGAATAGCTAGGGACTTAGAAGTCAACGCCAGAAGCATAAAATACAATATAAGTACAACAGTTTTTCCATCGTATAAAATGAATAATGGCAACCAGTGTGAAGGTAATGGTCATTTCTACGTTCCGGGCAACCTCGGCTTCACTCTAGGGCGGTGCTCCACCAGGTCGAATAGTTAGGGCCTAAGAAGTGAACGCAAGAAGCATAAAATACAAAATAAATACAACAGATTTTCCATCGTATAACTGGAGTAATTGCAACCAGTGTGAAAGTAATGGTCATTTCTACGTTCCGGGCAACCTAGGCTTCACTCTAGGGCGTTGGTCCACCAGATCCAATAGTTAGGGCCTAAGAAGTCAAAGCCTGAAGCATAAAATACGATATAAATACAACAGTTTTTCCTTCGTATAAAACGAATAATGGCAACCAGTGTGAAAGTTATGGTCATTTCTACGTTCCGGGCAACCTAGGCTTCACTCTAGATCGTTGCTCCACCAGATCGAATAGTTAGGGCCTTAGAAGTCAACGCCCGAAGCATAAAATACAATAAAGGTACAATAGTTTTTCCATCGTATAAAATGAATAATTGCAAACAGTGTGAAGGTACTGGTCATTTCTACATTCCGGGTAACCTTGGCTTCACTCTGGGGCGTTGCTCCACCAGATCGAATAGTTAGGGCCTTAGAAGTCAACGCCCGAAGCATAAAATACAATAAAGGTACAATAGTTTTTCCATCGTATAAAATGAATAATTGCAAACAGTGTGAAGGTACTGGTCATTTCTACATTCCGGGTAACCTTGGCTTCACTCTGGGGCGTTGGTCCAGCAGATCGAATAGTTAGGGCCTTAGAAGTCAACGGCCGAATCATAAAATACGATATATGTACAACAGTTTTTCCATCGTATAAAACGAATAATTGCAACCAGTGTGAAAGTAATGGCCATTTCTACGTTCCGGGCAACCTAGGCTTCACTCTAGGGCGTTGCTCGGCCAAATCGAATAGCTAGGGCCTTAGAAGTCAACGCCAGAAGCATAAAGTACAATAAAAATACAACAGCTTTTCCATTGTATAAAAGGGATAATTGCAACCAGTGTGAAAGTTATGGTCATTTCTACGTTCCGGGCAACCTCGGCTTCACTCTAGGGCGGTGCTCCATCAGGTCGAATAGATAGGGCCTAAGTAGTGAACGCAAGAAGCATAAAATACAGTATAAATACAACAGATTTTCCATCGTATAACTGGAGTAATTGCAACCAGTGTGAAAGTAATGGTCATTTCTACGGTCCGGGCAACCTAGGCTTCACCCTAGGGCGCTGTTCCACAAGATCGAATAGTTAGGGCCTAAGAAGCTAACGCCAGAAGCATAAAATACGATATACGGACAACAGTTTTTCCATCGTATAAAACGAATAATTGCAACCAGTGTGAAAGTAATGGCCACTTCTACGTTCCGGGAAACCTAGGCTTCACCCCAGGGCGTTGCTCTACCAGATCGAATAGTTAGGGCCTGAGAAGTCAACGCCAGAAGCATAAAATACGATATATGTACAACAGTTTTTCCATCGTATATCACGAATAATTGCAACCAGAGTGAAAGTAATGGGCACTTCTACGTTCCGGGCATCCTAGACTTAACTCTGAGGCATCGCTCCACCAGATCGAATACATAGGGCCTTAGAAGTCAACGCCAGAAGCATAAAGCACAATAAAAATCCAACAGTTTGTTCATCGTATAACAGGAATAATTGCAACCAGTGTGAAAGTAATTGTCATTTCCACGTTACGGGCAACCTAGGCTTCGCTCTAGGGCGTTGCACCACCACATCGAATAGTTAGGGCCTTAGAAGTGAATGCCAGATGCATAAAATACAATATAAATAGAACAGTTTTTCCATTGTATAAAACGAATAATTGCAACCAGTGTGATAGTTATGGTCATTTCTACATTCAGGGCAACCCAGGCTGCACTCTAGGGCGCTGCTCCGCCAGATCGAATAGTTAGGGCCCAAGAACTTAACGCCAGAAGCGTAAAGTACAATAAAAATACAACAGCTTTTCCATCGTATAAAACGGATAATTGCAACCAGTGTGAAAGTTATGGTCATTTCTACGTTCCGGGCAACCTCGGCTTGACTCCAGGTCGTTGCTCCACTGGATCGAATAGTTAGGGCCTTAGAAGTCAACGCCCGAAGCATAAAATACAATAAAGGTACAATAGTTTTTCCATCGTATAAAATGAATAATAGCAAACAGTGTGAAGGTGCTGGTCATTTCTACATTCCGGGTAACCTAGGCTTCACTCTAGGGCGTTGCTCCGACAGATCGAATAGTCAGCGCCTTAGAAGTCAACGCCCGAAGCATAAAAGACAAAATAAATAGAACAGTTTTTCCATTGTATAAAACGAATAATTGCAACCAGTGTGAAAGTACTGGTCATTTCTACATTCCAGGCAACATAGGCCTCACTCTAGGGCGTTGCTCCACCAGATCGAATAGCTAGGGCCTTAGAAGTCAACGCCAGAAGCATAAAATACAATAAAAATACAACAGTTTTTCCATCGTATAGCATGAATAATTGAAACCAGTGTGAAAGTGAGGGCCATTTCCAAATTCCGGGTAACCTTGGCTTCATTCTAGGTGGTTGTTCTACCAGATCGTACAGTTAGGGCCTAGGAAGTCAACGCCAGAAGCATAAAATACAATATAAATACAACAGTTTTTCCATCGTATAAAATGAATAATTGCAAACAGTGTGAAACTAATGGTCATTTCTACGTTCCGGGAAACCTAGGCTTCACTCTATGGCGTTGCGCCACCACATCGAATAGTTAGGGCCTTAAAAGTCAACGCCAGAAGAATAAAATACAATATAAATACAACAGTATTTCCATCGTATAAAATGAATAATTGCAAACAGTGTGAAAGTAATGGTCATTTCTACGTTCCGGGCAATCCAGACTTCACTCTAGGGCGTTGCTCCACTGGATCGAATAGTTAGGGCCTAAGAAGTCAACGCCAGATGCATAAAATACAATATAAATACAACAGCTTTTCCATCGTCTAAAACGAATAATTGCAACCAGTGTGGAAGTAATGGCCATTTCAGCGTTACGGGCATCCTAGACTTAACTCTGAGGCATTGCTCCACCAGATCGAATAGATAGGGCCTTAGAAGTCAACGCCAGAAGCATAAAGCACAATAAAAATCCAACAGTTTTTCCATCGCATAACAGGAATAATTGCAAACAGTGTGAAGGTAATAGTCATTTCTACGCTCCGGTAAACCTAGGCTTCACTCTAGGGCGTCGTTCCACCACATCGAATAGCTGCGGCCTTAGAAGTCAACGCCAGAAGCATAAAATACAATATAAATACAACAGTTTTTGAATCGTATAACAGGAATAATTGCAAACAGTGTGAAAGATATGGTCATTTCTACGTTTCGGGCAACCAAGGCCTCACTCTAGGGCGATGCTCCACCGGATCGAATATTTAGGGCCTAAGAAGTCAACGCCAGAAGCATAAAGTACAATAAAAATACAACAGTTTTTCCATCGTACAGCATGAATAATTGAAACCAGAGTGAAAGTGATGGCCATTTCTACTTTCCGGGCAACCTTGGCTTCATTCTAGGTCGTTGTTCCACCAGGTCGAACAGTTAGGCCCTAAGAAGTCAACGCCAGAAGCATAAAATACAATACAAATACAACAGTTTTTCCATCGTATAAAATGAATAATTGCAAACAGTGTGAAACTAATGGTCATTTCTACGTTCCGGGCAACCTAGGCTTCACTCTAGGGCGTTGCTCTACCAGATCGAATACATAGTGCCATAGAAGTCAACGCCAGAAGCATAAAGTACATTAAAAATCCAACAGTTTGTCCATCGTATAACAGGAGTAGTTGCCACCAGTGTGAAAGTGATGGTCATTTCTGCATTCCTGGCAACCTAGGCTTCACTCTAGGGCGTTGCTCCTCCAGATAGAATAGTTAGGCCCAGGAAGTCAACGCCAGAAGCATAAAATAAAATATAAATACAACAGTTTTTCCCTTGTATAACAGGAATAATTGCAACCAGTGTGAAATGTATGGTCATTTCTACGTTCCGGGCAACCTAGGCTTCAGTCTAGGGCCTGGTTCCCCCAGATCGAATAGTTAGGGCCTAAGAAGCCTACGCCAGAAGCATAAAATACAATATAAACACCACAGTTTTTCCATCGTATAACGGGAATAATTGCAACCAGAGTGAAGGTGATGGTCATTTCTAAGTTCCGGGCAACCTAGGCTTCACTCTAGAGCGTTGCTCCACCAGATCGAATGGCTAGCACCTTAGAAGTCAACGCCAGAAGCACAAAATAAAATAAAAATACAACAGTTTTTGAATCGTATAACAGGAATAATTGCAAACAGTGTGAAAGATATGGTCATTTCTACGTTTCGGGCAACCTAGGCCTCACTCTAGGGCGATGCTCCACCGGATCGAATATTTAGGGCCTAAGAAGTCAACGCCAGAAGCATAAAATACAATAAAAATACAAAAGTTTTTCCATCGTATAACAGGAATAATTGCAAACAGTGTGAAAGTGATGGCCATTTCTACGTTCCGGGGCAACCTTGGCTTCATTCTAGGTCGTCGTTCCACCAGATCGAATAGCTACGTCCTTAGAAGTCTGCGCCAGAAGCATAAAATACAATATAAATGCGACAGATCTTCCATCGTATAAAATGAATAGTTGCAATCAGTGCGAAAATAATGTATCTTTTCTACGTTCCGTGCAACCTAGGCTTGACTCTGGGGCGTTGCTCCACCAGATCGAATAGGTAGGGCCATAGAAGTCAATGCCCGAATAAAAGAATACAATATAAATACAACAGTTTTTCTATCGTATAAAATGAATAATTGCAAACAGTGTGAAAGTAATGGTCACTTCTACTGCTCGGGCAACTGAGGCTTCACTCTATGCCGTTGTTCTACCAGATCTAATAGCTACGGCCTTAGAAGTCAACGCCAGAAGCATAAAATACAATATAAATACAACAGTTTTTCCATCGTATACAATTAATGATTGCAAACATTGTGAAAGTAACGGTCATTTCTACGTTCCGGGCAACTTAGGCCACACTCTAGGGCGATGCTCCACCGGATCGAATATTTAGGGCCTAAGAAGTCAGCGCCAGAAGCATAAAATACAATAAAAATACAACAGTTTTTCCATCGTATAGCATGAATAATTGAAACCAGTGTGAAAGTGATGGCCATTTCTCAATTCCGGGTAACCTTGGCTTCATTCTAGGTCGTTGTTCTACCCGATCGTACAGTTAGGGCCTAGGAAGTCAACGCCAGAAGCTTAAAATACAATATAAATACAACAGTTTTTCCATCGTATAAAATGAATAATTGCAAACAGTGTGAAACTAATGGTCATTTCTACGTTCCGGGAAACCTAGGCTTCACTCTAGGGCGTTGCGCCACCACATCGAATAGTTAGGGCCTTAAAAGCCAACGCCAGAAGAATAAAATACAATATAAATACAACAGTATTTCCATCGTATAAAATGAATAATTGCAAACAGTGTGAAAGTAATGGTCATTTCTACGTTCCGGGCAATCTAGACTTCACTCTAGGGCGTTGCTCCACTGGATCGAATAGTTAGGGCCTAAGAAATCAACGCCAGATGCATAAAATACAATATAAATACAACAGCTTTTCCATCGTCTAAAACGAATAATTGCAACCAGTGTGGAAGTAATGGCCATTTCAGCGTTACGGACATCCTAGACTTAACTCTGAGGCATTGCTCCACCAGATCGCATAGATAGGGCCTTAGAAGTCAACGCCAGAAGCATAAAGTACAATAAAAATCCAACAGCTTTTCCATCGCATAACAGGAATAATTGCAAACACTGTGAAGGTAATAGTCATTTCTACGCTCCGGTAAACCTAGGCTTCACTCTAGGGCGTCGTTCCACCACATCGAATAGCTGCGGCCTTAGAAGGCAACGCCAGAAGCATAAAATACAATATAAATACAACAGTTTTTGAATCGTATAACAGGAATAATTGCAAACAGTGTGAAATATATGGTCATTTCTACGTTTCGGGCAACCTAGGCCTCACTCTAGGGCGGTGCTCCACCGGATCGAATATTTAGGGCCTAAGAAGTCAACGCCAGAAGCATAAAATACAATAAAAATACAACAGTTTTTCCATCGTATAACAGGAATAATTGCAAACAGTGTGAAAGTGATGGCCATTTCTACGTTCCGGGCAACCTTGGCTTCATTCTAGGTCGTCGTTCCACCAGATCGAATAGCTACGTCCTTAGAAGTCAACGCCAGAAGCATAAAATACAATATAAATGCGACAGATCTTCCATCGTATAAAATGAATAGTTGCAATCAGTGCGAAAATAATGGTCATTTCTACGTTCCGTGCAACCTAGGCTTGACTCTAGGGCGTTGCTCCACCAGATCGAATAGGTAGGGCCATAGAAGTCAATGCCCGAATAAAAGAATACAATATAAATACAACAGTTTTTCTATCGTATAAAATGAATAATTGCAAACAGTGTGAAAGTAATGGTCCCTTCTACTGCTCGGGCAACTGAGGCTTCACTCTATGGCGTTCTTCTACCAGATCGAATAGCTACGGCCTTAAAAGTCAACGCCAGAAGCATAAAATACAATATAAATACAACAGTTTTTCCATCGTATAAAATGAATAATTGCAAACAGTGTGAAACTAATGGTCATTTCTACGTTCCGGGCAACCTAGGCCTCACTCTAGGGCGATGCTCCACCGGATCGAATATTTAGGGCCTAAGAAGTCAACACCAGAAGCATAAAATACAATAAAAATACAACAGTTTTTCCATCGTATAGCATGAATAATTAAACCAGAGTGAAAGTGATGGCCATTTCTACCTTCCGGGCAACCTTGGCTTCATTCTAGGTCGTTGTTCTACCAGATCGAACAGTTAGGGCCTAAGAAGTCAACGCCAGAAGCATAAAATACAATATAAATACAACAGTTTTTCCATCGTATAAAATGAATAATTGCAAACAGTGTGAAACAAATGGTCATTTCTACGTTCCGGGCAACCTAGGCTTCACTCTAGGGCGTTGGACCACCACATCGAATAGTTAGGGCCTTAAAAGTCAACGCCAGAGGCATAAAGTACAATAAAAATCCAACAGTTTTTCCATCGCATAACAGGAATAATTGCAAACAGTGTGAAGGTAATAGTCATTTCTACGCTCCGGTAAACCTAGGCTTCACTCTAGGTCGTTGCTCCACCAGATCGAGTAGTTAGGGCCTTAGACGTCAACGCCAGAAGCATAAAATAAAATAAAAATACAACACTTTTTCCATCGCACTCAATTAATGATTGCAAACATTGTGAAGGTAACGGTCATTTCTACGTTCCGGGCAACCTATTCTTCACTCTAGGGCGATGCTCCAACGGACCGAATATTTAGGGCCTAAGAAGTCAACGCCAGAAGCATAAAATACAATAAAAATACAACAGTTTTTCCATAGTATTACAGGAATAATTGCAAACAGTGTGAAAGTAATGGTCATTTCTACGTTCCGGGCAATCTAGACTTCACTCTAGGGCGTTGCTCCACCGGATCGAATAGTTAGGGCCTTAGAAGTCAACGCCCGAAGCATAAATTATAAAATTAATAGAACAGTTTTTCCATTGTATAAAACGAATGATTGCAACCAGAGTGAAACTTATGGTCATTTCTACGTTCCGTGCTACATGGGATGCACTCTAGGGCGTTGCTCCACCACATCGATTAGCTACGGCCTTAGAAGTCAACGCCAGAAGCATAAAATACAATATAAATACAACAGCTTTTCCATCGTCTAAAACGAATAATTGCAACCAGTGTGAAAGTAATGGCCATTTCAACGTTACGGGCATCCTAGACTTAACTCTGAGGCATTGCTCCACCAGATGGGATAGATAGGGCCTTAGAAGTCAACGCCAGAAGCATACAGTACAATAAAAATCCAACATTTTTTCCATTGTATAACAGGAATAATTGCAAACAGTGTGAAGGTGATGGTCATTTCTACGCTCCGGTCAACCCAGGCTTCACTCTAGGGCGTTGCTCCACCAGATCGAATAGTTAGGGCCTTAGACGTCAACGCCAGAAGCATAAAGTAAAATAAAAATACAACAGTTGTTCCATCGTATATCAGGAATAATTACAACCTGTGTGAAAGTAATAGGCATTTCTACGTTCCGTGCAACCTAGGCTTCCCTCTAGGGCGTTGCTACACCAGGTCGGATAGTTAGGGCCTTAGAAAACAACTCCAGACGCATAAAATACAATAAAAGTACATCAGTTTTTCCATCGTATAACAGGAATAATTGCAACCAGAGTGAAAGTGATGGTTATTTCTACGTTCCGGGCGACCTAGGCTACACTCTAGGGCGTTGCTCCACCAGATCGGATAGCTAGGGCCTTAGAAGTCAACGCCCGAAGCATAAAATACAATAAAAATACAACAGTTTTTCCATCGTATAAAAGGAATAATCGCAACCAGTGTGAAAGTAATGGACATTTTTACGTTGCGGGCATCCTAGGCTTCACTCTAGGGCATTGCTCCACCACATCGAATAGCTACGGCCTTAGAAGTCAACGCCATAACTATAAAAAACGATATAAATACAACAGTTTTTCCATTGTATAACAGGAATAATTGCAACCAGTGTGAAAGTGATGGTCATTTCTACGTTCCGGGCAACCTAGGCTTCAGTCTAGGGCATGGTTCCCCCAGATCGAATAGTTAGGGCCTAAGAAGCCTACGCCAGAAGCATAAAATACAATATAAACACCACAGTTTTTCCATCGTATAACGGAAATAATTGCAACCAGAGTGAAGGTGATGGTCATTTCTGCATTCCGGGCAACCTAGGCTTCACTCTAGAGCGTTGCTCCACCAGATCGAATAGCTAGGACCTTAGAAGTCAACGCCAGAAGCACAAAATAAAATAAAAATACAAGAGTTATTCCATCGTATAACAGGAATAATTACAACCTGTGTGAAAGTAATGGGCATTTCTACGCTCCGTGCAACCTAGGCTTCACTCTAGGGCGTTGGTCCACCCGGCCGAATAGTTAGGGCCTTAGAAAACAACTCCAGACTCATCAAATACAATATAAATACAACAGTTTTTCCACGGTATAAAACGAATAATTGCAACCAGTATGAAAGTTATGGTCATTTATACGTTACGGGCAACCTAGGCTACACCCTAGGGCGTTACTCCACCAAATCGAATAGTTAGGGCCTAAGAAGTCAACGCCAGAAGCATAAAATACAAAATAAATACAACAGTTTTTCCATCGTATAACAAGAATAATTGCAACCAGTGTGAGAGTGATGGTCATTTCTACATTCCGGGAAACCTAGGCTTCACTCTAGGGCGTTGCTCCACCAGATCGAATACATAGTGCCATAGAAGTCAACGCCAGAAGCATAAAGTGCATTAAAAATCCAACAGTTTGTCCATCGTATAACAGGAGTAATTGCCACCAGTGTGAAAGTGATGGTCATTTCTGCATTCCGGGCAACTTCGGCTTCACTCTAGGGCGTTGCTCCTCCAGATAGAATAGCTAGGGTCCAGGAAGTCAACGCCAGAAGCATAAAATAAAATATAAATACAACAGTTTTTCCCTTGTATAACAGGAATAATTGCAACCAGTGTGAAAGGTATGGTCATTTCTACGTTCCGGGCAACCTAGGCTTCACTCTAGGGCGTTGCTCCACCTCATCGGATAGCTGCGGCCTTAGAAGTCAACGCCAGAAGCATAAAATACAATAAAAGTACATCAGTTTTTCCATCGTATAACAGGAATAATTGCAACCAGTGTGAAAGGTATTGTCATTTCTACGTTCCGGGCAACCTAGGCTTCACTCTAGGGCGTTGCTCCTCCAGATAGAATAGTTAGGGCCCAGGAAGTCAACGCCAGAAGCATAAAATAAAATATAAATACAACAGTTTTTCCCTTGTCTATCAGGAATAATTGCAACCAGTGTGAAAGGTATGGTCATTTCTACGTTCCGGTCAACCTAGGCTTCACTCTATGGCGTTGTTCTACCAGATCGAATAGCTACGGCCTTAGAAGTCAACGCCAGAAGCATAAAATACAATATAAATACAACAGTTTTTCCATCGTATAAAATGAATAATTGCAAACAGTGTGAAACTAATGGTCATTTCTACGTCCCGGGCAACCTAGGCTTCACTCTAGGGCGTTGCGCCACCACATCGAATAGTTAGGGCCTTAAAAGTCAATGCCAGAGGAATAAAATACAATATAAATACAACAGTTTTTCCATCGTATAAAATGAATAATTGCAAACAGTGTGAAAGTAATGGCCATTTCTACGTTCCGGGCAATCTCGACTTCACTCTAGGGCGTTGCTCCACTGGATGGAATAGTTAGGGCCTAAGAAGTCAACGCCAGATGCATAAAATACAATATAAATGCAACAGCTTTTCCATCGTCTAAAACGAATAATTGCAACCAGTGTGAAAGTAATGGCCATTTCAGCGTGTACGGGCATCCTAGACTTAACTCTAAGGCATTGCTCCACCAGATCGAATAGATAGGGCCTTAGAAGTCAACGCCAGAAGCATAAAGAACAATAAAAATCCAACAGTTTTTCCATCGCATAACAGGAATAATTGCAAACAGTGTGAAGGTAATAGTCATGTCTACGCTCCGGTAAACCTAGGCTTCACTCTAGGGCGTTGCTCCACCAGATCGGGTAGTTAGGGCCTTAGACGTCAACGCCAGAAGCATAAAATAAGATAAAAATACAACACTTTTTCCATCGCACTCAATTAATGATTGCAAACATTGTGAAAGTAACCGTCATTTCTACGTTCCGGGCAACCTAGGCTTCACTCTAGGGCGATGCTCCACCGGACCGAATATTTAGGGCCTTAGAAAACAACTCCAGACGCATAAAATACAATAAAAGTACATCAGTTTTTCTATCGTATAACAGGAATAATTGCAACCAGAGTGAAAGTAACGGCCATTTCTACGTTCCGGGCATCCTAGACTTAACACTGAGGCATTGCTCCAGTAGATCGAATACATAGGGCCTAAGAAGTCAACGCCAGAAGCATAAAGTACATTAAAAATCCAACAGTTTGTCCATCGTATAACAGGAATAATTGCCACCAGTGTGAAAGTGATGGTCATTTCTGCATTCCGGTCAACCTAGGCTTCACTCTAGGGCGTTGCTCCTCCAGATAGAGTAGCTAGGGCCCAGGAAGTCAACGCCAGAAGCATAAGATACAATATAAATACAACAGTTTTTCCCTTGTATATCAGGAATAATTGCAACCAGTGTGAAAGGTATGGTCATTTCTACGTTCCGGGCAACCTAGGCTTCACTCTAGGGCGTTGCTCCACCACATCGGATAGCTGCGGCCATAGAAGTCAACGCCAGAAGCATAAAATACAATATAAATACAACAGTTTTTCAATCGTATAACAGGAATAATTGCAAACAGTGTGAAAGATATGGTCATTTCTACGTTGCGGGCATCCTAGGCTTCACTCTAGGGCATTGCTCCACCACATCGAATAGCTACGGCCTTAGAAGTCAACGCCATAACTATAAAAAGCAATATAAATACAACAGTTTTTCCATTGTATAACAGGAATAATTGCAACCAGTGTGAAAGTGATAGTGATTTCTACGTTCCGGGCAACCTAGGCTTCACTCTGGGGCGTGGTTCCCCCAGATCGAATAGTTAGGGCCTAAGAAGCCTACGCCAGAAGCATAAAATACAATATAAATGCCACAGTTTTTCCATCGTATAACAGGAATAATTGCAACCAGAGTGAAGGTGATGGACAGTTCTAAGTTCCGGGCAACCTAGGCTTCACTCTAGAGCGTTGCTCCACCAGATCGAATAGCTAGGACCTTAGAAGTCAACGCCAGAAGCACAAAATAAAATAAAAATACAAGAGTTATTCCATCGTATAACAGGAATAATTGCAAACAGTGTGAAGGTAATGGTCATTTCTACGTTCCGGGCAATCTAGACTTCACTCTAGGGCGTTGCTCCACCGGATCGAATAGTTAGGGCCTTAGAAGTCAACGCCCGAACCATAAAATACAAAATTAATACAACAGTTTTACCATTGTATAAAACGAGTGATTGCAACCCGAGTGAAACATATGGTCATTTCTACGATCCGTGCAACATAGGATGCACTCTAGGGCGTTGCTCCACCACATCGATTAGCTACGGCCTTAGAAGTCAACGCCAGAAGCATAAAATACAATATAAATACAACAGCTTTTCCATCGTCTATAACGAATAACTGCAACCAGTGTGAAAGTAATGGCCATTTCAACGTTACGGGCATCCTAGACTTAACTCTGAGGCATTGCTCCGCCAGATCGAATAGATAGGGCCTTAGAAGTCAACGCCAGAATCATACAGTACAATAAGAATCCAACAGTTTTTCCATCGTATAACGGGAAAAATTGCAAACAGTGTGAAGGTAATAGTCAGTTCTACGCTCCGGTCAACCTAGGCTTCACTCTAGGGCGTTGCTCCACCAGATCGAATAGTTAGGGCCTTAGAAGTCAACGCCAGAAGCATAAAATAAAATAAAAATACAACAGTTGTTCCATCGTATAACAGGAATAATTACAACCTGTGTGAAATTAATGGGCATTTCTACGTTCCGTGCAACCTAGGCTTCACTCTAGGGCGTTGCTCCACCAGGTCGGATAGTTAGAGCCTTAGAAAACAACTCCAGACGCATAAAATACAATAAAAATACATCAGTTTTTCCATCGTATAACAGGAATAATTGCAATCAGAGTGAAAGTGATGGTCATTTCTACGTTCCTTGCGACCTAGGCTACACTCTAGGGCGTTGCTCCACCAGATCGGATAGCTAGGGCCTTAGAAGTCAACGCCCGAAGCATAAAATGCAAAATTAATAGAACAGTTTTTCCATTGTATAAAACGAATGATTGCAACCAGAGTGAAACTTATGGTCATTTCTACTATCTGGGCAAGCTAGGCCTCAATCTAGGGCGATGCTCCACCGGATCGAATATTTAGGGCCTAAGAAGTCAACGCCAAAAGCATAAAATACAATAAAAATACAACAGTTTTTCCATCGTATAGCATGAATAATTGCAACCAGAGTGAAAGTAATGGTCATTTCTACGTTCCGGGCAACCTAGGCTTCACTCTAGGGCGTTGCACCACCACATCGAATAGTTAGGGCCTTAAAAGTCAACGCCAGAAGCATAAAGTACAATAAAAATCCAACAGTTTTTCCATCGCATAACAGGAATAATTGCAAACAGTGTGAAGGTAATAGTCATTTCTACGCTCCGGTAAACCTAGGCTTCACTCTAGGGCGTTGCTCCACCAGATCGAATAGTTAGGGCCATAGAAGTCAACGCCCGAAGCATAAAATACAAAATAAATAGAACAGTTTTTCCATTGTGTAAAACGTATAATTGAAACCAGTGTGAAAGTTATGGTCATTTCCACGTTCCGGGCAACCTATGCTTCACCCTAGGGCGTTGCTCCACCTGATCGAATAGTTAGGGCCTAAGAAGTCAACGCCAGAAGCATAAAATACGATATATGTACAACAGTTTTGCCATCGTATAAAATGAATAATCGCAAACAGTGTGAAGGTAATGGTCATTTCTATGTTCCGGGCAACATAGGCTTCACTCTAGGGCGTTGCTCCACCAGATCGAATAGCTAGGGCCTAAGAAGTCAATGCCAGAAGCATAAAATACGATATATGTACAACAGTTTTTCCATCGCATAAAATGAGTAATTGCAACCAGTGTGAAAGTAACGGACATTTCTACGTTCCGGGCATCCTAGACTTAACACTGAGGCATTGCTCCACCAGATCGAATACATAGGGCCTTAGAAGTCAACGCCAGAAGCATAAGGTACATTAAAAATCCAACAGTTTGTCCATCGTATAACAGGAATAATTGCCACCAGTGTGAAAGTGATGGTCATTTCTGCATTCCGGGCAACCTAGGCTTCACTCTAGGGCGTTGCTCCTCCAGATAGAATAGTTAGGGCCCAGGAAGTCAACGCCAGAAGCATAAAATACAATATAAATACAACAGTTTTTCACTTGTATAACAGGAATAATTGCAACCAGTGTGAAAGCTATGGTCATTTCTACGTTCCGGGCAACTTAGGCTTCACTCTAGGGCATTGCTCCACCACATCGAATAGCTACGGCCTTAGAAGTCAACGCCAAAACTATAAAAAACAATATAAATACAGCAGTTTCTCCATTGTATAAAACGAGTAATTGCAACCAGTCTGATAGTTATGGTCATTTCCACGTTTCGGGCAACCTAGGCTTCACTCTAGGGCGTTTCTCCACCACATCGAATAGCTACGCCCTTAGAAGTCAACGCCTGAAGTATAAAATATAATATAAGTACAACAGTTTTTCCAGCGTATAACAGGAATAATTGCAACCAGTGTGAAAGACATGGTCATTTCTACGTTCCGGGCAACCTAGGCTTCACTCTAGGGCGTTGCTCCACCACATCGAATAGCTATGGCCTTAGGAGTCAACGCCAGAGGCATAAAATACAAAATAAATACAACAGTTTTTCGATCGTATAACAAGAATAATTGCAACCAGTGTGAAAGTGATGGTCATTTCTACATTCCGGGCAACCTAGGCTACACTCTAGGGCGTTGCTCCGCCAGATCGAATAGATAGGGCCTAAGAAGTCAACGCCAGAAGCATAAAATACAATATAAATACAACAGTTTTTCACTTGTATAACAGGAATAATTGCAACCAGTGTGAAAGCTATGGTCATTTCTACGTACCGGGCAATCTAGGCTTCACTCTAGGGCGTTGCTCCACCACATCGAATAGCTGCGGCCTTAGAAGTCAACGCCAGAAGCATAAAATACAATATAAATACAACAGTTTTTCAATCGTATAACAGGAATAATTGCTAACAGTGTGAAAAATATGGTCATTTCTACGTTCCAGGCGACCTAGGCTCCACTCTAGGGCGTTGCTCCACCAGATGGAATAGCTAGCGCCTTAGAAGTCAATGCCAGAAGCATAAAATACAAAATAAATACAACAGTTTTACCATCGTATAAAATGAATAATCGCAAACAGTGTGAAGGTAATGGTCACTTCTACGTTCCGCGCAACCTAGGCTTCAGCCCAGGGCGTTCCTCCACCAGATGGAATAGTTAGGGCCTTAGAAGTCCACGCCAGAAGCATAAAATACGATATATGTACAACAGTTTTACCATCGTATAAAATGATTAATCGCAAACAGTGTGAAGGTAATGGTCATTTCTACGTTCCGGGCAACCTAGGCTTCACCCTAGGGCGTTGTTCCACCAGAGCGAATAGTTAGGGCCTAAGAAGTCAACGCCTGAAGCATAAAGTACAATCAAAATCCAACAGTTTGTCCATCGTATAGCTGGAATAATTGCAACCAGAGTGAAAGTAATGGTCATTTCCACGTTTCGGGCGACCTAGGCTCCACTTTAGGGCGTTGCTCCACCAGATCGAATAGTTAGGGCCATAGAAGTCAACGCCCGAAGCATAAAATACAAAATAAATAGAACAGTTTTTCCATTGTATAAAACGAACAATTGAAACCAGTGTGAAAGTTATGGTCATTTCTACGTTCCGCGCAACCTAGGCTTCACCCCTGGGCGTTGCTCCACCAGATCGAATAGTTAGGGCCTAAGAAGTCAATGCCAGAAGCATAAAATACGATATATGTACAACAGTTTTTCCATCGCATAAAATGAGTAATTGCAACCAGTGTGAAAGTAACGGACATTTCAACGTTCCGGGCATCCTAGACTTAACACTGAGGCATTGCTCCACCAGATCGAATACATAGGGCCTTAGAAGTCAACGCCAGAAGCATAAAATACAATATAAATACAATAGTTTTTCCATCGTATAAAACGAGTAATTGCAACCAGTGTGAAAGTTATGGTTATTTCTACGTTCCGGGCATCCTAGGCTTCACCCTAGGGCGTTGCTCCACCTGATCGAATACTTAGGGCCTAAGAAGTCAGCGCCAGATGCATAAAATACAAAATAAATACAACAGTTTTACCATCGTATAAAATGAATAATCGCAAACAGTGTGAACGTAATGGTCATTTCTACGTTCCGGGCAACCCAGGCTTCACTCTAGGGCGTTACTCCACCAGATCGAATAGTTAGGGCCATAGAAGTCAACGCCCGAAGCATAAAATACAAAATAAATAGAACAGTTTTTCCATTGTATAGAACGAATAATTGAAACCAGTGTGAAAGTTATGGTCATTTCCACGTTCCGGGCAACCTATGCTTCACCCTAGGGCGTTGCTCCACCTGATCGAATAGTTAGGGCCTAAGAAGTCAACGCCAGAAGCATAAAATACGATATATGTACAACAGTTGTGCCATCGTAGAAAATGAATAATCGCAAACAGTGTGAAGGTAATGGTCATTTCTATGTTCCGGGCAACCTAGGCTTCACTCTAGGGCGTTGCTCCACCAGATCGAATAGTTAGGGCCTAAGAAGTCAATGCCAGAAGCATAAAATACGATATATGTACAACAGTTTTTCCATCGCATAAAATGAGTAATTGCAACCAGTGTGAAAGTAACGGACATTTCTACGTTCCGGGCATCCTAGACTTAACACTGAGGCATTGCTCCACCAGATCGAATACATAGGGCCTTAGAAGTCAACGCCAGAAGCATAAAGTACATTAAAAATCCAACAGTTTGTCCATCGTATAACAGGAGTAATTGCCACCAGTGTGAAAGTGATGGTCATTTCTGCATTCCGGGCAACCTAGGCTTCACTCTAGGGCGTTGCTCCTCCAGATAGAATAGTTAGGCCCAGGAAGTCAACGCCAGAAGCATAAAATAAAATATAAATACAACAGTTTTTCCCTTGTATAACAGGAATAATTGCAACCAGTGTGAAAGGTATGGTCATTTCTACGTTCCGGGCAACCTAGGCTTCAGTCTAGGGCATGGTTCCCCCAGATCGAATAGTTAGGGCCTAAGAAGCCTACGCCAGAAGCATAAAATACAATATAAACACCACAGTTTTTCCATCGTATAACGGGAATAATTGCAACCAGAGTGAAGGTGATGGTCATTTCTAAGTTCCGGGCAACCTAGGCTTCACTCTAGAGCGTTGCTCCACCAGATCGAATAGGTAGCACCTTAGAAGTCAACGCCAGAAGCACAAAATAAAATAAAAATACAAGAGTTATTCCATCGTATAACAGGAATAATTACAACCAGTGTGAAAGTAATGGGCATTTCTACGCTCCGTGCAACCTAGGCTTCACTCTAGGGCGTTGGTCCACCCGGCCGAATAGTTAGGGCCTTAGAAAACAACTCCAGACTCATAAAATACAATATAAATACAACAGTTTTTCCACGGTATAAAACGAATAATTGCAACCAGTATGAAAGTTATGGTCATTTCTACGTTACGGGTAACCTAGGCTTCACCCTAGGGCGTTGCTCCACCAAATCGAATAGTTAGGGCCTAAGAAGTCAACGCCAGAAGCATAAAATACAAAATAAATACAACAGTTTTTCCATCGTATAACAAGAATATTTGCAACCAGTGTGAGAGTGATGGTCATTTCTACATTCCGGGAAACCTAGGCTTCACTCTAGGGCGTTGCTCCACCAGATCGAATACATAGTGCCATAGAAGTCAACGCCAGAAGCATAAAATACAATAAAAATACAACAGTTTTTCCATCGTATAACAGGAATAATTGCAAACAGTGTGAAACTGATGGCCATTTCTACGTTCCGGGCAACCTTGGCTTCATTCTAGGTCGTCGTTCCACCAGATCGAATAGCTACGTCCTTAGAAGTCAACGCCAGAAGCATAAAATACAATATAAATGCGACAGATCTTCCATCGTATAAAATGAATAGTTGCAATCAGTGCGAAAATAATGTATCTTTTCTACGTTCCGTGCAACCTAGGCTTGACTCTGGGGCGTTGCTCCACCAGATCGAATAGGTAGGGCCATAGAAGTCAATGCCCGAATAAAAGAATACAATATAAATACAACAGTTTTTCTATCGTATAAAATGAATAATTGCAAACAGTGTGAAAGTAATGGTCACTTCTACTGCTCGGGCAACTGAGGCTTCACTCTATGGCGTTGTTCTACCAGATCGAATAGCTACGGCCTTAGAAGTCAACGCCAGAAGCATAAAATACAATATAAATACAACAGTTTTTCCATCGTATACAATTAATGATTGCAAACATTGTGAAAGTAACGGTCATTTCTACGTTCCGGGCAACTTAGGCCACACTCTAGGGCGATGCTCCACCGGATCGAATATTTAGGGCCTAAGAAGTCAGCGCCAGAAGCATAAAATACAATAAAAATACAACAGGTTTTCCATCGTATAGCATGAATAATTGAAAGCAGTGTGAAAGTGATGGCCCTTTCTACCTTCCGGGCAACCTTGGCTTCATTCTAGGTCGTTGTTCTACCAGATCGAACAGTTAGGGCCTAAGAAGTCAACGCCAGTAGCATAAAATACAATATAAATACAACAGTTTTTCCATCGTATAAAATGAATAATTGCAAACAGTGTGAAACTAATGGTCATTTCTACGTTCCGGGCAACCTAGGCTTCACTCTAGGGCGTTGCTCCACCAGATCGAATAGTTAGGGCCTTAGACGTCAACGCCAGAAGCATAAAATAAAATAAAAATACAACAGTTGTTCCATCGTATATCAGGAATAATTACAACCTGTGTGAAAGTAATAGGCATTTCTACGTTCCGTGCAACCTAGGCTTCCCTCTAGGGCGTTGCTACACCAGGTCGGATAGTTAGGGCCTTAGAAAACAACTCCAGACGCATGAAATACAATAAAAGTACATCAGTTTTTCCATCGTATAACAGGAATAATTGCAACCAGAGTGAAAGTGATGGTCATTTCTACGTTCCGGGCGACCTAGGCTACACTCTAGGGCGTTGCTCCACCAGATCGGATAGCTAGGGCCTTAGAAGTCAACGCCCGAAGCATAAAATACAATAAAAATACAACAGTTTTTCCATCGTATAAAAGGAATAATTGCAACCAGTGTGAAAGTAATGGACATTTCTACGTTCCCAGCCACCTAGGCTTCACTCTAGGGCGTTGTTCCTCCAGATCGAATAGCTAGGGCCTAAGAAGTCTACAGCAGAAGGATAAAATACAATATAAATACAACAGTTTTTCCATCGTATAACAGGAATAATTGCAACCAGAGTGAAGGTGATGGTCATTTCTACGCTCCGGTCAACCCAGGCTTCACTCTAGGGCGTTGCTCCACCAGATCGAATAGTTAGGGCCTTAGACGTCAACGCCAGAAGCATAAAATAAAATAAAAATACAACAGTTGTTCCATCGTATATCAGGAATAATTACAACCTGTGTGAAAGTAATAGGCATTTCTACGTTCCGTGCAACCTAGGCTTCCCTCTAGGGCGTTGCTACACCAGGTCGGATAGTTAGGGCCTTATAAAACAACTCCAGACGCATAAAATACAATAAAAGTACATCAGTTTTTCCATCGTATAACAGGAATAATTGCAACCAGAGTGAAAGTGATGGTCATTTCTACGTTCCGGGCAACCTAGGCTTCAGTCTAGGGCATGGTTCCCCCAGATCGAATAGTTAGGGCCTAAGAAGCCTACGCCAGAAGCATAAAATACAATATAAACACCACAGTTTTTCCATCGTATAACGGGAATAATTGCAACCAGAGTGAAGGTGATGGTCATTTCTGCATTCCGGGCAACCTAGGCTTCACTCTAGAGCGTTGCTCCACCAGATCGAATAGCTAGGACCTTAGAAGTCAACGCCAGAAGCACAAAATAAAATAAAAATACAAGAGTTATTCCATCGTATAACAGGAATAATTACAACCTGTGTGAAAGTAATGGGCATTTCTACGCTCCGTGCAACCTAGGCTTCACTCTAGGGCGTTGGTGCACCCGGCCGAATAGTTAGGGCCTTAGAAAACAACTCCAGACTCATCAAATACAATATAAATACAACAGTTTTTCCACGGTATAAAACGGATAATTGCAACCAGTATGAAAGTTATGGTCATTTCTACGTTACGGGCAACCTAGGCTTCACCCTAGGGCGTTACTCCACCAAATCGAATAGTTAGGGCCTAAGAAGTCAACGCCAGAAGCATAAAATACAAAATAAATACAACAGTTTTTCCATCGTATAACAAGAATAATTGCAACCAGTGTGAGAGTGATGGTCATTTCTACATTCCGGGAAACCTAGGCTTCACTCTAGGGCGTTGCTCCACCAGATCGAATACATAGTGCCATAGAAGTCAACGCCAGAAGCATAAAGTACATTAAAAATCCAACAGTTTGTCCATCGTATAACAGGAGTAATTGCCACCAGTGTGAAAGTGATGGTCATTTCTGCATTCCGGGCAACCTCGGCTTCACTCTAGGGCGTTGCTCCTCCAGATAGAATAGTTAGGGCCCAGGAAGTCAACGCCAGAAGCATAAAATAAAATATAAATACAACAGTTTTTCCCTTGTATAACAGGAATAATTGCAACCAGTGTGAAAGGTATGGTCATTTCTACGTTCCGGGCAACCTAGGCTTCACTCTAGGGCGTTGCTCCACCTCATCGGATAGCTGCGGCCTTAGAAGTCAACGCCAGAAGCATAAAATATTATATAAGTACAACAGTTTTTCCGTCGTATAACAGGAATAATTGCAACCAGTGTGAAAGGCATGGTCATTTCTACGTTCCGGGTAATCTAGGCTTCACTCTAGGGAGTTGCTCCACCAGATCGAATAGTTAGGGCCTAAGAAGTTAACGCCAGAAGCATATAATACGATATATGTACAACAGCTTTTCCATCGTATAAAACGAATAATTGCAACCTGTGTGAAAGTAATGGTCATTACTACGTTCCGGGCAACCTAGGTATCACTCTAGGGCGTTGTGCCACCAGATCGAATAGTTAGGGCCTAAGAAGTCAACGCCGGGAGCATAAAATACGATATAAATACAACAGTTTTTCCACCGTATAAAACGAATAATTGCAACCAGTATGCAAGTTATGGTCATTTCTACGTTCCGGGCAACCTAGGCTTCACACTAGGGCGTTGCTCCACCAGATCGAATAGTTAGGGCCTTAGACGTCAACGCCAGAAGCATAAAATACAATATAGATACAACAGTCTTTCCATCGTATAAAACGAATAATTGCAACCAGTGTGAAAGTTATGGTCATACCTACGTTCCGGGCAACCTAGGCTTCACTCTAGGGCGTTGCTCCGCCAGATAGAATAGCTAGGGCCTTAGAAGTCAACGCCATAAGCGTATAATACAATATAAATGCAACAGCTTTTCCATCGTATAACAGGAGTAATTGCAAATAGTGTGAAAGTTATTATCATTTCTACGTTCCGGGCACCCTGGGCTTCACTCTAGGGCGTTTGTGCACCAGATCGAATAGCTAGGACCTTAGAAGTCAACGCCAGAAGCATAAAATACAATAAAAATACAACAGGTTTTCAATCGTATAGCATGCATAATTGCCACCAGTGTGAAGGCAATGGTCATTTGTACATTCCGGACAACCTAGGCTTCACTCTAGGGCGTTGGTCCACCAGATCCAATAGTTAGGGCCTAAGAAGTCAACGCCAGAAGCATAAAATACAATAAAAATACTATAGATTTTCAATCGTATAGCATGAAGGATTGCAACCAGTGTGAAAGTAATGGTCATTTCTACGTTCCGGCCAACCTAGGCCTCGCTCTAGGGCGTTGCTCCACCAGATCGAATAGCTAGGAACTTAGAAATCAACTCCAGAAGCATAAAATACGATATACGTAAAACATCTTTTCCATCGTATAAAAGGAATAATTGCAAACAGTGTGAAGGTAATGGTCATTTCTACGCTCCGGTCAACCTAGGCTTCACTCTAGGGCGTTGCTCCCCCACATCGAATAGTTAGGGCCTTAAAAGAAAATGCCAGAAGAACAAAATACAATATAAATACAACAGTTTTTCCATCGTATAAAATGAATAATTGCAAACAGTGTGAAAGTAATGGTCATTTCTACGTTCCGGGAAACCTAGGCTTCACTCTAGGGCGTTGCCCCACCACATCGAATAGTTAGGGCCTTAAAAGTCAATGCCAGAAGAATAAAATACAATATAAATGCAACAGCTTTTCCATCGTCTAAAACGAGTAATTGCAACCAGTGTGAAAGTAATGGCCATTTCAACGTTACGGGCATCCTAGACTTAACCCTGAGGCATTGCCCCACCAGATCGAATAGATAGGGCCTTAGAAGACAACGCCAGAAGCATATAGTACAATAAAAATCCATCAGATTTTCCATCGTATAACAGGATTAATTGCAAACAGTGTGAAGGTAATGGTCATTTCTACGCTCCGGTCAACCTAGGCTACGCTCTAGGGCGTTGGTCCACCACATCGAATAGTTAGGGACTTAAGAGTCAATGTCAGAAGAATAAAATACAATATAAATGCAACAGTTTTTCCACCGTATAAAATAAATAATTGCATACAGTGTGAAATTAATGATCATTTCTACGTTCCGGGCAACCTAGGCTTCACTCTAGGGCAATGCTCCAACAGACCGAATAGCTAGGGACTTAGAATTCAACGCAAGAAGCATATAATACAGTATAAATACAACAGTTTTTCCATCGTATAAAACGAATAATAGCACCAGTGTGAAAGTTATGGTCATTTTTACGTTCCGGGCAACCTAGGCTACACTCTACGGCGTTGCTCCACCAGATCGAATAGTTAGGGCCTTAGAAGTCAACGCCGGAAGCATGGAATACAATAAAAATGCAACAGTTTTTCCATCGTATGACAGGAATAATTGCAAACAGTGTGAAGGTAATGGTCATTTCTACGCTCCGGTAAACCTAGGCTTCACTCTAGGGCGTTGCTCCACCACATCCAATAGTTAGGGCCTTAAAAGTCAATGCCAGATGAATAAAATACAATATAAATACAACTGTTTTTCCATCGTATAAAATGAATAATTGCAAACAGTGTGAAAGTAATGGTCATTTCTACGTTCCGGGAAACCTAGGCTTCACTCTAGGGCGTTGCCCCACCACATCGAAGAGTTAGGGCCTTAAAAGTCAATGCCAGAAGAATAAAATACAATATAAATGCAACAGCTTTTCCATCGTCTAAAACGAGTAATTGCAACCAGTGTGAAAGTAATGGCCATTTCAACGTTACGGGCATCCTAGACTTAACCCTGAGGCATTGCCACACCAGTTCGAATAGATAGGGCCTTAGAAGTCAACGCCAGAAGCTTAAAGTACAATAAAAATCCATCAGTTTTTCCATCGTATAACAGGAATAATTGCAAACAGTGTGAAGGTAATGGTCATTTCTGCGTTCCCAGCAACCTAGGCTTCACTCTAGGGCGTTGTTCCTCCAGATCGAATAGCTAGGGCCTAAGAAGTCTACAGCAGAAGCATAAAATACAATATAAATACAACAGTTTTTCCATCGCATAACAGGAATAATTGCAACCAGAGTGAAGGTGTTGGTCATTTCTAAGTTCCGGGCAACCTAGGCTTCACTCTAGAGCGTTGCTCCACCAGATTGATTAGCTAGGGCCTTAGAAGTCAACGCCAGAAGCACAAAATAAAATAAAAATACAACAGTTATTCTATCGTATAACAGGAATAATTACAACCAGTGTGAAAGTAATGGGCATTTCTACGTTCCGTGCAATCTAGGCTTCACTCTAGGGCGTTTTTCCACCAGGTCGAATAGATAGGGCCTTAGAAAACAACTCCAGACGCATAAAATACAATATAAATACAACAGTTTTTCCACGGTATAAAACGAAGAATTGCGACCAGTATGAAAGTTATGGTCATTTCTACGTTGCGGGCATCCTGGGCTTCACCCTAGGGCGTTGCTCCACCAGATCGAATAGTTAGGGCCCAGGAAGTCAACGCCAGAAGCATAAAATACAATATAAATACAACAGTTGTTCCCTTGTATAACAGGAATAATTGCAACCAGTGTGAAGGGTATGGTCATTTCTACGTTCCGGGCAACATAGCCTTCACTCTAGGGCGTTGCTCCACCACATCGGATGGCTGCTGCCTTAGAAGTCAACGCCAGAAGCATAAAATACAATATAAATACAACAGTTCTTCCACGGTATAAAATGAATAATTGCAACCAGTATGAAGGTTATGGTCATTTCTACGTTCCGGGCAACCTAGGCTTCACCCTAGGGCGTTGCTCCACCAGATCGAATAGTTAGGGCCTAAGAAGTCAACGCCAGAAGCATAAAATACAATAGAAATACAACAGTTTTTCCATGGTATAACAGGAATCATTGCAACCAGAGTGAAGGTGTTGGTCATTTCTAAGTTCCGGGCAACCTAGGCTTCACTCTAGAGCGTTGCTCCACCAGATTGATTAGCTAGGGCCTTAGAAGTCAACGCCAGAAGCACAAAATAAAATAAAAATACAACAGTTATTCTATCGTATAACAGGAATAATTACAACCAGTGTGAAAGTAATGGGCATTTCTACGTTCCGTGCAATCTAGGCTTCACTCTAGGGCGTTTTTCCACCAGGTCGAATAGATAGGGCCTTAGAAAACAACTCCAGACGCATAAAATACAATATAAATACAACAGTTTTTCCACGGTATAAAACGAAGAATTGCGACCAGTATGAAAGTTATGGTCATTTCTACGTTCCGGGCATCCTGGGCTTCACCCTAGGGCGTTGCTCCACCAGATCGAATAGTTAGGGCCCAGGAAGTCAACGCCAGAAACATAAAATACAATATAAATACAACAGTTGTTCCCTTGTATAACAGGAATAATTGCAACCAGTGTGAAGGGTATGGTCATTTCTACGTTCCGGGCAACATAGCCTTCACTCTAGGGCGTTGCTCCACCACATCGGATAGCTGCTGCCTTAGAAGTCAACGCCAGAAGCATAAAATACAATATAAATACAACAGTTCTTCCAGGGTATAAAATGAATAATTGCAACCAGTATGAAAGTTATGGTCATTTCTACGTTCCGGGCAACCTAGGCTTCACCCTAGGGCGTTGCTCCACCAGATCGAATAGTTAGGGCCTAAGAAGTCAACGCCAGAAGCATAAAATACAATAGAAATACAACAGTTTTTCCATCGTATAACAGGAATCATTGCAACCAGTGTGAAAGCTATGGTCATTTCTACGTTCCGGGCAACCTAGGCTTCACTCGAGGGCGTTGCTCCACTACATCGAATAGCTACGGCCCTAGAAGACAACGCCATAACTATAAAGAACAATATAAATACAACAGTTCTTCCATTGTATAAAATGAATAATTGCAACCAGTGTGAAAGACATGGTCATTTCTACGTTCCGGGCAACCTAGGCTTCACTGTAGGGCGTTGCTCCAACACATCGAATAGCTACGGCCTTAGGAGTCAACGCCAGAGGCATAAAATACAAAATAAATACAACAGTTTTTCCATCGTATAAAACGAATAATTGCAACCAGTATGAAAGTTATGGTCATTTCTACGTTGCGGGCAACCTAGGCTTCACCCTAGGGCGTTGCTCCACCGGATCCAATATTTAGGGCCTAAGAAGTCAACGCCAGAAGCATAAAATACAATAAAAATACAACAGTTTTTCCATCGTATAGCATGAATAATTGAAACCCGTGTGAAAGTGATGGCCATTTCTAAATTCCGGGTAACCTTGGCTTCATTCTAGGTGGTTGTTCTACCAGATCGTACAGTTAGGGCCTAGGGAGTCAACGCCAGAATCATAAAATACAATATAAATACAACAGTTTTTCCATCGTATAAAATGAATAATTGCAAACAGTGTGAAACTAATGGTCATTTCTATGTTCCGGGAAACCTAGGCTTCACTCTAGGGCGTTGCGCCACCACATCGAATAGTTAGGGCCTTAAAAGTCAACGCCAGAAGAATAAAATACAATATAAATACAACAGTATTTCCATCGTATAAAATGAATAATTGCAAACAGTGTGAAAGTAATGGTCATTTCTACGTTCCGGGCAATCTAGACTTCACTCTAGGGCGTTGCTCCACTGGATCGAATAGTTAGGGCCTAAGAAGTCAACGCCAGATGCATAAAATACAATATAAATACAACAGCTTTTCCATCGTCTAAAACGAATAATTGCAACCAGTGTGGAAGTAATGGCCATTTCAGCGTTACGGGCATCCTAGACTTAACTCTGAGGCATTGCTCCACCAGATCGAATAGATAGGGCCTTAGAAGTCAACGCCAGAAGCATAAAGCACAATAAAAATCCAACAGTTTTTCCATCGCATAACAGGAATAATTGCAAACAGTGTGAAGGTAATAGTCATTTCTACGCTCCGGTAAACCTAGGCTTCACTCTAGGGCGTCGTTCCACCACATCGAATAGCTGCGGCCTTAGAAGTCAACGCCAGAAGCATAAAATACAATATAAATACAACAGTTTTTGAATCGTATAACAGGAATAATTGCAAACAGTGTGAAAGATATGGTCATTTCTACGTTTCGGGCAACCTAGGCCTCACTCTAGGGCGATGCTCCACCGGATCGAATATTTAGGGCCTAAGAAGTCAACGCCAGAAGCATAAAGTACAATAAAAATACAACAGTTTTTCCATCGTATAACAGGAATAATTGCAAACAGTGTGAAAGTGATGGCCATTTCTACGTTCCGGGCAACCTTGGCTTCATTCTAGGTCGTCGTTCCACCAGATCGAATAGCTACGTCCTTAGAAGTCAACGCCAGAAGCATAAAATACAATATAAATGCGACAGATCTTCCATCGTATAAAATGAATAGTTGCAATCAGTGCGAAAATAATGTATCTTTTCTACGTTCCCTGCAACCTAGGCTTGACTCTGGGGCGTTGCTCCACCAGATCGAATAGGTAGGGCCATAGAAGTCAATGCCCGAATAAAAGAATACAATATAAATACAACAGTTTTTCTATCGTATAAAATGAATAATTGCAAACAGTGTGAAAGTAATGGTCACTTCTACTGCTCGGGCAACTGAGGCTTCACTCTATTGCGTTGTTCTACCAGATCGAATAGCTACGGCCTTAGAAGTCAACGCCAGAAGCATAAAATACAATATAAATACAACAGTTTTTCCATCGTATACAATTAATGATTGCAAACATTGTGAAAGTAACGGTCATTTCTACGTTCCGGGCAACTTTGGCCTCACTCTAGGGCGATGCTCCACCGGATCGAATATTTAGGGCCTAAGAAGTCAACGCCAGAAGCATAAAATACAATACAAATACAACAGTTTTTCCATCGTATAAAATGAATAATTGCAAACAGTGTGAAACTAATGGTCATTTCTACGTTCCGGGCAACCTAGGCTTCACTCTAGGGCGTTGCTCCACCAGATCGAATAGCTAGCACCTTAGAAGTCAACGCCAGAAGCACAAAATAAAATAATAATACAAGAGTTATTCCATCGTATAACAGGAATAATTACAACCAGTGTGAAAGTAATGGGCATTTCTACGCTCCGCGCAACCTAGGCTTCACTCTAGGGCGTTGGTCCACCCGGCCGAATAGTTAGGGCCTTAGAAAACAACTCCAGACTCATAAAATACAATATAAATACAACAGTTTTTCCACGGTATAAAACGAATAATTGCAACCAGTATGAAAGTTATGGTCATTTCTACGTTACGGGTAACCTAGGCTTCACCCTAGGACGTTGCTCCACCAAATCGAATAGTTAGGGCCTAAGAAGTCAACGCCAGAAGCATAAAATACAAAATAAATACAACAGTTTTTCCATCGTATAACAAGAATATTTGCAACCAGTGTGAGAGTGATGGTCATTTCTACATTCCGGGAAACCTAGGCTTCACTCTAGGGCGTTGCTCCACCAGATCGAATACATAGTGCCATAGAAGTCAACGCCAGAAGCATAAAGTCCATTAAAAATCCAACAGTTTGTCCATCGTATAACAGGAGTAATTGCCACCAGTGTGAGAGTGATGGTCATTTCTGCATTCCGGGCAACCTAGGCTTCACTCTAGGGCGTTGCTCCTCCAGATAGAATAGTTAGGGCCCAGGAAGTCAACGCCAGAAGCATAAAATAAAATATAAATACAACAGTTTTTCCCTTGTATAACAGGAATAATTGCAACCAGTGTGAAAGGTATGGTCATTTCTACGTTCCGGGCAACCTAGGCTTCACTCTAGGGCGTTGCTCCACCACATCGGATAGCTGCGGCCTTAGAAGTCAACGCCAGAAGCATAAAATACAATATAAATACAACAGCTTTTCAATCGTATAACAGGAATAATTGCAACCAGTGTGAAAGACATGGTCCTTTCTACGTTCCGGGCAACCTAGGCTTCACTCTAGGGCGTTGCTCCAACACATCGAATAGCTACGGCCTTAGGAGTCAACGCCAGAGGCATAAAATACAAAATAAATACAACAGTTTTTCCATCGTATAAAACGAATAATTGCAACCAGTATGAAAGTTATGGTCATTTCTACGTTCCGGGCAACCTAGGCTTCACCCTAGGGCGTTGCTCCACCGGATCGAATATTTAGGGCCTAAGAAGTCAACGCCAGAAGCATAAAGTACATTAAAAATCCAACAGTTTGTCCATCGTATAACAGGAGTAATTGCCACCAGTGTGAAAGTGATGGTCATTTCTGCATTCCGGGCAACCTAGGCTTCACTCTAGGGCGTTGCTCCTCCAGATAGAATAGTTAGGTCCCAGGAAGTCAACGCCAGAAGCATAAAATAAAATATAAATACAACAGTTTTTCCCTTGTATAACAGGAATAATTGCAACCAGTGTGAAAGGTATGGTCATTTCTACGTTCCGGGCACCCTAGGCTTCACTCTAGGGCGTTGCTCCACCACATAGGATAGCTGCGGCCCTAGAAGTCAACGCCAGAAGCATAAAATACAATATAAATACAACAGTTTTTGAATCGTATAACAGGAATAATTGCAAACAGTGTGAAAGATATGGTCATTTCTACGTTTCGGGCAACCTAGGCCTCACTCTAGGGCGATGCTCCACCGGATCGAATATTTAGGGCCTAAGAAGTCAACGCCAGAAGCATAAAATACAATAAAAATACAACAGTTTTTCCATCGTATAACAGGAATAATTGCAAACAGTGTGAAAGTGATGGTCACTTCTACTGCTCGGGCAACTGAGGCTTCACTCTATGGCGTTGTTCTACCAGATCGAATAGCTACGGCCTTAGAAGTCAACGCCAGAAGCATAAAATACAATATAAATACAACAGTTTTTCCATCGTATAAAATGAATAATTGCAAACAGTGTGAAACTAATGGTCATTTCTACGTCCCGGGCAACCTAGGCTTCACACTAGGGCGTT
The DNA here is from genome assembly GCF_051401765.1 of Calliopsis andreniformis. Classification (NCBI taxonomy): domain Eukaryota; kingdom Metazoa; phylum Arthropoda; class Insecta; order Hymenoptera; family Andrenidae; genus Calliopsis; species Calliopsis andreniformis. Next base: position 31,616,655 of record NW_027480422.1, read on the forward strand.
GCGCCACCACATCGAATAGTTAGGGCCTTAAAAGTCAATGCCAGAGGAATAAACTACAATATAAATACAACAGTTTTTCCATCGTATAAAATGAATAATTGCAAACAGTGTGAAAGTAATGGCCATTTCTACGCTCCGGGCAATCTCGTCTTCACTCTAGGGCGTTGCTCCACTGGATGGAATAGTTAGGGCCTAAGAAGTCAACGCCAGATGCATAAAATACAATATAAATGCAACAGCTTTTCCATCGTCTAAAACGAATAATTGCAACCAGTGTGAAAGTAATGGCCATTTCAACGTTACGGGCATCCTAGACTTAACTCTGAGGCATTGCTCCACCAGATGGGATAGATAGGGCCCTAGAAGTCAACGCCAGAAGCATACAGTACAATAAAAATCCAACAGTTTTTCCATCGTATAACAGGAATAATTGCAAACAGTGTGAAGGTGATAGACATTTCTACGCTCCGGTCAACCCAGGCTTCACTCTAGGGCGTTGCTCCACCAGATCGAATAGTTAGGGACTTAGACGTCAACGCCAGAAGCATAAAATAAAATAAAAATACAACAGTTGTTCCATCGTATAACAGGAATAATTACAACCGGTGTGAAAGTAATAGGCATTTCTACGTTCCGTGCAACCTAGGCTTCCCTCTAGGGCGTTGCTACACCAGGTCGGATAGTTAGGGCCTTAGAAAACAACTCCAGACACATAAAATACAATAAAAGTACATCAGTTTTTCCATCGTATAACAGGAATAATTGCGACCAGAGTGAAAGTGATGGTCATTTCGACGTTCCGGGCGACCTAGGCTACACTCTAGGGCGTTGCTCCACCAGATCGGACAGCTAGGGCCTTAGAAGTCAACGCCCGAAGCATAAAATACAATAAAAATACAACAGTTTTTCCATCGTATAAAAGGAATAATTGCAACCAGTGTGAAAGTAATGGGCATTTCTACGTTCCGTGCAATCTAGGCTACACTCTAGGGCGTTTTTCCACCAGGTCGAATAGATAGGGCCTTAGAAAACAACTCCAGACGCATAAAATACAATATAAATACAACAGTTTTTCCACGGTATAAAACGAATAATAGCAACCAGTATGAAAGTTATGGTCATTTCTACGTTCCGGGCAACCTAGGCTTCACCCTAGGGCGTTGCTCCACCAGATCGAATAGTTAGGGCCCAGGAAGTCAACGCCAGAAGCATAAAATACAATATAAATACAACAGTTTTTCCATCGTATAAAATGTGTAATTGCAACCAGTGTGAAAGTAACTGCCATTTCTACGTTCCGGGCATCCTAGACTTAACACTGAGGCATTGCTCCGCCAGATCGAATAGATAGCGCCTTAGAAGTCAACGCCAGAATCATACAGTACAATAAGAATCCAACAGTTTTTCCATCGTATAACAGGAAAAATTGCAAACAGTGTGAAGGTAATAGTCAGTTCTACGCTCCGGTCAACCTAGGCTTCACTCTAGGGCGTTGCTCCACCAGATCGAATAGTTAGGGCCTTAGAAGTCAACGCCAGAAGCATAAAATAAAATAAAAATACCACAGTTGTTCCATCGTATAACAGGAATAATTACAACCTGTGTGAAATTAATGGGCATTTCTACATTCCGTGCAACCTAGGCTTCACTCTAGGGCGTTGCTCCACCAGGTCGGATAGTTAGAGCCTTAGAAAACAACTCCAGACGCATAAAATACAATAAAAATACATCAGTTTTTACATCGTATAACAGGAATAATTGCAACCAGAGTGAAAGTGATGGTCATTTCTACGTTCCTTGCGACCTAGGCTACACTCTAGGGCGTTGCTCCACCAGATCGGATAGCTAGGGCCTTAGAAGTCAACGCCCGAAGCATAAAATGATAAATTAATAGAACAGTTTTTCCATTGTATAAAACGAATGATTGCAACCAGAGTGAAACTTATGGTCATTTCTACGTTCTGGGCAACCTAGGCGTCACTCTAGGGTGATGCTCCACCGGATCGAATATTTAGGGCCTACGAAGTCAACGCCAGAAGCATAAAATACAATAAAAATACAACAGCTTTTCCATCGTATAGCATGAATAATTGCAACCAGAGTGAAGGTAATGGTCATTTATACGTTTCGGGCAACCTAGGCTTCACTCTAGGGCGTTGCTCCTCCCGATAGAATAGTTAGGGCCCAGGAAGTAAACGCCAGAAGCATAAAATAATATATAAATGCAACAGCTTTTCCCTTATATAACAGGAATAATTGCAACCAGTGTGAAAGGTATGGCTATTTCTACGTTCCGGGCAACCTAGGCTTCACTCTAGGGCGTTGCTCCACCACATCGGATAGCTGCGGCCTTAGAAGTCAACGCCAGAAGCATAAAATACAATATAAATACCACAGTATTTCCATCGTATAACAGGTATACTTGAAGCCAGAGTGAAGGTGCTGGTCATTTCTAAGTTCCGGGCAACCTAGGCTTCACTCGGGGGCGTCGCTCCACCACATCGAATAGCTACGGCCCTAGAAGACAACGCCATAACTATAAAATACAATATAAATACAACAGTCTGTCCATCGTATAAAACGAATAATTGCAACCAGTCTGATAGCTATGGTTATTTCTACGTTCCGGGCAACCTAGGCTTCACCCTAGGGCGTAGCTCCACCAGATCGAATAGTTAGGGCCTAAGAAGTCAATGCCAGAAGCATGAAATACGATATATGTACAACAGTTTTTCCATCGTATAAAATGAGTAATTGCAACCAGTGTGAAAGTAACGGCCATTTCTACGTTCCGGGCATCCTAGACTTAACACTGAGGCATTGCTCCACCAGATCGAATACATAGGGCCTTAGAAGTCAACGCCAGAAGCATAAAGTACATTAAAAATCCAACAGTTTGTCCATCGTATAACAGGAGTAATTGCCACCAGTGTGAAAGTTATGGTCATTTCTGCATTCCGGGCAACCTAGGCTTCACTCTAGGGCGTTGCTCCTCCAGATAGAATAGTTAGGGCCCAGGAAGTCAACGCCAGAAGCATAAAATAAAATATAAATGCAACAGTTTTTCCCTTGTATAACAGGAATAATTGCAACCAGTGTGAAAGGTATGGTTATTTCTACGTTCCGGGCAACCTAGGCTTCACTCTAGGGCGTTGCTCCACCACATCGGATCGCTGCGGCCTTAGAAGTCAACGCCAGAAGCATAAAATACAATATAAATACAACAGTTTTTCAATCGTATAACAGGAATAATTGCAAACAGTGTGAAAGATATGGTCATTTCTACGTTGCGGGCATCCTAGGCTTCACTCTAGGGCATTGCTCCACCACATCGAATAGCTACGGCCTTAAAAGTCAACGCCATAACTATAGAGAACAATATAAATACAACAGTTTTTCCATTGTATAAAATGAATAATTGCAAACAGTGTGGAGGTAGTGGCCATTTCTACTTTCCGGGCAACCTAGGCTCCACTCTAGGCCGTTTCTCCACCACATCGAATAGCTACTGCCTTAGAAGTCAACGTCTGAAGCATAAAATATAATATAAATACAACAGTTTTTCCATCGTATAACAGGAATAATTGCAACCAGTGTGAAACTGATGGTCATTTCTACGTTCCGGGCAACCTAGGCTTCAGTCTAGGGCGTGGTTCCCCCAGATCGAATAGTTAGGGCCTAAGAAACCTACGCCAGAAGCATAAAATACAATATAAATACCACAGTTTTTCCATCGTATAACAGGAATAATTGCTACCAGAGTGAAGGTGATGGTCATTTCTAAGTTCCTGGCAACCTAGGCTTCACCCTAGGGCGTTGCTCCACCAGATCGAATAGTTAGCGCCTAAGAAGTCAACGCCAGAAGCACAAAATACAATAGAAATACAACAGTTTTTCCATCGTATAACAGGAATAATTGCAACCAGTGTGAAAGCTAGGGTCATTTCTCCGTTCCGGGCAACCTAGGCTTCACTCGAGGGCGTTGCTCCACCACATCGAATAGCTACGGCCTTAGGAGTCAACGCCAGAGGCATAAAATACAAAATAAATACAACAGTTTTTCCATCGTATAACAAGAATAATTGCAGCCATTGTGAAAGTGATGGTCATTTCTACATTCCGAGCAGCCTAGGCTTCTCTCTAGGGCGTTGTTCCTCCAGATGGAATTGCTAGGGCCTAAGAAGTCTACACCAGAAGCATAAAATACAACATAAATACAACAGTTTTTCCATCGTATAACAGGAATAAATGCAACCAGTGTGAAAGTGATGGTCATTTCTACGTTCCGGGCAACCTAGGCTTCAGTATAGGGCGTGGTTCCCCCAGATCGAATAATTAGGGCCTAAGAAGCCTACGCCAGAAGCGTAAAATACAATATAAATACCACAGTATTTCCATCGTATAACAGGTATAATTGCAACCAGAGTGAAGGTGACGGTCATTTCTAAGTTCCGCGCAACCTAGGCTTCACTCTAGAGCGTTGCTCCACCAGATCGAATAGCTAGGACCTTAGAAGTCAACGCCAGGAGCATAAAGTACATTAAAAATCCAACAGTTTGTCCATCGTATAACAGGAGTAATTGCCACCAGTGTGAAAGTTATGGTCATTTCTGCATTCCGGGCAACCTAGGCTTCACTCTAGGGCGTTGCTCCTCCAGATAGAATAGTTAGGGCCCAGGAAGTCAACGCCAGAAGCATAAAATAAAATATAAATGCAACAGTTTTTCCCTTGTATAACAGGAATAATTGCAACCAGTGTGAAAGGTATGGTTATTTCTACGTTCCGGGCAACCTAGGCTTCACTCTAGGGCGTTGCTCCACCACAACGGATAGCTGCGGCCTTAGAAGTCAACGCCAGAAGCATAAAATGCAATATAAATACAACAGTTTTTCAATCGTATAACAGGAATAATTGCAAACAGTGTGAAAGGTATGGTCATTTCTACGTTGCGGGCATCCTAGGCTTCACTCTAGGGCATTGCTCCACCACATCGAATAGCTACGGCCTTAGAAGTCAACGCCATAACTATAGAGAACAATATAAATACAACAGTTTTTCCATTGTATAAAATGAATAATTGCAAACAGTGTGGAGGTAGGGGCCATTTCTACTTTCCGGGCAACCTAGGCTCCACTCTAGGCCGTTTCTCCACCACATCGAATAGCTACTGCCTTAGAAGTCAACGTCTGAAGCATAAAATATAATATAAATACAACAGTTTTTCCATCGTATAACAGGAATAATTGCAACCAGTGTGAAACTGATGGTCATTTCTACGTTCCGGGCAACCTAGGCTTCAGTCTAGGGCGTGGTTCCCCCAGATCGAATAGTTAGGGCCTAAGAAACCTACGCCAGAAGCATAAAATACAATATAAATACCACAGTTTTTCCATCGTATAACAGGAATAATTGCTACCAGAGTGAAGGTGATGGTCATTTCTAAGTTCCGGGCAACCTAGGCTTCACCCTAGGGCGTTGCTCCACCAGATCGAATAGTTAGCGCCTAAGAAGTCAACGCCAGGAGCACAAAATACAATATAAATACAACAGTTTTTCCATCGTATAACAGGAATAATTGCAAACAGTGTGAAAGATATGGTCATTTCTACGTTGCGGGCATCCTGGGCTTCACTCTAGGGCATTGCTCCACCACATCGAATAGCTACGGCCTTAGAAGTCAACGCCATAACTATAAAGAACAATATAAATACAACAGTTTTTCCATTGTATAAAATGAATAATTGCAAACAGTGTGGAGGTAGTGGTCATTTCTACTTTCCGGGCAACCTAGGCTTCACTCTAGGCCGTTTCTCCACCACATCGAATAGCTACTGCCTTAGAAGTCAACGTCTGAAGCATAAAATATAATATAAATACAACAGTTTTTCCATCGTATAACACGAATAATTGCAACCAGTGTGAAAGACAAGGTCATTTCTACGTTCCGGGTAACCTAGGCTTCACTCTAGGGCGTTGCTCCACCACATCGGATAGCTACGGCCTTAGGAGTCAACGCCAGAGGCATAAAATGCAAAATAAATACAACAGTTTTTCCATCGTATAACAAGAATAATTGCAGCCATTGTGAAAGTGATGGTCATTTCTACATTCCGAGCAGCCTAGGCTTCACTCTAGGGCGTTGTTCCTCCAGATCGAATTGCTAGGGCCTAAGAAGTCTACACCAGAAGCATAAAATACAACATAAATACAACAGTTTTTCCATCGTATAACAGGAATAAATGCAACCAGTGTGAAAGATATGGTCATTTCTACGTTGCGGGCATCCTGGGCTTCACTCTAGGGCATTGCTCCACCACATCGAATAGCTACGGCCTTAGAAGTCAACGCCATAACTATAAAGAGCAATATAAATACAACAGTTTTTCCATTGTATAAAATGAATAATTGCAAACAGTGTGGAGGTAGTGGTCATCTCTACTTTCCGGGCAACCTAGGCTTCACTCTAGGCCGTTTCTCCACCACATCGAATAGCTACTGCCTTAGAAGGCAACGTCTGAAGCATAAAATATAATATAAATACAACAGTTTTTCCATCGTATAACACGAATAATTGCAACCAGTGTGAAAGTGATGGTCATTTCTACGTTCTGGGCAACCTAGGCTTCAGTCTAGGGCGTGGTTCCCCCAGATCGAATAATTAGGGCCTAAGACGCCTACGCCAGAAGCATAAAATACAATATAAATACCACAGTATTTCCATCGTATAACAGGTATAATTGCAACCAGAGTGAAGGTGATGGTCATTTCTAAGTTCCGGGTAACCTAGGCTTCACTCTAGAGCGTTGCTCCACCAGATCGAATAGCTAGGACCTTAGAAGTCAACGCCAGAAGCACAAAATAAAATAAAAATACAACAGTTATTACATCGTATAAAAGGAATAATTACAACCAGTGTGAAAGTAATGGGCATTTCTACGTTCCGTGCAACCTAGGCTTCACTCCAGGGCGTTGGTCCACCAGGTCGAATAGTTAGGGCCTTAGAAAACAACTCCAGACGCATAAAATACAATATAAATGCAACAGTTTTTCCATCGTATAACAAGAATAATTGCAGCCATTGTGAAAGTGATGGTCATTTCTACATTCCGAGCAGCCTAGGCTTCTCTCTAGGGCGTTGTTCCTCCAGATCGAATTGCTAGGGCCTAAGAAGTCTACACCAGAAGCATAAAATACAACATAAATACAACAGTTTTTCCATCGTATAACAGGAATAAATGCAACCAGTGTGAAAGTGATGGTCATTTCTACGTTCCGGGCAACCTAGGCTTCAGTATAGGGCGTGGTTCCCCCAGATCGAATAATTAGGGCCTAAGAAGCCTACGCCAGAAGCGTAAAATACAATATAAATACCACAGTATTTCCATCGTATAACAGGTATAATTGCAACCAGAGTGAAGGTGACGGTCATTTCTAAGTTCCGGGCAACCTAGGCTTCACTCTAGAGCGTTGCTCCACCAGATCGAATAGCTAGGACCTTAGAAGTCAACGCCAGAAGCATAAAGTACATTAAAAATCCAACAGTTTGTCCATCGTATAACAGGAGTAATTGCCACCAGTGTGAAAGTTATGGTCATTTCTGCATTCCGGGCAACCTAGGCTTCACTCTAGGGCGTTGCTCCTCCAGATAGAATAGTTAGGGCCCAGGAAGTCAACGCCAGAAGCATAAAATAAAATATAAATGCAACAGTTTTTCCCTTGTATAACAGGAATAATTGCAACCAGTGTGAAAGGTATGGTTATTTCTACGTTCCGGGCAACCTAGGCTTCACTCTAGGGCGTTGCTCCACCACATCGGATAGCTGCGGCCTTAGAAGTCAACGCCAGAAGCATAAAATACAATATAAATACAACAGTTTTTCAATCGTATAACAGGAATAATTGCAAACAGTGTGAAAGGTATGGTCATTTCTACGTTGCGGGCATCCTAGGCTTCACTCTAGGGCATTGCTCCACCACATCGAATAGCTACGGCCTTAGAAGTCAACGCCATAACTATAGAGAACAATATAAATACAACAGTTTTTCCATTGTATAAAATGAATAATTGCAAACAGTGTGGAGGTAGTGGCCATTTCTACTTTCCGGGCAACCTAGGCTCCACTCTAGGCCGTTTCTCCACCACATCGAATAGCTACTGCCTTAGAAGGCAACGTCTGAAGCATAAAATATAATATAAATACAACAGTTTTTCCATCGTATAACAGGAATAATTGCAACCAGTGTGAAACTGATGGTCATTTCTACGTTCCGGGCAACCTAGGCTTCAGTCTAGGGCGTGGTTCCCCCAGATCGAATAGTTAGGGCCTAAGAAACCTACGCCAGAAGCATAAAATACAATATAAATACCACAGTTTTTCCATCGTATAACAGGAATAATTGCTACCAGAGTGAAGGTGATGGTCATTTCTAAGTTCCGGGCAACCTAGGCTTCACCCTAGGGCGTTGCTCCACCAGATCGAATAGTTAGCGCCTAAGAAGTCAACGCCAGAAGCACAAAATACAATAGAAATACAACAGTTTTTCCATCGTATAACAGGAATAATTGCAACCAGTGTGAAAGCTAGGGTCATTTCTCCGTTCCGGGCAACCTAGGCTTCACTCGAGGGCGTTGCTCCATCACATCGAATAGCTACGGCCTTAGGAGTCAACGCCAGAGGCATAAAATACAAAATAAATACAACAGTTTTTCCATCGTATAACAAGAATAATTGCAGCCATTGTGAAAGTGATGGTCAATTCTACATTCCGAGCAGCCTAGGCTTCTCTCTAGGGCGTTGTTCCTCCAGATCGAATTGCTAGGGCCTAAGAAGTCTACACCAGAAGCATAAAATACAACATAAATACAACAGTTTTTCCATCGTATAACACGAATAATTGCAACCAGTGTGAAAGTGATGGTCATTTCTACGTTCTGGGCAACCTAGGCTTCAGTCTAGGGCGTGGTTCCCCCAGATCGAATAATTAGGGCCTAAGACGCCTACGCCAGAAGCATAAAATACAATATAAATACCACAGTATTTCCATCGTATAACAGGTATAATTGCAACCAGAGTGAAGGTGATGGTCATTTCTAAGTTCCGGGTAACCTAGGCTTCACTCTAGAGCGTTGCTCCACCAGATCGAATAGCTAGGACCTTAGAAGTCAACGCCAGAAGCACAAAATAAAATAAAAATACAACAGTTATTACATCGTATAAAAGGAATAATTACAACCAGTGTGAAAGTAATGGGCATTTCTACGTTCCGTGCAACCTAGGCTTCACTCCAGGGCGTTGGTCCACCAGGTCGAATAGTTAGGGCCTTAGAAAACAACTCCAGACGCATAAAATACAATATAAATGCAACAGTTTTTCCATCGTATAACAAGAATAATTGCAGCCATTGTGAAAGTGATGGTCATTTCTACATTCCGAGCAGCCTAGGCTTCTCTCTAGGGCGTTGTTCCTCCAGATCGAATTGCTAGGGCCTAAGAAGTCTACACCAGAAGCATAAAATACAACATAAATACAACAGTTTTTCCATCGTATAACAGGAATAAATGCAACCAGTGTGAAAGTGATGGTCATTTCTACGTTCCGGGCAACCTAGGCTTCAGTATAGGGCGTGGTTCCCCCAGATCGAATAATTAGGGCCTAAGAAGCCTACGCCAGAAGCGTAAAATACAATATAAATACCACAGTATTTCCATCGTATAACAGGTATAATTGCAACCAGAGTGAAGGTGACGGTCATTTCTAAGTTCCGGGCAACCTAGGCTTCACTCTAGAGCGTTGCTCCACCAGATCGAATAGCTAGGACCTTAGAAGTCAACGCCAGAAGCATAAAGTACATTAAAAATCCAACAGTTTGTCCATCGTATAACAGGAGTAATTGCCACCAGTGTGAAAGTTATGGTCATTTCTGCATTCCGGGCAACCTAGGCTTCACTCTAGGGCGTTGCTCCTCCAGATAGAATAGTTAGGGCCCAGGAAGTCAACGCCAGAAGCATAAAATAAAATATAAATGCAACAGTTTTTCCCTTGTATAACAGGAATAATTGCAACCAGTGTGAATGGTATGGTTATTTCTACGTTCCGGGCAACCTAGGCTTCACTCTAGGGCGTTGCTCCACCACATCGGATAGCTGCGGCCTTAGAAGTCAACGCCAGAAGCATAAAATACAATATAAATACAACAGTTTTTCAATCGTATAACAGGAATAATTGCAAACAGTGTGAAAGGTATGGTCATTTCTACGTTGCGGGCATCCTAGGCTTCACTCTAGGGCATTGCTCCACCACATCGAATAGCTACGGCCTTAGAAGTCAACGCCATAACTATAGAGAACAATATAAATACAACAGTTTTTCCATTGTATAAAATGAATAATTGCAAACAGTGTGGAGGTAGCGGCCATTTCTACTTTCCGGGCAACCTAGGCTCCACTCTAGGCCGTTTCTCCACCACATCGAATAGCTACTGCCTTAGAAGGCAACGTCTGAAGCATAAAATATAATATAAATACAACAGTTTTTCCATCGTATAACAGGAATAATTGCAACCAGTGTGAAACTGATGGTCATTTCTACGTTCCGGGCAACCTAGGCTTCAGTCTAGGGCGTGGTTCCCCCAGATCGAATAGTTAGGGCCTAAGAAACCTACGCCAGAAGCATAAAATACAATATAAATACCACAGTTTTTCCATCGTATAACAGGAATAATTGCTACCAGAGTGAAGGTGATGGTCATTTCTAAGTTCCGGGCAACCTAGGCTTCACCCTAGGGCGTTGCTCCACCAGATCGAATAGTTAGCGCCTAAGAAGTCAACGCCAGAAGCACAAAATACAATAGAAATACAACAGTTTTTCCATCGTATAACAGGAATAATTGCAACCAGTGTGAAAGCTAGGGTCATTTCTCCGTTCCGGGCAACCTAGGCTTCACTCGAGGGCGTTGCTCCACCACATCGAATAGCTACGGCCTTAGGAGTCAACGCCAGAGGCATAAAATACAAAATAAATACAACAGTTTTTCCATCGTATAACAAGAATAATTGCAGCCATTGTGAAAGTGATGGTCAATTCTACATTCCGAGCAGCCTAGGCTTCTCGCTAGGGCGTTGTTCCTCCAGATCGAATTGCTAGGGCCTAAGAAGTCTACACCAGAAGCATAAAATACAACATAAATACAACAGTTTTTCCATCGTATAACAGGAATAAATGCAACCAGTGTGAAAGTGATGGTCATTTCTACGTTCCGGGCAACCTAGGCTTCAGTCTAGGGCGTTGTTCCCCCAGATCGAATAATTAGGGCCTAAGAAGCCTACGCCAGAAGCATAAAATACAATATAAATACCACAGTATTTCCATCGTATAACAGGTATAATTGCAACCAGAGTGAAGGTGACGGTCATTTCTAAGTTCCGGGCAACCTAGGCTTCACTCTAGAGCGTTGCTCCGCCAGATCGAATAGCTAGGACCTTAGAAGTCAACGCCAGAAGCATAAAGTACATTAAAAATCCAACAGTTTGTCCATCGTATAACAGGAGTAATTGCCACCAGTGTGAAAGTTATGGTCATTTCTGCATTCCGGGCAACCTAGGCTTCACTCTAGGGCGTTGCTCCTCCAGATAGAATAGTTAGGGCCCAGGAAGTCAACGCCAGAAGCATAAAATAAAATATAAATGCAACAGTTTTTCCCTTGTATAACAGGAATAATTGCAACCAGTGTGAAAGGTATGGTCATTTCTACGTTGCGGGCATCCTAGGCTTCACTCTAGGGCATTGCTCCACCACATCGAATAGCTACGGCCTTAGAAGTCAACGCCATAACTATAGAGAACAATATAAATACAACAGTTTTTCCATTGTATAAAATGAATAATTGCAAACAGTGTGGAGGTAGTGGCCATTTCTACTTTCCGGGCAACCTAGGCTCCACTCTAGGCCGTTTCTCCACCACATCGAATAGCTACTGCCTTAGAAGGCAACGTCTGAAGCATAAAATATAATATAAATACAACAGTTTTTCCATCGTATAACAGGAATAATTGCAACCAGTGTGAAACTGATGGTCATTTCTACGTTCCGGGCAACCTAGGCTTCAGTCTAGGGCGTGGTTCCCCCAGATCGAATAGTTAGGGCCTAAGAAACCTACGCCAGAAGCATAAAATACAATATAAATACCACAGTTTTTCCATCGTATAACAGGAATAATTGCTACCAGAGTGAAGGTGATGGTCATTTCTAAGTTCCGGGCAACCTAGGCTTCACCCTAGGGCGTTGCTCCACCAGATCGAATAGTTAGCGCCTAAGAAGTCAACGCCAGAAGCACAAAATACAATAGAAATACAACAGTTTTTCCATCGTATAACAGGAATAATTGCAACCAGTGTGAAAGCTAGGGTCATTTCTCCGTTCCGGGCAACCTAGGCTTCACTCGAGGGCGTTGCTCCACCACATCGAATAGCTACGGCCTTAGGAGTCAACGCCAGAGGCATAAAATACAAAATAAATACAACAGTTTTTCCATCGTATAACAAGAATAATTGCAGCCATTGTGAAAGTGATGGTCAATTCTACATTCCGAGCAGCCTAGGCTTCTCTCTAGGGCGTTGTTCCTCCAGATCGAATTGCTAGGGCCTAAGAAGTCTACACCAGAAGCATAAAATACAACATAAATACAACAGTTTTTCCATCGTATAACACGAATAATTGCAACCAGTGTGAAAGTGATGGTCATTTCTACGTTCTGGGCAACCTAGGCTTCAGTCTAGGGCGTGGTTCCCCCAGATCGAATAATTAGGGCCTAAGACGCCTACGCCAGAAGCATAAAATACAATATAAATACCACAGTATTTCCATCGTATAACAGGTATAATTGCAACCAGAGTGAAGGTGATGGTCATTTCTAAGTTCCGGGTAACCTAGGCTTCACTCTAGAGCGTTGCTCCACCAGATCGAATAGCTAGGACCTTAGAAGTCAACGCCAGAAGCACAAAATAAAATAAAAATACAACAGTTATTACATCGTATAAAAGGAATAATTACAACCAGTGTGAAAGTAATGGGCATTTCTACGTTCCGTGCAACCTAGGCTTCACTCCAGGGCGTTGGTCCACCAGGTCGAATAGTTAGGGCCTTAGAAAACAACTCCAGACGCATAAAATACAATATAAATGCAACAGTTTTTCCATCGTATAACAAGAATAATTGCAGCCATTGTGAAAGTGATGGTCATTTCTACATTCCGAGCAGCCTAGGCTTCTCTCTAGGGCGTTGTTCCTCCAGATCGAATTGCTAGGGCCTAAGAAGTCTACACCAGAAGCATAAAATACAACATAAATACAACAGTTTTTCCATCGTATAACAGGAATAAATGCAACCAGTGTGAAAGTGATGGTCATTTCTACGTTCCGGGCAACCTAGGCTTCAGTATAGGGCGTGGTTCCCCCAGATCGAATAATTAGGGCCTAAGAAGCCTACGCCAGAAGCGTAAAATACAATATAAATACCATAGTATTTCCATCGTATAACAGGTATAATTGCAACCAGAGTGAAGGTGACGGTCATTTCTAAGTTCCGGGCAACCTAGGCTTCACTCTAGAGCGTTGCTCCACCAGATCGAATAGCTAGGACCTTAGAAGTCAACGCCAGAAGCATAAAGTACATTAAAAATCCAACAGTTTGTCCATCGTATAACAGGAGTAATTGCCACCAGTGTGAAAGTTATGGTCATTTCTGCATTCCGGGCAACCTAGGCTTCACTCTAGGGCGTTGCTCCTCCAGATAGAATAGTTAGGGCCCAGGAAGTCAACGCCAGAAGCATAAAATACAATATAAATACAACAGTTTTTCAATCGTATAACAGGAATAATTGCAAACAGTGTGAAAGGTATGGTCATTTCTACGTTGCGGGCATCCTAGGCTTCACTCTAGGGCATTGCTCCACCACATCGAATAGCTACGGCCTTAGAAGTCAACGCCATAACTATAGAGAACAATATAAATACAACAGTTTTTCCATTGTATAAAATGAATAATTGCAAACAGTGTGGAGGTAGTGGCCATTTCTACTTTCCGGGCAACCTAGGCTCCACTCTAGGCCGTTTCTCCACCACATCGAATAGCTACTGCCTTAGAAGTCAACGTCTGAAGCATAAAATATAATATAAATACAACAGTTTTTCCATCGTATAACAGGAATAATTGCAACCAGTGTGAAACTGATGGTCATTTCTACGTTCCGGGCAACCTAGGCTTCAGTCTAGGGCGTGGTTCCCCCAGATCGAATAGTTAGGGCCTAAGAAACCTACGCCAGAAGCATAAAATACAATATAAATACCACAGTTTTTCCATCGTATAACAGGAATAATTGCTACCAGAGTGAAGGTGATGGTCATTTCTAAGTTCCGGGCAACCTAGGCTTCACCCTAGGGCGTTGCTCCACCAGATCGAATAGTTAGCGCCTAAGAAGTCAACGCCAGGAGCACAAAATACAATATAAATACAACAGTTTTTCCATCGTATAACAGGAATAATTGCAAACAGTGTGAAAGATATGGTCATTTCTACGTTGCGGGCATCCTGGGCTTCACTCTAGGGCATTGCTCCACCACATCGAATAGCTACGGCCTTAGAAGTCAACGCCATAACTATAAAGAACAATATAAATACAACAGTTTTTCCATTGTATAAAATGAATAATTGCAAACAGTGTGGAGGTAGTGGTCATTTCTACTTTCCGGGCAACCTAGGCTTCACTCTAGGCCGTTTCTCCACCACATCGAATAGCTACTGCCTTAGAAGTCAACGTCTGAAGCATAAAATATAATATAAATACAACAGTTTTTCCATCGTATAACACGAATAATTGCAACCAGTGTGAAAGACATGGTCATTTCTACGTTCCGGGTAACCTAGGCTTCACTCTAGGGCGTTGCTCCACCACATCGGATAGCTACGGCCTTAGGAGTCAACGCCAGAGGCATAAAATGCAAAATAAATACAACAGTTTTTCCATCGTATAACAAGAATAATTGCAGCCATTGTGAAAGTGATGGTCATTTCTACATTCCGAGCAGCCTAGGCTTCACTCTAGGGCGTTGTTCCTCCAGATCGAATTGCTAGGGCCTAAGAAGTCTACACCAGAAGCATAAAATACAACATAAATACAACAGTTTTTCCATCGTATAACAGGAATAAATGCAACCAGTGTGAAAGATATGGTCATTTCTACGTTGCGGGCATCCTGGGCTTCACTCTAGGGCATTGCTCCACCACATCGAATAGCTACGGCCTTAGATGTCAACGCCATAACTATAAAGAGCAATATAAATACAACAGTTTTTCCATTGTATAAAATGAATAATTGCAAACAGTGTGGAGGTAGTGGTCATCTCTACTTTCCGGGCAACCTAGGCTTCACTCTAGGCCGTTTCTCCACCACATCGAATAGCTACTGCCTTAGAAGGCAACGTCTGAAGCATAAAATATAATATAAATACAACAGTTTTTCCATCGTATAACACGAATAATTGCAACCAGTGTGAAAGTGATGGTCATTTCTACGTTCTGGGCAACCTAGGCTTCAGTCTAGGGCGTGGTTCCCCCAGATCGAATAATTAGGGCCTAAGACGCCTACGCCAGAAGCATAAAATACAATATAAATACCACAGTATTTCCATCGTATAACAGGTATAATTGCAACCAGAGTGAAGGTGATGGTCAGTTCTAAGTTCCGGGTAACCTAGGCTTCACTCTAGAGCGTTGCTCCACCAGATCGAATAGCTAGGACCTTAGAAGTCAACGCCAGAAGCACAAAATAAAATAAAAATACAACAGTTATTACATCGTATAAAAGGAATAATTACAACCAGTGTGAAAGTAATGGGCATTTCTACGTTCCGTGCAACCTAGGCTTCACTCCAGGGCGTTGGTCCACCAGGTCGAATAGTTAGGGCCTTAGAAAACAACTCCAGACGCATAAAATACAATATAAATGCAACAGTTTTTCCATCGTATAACAAGAATAATTGCAGCCATTGTGAAAGTGATGGTCATTTCTACATTCCGAGCAGCCTAGGCTTCTCTCTAGGGCGTTGTTCCTCCAGATCGAATTGCTAGGGCCTAAGAAGTCTACACCAGAAGCATAAAATACAACATAAATACAACAGTTTTTCCATCGTATAACAGGAATAAATGCAACCAGTGTGAAAGTGATGGTCATTTCTACGTTCCGGGCAACCTAGGCTTCAGTATAGGGCGTGGTTCCCCCAGATCGAATAATTAGGGCCTAAGAAGCCTACGCCAGAAGCGTAAAATACAATATAAATACCACAGTATTTCCATCGTATAACAGGTATAATTGCAACCAGAGTGAAGGTGACGGTCATTTCTAAGTTCCGGGCAACCTAGGCTTCACTCTAGAGCGTTGCTCCACCAGATCGAATAGCTAGGACCTTAGAAGTCAACGCCAGAAGCATAAAGTACATTAAAAATCCAACAGTTTGTCCATCGTATAACAGGAGTAATTGCCACCAGTGTGAAAGTTATGGTCATTTCTGCATTCCGGGCAACCTAGGCTTCACTCTAGGGCGTTGCTCCTCCAGATAGAATAGTTAGGGCCCAGGAAGTCAACGCCAGAAGCATAAAATAAAATATAAATGCAACAGTTTTTCCCTTGTATAACAGGAATAATTGCAACCAGTGTGAAAGGTATGGTTATTTCTACGTTCCGGGCAACCTAGGCTTCACTCTAGGGCGTTGCTCCACCACATCGGATAGCTGCGGCCTTAGAAGTCAACGCCAGAAGCATAAAATACAATATAAATACAACAGTTTTTCAATCGTATAACAGGAATAATTGCAAACAGTGTGAAAGGTATGGTCATTTCTACGTTGCGGGCATCCTAGGCTTCACTCTAGGGCATTGCTCCACCACATCGAATAGCTACGGCCTTAGAAGTCAACGCCATAACTATAGAGAACAATATAAATACAACAGTTTTTCCATTGTATAAAATGAATAATTGCAAACAGTGTGGAGGTAGTGGCCATTTCTACTTTCCGGGCAACCTAGGCTCCACTCTAGGCCGTTTCTCCACCACATCGAATAGCTACTGCCTTAGAAGGCAACGTCTGAAGCATAAAATATAATATAAATACAACAGTTTTTCCATCGTATAACAGGAATAATTGCAACCAGTGTGAAACTGATGGTCATTTCTACGTTCCGGGCAACCTAGGCTTCAGTCTAGGGCGTGGTTCCCCCAGATCGAATAGTTAGGGCCTAAGAAACCTACGCCAGAAGCATAAAATACAATATAAATACCACAGTTTTTCCATCGTATAACAGGAATAATTGCTACCAGAGTGAAGGTGATGGTCATTTCTAAGTTCCGGGCAACCTAGGCTTCACCCTAGGGCGTTGCTCCACCAGATCGAATAGTTAGCGCCTAAGAAGTCAACGCCAGAAGCACAAAATACAATAGAAATACAACAGTTTTTCCATCGTATAACAGGAATAATTGCAACCAGTGTGAAAGCTAGGGTCATTTCTCCGTTCCGGGCAACCTAGGCTTCACTCGAGGGCGTTGCTCCATCACATCGAATAGCTACGGCCTTAGGAGTCAACGCCAGAGGCATAAAATACAAAATAAATACAACAGTTTTTCCATCGTATAACAAGAATAATTGCAGCCATTGTGAAAGTGATGGTCAATTCTACATTCCGAGCAGCCTAGGCTTCTCTCTAGGGCGTTGTTCCTCCAGATCGAATTGCTAGGGCCTAAGAAGTCTACACCAGAAGCATAAAATACAACATAAATACAACAGTTTTTCCATCGTATAACACGAATAATTGCAACCAGTGTGAAAGTGATGGTCATTTCTACGTTCTGGGCAACCTAGGCTTCAGTCTAGGGCGTGGTTCCCCCAGATCGAATAATTAGGGCCTAAGACGCCTACGCCAGAAGCATAAAATACAATATAAATACCACAGTATTTCCATCGTATAACAGGTATAATTGCAACCAGAGTGAAGGTGATGGTCATTTCTAAGTTCCGGGTAACCTAGGCTTCACTCTAGAGCGTTGCTCCACCAGATCGAATAGCTAGGACCTTAGAAGTCAACGCCAGAAGCACAAAATAAAATAAAAATACAACAGTTATTACATCGTATAAAAGGAATAATTACAACCAGTGTGAAAGTAATGGGCATTTCTACGTTCCGTGCAACCTAGGCTTCACTCCAGGGCGTTGGTCCACCAGGTCGAATAGTTAGGGCCTTAGAAAACAACTCCAGACGCATAAAATACAATATAAATGCAACAGTTTTTCCATCGTATAACAAGAATAATTGCAGCCATTGTGAAAGTGATGGTCATTTCTACATTCCGAGCAGCCTAGGCTTCTCTCTAGGGCGTTGTTCCTCCAGATCGAATTGCTAGGGCCTAAGAAGTCTACACCAGAAGCATAAAATACAACATAAATACAACAGTTTTTCCATCGTATAACAGGAATAAATGCAACCAGTGTGAAAGTGATGGTCATTTCTACGTTCCGGGCAACCTAGGCTTCAGTATAGGGCGTGGTTCCCCCAGATCGAATAATTAGGGCCTAAGAAGCCTACGCCAGAAGCGTAAAATACAATATAAATACCACAGTATTTCCATCGTATAACAGGTATAATTGCAACCAGAGTGAAGGTGACGGTCATTTCTAAGTTCCGGGCAACCTAGGCTTCACTCTAGAGCGTTGCTCCACCAGATCGAATAGCTAGGACCTTAGAAGTCAACGCCAGAAGCATAAAGTACATTAAAAATCCAACAGTTTGTCCATCGTATAACAGGAGTAATTGCCACCAGTGTGAAAGTTATGGTCATTTCTGCATTCCGGGCAACCTAGGCTTCACTCTAGGGCGTTGCTCCTCCAGATAGAATAGTTAGGGCCCAGGAAGTCAACGCCAGAAGCATAAAATAAAATATAAATGCAACAGTTTTTCCCTTGTATAACAGGAATAATTGCAACCAGTGTGAATGGTATGGTTATTTCTACGTTCCGGGCAACCTAGGCTTCACTCTAGGGCGTTGCTCCACCACATCGGATAGCTGCGGCCTTAGAAGTCAACGCCAGAAGCATAAAATACAATATAAATACAACAGTTTTTCAATCGTATAACAGGAATAATTGCAAACAGTGTGAAAGGTATGGTCATTTCTACGTTGCGGGCATCCTAGGCTTCACTCTAGGGCATTGCTCCACCACATCGAATAGCTACGGCCTTAGAAGTCAACGCCATAACTATAGAGAACAATATAAATACAACAGTTTTTCCATTGTATAAAATGAATAATTGCAAACAGTGTGGAGGTAGCGGCCATTTCTACTTTCCGGGCAACCTAGGCTCCACTCTAGGCCGTTTCTCCACCACATCGAATAGCTACTGCCTTAGAAGGCAACGTCTGAAGCATAAAATATAATATAAATACAACAGTTTTTCCATCGTATAACAGGAATAATTGCAACCAGTGTGAAACTGATGGTCATTTCTACGTTCCGGGCAACCTAGGCTTCAGTCTAGGGCGTGGTTCCCCCAGATCGAATAGTTAGGGCCTAAGAAACCTACGCCAGAAGCATAAAATACAATATAAATACCACAGTTTTTCCATCGTATAACAGGAATAATTGCTACCAGAGTGAAGGTGATGGTCATTTCTAAGTTCCGGGCAACCTAGGCTTCACCCTAGGGCGTTGCTCCACCAGATCGAATAGTTAGCGCCTAAGAAGTCAACGCCAGAAGCACAAAATACAATAGAAATACAACAGTTTTTCCATCGTATAACAGGAATAATTGCAACCAGTGTGAAAGCTAGGGTCATTTCTCCGTTCCGGGCAACCTAGGCTTCACTCGAGGGCGTTGCTCCACCACATCGAATAGCTACGGCCTTAGGAGTCAACGCCAGAGGCATAAAATACAAAATAAATACAACAGTTTTTCCATCGTATAACAAGAATAATTGCAGCCATTGTGAAAGTGATGGTCAATTCTACATTCCGAGCAGCCTAGGCTTCTCGCTAGGGCGTTGTTCCTCCAGATCGAATTGCTAGGGCCTAAGAAGTCTACACCAGAAGCATAAAATACAACATAAATACAACAGTTTTTCCATCGTATAACAGGAATAAATGCAACCAGTGTGAAAGTGATGGTCATTTCTACGTTCCGGGCAACCTAGGCTTCAGTCTAGGGCGTTGTTCCCCCAGATCGAATAATTAGGGCCTAAGAAGCCTACGCCAGAAGCATAAAATACAATATAAATACCACAGTATTTCCATCGTATAACAGGTATAATTGCAACCAGAGTGAAGGTGACGGTCATTTCTAAGTTCCGGGCAACCTAGGCTTCACTCTAGAGCGTTGCTCCGCCAGATCGAATAGCTAGGACCTTAGAAGTCAACGCCAGAAGCATAAAGTACATTAAAAATCCAACAGTTTGTCCATCGTATAACAGGAGTAATTGCCACCAGTGTGAAAGTTATGGTCATTTCTGCATTCCGGGCAACCTAGGCTTCACTCTAGGGCGTTGCTCCTCCAGATAGAATAGTTAGGGCCCAGGAAGTCAACGCCAGAAGCATAAAATAAAATATAAATGCAACAGTTTTTCCCTTGTATAACAGGAATAATTGCAACCAGTGTGAAAGGTATGGTCATTTCTACGTTGCGGGCATCCTAGGCTTCACTCTAGGGCATTGCTCCACCACATCGAATAGCTACGGCCTTAGAAGTCAACGCCATAACTATAGAGAACAATATAAATACAACAGTTTTTCCATTGTATAAAATGAATAATTGCAAACAGTGTGGAGGTAGTGGCCATTTCTACTTTCCGGGCAACCTAGGCTCCACTCTAGGCCGTTTCTCCACCACATCGAATAGCTACTGCCTTAGAAGGCAACGTCTGAAGCATAAAATATAATATAAATACAACAGTTTTTCCATCGTATAACAGGAATAATTGCAACCAGTGTGAAACTGATGGTCATTTCTACGTTCCGGGCAACCTAGGCTTCAGTCTAGGGCGTGGTTCCCCCAGATCGAATAGTTAGGGCCTAAGAAACCTACGCCAGAAGCATAAAATACAATATAAATACCACAGTTTTTCCATCGTATAACAGGAATAATTGCTACCAGAGTGAAGGTGATGGTCATTTCTAAGTTCCGGGCAACCTAGGCTTCACCCTAGGGCGTTGCTCCACCAGATCGAATAGTTAGCGCCTAAGAAGTCAACGCCAGAAGCACAAAATACAATAGAAATACAACAGTTTTTCCATCG
Source organism: Calliopsis andreniformis (assembly GCF_051401765.1). Lineage (NCBI taxonomy): Eukaryota > Metazoa > Arthropoda > Insecta > Hymenoptera > Andrenidae > Calliopsis > Calliopsis andreniformis. The sequence goes on from NW_027480422.1 coordinate 31,637,987, forward strand.
TATAACAGGAATAATTGCAACCAGTGTGAAAGCTAGGGTCATTTCTCCGTTCCGGGCAACCTAGGCTTCACTCGAGGGCGTTGCTCCACCACATCGAATAGCTACGGCCTTAGGAGTCAACGCCAGAGGCATAAAATACAAAATAAATACAACAGTTTTTCCATCGTATAACAAGAATAATTGCAGCCATTGTGAAAGTGATGGTCAATTCTACATTCCGAGCAGCCTAGGCTTCTCTCTAGGGCGTTGTTCCTCCAGATCGAATTGCTAGGGCCTAAGAAGTCTACACCAGAAGCATAAAATACAACATAAATACAACAGTTTTTCCATCGTATAACACGAATAATTGCAACCAGTGTGAAAGTGATGGTCATTTCTACGTTCTGGGCAACCTAGGCTTCAGTCTAGGGCGTGGTTCCCCCAGATCGAATAATTAGGGCCTAAGACGCCTACGCCAGAAGCATAAAATACAATATAAATACCACAGTATTTCCATCGTATAACAGGTATAATTGCAACCAGAGTGAAGGTGATGGTCATTTCTAAGTTCCGGGTAACCTAGGCTTCACTCTAGAGCGTTGCTCCACCAGATCGAATAGCTAGGACCTTAGAAGTCAACGCCAGAAGCACAAAATAAAATAAAAATACAACAGTTATTACATCGTATAAAAGGAATAATTACAACCAGTGTGAAAGTAATGGGCATTTCTACGTTCCGTGCAACCTAGGCTTCACTCCAGGGCGTTGGTCCACCAGGTCGAATAGTTAGGGCCTTAGAAAACAACTCCAGACGCATAAAATACAATATAAATGCAACAGTTTTTCCATCGTATAACAAGAATAATTGCAGCCATTGTGAAAGTGATGGTCATTTCTACATTCCGAGCAGCCTAGGCTTCTCTCTAGGGCGTTGTTCCTCCAGATCGAATTGCTAGGGCCTAAGAAGTCTACACCAGAAGCATAAAATACAACATAAATACAACAGTTTTTCCATCGTATAACAGGAATAAATGCAACCAGTGTGAAAGTGATGGTCATTTCTACGTTCCGGGCAACCTAGGCTTCAGTATAGGGCGTGGTTCCCCCAGATCGAATAATTAGGGCCTAAGAAGCCTACGCCAGAAGCGTAAAATACAATATAAATACCACAGTATTTCCATCGTATAACAGGTATAATTGCAACCAGAGTGAAGGTGACGGTCATTTCTAAGTTCCGGGCAACCTAGGCTTCACTCTAGAGCGTTGCTCCACCAGATCGAATAGCTAGGACCTTAGAAGTCAACGCCAGAAGCATAAAGTACATTAAAAATCCAACAGTTTGTCCATCGTATAACAGGAGTAATTGCCACCAGTGTGAAAGTTATGGTCATTTCTGCATTCCGGGCAACCTAGGCTTCACTCTAGGGCGTTGCTCCTCCAGATAGAATAGTTAGGGCCCAGGAAGTCAACGCCAGAAGCATAAAATACAATATAAATACAACAGTTTTTCAATCGTATAACAGGAATAATTGCAAACAGTGTGAAAGGTATGGTCATTTCTACGTTGCGGGCATCCTAGGCTTCACTCTAGGGCATTGCTCCACCACATCGAATAGCTACGGCCTTAGAAGTCAACGCCATAACTATAGAGAACAATATAAATACAACAGTTTTTCCATTGTATAAAATGAATAATTGCAAACAGTGTGGAGGTAGCGGCCATTTCTACTTTCCGGGCAACCTAGGCTCCACTCTAGGCCGTTTCTCCACCACATCGAATAGCTACTGCCTTAGAAGGCAACGTCTGAAGCATAAAATATAATATAAATACAACAGTTTTTCCATCGTATAACAGGAATAATTGCAACCAGTGTGAAACTGATGGTCATTTCTACGTTCCGGGCAACCTAGGCTTCAGTCTAGGGCGTGGTTCCCCCAGATCGAATAGTTAGGGCCTAAGAAACCTACGCCAGAAGCATAAAATACAATATAAATACCACAGTTTTTCCATCGTATAACAGGAATAATTGCTACCAGAGTGAAGGTGATGGTCATTTCTAAGTTCCGGGCAACCTAGGCTTCACCCTAGGGCGTTGCTCCACCAGATCGAATAGTTAGCGCCTAAGAAGTCAACGCCAGAAGCACAAAATACAATAGAAATACAACAGTTTTTCCATCGTATAACAGGAATAATTGCAACCAGTGTGAAAGCTAGGGTCATTTCTCCGTTCCGGGCAACCTAGGCTTCACTCGAGGGCGTTGCTCCACCACATCGAATAGCTACGGCCTTAGGAGTCAACGCCAGAGGCATAAAATACAAAATAAATACAACAGTTTTTCCATCGTATAACAAGAATAATTGCAGCCATTGTGAAAGTGATGGTCAATTCTACATTCCGAGCAGCCTAGGCTTCTCTCTAGGGCGTTGTTCCTCCAGATCGAATTGCTAGGGCCTAAGAAGTCTACACCAGAAGCATAAAATACAACATAAATACAACAGTTTTTCCATCGTATAACAGGAATAAATGCAACCAGTGTGAAAGTGATGGTCATTTCTACGTTCCGGGCAACCTAGGCTTCAGTCTAGGGCGTTGTTCCCCCAGATCGAATAATTAGGGCCTAAGAAGCCTACGCCAGAAGCATAAAATACAATATAAATACCACAGTATTTCCATCGTATAACAGGTATAATTGCAACCAGAGTGAAGGTGACGGTCATTTCTAAGTTCCGGGCAACCTAGGCTTCACTCTAGAGCGTTGCTCCGCCAGATCGAATAGCTAGGACCTTAGAAGTCAACGCCAGAAGCATAAAGTACATTAAAAATCCAACAGTTTGTCCATCGTATAACAGGAGTAATTGCCACCAGTGTGAAAGTTATGGTCATTTCTGCATTCCGGGCAACCTAGGCTTCACTATAGGGCGTTGCTCCTCCAGATAGAATAGCTAGGGCCCAGGAAGTCAACGCCAGAAGCATAAAATACAATATAAATACAACAGTTTTTCAATCGTATAACAGGAATAATTGCAAACAGTGTGAACGATATGGTCATTTCTACGTTGCGGGCATCCTAGGCTTCACTCTAGGGCATTGCTCCACCACATCGAATAGCTACGGCCTTAGAAGTCAACGCCGTAACTATAGAGAACAATATAAATACAACAGTTTTTCCATCGTATAAAATGAATAATTGCAAACAGTGTGGAGGTAGTGGCCATTTCTACTTTCCGGGCAACCTAGGCTCCACTCTAGGCCGTTTCTCCACCACATCGAATAGCTACTGCCTTAGAAGTCAACGTCTGAAGCATAAAATATAATATAAATACAACAGTTTTTCCATCGTATAACACGAATAATTGCAACCAGTGTGATAGACATGGTCATTTCTACGTTCCGGGTAACCTAGGCTTCACTCTAGGACGTTGCTCCAACACATCGAATAGCTACGGCCTTAGGAGTCAACGCCAGAGGCATAAAATACAAAATAAATACAACAGTTTTTCCATCGTATAACAAGAATAATTGCAGCCATTGTGAAAGTGATGGTCATTTCTACATTCCGAGCAGCCTAGGCTTCTCTCTAGGGCGTTGTTCCTCCAGATCGAATTGCTAGGGCCTAAGAAGTCTACACCAGAAGCATAAAATACAAAATAAATACAACAGTTTTTCCATCGTATAACAAGAATAATTGCAGCCATTGTGAAAGTGATGGTCATTTATACATTCCGAGCAGCCTAGGCTTCTCTCTAGGGCGTTGCTCCGCCAGATCGAATAGCTAGGACCTTAGAAGTCAACGCCAGAAGCATAAAGTACATTAAAAATCCAACAGTTTGTCCATCGTATAACAGGAGTAATTGCCACCAGTGTGAAAGGCATGGTCATTTCTACGTTCCAGGCAACCTAGGCTTCACTCTAGGGCGTTGCTCCACCACATCGAACAGTTAGGGCCCAAGAACTTAACGCCAGAAGCGTAAAGTACAATAAAAATACAACAGCCTTTCCATCGTATAAAACGGATAATTGCAACCAGTGTGAAAGTTATGGTCATTTCTGCATTCCGGGCAACCTAGGCTTCACTATAGGGCGTTGCTCCTCCAGATAGAATAGCTAGGGCCCAGGAAGTCAACGCCAGAAGCATAAAATACAATATAAATACAACAGTTTTTCAATCGTATAACAGGAATAATTGCAAACAGTGTGAACGATATGGTCATTTCTACGTTGCGGGCATCCTAGGCTTCACTCTAGGGCATTGCTCCACCACATCGAATAGCTACGGCCTTAGAAGTCAACGCCATAACTATAGAGAACAATATAAATACAACAGTTTTTCCATCGTATAAAATGAATAATTGCAAACAGTGTGGAGGTAGTGGCCATTTCTACTTTCCGGGCAACCTAGGCTCCACTCTAGGCCGTTTCTCCACCACATCGAATAGCTACTGCCTTAGAAGTCAACGTCTGAAGCATAAAATATAATATAAATACAACAGTTTTTCCATCGTATAACACGAATAATTGCAACCAGTGTGATAGACATGGTCATTTCTACGTTCCGGGTAACCTAGGCTTCACTCTAGGACGTTGCTCCAACACATCGAATAGCTACGGCCTTAGGAGTCAACGCCAGAGGCATAAAATACAAAATAAATACAACAGTTTTTCCATCGTATAACAAGAATAATTGCAGCCAGAGTGAAGGTGACGGTCATTTCTAAGTTCCGGGCAACCTAGGCTTCACTCTAGAGCGTTGCTCCACCAGATCGAATAGCTAGGACCTTAGAAGTCAACGCCAGAAGCATAAAGTACATTAAAAATCCAACAGTTTGTCCATCGTATAACAGGAGTAATTGCCACCAGTGTGAAAGTTATGGTCATTTCTGCATTCCGGGCAACCTAGGCTTCACTCTAGGGCGTTGCTCCTCCAGATAGAATAGTTAGGGCCTAGGAAGTCAACGCCAGAAGCATAAAATAAAAGATAAATGCAACAGTTTTTCCCTTGTATAACAGGAACAATTGCAACCAGTGTGAAACGTATGGTCATTTCTACGTTCCGGGCAACCTAGGCTTCACCCTAGGGCGTTGCTCCACCAGATCGAATAGCTAGCGCCTAAGAAGTCAACCCCAGAAGCACAAAATACAATAGAAATACAACAGTTTTTCCATCGTATAACAGGAATAATTGCAACCAGTGTGAAAGCTAGGGTCTTTTCTCCGTTCCGGGCAACCTAGGCTTCACTCGAGGGCGTCGCTCCACCACATCGAATAGCTACGGCCTTAGGAGTCAACGCCAGAGGCATAAAATACAGTATAAATACAAGAGTTTTTCCATCGTATGAAACGAATAATTGCAACCAGTATGAAAGCTATGGTCATTTCTACGTTCGGAGCAACCTAGGCTTCACTCTAGGGCGTTGCTCCACCAGATCGAATGGTTAGGGCCTAAGAAGTCAACGCCAGAAGCATAAAATACAATATAAATACAACAGTTTTTCCATCATATAAAACGAATAATAGCAACCAGTGTGAATGTTATGATCATTTCTACGTTCCGCGCAACCTATGCTTCACTCTAGGGCGTTGCTCCACCAGATCGAATAGTTAGGGCCTTAGAAGTCAACGCCCGAAGCATAAAATACAAAATTAATAGAACAGTTTTTCCATTGTATAAGACGAATAATTGCCACCAGTGTGAAAGTGATGGTCATTTCTGCATTCCGGGCAACCTAGGCTTCACTCTAGGGCGTTGCTCCTCCAGATGGAATAGTTAGGGCCTAAGAAGTCAACTCCTGAAGCATAAAATACAACATAAGTACAACAGTTTTTCCATCGTATAAAATGAATAATTGCAAACATTGTGAAAGTAACGGTCATTTCTACGTTCCGTGCAACCTTGGCTTCACTCTAGGGCGCTGCTCCACCAAATCGAATAGCTACGGCCATAGGAGTCAACGCCAGAAGCATAAAAAGCAATATACGTACAACAGTTTTTCCATCGTATAAAATGAATAATTGCAAACATTGTGAAAGTAACGGTCATTTCTACGTTCCGGGAAACCTTGGCTTCACTCTAGGGCGTTGCTACACCAGATCGAACTGTTAGGGCCTAAGAAGTCAACTCCAGAAGCATAAAATACAATATAAGTACAACAGATTTTCCATCGTATAGAATGAATAATTACAAACAGTGTGGAAGTAATGGTCATTTCTACGTTCCGGGTAATCTAGGCTTCACTCTAGGGCGTTGCTCCACCTGATCAAATAGTTAGGGCCTAAGAAGTCAACTCCAGAAGCATAAAATACAATATAAGTACAACAGATTTTCCATCGTATAGAATGAATAATTACAAACAGTGTGGAAGTAATGGTCATTTCTACGCTCCGGGCAGCCTAGGATTCACACTAGGGCGTTGCTCCACCAGATCGAATAGTTAGGGCCTTAGAAGTCAACGCCCGAAGCATAAAATACAAAATCAATAAAACAGCTTTTCAATTGTATAAAACGAATAATTGCAACCAGTGTGAATGTTGTGGTCATTTCTACGTGCCGTGCAACCTAGGTTTTGCTCCAGGGCGTTGCTCCACCACATCGAATGGTTAGGGCCTTATAAGTCAACGCCAGACGCATAAAGTACAGTATAAATACAACAGTTTCTCCATCGTATAAAACGAATATTTGCAACCAGTATGTATGTTAGGGTCGTTTGTACGTTCGGAGCAACCTAGGCTTCACTCTAGGCCGTTGCTCCACCAGATCGAATAGTTAGGGCCTAAGAAGTCTACGCCAGAAGTATAAAATACAATAAAAATACAACAGTTTTTCTATCGTATAGCATGAATAATTGCAGCCAGAGTGAAAGTAATGGTCATGTCTACGTTTCGGGCATCCTAGGCTTCACTCTAGGGCGTTTCTCCACCACATCGAATAGCTACGCCCTTAGAAGTCAACGCCTGAAGTATAAAATATAATATAAGTCCAACAGTTTTTCCATCGTATAACAGGAATAATTGCAACCAGTGTGAAAGGCATGGTCATTTCTACGTTCCGGGCAACCTAGGCTTCACCCTAGGGCGTTGCTCCACCACATCGAATAGCGACGGCCTTAGGAGTCAACGCCAGAGGCATAAAATGCAAAATAAATACAACAGTTTTTCGATCGTATAACAAGAATAATTGCAACCAGTGTGAAAGTGATGGTCATTTCTACATTCCGGGCAACCTAGGCTACACTCTAGGGCGTTGCTCCGCCAGATCGAATAGATAGGGCCTAAGAAGTCAACGCCAGAAGCATAAAATACAATATAAATACAACAGTTTTTCACTTGTATAACAGGAATAATTGCAACCAGTGTGAAAGCTATGGTCATTTCTACGTACCGGGCAATCTAGGCTTCACTCTAGGACGGTGCTCCGCCACATCGAATAGTTAGGGCATCAGAAGTCAATGCCAGAAGCATAAAATGCAATATAAATACAACTGTTTTTCCACTGTATAATATGAATAATTGCAAACAGTGTGAAAGATATGGTCATTTCTACGTTCCGCGCAACCTAGGCTTCACCCTAGGGCGTTGCTCCACCTGAACGAATAGTTAGGGCCTAAGAAGTCAACGCCAGAAGCATAAAATACGATATATGTACAACAGTTTTTCCATCGTATAAAACGAATAATTGCAACCAGTGTGAAAGTAATAGCCATTTCTACGTTGCGGGCATCCTAGACTTAACTCTGGGGCATTGCTACACCAGATCGAATACATAGGGCCTTAGAAGCCAACGCCAGAAGTATAATGTACATTAAAAATTCAACAGTTTGTCAATCGTATAACAGGAATAATTGCCTCCAGTGTGAAAGTGATGGTCATTTCTGCATTCCGCGAAACCTAGACTTCACTCTAGGGCGTTGCTCCTCCAGATAGAATAGTTAGGGCCCAGGAAGTCAACGCCAGAAGCATAAAATACAATATAAATACAACAGTTTGCCACTTGTATAACAGGAATAGTTGCAACCAGTGTGAAAGCTATGGTCATCACTACGTTCCGGGCAACCTAGGCTTCACTCTAGGGCGTTGCTCCACCACATCGAATAGCTGCGGCCTTAGAAGTCAACGCCAGAAGCATAAAATACAATATAAATACAACAGTTTTTCAATCGTATAACAGGAATAATTGCAAACAGTGTGAAAAATATGGTCATTTGTACGTTGCGGGCATCCTAGGCTTCACTCTAGGGCATTGCTCCACCACATCGAATAGCTACTGCCTTAGAAGTCAACGCCATAACTATAAAAAACAATATAAATACAACAGTTTCTCCATTGTATAGAATGAATAATTGCAAACAGTGTGGAGGTAATGGTCATTTCTACTTTCCGGGCAACCTAGGCTTCACTCTAGTGCGTTTCTCCACCACATCGAATAGTTAGGGCCCAAGAACTTAACGCCAGAAGCGTAAAGTACAATAAAAATACAACAGCTTTTCCATCGTATAAAACGGATAATTGCAACCAGTGTGAAAAATATGGTCATTTGTACGTTGCGAGCATCCTAGGCTTCACTCTAGGGCGTTTCTCCACCACATCGAATAGCTACGCCCTTAGAAGTCAACGCCTGAAGCATAAAATATTATATAAGTACAACAGTTTTTCCGTCGTATAACAGGAATAATTGCAACCAGTGTGAAAGGCATGGTCATTTCTACGTTCCAGGCAACCTAGGCTTCACTCTAGGGCGTTGCTCCACCACATCGAATAGTTAGGGCCCAAGAACTTAACGCCAGAAGCGTAAAGTACAATAAAAATACAACAGCCTTTCCATCGTATAAAACGGATAATTGCAACCAGTGTGAAAGTTATGGTCATTTCTACGTTCCGGGCAACCTCGGCTTGACTCCAGGTCGTTGCTCCACCAGGTCGAATAGTTAGGGCCTTAGAAGTCACCGCCCGAAGCATAAAATACAATAAAGGTACAATAGTTTTTCCATCGTATAAAATGAATAATTGCAAACACTGTGAAGGTACTGGTCATTTCTACATTCCGGGTAACCTAGGCTTCATTCTAGGTCGTCGTTCCACCAGATCGAATAGCTACGTCCTTAGAAGTCAACGCCAGAAGCATAAAATACAATATAAATGCGACAGATCTTCCATCGTATAAAATGAATAGTTGCAATCAGTGCGAAAATAATGTATCTTTTCTACGTTCCGTGCAACCTAGGCTTGACTCTGGGGCGTTGCTCCACCAGATCGAATAGGTAGGGCCATAGAAGTCAATGCCCGAATAAAAGAATACAATATAAATACAACAGATTTTCTATCGTATAAAATGAATAATTGCAAACAGTGTGAAAGTGATGGCCATTTCTACGTTCCGGGCAACCTTGGCTTCATTCTAGGTCGTCGTTCGACCAGATCGAATAGCTACGTCCTTAGAAGTCAACGCCAGAAGCATGAAATACAATATAAATGCGACAGATCTTCCATCGTATAAAATGAATAGTTGCAATCAGTGCGAAAATAATGTATCTTTTCTACGTTCCGTGCAACCTAGGCTTGACTCTGGGGCGTTGCTCCACCAGATCGAATAGGTAGGGCCATAGAAGTCAATGCCCGAATGAAAGAATACAATATAAATACAACAGTTTTTCTATCGTATAAAATGAATAATTGCAAACACTGTGAAAGTAATGGTCACTTCTACTGCTCGGGCAACTGAGGCTTCACTCTATGGCGTTGTTCTACCAGATCGAATAGCTACGGCCTTAGAAGTCAACGCCAGAAGCATAAAATACAATATAAATACAACAGTTTTTCCATCGTATACAACTAATGATTGCAAGCATTGTGAAAGTAACGGTCATTTCTTCGTTCCGGGCAACTTAGGCCACACTCTAGGGCGATGCTCCACCGGATCGAATATTTAGGGCCTAAGAAGTCAACGCCAGAAGCATAAAATACAATAAAAATACAACAGGTTTTCCATCGTATAGCATGAATAATTGAAAGCAGTGTGAAAGTGATGGCCATTTCTAAATTCCGGGTAACCTTGGCTTCATTCTAGGTCGATGTTCTACCAGATCGTACAGTTAGGGCCTAGGAAGTCAACGCCAGAAGCTTAAAATACAATATAAATTCAACAGTTTTTCCATCGTATAAAATGAATAATTGCAAACAGTGTGAAACTAATGGTCATTTCCACGTTCCGGGAAACCTAGGCTTCACTGTAGGGCGTTGCGCCACCACATCGAATAGTTAGGGCCTTAAAAGCCAACGCCAGAAGAATAAAATACAATATAAATACAACAGTATTTCCATCGTATAAAATGAATAATTGCAAACAGTGTGAAAGTAATGGTCATTTCTACGTTCCGGGCAATCTAGACTTCACTCTAGGGCGTTGCTCCACTGGATCGAATAGTTAGGGCCTAAGAAATCAACGCCAGATGCATAAAATACAATATAAATACAACAGCTTTTCCATCGTCTAAAACGAATAATTGCAACCAGTGTGGAAGTAATGGCCATTTCAGCGTTACGGACATCCTAGACTTAACTCTGAGGCATTGCTCCACCAGATCGAATAGATAGGGCCTTAGAAGTCAACGCCAGAAGCATAAAGTACAATAAAAATCCAACAGTTTTTCCATCGCTTAACAGGAATAATTGCAAACAGTGTGAAGGTAATAGTCATTTCTACGCTCCGGTAAACCTAGGCTTCACTCTAGGGCGTCGTTCCACCACATCGAATAGCTGCGGCCTTAGACGTCAACGCCAGAAGCATAAAATACAATATAAATACAACTGCTTTTGAATCGTATAACAGGAATAATTGCAAACAGTGTGAAATATATGGTCATTTCTACGTTTCGGGCAACCTAGGCCTCACTCTAGGGCGATGCTCCACCGGATCGAATATTTAGGGCCTAAGAAGTCAACGCCAGAAGCATAAAATACAATAAAAATACAACAGTTTTTCCATCGTATAACAGGAATAATTGCAAACAGTGTGAAAGTGATGGCCATTTCTACGTTCCGGGCAACCTTGGCTTCATTCTAGGTCGTCGTTCCACCAGATCGAATAGCTACGTCCTTAGAAGTCAACGCCAGAAGCATAAAATACAATATAAATGCGACAGATCTTCCATCGTATAAAATGAATAGTTGCAATCAGTGCGAAAATAATGTATCTTTTCTACGTTCCGTGCAACCTAGGCTTGACTCTACGGCGTTGCTCCACCAGATCGAATAGGTAGGGCCATAGAAGTCAATGCCCGAATAAAAGAATACAATATAAATACAACAGTTTTTCTATCGTATAAAATGAATAATTGCAAACAGTGTGAAAGTAATGGTCACTTCTACTGCTCGGGCAACTGAGGCTTCACTCTATGGCGTTGTTCTACCAGATCGAATAGCTACGGCCTTAGAAGTCAACGCCAGAAGCATAAAATACAATATAAATACAACAGTTTTTCCATCGTATAAAATGAATAATTGCAAACAGTGTGAAACTAATGGTCATTTCTACGTTCCGGGCAACCTAGGCCTCACTCTAGGGCGATGCTCCACCGGATCGAATATTTAGGGCCTAAGAAGTCAACACCAGAAGCATAAAATACAATAAAAATACAACAGTTTTTCCATCGTATAGCATGAATAATTAAACCAGAGTGAAAGTGATGGCCCTTTCTACCTTCCGGGCAACCTTGGCTTCATTCTAGGTCGTTGTTCTACGAGGTCGAACAGTTAGGGCCTAAGAAGTCAACGCCAGAAGCATAAAATACAATATAAATACAACAGTTTTTCCATCGTATAAAATGAATAATTGCAAACAGTGTGAAGCTAATGGTCATTTCTACGTTCCGGGCAACCTAGGCTTCACTCTAGGGCGTTGGACCACCACATCGAATAGTTAGGGCCTTAAAAGTCAACGCCAGAAGCATAAAGTACAATAAAAATCCAACAGTTTTTCCATCGCATAACAGGAATAATTGCAAACAGTGTGAAGGTAATAGTCATTTCTACGCTCCGGTAAACCTAGGCTTCACTCTAGGGCGTTGCTCCACCAGATCGAGTAGTTAGGGCCTTAGACGTCAACGCCAGAAGCATAAAATAAAATAAAAATACAACACTTTTTCCATCGCACTCAATTAATGATTGCAAACATTGTGAAGGTAACGGTCATTTCTACGTTCCGGGCAACCTATTCTTCACTCTAGGGCGATGCTCCACCGGACCGAATATTTAGGGCCTAAGAAGTCAACGCCAGAAGCATAAAATACAATAAAAATACAACATTTTTTCCATAGTATTACAGGAATAATTGCAAACAGTGTGAAAGTAATGGTCATTTCTACGTTCCGGGCAATCTAGACTCCACTCTAGGGCGTTGCTCCACCGGATCGAATAGTTAGGGCCTTAGACGTCAACGCCAGAAGCATAAAATAAAATAAAAATACAACAGTTGTTCCATCGTATATCAGGAATAATTACAACCTGTGTGAAAGTAATAGGCATTTCTACGTTCCGTGCAACCTAGGCTTCCCTCTAGGGCGTTGCTACACCAGGTCGGATAGCTAGGGCCTAAGAAGTCTACAGCAGAAGGATAAAATACAATATAAATACAACAGTTTTTCCATCGTATGACAGGAATAATTGCAACCAGAGTGAAGGTGTTGGTCATTTCTAAGTTCCGGGCAACCTAGGCTTCACTCTAGAGCGTTGCTCCACCAGATCGAATAGCTAGGACCTTAGAAGTAAACGCCAGAAGCACAAAATAAAATAAAAATACAAGAGTTATTCCATCGTATAACAGGAATAATTGCAAACAGTGTGAAAGATATGGTCATTTCTACGTTGCGGGCATCCTAGGCTTCACTCTAGGGCATTGCTCCACCACATCGAATAGCTACGGCCTTAGAAGTCAACGCCATAACTATAAAAAACGATATAAATACAACAGTTTTTCCATTGTATAACAGGAATAATTGCAACCAGTGTGAAAGTGATGGTCATTTCTACGTTCCGGGCAACCTAGGCTTCAGTCTAGGGCATGGTTCCCCCAGATCGAATAGTTAGGGCCTAAGAAGCCTACGCCAGAAGCATAAAATACAATATAAACACCACAGTTTTTCCATCGTATAACGGGAATAATTGCAACCAGAGTGAAGGTGATGGTCATTTCTGCATTCCGGGCAACCTAGGCTTCACTCTAGAGCGTTGCTCCACCAGATCGAATAGCTAGGACCTTAGAAGTCAACGCCAGAAGCACAAAATAAAATAAAAATGCAAGAGTTATTCCATCGTATAACAGGAATAATTACAACCTGTGTGAAAGTAATGGGCATTTCTACGCTCCGTGCAACCTAGGCTTCACTCTAGGGCGCTGGTCCACCCGGCCGAATAGATAGGGCCTTAGAAAACAACTCCAGACTCATCAAATACAATATAAATACAACAGTTTTTCCACGGTATAAAACGAATAATTGCAACCAGTATGAAAGATATGGTCATTTCTACGTTACGGGCAACCTAGGCTTCACCCTAGGGCGTTACTCCACCAAATCGAATAGTTAGGGCCTAAGAAGTCAACGCCAGAAGCATAAAATACAAAATAAATACAACAGTTTTTCCATCGTATAACAAGAATAATTGCAACCAGTGTGAAAGTTATGATCATTTCTACGTTCCGCGCAACCTATGCTTCACTCTAGGGCGTTGCTCCACCAGATCGAATAGCTACGGCCTTAGATGTCAACGCCTGAAGCATAAAATACAATAAAAATTCCACAGTTTTTCCATCGTATAAAAGGGATAATTGCAACCAGTGTGAAAGTAATGGCCATTTCTACGTTCCGGGCAACCTAGGCTTCACTCTAGGGCGTTGCTCCACCGCATCGAATAGCTACGGCCTTAGATGTCAACGCCTGAAGCATAAAATACAATAAAAATTCCACAGTTTTTCCATCGTATAAAATGAATAATTGCAAATAGTGTGGAAGTAATGGTCATTTCTACGTTCCGGGCAACCTAGGCTTCACTCTAGGGCGTTGCTCCACCAGATCGAATAGTTAGGGCACGAGAACTTAACGCCAGAAGCGTAAAGTACAATAAAAATACAACAGCCTTTCCATCGTATAAAATGAATAATTGCAAACAGTGTGAAAGTAATGGTCATTCCTACGTTCCGGGCAACCTAGGCTTCACTCAGGGGCGTTGCTCCACCAGATCGAATAGTTAGGGCCTTAGAAGTCAACGCCCGAAGCATAAAATACAATAAAGGTACAATAGTTTTTCCATCGTATAAAATGAATAATTGCATACAGTGTGAAGGTACTGGTCATTTCTACATTCCGGGTAACCTAGGCTTCACTCTAGGGCGTTGCTCCGCCAGATCGAATAGTTAGGGCCTTAGAAGTCAACGCCCGAAGCATAAAAGACAAAATAAATACAACAGTTTTTCCATTGTATAAAACGAATAATTGCAACCAGTGTGAAAGTACTGGTCATTTCTACATTCCAGGCAACCTAGGCCTCACTCTAGGGTGTTGCTCCACCAGAGCGAATAGCTAGGGACTTAGAAGTCAACGCCAGAAGCATAAAATACAATATAAGTACAACAGTTTTTCCTTCGTATAAAATGAATAATTGCAAACAGTGTGAAAGTAATGGTCATTCCTACGTTCCGGGCATCCTAGGCTTCACTCTGGGGCGTTGGTCCAGCAGATCGAATAGTTAGGGCCTAAGAAGTCAACGCCCGAATCATAAAATACGATATATGTACAACAGTTTTTCCACCGTATAAAACGAATAATTGCAACCAGTGTGAAAGTAATGGCCATTTCTACGTTCCCGGCAACCTAGGCTTCACTCTAAGGCGTTGCTCCACCACATCGAATAGCTACGGCCTTAGAGGTCAACGCCTGAAGCATAAAATACAATAAAAATACCACAGCTTTTCCATCGTATAAAATGAATAATAGCAAAAAGTGTGAAAGTAATGGTCATTTCTACGTTCCGGGCAACCTAGGCTTCACTTTAGGGCGTTGCTCCACCAGATTGAATAGTTAGGGCACGAGAAGTTAACGCCAGAAGCATAAAGTACAATAAAAATTCAACAGCTTTTCCATCGTATAAAAGGGATAATTGCAACCAGTGTCAAAGTTATGGTCATTTCTACGTTCCGGGCAACCTAGGCTTCACCCTAGGGCGTTGCTCCACCAGATCGAATAGTTAGGGCCTAAGAAGTCAACGCCAGAAGCATAAAATACGATATATGTACAACAGTTTTTCCATCGTATAAAACGAATAATTGCAACCAGTGTGAAAGTGATGGTCATTTCTACGTTCCGGGCAACCTAGGCTTCACTCTAGGGCGTTGCTCCACCAGATCGATTAGTTAGGGCACGAGAACTTAACGCCAGAAGCGTAAAGTACAATAAAAATACAACAGCTTTTCCATCGTATAAAATGAATAATTGCAAACAGTGTGAAAGTAATGGTCATTCCTACGTTCCGGGCAACCTAGGCTTCACTCGGGGGCGTTGCTCCACCAGATCGAATAGTTAGGGCCTTAGAAGTCAACGCCCGAAGCATAAAATACAATAAAGGTACAATAGTTTTTCCATCGTATAAAATGAATAATTGCATACAGTGTGAAGGTACTGTTCATTTCTACATTCCGGGTAACCTAGGCTTCACTCTAGGGCGTTGCTCCGCCAGATCGAATAGTTAGGGCCTTAGAAGTCAACGCCCGAAGCATAAAAGACAAAATAAATACAACAGTTTTTCCATTGTATAAAACGAATAATTGCAACCAGTGTGAAAGTACTGGTCATTTCTACATTCCAGGCAACCTAGGCCTCACTCTAGGGTGTTGCTCCACCAGAGCGAATAGCTAGGGACTTAGAAGTCAACGCCAGAAGCATAAAATACAATATAAGTACAACAGTTTTTCCTTCGTATAAAATGAATAATTGCAAACAGTGTGAAAGTAATGGTCATTCCTACGTTCCGGGCATCCTAGGCTTCACTCTGGGGCGTTGGTCCAGCAGATCGAATAGTTAGGGCCTAAGAAGTCAACGCCCGAATCATAAAATACGATATATGTACAACAGTTTTTCCACCGTATAAAACGTATAATTGCAACCAGTGTGAAAGTAATGGCCATTTCTACGTTGTGGGCAACCTAGGCTTCACTCTAGGGCGTTGCTCCACCACATCGAATAGCTACGGCCTTAGAGTTCAACGCCTGAAGCATAAAATACAATAAAAATACCACAGCTTTTCCATCGTATAAAATGAATAATTGCAAACGGTGTGGAAGTAATGGTCATTTCTACGTTCCGGGCAACCTAGGCTTCACTCTAGGGCGTTGCTCGGCCAAATCGAATAGCTAGGGCCTTAGAAGTCAACGCCAGAAGCATAAAATACAATATAAATACAACAGCTTTTCCATCGTATAAAATGAATAATTGCAAAAAGTGTGAAAGTAATGGTCATTTCTACGTTCCGGGCAACCTAGGCTTCACTTTAGGGCGTTGCTCCACCAGATCGAATAGTTAGGGCACGAGAAGTTAACGCCAGAAGCATAAAGTACAATAAAAATTCAACAGCTTTTCCATCGCATAAAAGGGATAATTGCAACCAGTGTGAAAGTTATGGTCATTTCTACGTTCCGGGCAACCTAGGCTTCACCCTAGGGCCTTGCTCCACCAGATCGAATAGTTAGGGCCTAAGTAGTGAACGCAAGAAGCATAAAATACAATATAAATACAACAGATTTTCCATCGTATAAAATGAATAATTGCAAATAGTGTGGAAGTAATGGTCATTTCTACGTTCCGGGCAACCCAGGCTGCACTCTAGGGCGCTGCTCCGCCAGATCGAATAGCTAGGGCCTTAGAAGTCAACGCCAGAAGCATAAAATACAATATAAATACAACAGCTTTTCCATCGTATAAAATGAATAATTGCAAACAGTGTGAAAGTAATGGTCATTTCTACGTTCCGGGCAACCTAGGCTTTACTCTAGGGCGTTGCTCCACCAGATCGAATAGTTAGGGCACGAGAACTTAACGCCAGAAGCGTAAAGTACAATAAAAATACAACAGCTTTTCCATCGTATAAAACGGATAATTGCAACCAGTGTGAAAGTTATGGTCATTTCTACGTTCCGGGCAACCTCGGCTTGACTCCAGGTCGTTGCTCCACCAGATCGAATAGTTAGGGCCTTAGAAGTCAACGCCCGAAGCATAAAATACAATAAAGGTACAATAGTTTTTCCATCGTATAAAATGAATAATTGCAAACATTGTGAAAGTAACGGTCATTTCTACGTTCCGTGCAACCTTGGCTTCACCCTAGGGTGTTGCTACACCAGATCGAACTGTTAGGGCCTAAGAAGTCAACGCCAGAAGCTTAAAATACAATATAAATACAACAGTTTTTCCATCATATAAAACGAATAATAGCAACCAGGGTGAAAGTTGTGATCATTTCTATGTTCCGCGCAACCTATGCTTCACTCTAGGGCGTTTCTCCACCAGATCGCATAGTTAGGGCCTTAGGAGTCAACGCCCGAAACATAAAATACAAAATTAATAGAACAGTTTTTCCGTTGTATAAAACGAATAATTGCAACCAGTGTGAAAGTGATGGTCATTTCTAGGTTCCGGGCAACCCAGGCTTCACTCTAGGGCGCTGTTCCACCAGATCGAATAGTTAGGGCCTTAGAAGTCAACGCCCGAAGCATAAAGTACAAAATTAATAGAACAGTTTTTCCATTGTATAAAACGAATAATTGCAACCAGTGTGAAAGTGATGGTCATTTCTACGTTCAGGGCAACTCAGGCTTCACTCTAGGGCGCTGTTCCACCAGATCGAATAGTTAGGGCCTAAGAAGTCAACGCCCAATTCATAAAAAACGATATATGTACAACAGTTTTTCCATCGTATAAAACGAATAATTGCAACCAGTGTGAAAGTAATGGCCATTTCTACGTTCCGGGCAACCTAGGCTTCACTCTAGGGCGTTGCTCCACCGCATCGAATAGCTACGGCCTTAGATGTCAACGCCTGAAGCATAAAATACAATAAAAATTCCACAGTTTTTCCATCGTATAAAATGAATAATTGCAAATAGTGTGGAAGTAATGGTCATTTCTACGTTCCGGGCAACCTAGGCTTCACTCTAGGGCGTTGCTCCACCAGATCGAATAGTTAGGGCACGAGAACTTAACGCCAGAAGCGTAAAGTACAATAAAAATACAACAGCTTTTCCATCGTATAAAATGAATAATTGCAAACAGTGTGAAAGTAATGGTCATTCCTACGTTCCGGGCAACCTAGGCTTCACTCAGGGGCGTTGCTCCACCAGATCGAATAGTTAGGGCCTTAGAAGTCAACGCCCGAAGCATAAAATACAATAAAGGTACAATAGTTTTTCCATCGTATAAAATGAATAATTGCATATAGTGTGAAGGTACTGGTCATTTCTACATTCCGGGTAACCTAGGCTTCACTCTAGGGCGTTGCTCCCCCAGATCGAATAGTTAGGGCCTTGGAAGTCAACGCCCGAAGCATAAAAGACAAAATAAATACAACAGTTTTTCCATTGTATAAAACGAATAATTGCAACCAGTGTGAAAGTACTGGTCATTTCTACATTCCAGGCAACCTAGGCCTCACTCTAGGGTGTTGCTCCACCAGAGCGAATAGCTAGGGACTTAGAAGTCAACGCCAGAAGCATAAAATACAATATAAGTACAACAGTTTTTCCTTCGTATAAAATGAATAATTGCAAACAGTGTGAAAGTAATGGTCATTCCTACGTTCCGGGCATCCTAGGCTTCACTCTGGGGCGTTGGTCCAGCAGATCGAATGGTTAGGGCCTAAGAAGTCAACGCCCGAATCATAAAATACGATATATGTACAACAGTTTTTCCACCGTATAAAACGAATAATTGCAACCAGTGTGAAAGTAATGGCCATTTCTACGTTCCGGGCAACCTAGGCTTCACTCTAGGGCGTTGCTCCACCAGATCGAATAGTTAGGGCCTAAGAAGTCAACGCCAGATGCCTGAAATACAGTATAAATACAACAGGTTTTCCTTGGTATAGCATGAATAATTGCAGGCAGTGTGAAAGTAATGGTCATTTCTACGTGTCGGGCAACCTATGCTTCACTCTAGGGCGCTGCTCCGCCAGATCGAATAGCTAGAGCCTTAGAAGTCAACGCCAGAAGCATAAAATACAATATAAGTACAACAGCTTTTCCATCGTATAAAATGAATAATTGCAAACAGTGTGAAAGTAATGGTCATTTGAACGTTCCGGGCAACCTAGGCTTCACTCTGGGGCGTTGCTCAACCATATCGAATAGTTAGGACCCAAGAACTTAACGCCAGAAGCGTAAAGTACGATAAAAATACAACAGCTTTTCCATCGTATAAAACGGATAATTGCAACCAGTGTGAAAGTTATGGTCATTTCTACGTTCCGGGCAACCTCGGCTTGACTCCAGGTCGTTGCTCCACCACATCGAATAGCTACGGCCTTAGAGGTCAACGCCTGAAGCATAAAATACAATAAAAATACCACAGTCTTTCCATCGTATAAAATGAATAATTGCAAACAGTGTGGAAGTAATGGTCATTTCTACGTTCCGGGCAACCTAGGCTTCACTCTAGGGCGTTGCTCGGCGAAATCGAATAGCTAGGGCCTTAGAAGTCAACGCCAGAAGCATAAAATACAATATAAATACAACAGCTTTTCCATCGTATAAAATGAATAATTGCAAACAGTGTGAAAGTAATGGTCATTTCTACGTTCCGGGCAACCTAGGCTTCACTCTAGGGCGCTGTTCCACAAGATCGAATAGTTAGGGCCTAAGAAGTTAACGCCAGAAGCATAAAATACGATATACGTACAACAGTTTTTCCATCGTATAAAACGAATAATTGCAACCAGTGTGATAGTTATGGTCATTTCTACGTTCCGGGAAACCCAGGCTGCACTCTAGGGCGCTGCTCCACCAGATCGAATAGTTAGGGCACGAGAACTTAACGCCAGAAGCGTAAAGTACAATAAAAATACAACAGCTTTTCCATCGTATAAAACGGATAATTGCAACCAGTGTGAAAGTTATGGTCATTTCTACGTTCGGAGCAACCTAGGCCTCACTCTAGGGCGTTGCTCCACCAGATCGAATGGTTAGTGCCTAAGAAGTCAACGCCAGAAGCATAAAATACAATAAAAATACAACAGTTTGTCCATCGTATAGCATGAATAATTGCAACCAGAGTGAAAGTAATGGTCATGTCTACGTTTCGGGCATCCTAGGCTTCACTCTAGGGCGTTGCTCCACCAGATCGAGTGGATAGGGCCTATGAAGTAAACGCTAGAAGCATAAAATACAATATAAATACAACAGTTTTTCCATCGTATAAAAAGAATAATTGCAACCAGTGTGAAAGTAATGGTCATATCTACGTTCCGGGCAACCTAGGCTTGACACTATGGCGTTGCTCCACCAGATCGAATAGTCGGGGCCTTGGCAGTCAACGCCCGAAGCATTAAATACAAAATTAATAGAATAGTTTTTCCATTGCATGAAACTAATAATTGCAACCAGTGTGAAAGTTATGGTCATATCTACGTTCCGTGCAACCTTGGCTTCACACTAGGGCGCTGCTCCAACAAATCGAATAGCTACGGCCATAGGAGTCAATGCCACAAGCATAAAAAGCAATATACGTACAACAGTTTTTCCATCGTATAAAATGAATAATTGCAAACATTGTGAAAGTAACGGTCATTTCTACGTTCCGGGAAACCTTGGCCTCACTCTAGGGCGTTGCTGCACCAGATCGAACTGTTAGGGCCTAAGAAGTCAACGCCAGAAGCATAAAATACAATATAAATACAACAGTTTTTCCATCGTATAAAACGAATAATAGCAACCAGTGTGAAAGTTATGATCATTTCTACGTTCTGCGCAACCTATGCTTCACTCTAGGGCGTTGCTCCACCAGATCGAATAGTTAGGGCCTTAGAAGTCAACGCCCGAAGCATAAAGTACAAAATTAATAGAACAGTTTTTCCATTGTATAAACCGAATAATTGCAACCAGTGTGAAAGTGATGGTCATTTCTACGTTCAGGGCAACTCAGGCTTCACTCTAGGGCGCTGTTCCACCAGATCGAATAGTTAGGGCCTAAGAAGTCAACGCCCAATTCATAAAAAACGATATATGTACAACAGTTTTTCCATCGTATAAAACGAATAATTGCAACCAGTGTGAAAGTAACGGCCATTTCTACGTTCCGGGCAACCTAGGCTTCACTCTAGGGCGTTGCTCGGCGAAATCGAATAGCTAGGGCCTTAGAAGTCAACGCCAGAAGCATAAAATACAATATAAATACAACAGCTTTTCCATCGTATAAAATGAATAATTGCAAACAGTGTGAAAGTAATGGTCATTTCTACGTTCCGGGCAACCTAGGCTTCACTCTAGGGCGCTGTTCCACAAGATCGAATAGTTAGGGCCTAAGAAGTTAACGCCAGAAGCATAAAATACGATATACGTACAACAGTTTTTCCATCGTATAAAACGAATAATTGCAACCAGTGTGATAGTTATGGTCATTTCTACGTTCCGGGAAACCCAGGCTGCACTCTAGGGCGCTGCTCCACCAGATCGAATAGTTAGGGCACGAGAACTTAACGCCAGAAGCGTAAAGTACAATAAAAATACAACAGCTTTTCCATCGTATAAAACGGATAATTGCAACCAGTGTGAAAGTTATGGTCATTTCTACGTTCGGAGCAACCTAGGCCTCACTCTAGGGCGTTGCTCCACCAGATCGGATGGTTAGTGCCTAAGAAGTCAACGCCAGAAGCATAAAATACAATAAAAATACAACAGTTTGTCCATCGTATAGCATGAATAATTGCAACCAGAGTGAAAGTAATGGTCATGTCTACGTTTCGGGCATCCTAGGCTTCACTCTAGGGCGTTGCTCCACCAGATCGAGTGGATAGGGCCTATGAAGTAAACGCTAGAAGCATAAAATACAATATAAATACAACAGTTTTTCCATCGTATAAAAAGAATAATTGCAACCAGTGTGAAAGTAATGGTCATATCTACGTTCCGGGCAACCTAGGCTTGACACTATGGCGTTGCTCCACCAGATCGAATAGTCGCGGCCTTGGCAGTCAACGCCCGAAGCATTAAATACAAAATTAATAGAACAGTTTTTCCATTGCATGAAACTAATAATTGCAACCAGTGTGAAAGTTATGGTCATATCTACGTTCCGTG
Source organism: Calliopsis andreniformis (assembly GCF_051401765.1). NCBI lineage: Eukaryota > Metazoa > Arthropoda > Insecta > Hymenoptera > Andrenidae > Calliopsis > Calliopsis andreniformis. The sequence continues at coordinate 31,660,289 of NW_027480422.1, forward strand.
CAACCTTGGCTTCACACTAGGGCGCTGCTCCACCAAATCGAATAGCTACGGCCATAGGAGTCAATGCCAGAAGCATAAAAAGCAATATACGTACAACAGTTTTTCCATCGTATAAAATGAATAATTGCAAGCATTGTGAAAGTAACGGTCATTTCTACGTTCCGGGAAACCTTGGCCTCACTCTAGGGCGTTGCTACACCAGATCGAACTGTTAGGGCCTAAGAAGTCAACGCCAGAAGCATAAAATACAATATAAATACAACAGTTTTTCCATCGTATAAAACGAATAATAGCAACCAGTGTGAAAGTTATGATCATTTCTACGTTCTGCGCAACCTATGCTTCACTCTAGGGCGTTGCTCCACCAGATCGAATAGTTAGGGCCTTAGAAGTCAACGCCCGAAGCATAAAGTACAAAATTAATAGAACAGTTTTTCCATTGTATAAAACGAATAATTGCAACCAGTGTGAAAGTGATGGTCATTTCTACGTTCAGGGCAACTCAGGCTTCACTCTAGGGCGCTGTTCCACCAGATCGAATAGTTAGGCCCTAAGAAGTCAACGCCCAATTCATAAAAAACGATATATGTACAACAGTTTTTCCATCGTATAAAACGAATAATTGCAACCAGTGTGAAAGTAATGGCCATTTCTACGTTCCGGGCAACCTAGGCTTCACTCTAGGGCGTTGCTCCACCGCATCGAATTGCTACGGCCTTAGATGTCAACGCCTGAAGCATAAAATACAATAAAAATTCCACAGTTTTTCCATCGTATAAAATGAATAATTGCAAATAGTGTGGAAGTAATGGTCATTTCTACGTTCCGGGCAACCTAGGCTTCACTCTAGGGCGTTGCTCCACCAGATCGAATAGTTAGGGCACGAGAACTTAACGCCAGAAGCGTAAAGTACAATAAAAATTGAACAGCTTTTCCATCGTATAAAATGAATAATTGCAAACAGTGTGAAAGTAATGGTCATTCCTACGTTCCGGGCAACCTAGGCTTCACTCAGGGGCGTTGCTCCACCAGATCGAATAGTTAGGGCCTTAGAAGTCAACGCCCGAAGCATAAAATACAATAAAGGTACAATAGTTTTTCCATCGTATAAAATGAATAATTGCATATAGTGTGAAGGTACTGGTCATTTCTACATTCCGGGTAACCTAGGCTTCACTCTAGGGCGTTGCTCCGCCAGATCGAATAGTTAGGGCCTTAGAAGTCAACGCGCGAGCATAAAAGACAAAATAAATACAACAGTTTTTCCATTGTATAAAACGAATAATTGCAACCAGTGTGAAAGTACTGGTCATTTCTACATTCCAGGCAACCTACGCCTCACTCTAGGGTGTTGCGCCACCAGAGCGAATAGCTAGGGACTTAGAAGTCAACGCCAGAAGCATAAAATACAATATAAGTACAACAGTTTTTCCTTCGTATAAAATGAATAATTGCAAACAGTGTGAAAGTAATGGTCATTCCTACGTTCCGGGCATCGTAGGCTTCACTCTGGGGCGTTGGTCCAGCAGATCGAATAGTTAGGGCCTAAGAAGTCAACGCCCGAATCATAAAATACGATATATGTACAACAGTTTTTCCACCGTATAAAACGAATAATTGCAACCAGTGTGAAAGTAATGGCCATTTCTACGTTCCGGGCAACCTAGGTTTCACTCTAGGGCGTTGCTCCACCACATCGAATAGCTACGGCCTGAGAGGTCAACGCCTGAAGCATAAAATACAATAAAAATACCACAGCTTTTCCATCGTATAAAATGAATAATTGCAAAAAGTGTGAAAGTAATGGTCATTTCTACGTTCCGGGCAACCTAGGCTTCACTTTAGGGCGTTGCTCCACCAGATCGAATAGTTAGGGCACGAGAAGTTAACGCCAGAAGCATAAAGTACAATAAAAATTCAACAGCTTTTCCATCGTATAAAAGGGATAATTGCAACCAGTGTGAAAGTTATGGTCATTTCTACGTTCCGGGCAACCTAGGCTTCACTCTAGGGCGTTGCTCCACCAGATCGAATAGTTAGGGCCTAAGAAGTCAACGCCAGATGCCTGAAATACAGTATAAATACAACAGGTTTTCCTTGGTATAGCATGAATAATTGCAGGCAGTGTGAAAGTAATGGTCATTTCTACGTGTCGGGCAACCTATGCTTCACTCTAGGGCGCTGCTCCGCCAGATCGAATAGCTAGAGCCTTAGAAGTCAACGCCAGAAGCATAAAATACAATATAAGTACAACAGCTTTTCCATCGTATAAAATGAATAATTGCAAACAGTGTGAAAGTAATGGTCATTTGAACGTTCCGGGCAACCTAGGCTTCACTCTGGGGCGTTGCTCAACCATATCGAATAGTTAATACCCAAGAACTTAACGCCAGAAGCGTAAAGTACGATAAAAATACAACAGCTTTTCCATCGTATAAAACGGATAATTGCAACCAGTGTGAAAGTTATGGTCATTTCTACGTTCCGGGCAACCTCGGCTTGACTCCAGGTCGTTGCTCCACCAGATCGAATAGTTAGGGCCTTAGAAGTCAACGCCCGAAGCATAAAATACAATAAAGGTACAATAGTTTTTCCATCGTATAAAATGAATAATTGCATACAGTGTGAAGGTACTGGTCATTTCTATGTTCCGGGCAACCTTGGCTTCACTCTAGGGCGTTGCTACACCAGATCGAACTGATAGGGCCTAAGAAGTCAACGCCAGAAGCTTAAAATACAATATAAATACAACAGTTTTTCCATCATATAAAACGAATAATAGCAACCAGGGTGAAAGTTGTGATCATTTCTATGTTCCGCGCAACCTATGCTTCACTCTAGGGCGTTGCTCCACCAGATCGAATAGTTAGGGCCTTAGAAGTCAACGCCCGAAACATAAAATACAATATTAATAGAACAGTTTTTCCGTTGTATAAAACGAATAATTGCAACCAGTATGAAAGCTATGGTCATTTCTACGTTCGGAGCAACCAAGGCTTGACTCTAGGGCGTTGCTCCACCAGATCGAATGGTTAGGGCCTAAGAAGTCAACGCCAGAAGCATAAAATACAATATAAATACAACAGTTTTTCCATCATATAAAACGAATAATAGCAACCAGTGTGAAAGTTATGATCATTTCTACGTTCCGCGCAACCTATGCTTCACTCTAGGGCGTTGCTCCACCAGATCGAATAGTTAGGGCCTTAGAAGTCAACGCCAGAAGCATAAAATACAAAATTAATAGAACAGTTTTTCCATTGTATAAGACGAATAATTGCAACCAGTGTGAAAGTGATGGTCATTTCTACGTTCCGGGCAAACCAGGCTTCACTCTAGGGCGCTGTTCCACCAGATCGAATAGTTAGGGCCTTAGAAGTCAACACCAGAAGCCTAAAATACAGTATAAATACAACAGTTTTTTCATCGTGTGAAACGAATAATTGCAACCAGTATGAAAGCTATGGTCATTTCTACGTTCGGAGCAACCTAGGCCTCACTCTAGGGCGTTGCTCCACCAGATCGGATGGTTAGTGCCTAAGAAGTCAACGCCAGAAGCATAAAATACAATAAAAATGCAACAGTTTTTCCATGGTATAGCATGAATAATTGCAACCAGAGTGAAAGTAATGGTCATGTCTACGTTTCGGGCATCCTAGGCTTCACTCTAGGGCGTTGCTCCACCAGATCGAATGCATAGGGCCTATGAAGTCAACGCTAGAAGCATAAAATACAATATAAATACAACAGTTTTTCCATCGTATAAAAAGAATAATTGCAACCAGTGTGAAAGTAATGGTCACTTCTACGTTCCCGGCATCCTAGACTTAACTCTGAGGCATCGCTCCACCAGATCTAATACATAGGGCCTTAGAAGTCAACGCCAGAAGCATAAAGTACAATAAAAATCCAACAGTTTGTTCACCGTATAACAGGAATAATTGCAACCAGTGTGAAAGTAATTGTCATTTCCACGTTACGGGCAACCTAGGCTTCGCTCTAGGGCGTTGCACCACCACATCGAATAGTTAGAGCCTTAGAAGTGAATGCCAGATGCATAAAATACAATATAAATAGAACAGTTTTTCCATTGTATAAAACGAATAATTGCAACCAGTGTGATAGTTATGGTCATTTCTACGTTCTGGGCAACCCAGGCTGCACTCTAGCGCGTTGCTCGTCCAGAACGAATAGTTAGTGCCTTAGAAGTGAACGCCCGAAGCATAAAATAGAAAATATATAGAACAGTTTTTCCATTGTATAAAACGAATAATTGCAACCAGTGTGAAAGTTATCGTCATTTCTACGTTCCGGGCAACTTAGGCTTCACTCTAGGTCGTTGCTCCACCACATCGAATAGTTAGGGGTTTAGAAGTCAACGCCAGAAGCATAAAATATAATATAAATACAACAGTTTTTCCAACGTATAACAGGAATAATTGCAACCAGTGTGAAAGATATGGTCATTTCTACGTTCCGGGCAACCTAGGCTTTATTCTAGGGCGTTGGCCCACCAGATCCAATAGCTAGGGCCTACGAAGTCAACGGCAGAAGCACCAAATGCAAAATAAATACAACAGTTTTTGCATCGTATAAAACGTATAATTGCAGCCAGTGTGAAAGTAATGGTCATTTCTACGTTCCGGGTAACCTAGGCTTCTTCCTAGGGCGTTGGTCCACCAGATGCAATAGTTAGGGCCTTAGAAGTCAACGCCCGAAGCATAGAATACAAAATAAATACAACAGTTTTTTCATTGTATAGAACGAATAATTGCAACCAGTGTGAAAATTATCGTCATTACTGTGTTCCGGGCAATCTAGGCTTCACTCTAGGGCGTTGCTCCACCAGATCGAATAGTTAGGGCCTAAGAAGACAACGCCAGATGCCTGAAATACAGTATAAATACAACAGGTTTTCCTTGGTATAGCATGAATAATTGCAAACAGTGTGAAAGTAATGGTCATTTCTACGTGTCGGGCAACCTATGCTTCACTCTAGGGCGCTGCTCCGCCAGATCGAATAGCTAGGGCCTTAGAAGTCAACGCCAGAAGCATAAAATACAATATAAATACAACAGCTTTTCCATCGTATAAAATGAATAATTGCAAACAGTGTGAAAGTAATGGTCATTTCTACGTTCCGGGCAACCTAGGCTTTACTCTAGGGCGTTGCTCCACCAGATCGAATAGTTAGGGCCCAAGGACTTAACGCCAGAAGCGTAAAGTACAATAAAAATACAACAGCTTTTCCATCGTATAAAACGGATAATTGCAACCAGTGTGAAAGTTATGGTCATTTCTATGTTCCGTGCAACCTATGCTTCACTCTAGGGCGTTGCTCCACCAGATCGAATAGTTAGGGCCTTAGAAGTCAACGCCCGAAACATAAAATACAAAATTAATAGAACAGTTTTTCCGTTGTATAAAACGAATAATTGCAACCAGTGTGAAAGTGATGGTCATTTCTACGTTCCGGGCAACCCAGGCTTCACTCTAGGGCGCTGTTCCACCAGATCGAATAGTTAGGGCCTTAGAAGTCAACGCCAGAAGCATAAAATACACTATAAATACAACAGTTTTTCCATCGTATGAAACGAATAATTGCAACCAGTATGAAAGCTATGGTCATTTCTACGTTCCGGGCAACCCAGGCTTCACTCTAGGGCGCTGTTTCACCAGATCGAATAGTTAGGGCCTTAGAAGTCAACGCCAGAAGCCTAAAATACAGTATAAATACAACAGTTTTTTCATCGTATGAAACGAATAATTGCAACCAGTATGAAAGCTATGGTCATTTCTACGTTCGGAGCAACCTAGGCCTCACTCTAGGGCGTTGCTCCACCAGATCGGATGGTTAGTGCCTAAGAAGTCAACGCCAGAAGCATAAAATACAATAAAAATACAACAGTTTTTCCATCGTATAGCATGAATAATTGCAACCAGAGTGAAAGTAATGGTCATGTCTACGTTTCGGGCATCCTAGGCTTCACTCTAGGGCGTTGCTCCACCAGATCGAGTGGATAGGGCCTATGAAGTAAACGCTAGAAGCATAAAATACAATATAAATTCAACAGTTTTTCCATCGTATAAAAAGAATAATTGCAACCAGTGTGAAAGTAATGGTCATATCTACGTTCCGGGCAACCTAGGCTTGACACTATGGCGTTGCTCCACCAGATCGAATAGTCGGGGCCTTGGCAGTCAACGCCCGAAGCATTAAATACAAAATTAATAGAACAGTTTTTCCATTGCATGAAACTAATAATTGCAACCAGTGTGAAAGTTATGGTCATATCTACGTACCGTGCAACCTTGGCTTCACTCTAGGGCGCTGCTCCACCAAATCGAATAGCTACGGCCATAGGAGTCAATGCCAGAAGCATAAAAAGCAATATACGTACAACAGTTTTTCCATCGTATAAAATGAATAATTGCAAACATTGTGAAAGTATCGGTCATTTCTACGTTCCGGGAAACCTTGGCTTCACTCTAGGGCGTTGCTACACCAGATCGAACTGTTAGGGCCTAAGAAGTCAACGCCAGAAGCATAAAATACAATATAAATACAACAGTTTTTCCATCGTATAAAACGAATAATAGCAACCAGTGTGAAAGTTATGGTCATTTCTACGTTCCGCGCAACCTATGCTTCACTCTAGGGCGTTGCTCCACCAGATCGAATAGTTAGGGCACGAGAACTTAACGCCAGATGCGTAAAGTACAATAAAAATACAACAGCTTTTCCATCGTATAAAATGAATAATTGCAAACAGTGTGAAAGTAAAGGTCATTTCTACATTCCGGGTAACCTAGGCTTCACTCTAGGGCGTTGCTCCGCCAGATCGAATAGTTAGGGCCTTAGAAGTCAACGCCAGAAGCATAAAATACAATATAAATACAACAGCTTTTCCATCGTATAAAATGAATAATTGCAAACAGTGTGAAAGATATGGTCATTTCTACGTTCCGGGCAACCTAGGCTTTATTCTAGGGCGTTGGCCCACCAGATCCAATAGCTAGGGCCTACGAAGTCAACGGCAGAAGCACCAAATGCAAAATAAATACAACAGTTTTTGCATCGTATAAAACGTATAATTGCAGCCAGTGTGAAAGTAATGGTCATTTCTACGTTCCGGGTAACCTAGGCTTCTTCCTAGGGCGTTGGTCCACCAGATGCAATAGTTAGGGCCTTAGAAGTCAACGCCCGAAGCATAGAATACAAAATAAATACAACAGTTTTTTCATTGTATAGAACGAATAATTGCAACCAGTGTGAAAATTATCGTCATTACTGTGTTCCGGGCAATCTAGGCTTCACTCTAGGGCGTTGCTCCACCAGATCGAATAGTTAGGGCCTAAGAAGACAACGCCAGATGCCTGAAATACAGTATAAATACAACAGGTTTTCCTTGGTATAGCATGAATAATTGCAAACAGTGTGAAAGTAATGGTCATTTCTACGTGTCGGGCAACCTATGCTTCACTCTAGGGCGCTGCTCCGCCAGATCGAATAGCTAGGGACTTAGAAGTCAACGCCAGAAGCATAAAATACAATATAAATACAACAGCTTTTCCATCGTATAAAATGAATAATTGCAAACAGTGTGAAAGTAATGGTCATTTCTACGTTCCGGGCAACCTAGGCTTTACTCTAGGGCGTTGCTCCACCAGATCGAATAGTTAGGGCCCAAGGACTTAACGCCAGAAGCGTAAAGTACAATAAAAATACAACAGCTTTTCCATCGTATAAAACGGATAATTGCAACCAGTGTGAAAGTTATGGTCATTTCTATGTTCCGTGCAACCTATGCTTCACTCTAGGGCGTTGCTCCACCAGATCGAATAGTTAGGGCCTTAGAAGTCAACGCCCGAAACATAAAATACAAAATTAATAGAACAGTTTTTCCGTTGTATAAAACGAATAATTGCAACCAGTGTGAAAGTGATGGTCATTTCTACGTTCCGGGCAACCCAGGCTTCACTCTAGGGCGCTGTTCCACCAGATCGAATAGTTAGGGCCTTAGAAGTCAACGCCAGAAGCATAAAATACACTATAAATACAACAGTTTTTCCATCGTATGAAACGAATAATTGCAACCAGTATGAAAGCTATGGTCATTTCTACGTTCCGGGCAACCCAGGCTTCACTCTAGGGCGCTGTTCCACCAGATCGAATAGTTAGGGCCTTAGAAGTCAACGCCAGAAGCCTAAAATACAGTATAAATACAACAGTTTTTTCATCGTATGAAACGAATAATTGCAACCAGTATGAAAGCTATGGTCATTTCTACGTTCGGAGCAACCTAGGCCTCACTCTAGGGCGTTGCTCCACCAGATCGGATGGTTAGTGCCTAAGAAGTCAACGCCAGAAGCATAAAATACAATAAAAATACAACAGTTTTTCCATCGTATAGCATGAATAATTGCAACCAGAGTGAAAGTAATGGTCATGTCTACGTTTCGGGCATCCTAGGCTTCACTCTAGGGCGTTGCTCCACCAGATCGAGTGGATAGGGCCTATGAAGTAAACGCTAGAAGCATAAAATACAATATAAATTCAACAGTTTTTCCATCGTATAAAAAGAATAATTGCAACCAGTGTGAAAGTAATGGTCATATCTACGTTCCGGGCAACCTAGGCTTGACACTGTGGCGTTGCTCCACCAGATCGAATAGTCGGGGCCTTGGCAGTCAACGCCCGAAGCATTAAATACAAAATTAATAGAACAGTTTTTCCATTGCATGAAACTAATAATTGCAACCAGTGTGAAAGTTATGGTCATATCTACGTACCGTGCAACCTTGGCTTCACTCTAGGGCGCTGCTCCACCAAATCGAATAGCTACGGCCATAGGAGTCAATGCCAGAAGCATAAAAAGCAATATACGTACAACAGTTTTTCCATCGTATAAAATGAATAATTGCAAACATTGTGAAAGTATCGGTCATTTCTACGTTCCGGGAAACCTTGGCTTCACTCTAGGGCGTTGCTACACCAGATCGAACTGTTAGGGCCTAAGAAGTCAACGCCAGAAGCATAAAATACAATATAAATACAACAGTTTTTCCATCGTATAAAACGAATAATAGCAACCAGTGTGAAAGTTATGGTCATTTCTACGTTCCGCGCAACCTATGCTTCACTCTAGGGCGTTGCTCCACCAGATCGAATAGTTAGGGCACGAGAACTTAACGCCAGATGCGTAAAGTACAATAAAAATACAACAGCTTTTCCATCGTATAAAATGAATAATTGCAAACAGTGTGAAAGTAATGGTCATTCCTACGTTCCGGGCAACCTAGGCTTCACTCAGGGGCGTTGCTCCACCAGATCGAATAGTTAGGGCCTTAGAAGTCAACGCCCGAAGCATAAAATACAATAATGGTACAATAGTTTTTCCATCGTATAAAATGAATAATTGCATACAGTGTGAAGGTACTGGTCATTTCTACATTCCGGGTAACCTAGGCTTCACTCTAGGGCGTTGCTCCGCCAGATCGAATAGTTAGGGCCTTAGAAGTCAACGCCCGAAGCATAAAAGACAAAATAAATAGAACAGTTTTTCCATTGTATAAAACGAATAATTGCAACCAGTGTGAAAGTACTGGTCATTTCTACATTCCAGGCAACCTAGGCCTCACTCTAGGGTGTTGCTCCACCAGAGCGAATAGTTAGGGCCTAAGAAGTCAACGCCCGAATCATAAAATACGATATATGTACAACAGTTTGTCCACCGTATAAAACGAATAATTGCAACCAGTGTGAAAGTAATGGCCATTTCTACGTTCCGGGCAACCTAGGCTTCACTCTAGGGCGTTGCTCCACCACATCGAATAGCTACGGCCTTAGAGGTCAACGCCTGAAGCATAAAATACAATAAAAATACCACAGCTTTTCCATCGTATAAAATGAATAATTGCAAACAGTGTGGAAGTAATGGTCATTTCTACGTTCCGGGCAACCTAGGCTTCACTCTAGGGCGTTGCTCGGCCAAATCGAATAGCTAGGGCCTTAGAAGTCAACGCCAGAAGCATAAAATACAATATAAATACAACAGCTTTTCCATCGTATAAAATGAATAATTGCAAACAGTGTGAAAGATATGGTCATTTCTACGTTCCGGGCAACCTAGGCTTTATTCTAGGGCGTTGGCCCACCAGATCCAATAGCTAGGGCCTACGAAGTCAACGGCAGAAGCACCAAATGCAAAATAAATACAACAGTTTTTGCATCGTATAAAACGTATAATTGCAGCCAGTGTGAAAGTAATGGTCATTTCTACGTTCCGGGTAACCTAGGCTTCTTCCTCGGGCGTTGGTCCACCAGATGCAATAGTTAGGGCCTTAGAAGTCAACGCCCGAAGCATAGAATACAAAATAAATACAACAGTTTTTTCATTGTATAGAACGAATAATTGCAACCAGTGTGAAAATTATCGTCATTACTGTGTTCCGGGCAATCTAGGCTTCACTCTAGGGCGTTGCTCCACCAGATCGAATAGTTAGGGCCTAAGAAGACAACGCCAGATGCCTGAAATACAGTATAAATACAACAGGTTTTCCTTGGTATAGCATGAATAATTGCAAACAGTGTGAAAGTAATGGTCATTTCTACGTGTCGGGCAACCTATGCTTCACTCTAGGGCGCTGCTCCGCCAGATCGAATAGCTAGGGCCTTAGAAGTCAACGCCAGAAGCATAAAATACAATATAAATACAACAGCTTTTCCATCGTATAAAATGAATAATTGCAAACAGTGTGAAAGTAATGGTCATTTCTACGTTCCGGGCAACCTAGGCTTTACTCTAGGGCGTTGCTCCACCAGATCGAATAGTTAGGGCCCAAGGACTTAACGCCAGAAGCGTAAAGTACAATAAAAATACAACAGCTTTTCCATCGTATAAAACGGATAATTGCAACCAGTGTGAAAGTTATGGTCATTTCTATGTTCCGTGCAACCTATGCTTCACTCTAGGGCGTTGCTCCACCAGATCGAATAGTTAGGGCCTTAGAAGTCAACGCCCGAAACATAAAATACAAAATTAATAGAACAGTTTTTCCGTTGTATAAAACGAATAATTGCAACCAGTGTGAAAGTGATGGTCATTTCTACGTTCCGGGCAACCCAGGCTTCACTCTAGGGCGCTGTTCCACCAGATCGAATAGTTAGGGCCTTAGAAGTCAACGCCAGAAGCATAAAATACACTATAAATACAACAGTTTTTCCATCGTATGAAACGAATAATTGCAACCAGTATGAAAGCTATGGTCATTTCTACGTTCCGGGCAACCCAGGCTTCACTCTAGGGCGCTGTTCCACCAGATCGAATAGTTAGGGCCTTAGAAGTCAACGCCAGAAGCCTAAAATACAGTATAAATACAACAGTTTTTTCATCGTATGAAACGAATAATTGCAACCAGTATGAAAGCTATGGTCATTTCTACGTTCGGAGCAACCTAGGCCTCACTCTAGGGCGTTGCTCCACCAGATCGGATGGTTAGTGCCTAAGAAGTCAACGCCAGAAGCATAAAATACAATAAAAATACAACAGTTTTTCCATCGTATAGCATGAATAATTGCAACCAGAGTGAAAGTAATGGTCATGTCTACGTTTCGGGCATCCTAGGCTTCACTCTAGTGCGTTGCTCCACCAGATCGAGTGGATAGGGCCTATGAAGTAAACGCTAGAAGCATAAAATACAATATAAATTCAACAGTTTTTCCATCGTATAAAAAGAATAATTGCAACCAGTGTGAAAGTAATGGTCATATCTACGTTCCGGGCAACCTAGGCTTGACACTATGGCGTTGCTCCACCAGATCGAATAGTCGGGGCCTTGGCAGTCAACGCCCGAAGCATTAAATACAAAATTAATAGAACAGTTTTTCCATTGCATGAAACTAATAATTGCAACCAGTGTGAAAGTTATGGTCATATCTACGTACCGTGCAACCTTGGCTTCACTCTAGGGCGCTGCTCCACCAAATCGAATAGCTACGGCCATAGGAGTCAATGCCAGAAGCATAAAAAGCAATATACGTACAACAGTTTTTCCATCGTATAAAATGAATAATTGCAAACATTGTGAAAGTATCGGTCATTTCTACGTTCCGGGAAACCTTGGCTTCACTCTAGGGCGTTGCTACACCAGATCGAACTGTTAGGGCCTAAGAAGTCAACGCGAGAAGCATAAAATACAATATAAATACAACAGTTTTTCCATCGTATAAAACGAATAATAGCAACCAGTGTGAAAGTTATGGTCATTTCTACGTTCCGCGCAACCTATGCTTCACTCTAGGGCGTTGCTCCACCAGATCGAATAGTTAGGGCACGAGAACTTAACGCCAGATGCGTAAAGTACAATAAAAATACAACAGCTTTTCCATCGTATAAAATGAATAATTGCAAACAGTGTGAAAGTAATGGTCATTCCTACGTTCCGGGCAACCTGGGCTTCACTCAGGGGCGTTGCTCCACCAGATCGAATAGTTAGGGCCTTAGAAGTCAACGCCCGAAGCATAAAATACAATAATGGTACAATAGTTTTTCCATCGTATAAAATGAATAATTGCATACAGTGTGAAGGTACTGGTCATTTCTACATTCCGGGTAACCTAGGCTTCACTCTAGGGCGTTGCTACGCCAGATCAAATAGTTAGGGCCTTAGAAGTCAACGCCCGAAGCATAAAAGACAAAATAAATAGAACAGTTTTTCCATTGTATAAAACGAATAATTGCAACCAGTGTGAAAGTACTGGTCATTTCTACATTCCAGGCAACCTAGGCCTCACTCTAGGGTGTTGCTCCACCAGAGCGAATAGTTAGGGCCTAAGAAGTCAACGCCCGAATCATAAAATACGATATATGTACAACAGTTTGTCCACCGTATAAAACGAATAATTGCAACCAGTGTGAAAGTAATGGCCATTTCTACGTTCCGGGCAACCTAGGCTTCACTCTAGGGCGTTGCTCCACCACATCGAATAGCTACGGCCTTAGAGGTCAACGCCTGAAGCATAAAATACAATAAAATACCACAGCTTTTCCATCGTATAAAATGAATAATTGCAAACAGTGTGGAAGTAATGGTCATTTCTACGTTCCGGGCAACCTAGGCTTCACTCTAGGGCGTTGCTCGGCCAAATCGAATAGCTAGGGCCTTAGAAGTCAACGCCAGAAGCATAAAATACAATATAAATACAACAGCTTTTCCATCGTATAAAATGAATAATTGCAAAAAGTGTGAAAGTAATGGTCATTTCTACGTTCCGGGCAACCTAGGCTTCACTCTAGGGCGTTGCTCCACCAGATCGAATAGTTAGGGCACGAGAAGTTAACGCCAGAAGCATAAAGTACAATAAAAATTCAACAGCTTTTCCATCGTATAAAAGGGATAATTGCAACCAGTGTGAAAGTTATGGTCATTTCTACGTTCCGGGCAACCTAGGCTTCACTCTAGGGCGTTGCTCCACCAGATCGAATAGTTAGGGCCTAAGAAGTCTACGCCAGAAGCATAAAATACGATATATGTACAACAGTTTTTCCATCGTATAAAACGAATAATTGCAACCAGTGTGAAGGTAATGGTCATTTCTACGTTCCAGGCAACCTCTGCTTCACTCTAGGGCGGTGCTCCATCAGGTCGAATAGTTAGGGCCTAAGTAGTGAACGCAAGAAGCACAAAATACAATATAAATACAACAGATTTTCCATCGTATAAAATGAATAATTGCAAATAGTGTGGAAGTAATGGTCATTTCTACGTTCCGGGCAACCTAGGCTTTACTATAGGGCGTTGCTCCACCAGATCGAATAGTTAGGGCACGAGAACTTAACGCCAGAAACGTAAAGTACAATAAAAATACAACAGCTTTTCCATCGTATAAAACGGATAATTGCAACCAGTGTGAAAGTTATGGTCATTTCTACGTTCCGGGCAACCTCGGCTTGACTCCAGGTCGTTGCCCCACCAGATCGAATAGTTAGGGCCTTTGAAGTCAACGCCCGATGCATAAAATACAATAAAGGTACAATAGCTTTTCCATCGTATAAAATGAATAATTGCATACAGTGTGAAGGTACAGGTCATTTCTACATTCCGGGTAACCTACGCTTCACTCTAGGGCGTTGCTCCGCCAGGTCGAATAGTTAGGGCCTTAGAAGTCAACGCCAGAAGCATAAAAGACAAAATAAATAGAACAGTTTTTCCATTGTATAAAACGAATAATTGCAACCAGTGTGAAAGTACTGGTCATTTCTACATTCCAGGCAACCTAGGCCTCACTCTAGGGTGTTGCTCCACCAGATCGAATAGCTAGGGCCTTAGAAGTCAACGCCAGAAGCATAAAATACATTATAAATACAACAGCTTTTCCATCGTATAAAATGAATAATTGCAAAAAGTGTGAAAGTAATGGTCATTTCTACGTTCCGGGCAACCTAGGCCTCACTCTAGGGCGTTGCTCCACCAGATCGAATAGTTAGGGCACGAGAAGTTAACGCCAGAAGCATAAAGTACAATAAAAATTCAACAGCTTTTCCATCGTATGAAAGGGATAATTGCAACCAGTGTGAAAGTTATGGTCATTTCTACATTCCGGGCAACCTAGGCTTCACTCTAGGGCGTTGCTCCACCAGATCGAATAGTTAGGGCCTAAGAAGTCAACGCCAGCAGCATAAAATACGATATATGTACAACAGTTTTTCCATCGTATAAAACGAATAATTGCTACCAGTGTGAAGGTAATGGTCATTTCTACGTTCCAGGCAACCTCTGCTTCACTCTAGGGTGGTGCTCCATCAGGTCGAATAGTTAGGGCCTAAGTAGTGAACGCAAGAAGCATAAAATACAATATAAATACAATAGATTTTCCATCGTATAAAATGAATAATTGCAAATAGTGTGGAAGTAATGGTCATATCTACGTTCCGCGCAACCTAGGCTTTACTATAGGGCGTTGCTCCACCAGATCGAATAGTTAGGGCACGAGAACTTAACGCCAGAAGCGTAAAGTACAATAAAAATACAACAGCTTTTCAATCGTATAAAACGGATAATTGCAACCAGTGTGAAAGTTATGGTCATTTCTACGTTCCGGGCAACCTCGACTTGACTCCAGGTCGTTGCCCCACCAGATCGAATAGTTAGGGCCTTTGAAGTCAACGCCCGATGCATAAAATACAATAAAGGTACAATAGTTTTTCCATCGTATAAAATGAATAATTGCATACAGTGTGAAGGTACAGGTCATTTCTACATTCCGGGTAACCTAGGCTTCACTCTAGGGCGTTGCTCCGCCAGGTCGAATAGTTAGGGCCTTAGAAGTCAACGCCCGAAGCATAAAAGACAAAATAAATAGAACAGTTTTTCCATTGTATAAAACGAATAATTGCAACCAGTGTGAAAGTACTGGTCATTTCTACATTCCAGGCAACCTAGGCCTCACTCTAGGGTGTTGCTCCACCAGATCGAATAGCTAGGGACTTAGAAGTCAACGCCAGAAGCATAAAATACAATATAAGTACAACAGCTTTTCCATCGTATAAAATGAATAATTGCAAACAGTGTGAAAGTAATGGTCATTCCTACGTTCCGGGCATCCTAGGCTTCACTCTGGGGCGTTGGTCCAGCGGATCGAATAGTTAGGGCCTAAGAAGTCAACGCCCGAATCATAAAATACGATATATGTACAACAGTATTTCCACCGTATAAAACGAATAATTGCAACCAGTGTGAAAGTAATGGCCATTTCTACGTTCCGGATAACCTAGGCTTCACTCTAGGGCGTTGCTCCACCAGATCGAATAGTTAGGGCACGAGAAGTTAACGCCAGAAGCATAAAGTACAATAAAAATACAACAGCTTTTCCATCGTATAAAAGGGATAATTGCAACCAGTGTGAAAGTTATGGTCATTTCTACGTTCCGGGCAACCTAGGCTTCACTCTAGGGCGTTGCTCCACCAGATCGAATAGTTAGGGCCTAAGAAGTCAACGCCAGAAGCATAAAATACAATATAAATACAACGGTTTTTCAATCGTATAACAGGAATAATTGCAAACAGTGTGAAAAATATGGTCATTTCTACGTTGCGGGCATCCTAGGCTTCACTCTAAGGCATTGCTCCACCACATCGAATAGCTACGGCCTTAGGAGTCAACGCCATAACTATAAAAGACAATATAAATACAACAGTTTCTCCATTGTATAAAATGAATAATTGCAAACAGTGTGGAGGTAATGGTCATTTATACTTTCCGGGCAACCTAGGCTTCACTCTAGCGCGCTTCTCCACCACATCGAATAGCTACGCCCTTAGAAGTCAACGCCTGAAGCATAAAATATAATATAAGTACAACAGTTTTTCCATCGTATAACAGGAATAATTGCAACCAGTGTGAAAGACATGGTCATTTCTACGTTCCGGGCAACCTAGGCTTCACTCTAGGGCGTTGCTCCACCACGTCGAATAGCTACGGGCTTAGGAGTCAACGCCAGAGGCATAAAAGACAAAATAAATAGAACAGTTTTTCCATTGTATAAAACGAATAATTGCAACCAGTGTGAAAGTACTGGTCATTTCTACATTCCAGGCAACCTAGGCCTCACTCTAGGGTGTTGCTCCACCAGATCGAATAGCTAGGGACTTAGAAGTCAACGCCAGAAGCATAAAATACAATATAAGTACAACAGTTTTTCCATCGTATAAAATGAATAATTGCAAACAGTGTGAAAGTAATGGTCATTCCTACGTTCCGGGCATCCTAGGCTTCACTCTGGGGCGTTGGTCCAGCGGATCGAATAGTTAGGGCCTAAGAAGTCAACGCCCGAATCATAAAATACGATATATGTACAACAGTATTTCCACCGTATAAAACGAATAATTGCAACCAGTGTGAACGTAATGGCCATTTCTACGTTCCGGATAACCTAGGCTTCACTCTAGGGCGTTGCTCCACCAGATCGAATAGTTAGGGCACGAGAAGTTAACGCCAGAAGCATAAAGTACAATAAAAATACAACAGCTTTTCCATCGTATAAAAGGGATAATTGCAACCAGTGTGAAAGTTATGGTCATTTCTACGTTCCGGGCAACCTAGGCTTCACTCTAGGGCGTTGCTCCACCAGATCGAATAGTTAGGGCACGAGAAGTTAACGCCAGAAGCATAAAGTACAATAAAAATACAACAGCTTTTCCATCGTATAAAAGGGATAATTGCAACCAGTGTGAAAGTTATGGTCATTTCTACGTTCCGGGCAACCTAGGCTTCACTCTAGGGCGTTGCTCCACCACGTCGAATAGCTACGGGCTTAGGAGTCAACGCCAGAGGCATAAAATACAAAATAAATACAAAAGTTTATCGATCGTATAACAAGAATAATTGCAACCAGTGTGAAAGTGATGGTCATTTCTACATTCCGGGCAACCTAGGCTACACTCTAGGGCGTTGCTCCGCCAGATCGAATAGATAGGGCCTAAGAAGTCAACGCCAGAAGCATAGAATACAATATAAATACAACAGGTTTTCACTTGTATAACAGGAATAATTGCAACCAGTGTGAAAGCTATGGTCATTTCTACGTTCCGGGCAACCTAGGCTTCACTCTAGGTCGTTGCTCCACCACATCGAATAGCTGCGGCCTTAGAAGTCAACGCCAGAAGCATAAAATACAATATAAATACAACAGCTTTTCAAACGTATAACAGGAATAATTGCAAACAGTGTGAAAAATATGGTCATTTCTACGTTGCGGGCATCCTAGGCTTCACTCTAGGGCATTGCTCCACCACATCGAATAGCTACGGCCTTAGAAGTCAACGCCATAACTATAAAAAACAATATAAATACAACAGTTTCTACATTGTATAAAATGAATAATTGCAAACAGTGTGGACGTAATGGTCATTTCTACTTTCCGGGCAACCTAGGCTTCACTCTAGGGCGTTTCTCCACCACATCGAATAGCTACGCCCTTAGAAGTCAACGCCTGAAGCATAAAATATTATATAAGTACAACAGTTTTTCCATCGTATAACAGGAATAATTGCAACCAGTGTGAAAGACATGGTCATCTCTACGTTCCAGGCAACCTAGGCTTCACTCTAGGGCGTTGCTCCACCACATCGAATAGTTAGGGCCTTAGAAGTCAACGCCCGAAGCATAAAATACAAAACAAATAGATCAGTTTTTCCATTGTATAAAACGAGTAATTGCAACCAGTCTGATAGTTATGGTCATTTCTACGTTCCGCGCAACCTAGGCTTCACCCCTGGGCGTTGCTCCACCAGATCCAATAGTTAGGACCTAAGAAGTCAGCGCCAGAAGCATAAAATACAAAATGGATACAACAGCTTTTCCATCGTATATAATGTGTATTTGCAAACTGTGTGAAGGCAATGGTCATTTCTATGTTCCGGGCAACCTAGGCTTCACCCTAGGGCGTTGCTCCACCTGATCGAATAGTTAGGGCCTAGCAGTCAACGCCAGAAGCATAAAATACGATATATGTACAACAGTTTTACCGTCGTGTAAAATGAATAACCGCAAACAGTGTGAAGGTAATGGTCAATTCTACATTCCGGGCAACCTAGGCTTCACTCTAGGGCGTTGCTCCACCTGATCGAATAGTTGGGGCCTTAGATGTCAACGCCTGAAGCATAAAATACAAAATAAATAGAACAGTTTTTCCATTGTATAAAACGAACAATTGAAACCAGTGTGAAAGTTATGGTCATTTCTACGTTCCGCGCAACCTAGACTTCACCCCTGGGCGTTGCTCCACCAGATCCAATAGTTAGGACCTAAGAAGTCAGCGCCAGAAGCATAAAATACAAAATAGATACAACAGCTTTTCCATCGTATATAATGTATATTTGCAAACAGTGTGAAGGCAATGGTCATTTCTATGTTCCGGGCAACCTAGGCTTCACCCTAGGGCGTTGCTCCACCTGATCGAATAGTTAGGGCCTAGCAGTCAACGCCAGAAGCATAAAATACGATATATGTACAACAGTTTTACCGTCGTGTAAAATGAATAATCGCAAACAGTGTGAAGGTAATGGTCAATTCTACATACCGGGCAACCTAGGCTTCACTCTAGGACGTTGCTCCACCTGATCGAATAGTTGGGGCCTTCGATGTCAACGCCTGAAGCATAAAATACAAAATAAATAGAACAGTTTTTCCATTGTATAAAACGAATATTTGAAACCAGTGTGAAAGTTATGGTCATTTCTACGTTCAGGGCAACCTAGGCTTCACCCCTGGGCTATGCTCCACCAGATCGAATAGTTAGGGCCTAAGAAGTCAATGCCAGAAGCATAAAATACGATATATGTACAACAGTTTTTCCATCGCATAAAATGAGTAATTGCAACCAGTGTGAAAGTAACGGAGACTTCTACGTTCCGGGCATACTAGACTTAACACTGAGGCATTGCTCCACCAGATCGAATACATAGGGACTTAGAAGTCGACGCCAGAAGCATAAAGTACATTAAAAATCCAAAAGTTTGTCCATCGTATAACAGGAATAATTGCCACCAGTGTGAAAGTGATGGTCATTTCTGCATTCCGGGCAACCTAGGCTTCACTCTAGGGCGTTGCTCCACCACATCGAATAGCTGCGGCCTTAGAAGTCAACGCCAGAAGCATAAAATACAGTATAAATACAACAGTTTTTCAATCGTATAATAGGAATAATTGCAAACAGTGTGAAAAATATGGTCATTTCCACGTTCCGGGCAACCTAGGCTTCACTCTAGGGCGTTTCTCCACCACATCGAATAGCTACGCCCTTAGAAGTCAACGCCTGAAGCATAAAATATAATATAAGTACAACAGTTTTTCCATCGTATAACAGGAATAATTGCAACCAGTGTGAAAGACATGGTCATTTCTACGTTCCGGGCAACCTAGGCTTCACTCTAGGGCGTTGCTCCACCACATCGAATAGCTACGGGCTTAGGAGTCAACGCCAGAGGCATAAAATACAAAATAAATACAAAAGTTTATCGATCGTATTACAAGAATAATTGCAACCAGTGTGAAAGTGATGGTCATTTCTACATTCCGGGCAACCTAGGCTACACTCTAGGGCGTTGCTCCGCCAGATCGAATAGATAGGGCCTAAGAAGTCAACGCCAGAAGCATAGAATACAATATAAATACAACAGTTTTTCACTTGTATAACAGGAATAATTGCAACCAGTGTGAAAGCTATGGTCATTTCTACGTTCCGGGCAATCTAGGCTTCACTCTAGGACGTTGCTCCACCACGTCGAATAGTTAGGGCCTTAGAAGTCAATGCCAGAAGCATAAAATGCAATATAAATACAACCGTTTTTCCACTGTATAATATGAATAATTGCAAACAGTGTGAAAGATATGATCATTTCTACGTTCCGCGCAACCTAGGCTTCACCCTAGGGCGACGCTCCACCTCAACGAATAGTTAGGGCCTAAGAAGTCAACGCCAGAAGCATAAAATACGATATATGTACAACAGTTTTTCCATCGTAAAAAACGAATAATTGCACCCAGTGTGAAAGTAATAGCCATTTCTACGTTGCGGGCATCCTAGACTTAACTCTGAGGCATTGCTACACCAGATCGAATACATAGGGCCTTAGAAGTCAACGCCAGAAGTATAAAGTACAATCAAAATCCAACAGTTTGTCCATCGTATAGCTGGAATAATTGCAACCAGAGTGAAAGTAATGGTCATTTCTATGTTTCGGGCGACCTAGGCGCCACTCTAGGGCGTTGCTCCACCAGATGGAATAGCTAGGGCCTTAGAAGTCAATGCCAGAAGCATAAAATACAATAAAAATGCAACAGTTTTTCCATCGTATAACAGGAATAACTGCAACCAGTGTGAAAGTACAGGTCATTTCTACGTTCCGGGCAACCTAGGCTTCACTCTAGGGCGTTGCTCCACCACATCGAATAGCTGCGACCTTAGAAGTCAACGACAGAAGCATAAAATACGATATAAATACAACAGTTTTTCTATCTTATAACAGGAATAATTGCAAACAGTGTGAAAAATATGGTCATTTCTACGTTGCGGGCATCATAGGCTTCACTCTAGGGCATTGCTCCACCACATCGAATAGCTACAGCCTTAGAGGTCAGCGCCTGAAGCATAAAATATAATATAAGTACAACAGTTTTTCCATCGTATAACAGGAATAATTGCAACCAGTGTGAAAGACAATGTCATTTCTACGTTCCGGGCAACCTAGGCTTCACTCTAGGGCGTTGCTCCACCACATCGAAAAGCTACGGCCTTAGGAGTCAACGCCAGAGGCATAAAATGCAAAATAAATACAACAGTCTTTCCATCGTATAAAACGAGTAATTGCAACCAGTCTGACAGTTATGGTCATTTCCACGTTCCGGGCAACCTAGGCTTCACCCTAGGGCGCTGCTCCACCAGATCCAATAGCTAGGGCCTAAGAAGTCAACGCCAGGAGCACCAAATACAAAATAAATACAACAGTTTTTCCATCGTATAAAACGAATAATTGCAACCAGTATGAAAGCTATGGTCATTTCTACGTTCCGGGCAATCTAGGCTTCACTCTAGGGCGTTGCTCAACCACATCGAATAGTTAGGGCCTATGAAGTCAACGCCAGAAGCACCAAATAAAAATTAATACAACAGTTTTTCCATGGTATAAAACGAATAATTGCAACCAGTGTGAAAATAATAGCCATTTCTACGTTGCGTGCATCCTAGACTTAACTCTGAGGCATTGCTACACCAGATCGAATACATAGGGCCTTAGAAGTCAACGGCAGAAGTATAAAGTACAATCAAAATCCAACAGTTTGTCCATCGTATAGCTGGAATAATTGCAACCCGAGTGAAAGTAATGGTCATTTCTATGTTTCGGGCGACCTAGGCGCCACTCTAGGGCGTTGCTCCACCAGATGGAATAGCTAGGGCCTTAGAAGTCAATGCCAGAAGCATAAAATACAATAAAAATGCAACAGTTTTTCCATCGTATAACAGGAATAACTGCAACCAGTGTGAAAGTACAGGTCATTTCTACGTTCCGCGCAACCTATGCTTCACTCCAGGGCGTAGCTCCACCAGATCGAATAGTTAGGGCCTTAGAAGTCAACGCCAGAAGCATAAAATACAATATAAATACAACAGTTTTTCCATTGTATAAAACGAATAATTGAAACCAGTGTAAAATTTATGGTCATTTCTACGTTCCGCGCAACCTAGACTACACCCCTGGGCGTTGCTCCACCAGATCCAATAGTTAGGACCTAAGAAGTCAGCGCCAGAAGCATAAAATAAAAAATAGATACAACAGCTTTTCCATCGTATATAATGTATATTTGCAAGCAGTGTGAAGGTAATGGTCATTTCTACGTTCCGCGCAACCTAGGCTTCACTCCAGGGCGTTGCTCCACCAGATCGAATAGTTAGTGGCCTTAGAAGTCAACGCCAGAAGCATAAAATACAATATAAATACAATAGTTTTTCAATCGTATAAAACGAGTAATTGGAACCAGTGTGAAAGTTATGGTCATTTCTACATTCCGGGCATCCTAGGCTTCACCCTAGGGCGTTGCTCCACCTGATCGAATAGTTAGGGCCTAAGAAGTCAGCGCCAGAAGCATAAAATACGATGTATGTACAACAGTTTTACCATCGTATAAAATGAATAAACGCAAACAGTGTGAAGGTAACGGTCATTTCTACGTTCCGGGCAACCTAGGCTTCACTCTAGGTCGTTGCTCCACCAGATCGAATAGTTAGGGCCATAGAAGTCAACGCCCGAAGCATAAAATACAAAATAAGTAGAACAGTTTTTCCATTGTATAAAACGAATAATTGAAACCAGTGTGAAAGTTATGGTCATTTCCACGTTCCGGGCAACCTACGCTTCACACTAGGGCGTTGCTCCACCTGATCGAATAGTTAGGGCCTAAGAAGTCAACGTCAGAAGCATAAAATACGATATATGTACAACAGTTTTGCCATCGTATAAAATGAATAATCGCAAACACTGTGAAGGTAATGCTCATTTCTATGTTCCGGGCAACCTAGGCTTCACTCTAGGGCCTTGCTGCACCAGATCGAATAGTTAGGGCCTTAGAAGTCAACGCCCGAAGCATAAAATACAAAATAAATAGATAAGTTTTTCCATTGTATAAAACGAATAATTGAAACCAGTGTGAAAGTTATGGTCATTTCCACGTTCCGCGCAACCTAGGCTTCACCCCTGGGCGTTGCTCCACCAGATCCAATAGTTAGGACCTCAGAAGTCTGCGCCAGAAGCATAAAATACAAAATAGATACAACAGCTTTTCCATCGTATATAATGTATATTTGCAAACAGTGTGAAGGCAATGGTCATTTCTACGTTCCGGGCAACCTAGGCTTCACCCTAGGGCGTTGCTCCACCTGATCGAATAGTTAGGGCCTAAGAAGTCAACGCCAGAAGCATAAAATACGATATATGTACAACAGTTTTTCCATCGCATAAAATGAGTAATTGCAACCAGTGTGAAAGTAACGGACATTTCTACGTACCGGGCGTCCTAGACTTAACACTGAGGCATTGCTGCACCAGATCGAATACATTGGGCCTTAGAAGTCAACGCCAGAAGCATAAAGTACATTAAAAATCCAACAGTTTGTCCATCGTATAACAGGAATAATTGCTACCAGTGTGAAAGTGATGGTCATTTCTGCATTCCGGGCAACCTAGGCTTCACTCTAGGGCGTTCCTCCTCCAGATAGAATAGTTAGGGCCCAGGAAGTCAACGCCAGAAGCATAAAATACAATATAAATACAACAGCTTTTCACTTGTAAAACAGGAATAATTGCAACCAGTGTGAAAGCTATGGTCATTTCTACGTTCCGGGCAACCTAGGCTTCACTCTAGGGCGTTGCTCCACCACATCGAATAGCTGCGGCCTTAGAAGTCAACGACAGAAGCATAAAATACAATATAAATACAACAGTTTTTCAATCTTATAACAGGAATAATTGCAAACAGTGTGAAAAATATGGTCATTTCTACGTTGCGGGCATCATAGGCTTCACTCTAGGGCATTGCTCCACCACATCGAATAGCTACGGCCTTAGAAGTCAACGCCTGAAGCATAAAATATAATATAAGTACAACAGTTTTTCCATCGTATAACAGGAATAATTGCAACCAGTGTGAAAGACATGGTCATTTCGACGTGCCGGACAACCTAGGCTTCACTCTAGGGCGTTGCTCCACCACATCGACAAGCTACGGCCTTAGGAGTCAACGCCAGAGGCATAAAATGCAAAATAAATACAACAGTCTTTCCATCGTATAAAACGAGTAATTGCAACCAGTCTGACAGTTATGGTCATTTCCACGTTCCGGGCAACCTAGGCTTCACCCTAGGGCGCTGCTCCACCAGATCCAATAGCTAGGGCCTAAGAAGTCAACGCCAGGAGCACCAAATACAAAATAAATACAACAGTTTTTCCATCGTATAAAACGAATAATTGCAAACAGTGTGAAGGCAATGGTCATTTCTACGTTCCGGGCAACCTAGGCTTCACCCTAGGGCGTTGCTCCACCTGATCGAATAGTTAGGGCCTAAGAAGTCAACGCCAGAAGCATAAAATACGATATATGTAGAACAGTTTTACCGTCGTATAAAATGAATAATCGCAAACAGTGTGAAGGTAATGGCCAATTCTACATTCCGGGCAACCTAGGCTTCACTCTAGGGCGTTGCTCCACCAGATCGAATAGTTGGGGCCTTAGAAGTCAACGCCCGAAGCATAAAATACAAAATAAATAGAACAGTTTTTCCATTGTATAAAACGAGCAATTGAAACCAGTGTGAAAGTGATGGCCATTTCTACGTTCCGCGCAACCTAGGCTTCACCCCTGGGCGTTGCTCCACCAGATCGAATACTTAGGGCCTAAGAAGTCAATGCCAGAAGCATAAAATACGATATATGTACAACAGTTTTTCCATCGCATAAAATGAGTAATTGCATCCAGTGTGAAAGTAACGGACATTTCTACGTACCGGGCATCCTAGACTTAACACTGAGGGATTGCTGCACCAGATCGAATACATTGGGCCTTAGAAGTCAACGCCAGTGGCATAAAGTACATTAAAAATCCAACAGTTTGTCCATCGTATAACAGGAATAATTGCCACCAGTGTGAAAGTGATGGTCATTTCTACGTTCCGCGCAACCTAGGCTTCACCCCTGGGCGTTGCTCCACCAGATCGAATACTTAGGGCCTAAGAAGTCAATGCCAGAAGCATAAAATACGATATATGTACAACAGTTTTTCCATCGTATAAAACGAATAATTGCAACCAGTGTGAAAGTAATAGCCATTTCTACGTTGCGGGCATCCTAGACTTAACTCTGAGGCATTGCTACACCAGATCGAATACATAGGGCCTTAGAAGTCAACGCCAGAAGTATAAAGTACAATCAAAATCCAACAGTTTGTCCATCGTATAGCTGGAATAATTGCAACCTGAGTGAAAGTAATGGTCATTTCTATGTTTCGGGCGACCTAGGCTCCACTCTAGGGCGTTGCTCCACCAGATGGAATACCTAGAGCCTTAGAAGTCAATGCCAGAAGCATAAAATGCAACAGTTTTTCCATCGTATAACAGGAATAACTGCAACCAGTGTGAAAGTACAGGTCATTTCTACGTTCCGCGCAACCTATGCTTCACTACAGGGCGTTGCTCCACCAGATCCAATAGTTAGGACCTAAGAAGTCGGCGCCAGAAGCATAAAATACAAAATAGATACAACAGCTTTTCCATCGTATATAATGTATATTTGCAAACAGTGTGAAGGCAATGGTCATTTCTACGTTCCGGGCAACCTAGGCTTCACCCTAGGGCGTTGCTCCACCTGATCGAATAGTTAGGGCCTAAGAAGTCAACGCCAGAAGCATAAAATACGATATATGTACAACAGTTTTTCCATCGCATAAAATGAGTAATTGCAACCAGTGTGAAAGTAACGGACATTTCTACGTACCGGGCATCCTAGACTTAACACTGAGGCATTGCTGCACCAGATCGAATACATTGGGCCTTAGAAGTCAACGCCAGAAGCATAAAGTACATTAAAAATCCAACAGTTTGTCCATCGTATAACAGGAATAATTGCTACCAGTGTGAAAGTGATGGTCATTTCTGCATTCCGGGCAACCTAGGCTTCACTCTAGGGCGATCCTCCTCCAGATAGAATAGTTAGGGCCCAGGAAGTCAACGCCAGAAGCATAAAATACAATATAAATAGAACAGTTTTTCACTTGTAAAACAGGAATAATTGCAACCAGTGTGAAAGCTATGGTCATTTCTACGTTCCGGGCAACCTAGGCTTCACTCTAGGGCGTTGCTCCACCACATCGAATAGCTGCGGCCTTAGAAGTCAACGACAGAAGCATAAAATACAATATAAATACAACAGTTTTTCAATCGTATAACAGGAATAATTGCAAACAGTGTGAAAAATATGGTCATTTCTACGTTGCGGGCATCATAGGCTTCACTCTAGGGCATTGCTCCACCACATCGAATAGCTACGGCCTTAGAAGTCAACGCCTGAAGCATAAAATATAATATAAGTACAACAGTTTTTCCATCGTATAACAGGAATAATTGCAACCAGTGTGAAAGACATGGTCATTTCTACGTTCCGGGCAACCTGGGCTTCACTCTAGGGCGTTGCTCCACCACATCGAAAAGCTACGGCCTTACGAGTCAACGCCAGAGGCATAAAATGCAAAATAAATACAACAGTCTTTCCATCGTATAAAACGAGTAATTGCAACCAGTCTGACAGTTATGGTCATTTCCACGTTCCGGGCAACCTAGGCTTCACCCTAGGGCTCTGCTCCACCAGATCCAATAGCTAGGGCCTAAGAAGTCAACGCCAGGAGCACCAAATACAAAATAAATACAACAGTTTTTCCATCGTATAAAAAGAATAATTGCAAACAGTGTGAAGGCAATGGTCATTTCTACGTTCCGGGCAACCTAGGCTTCACCCTAGGGCGTTGCTCCACTTGATCGAATAGTTAGGGCCTAAGAAGTCAACGCCAGAAGCATAAAATACGATATATGTAGAACAGTTTTACCGTCGTATAAAATGAATAATCGCAAACAGTGTGAAGGTAATGGCCAATTCTACATTCCGGGCAACCTAGGCTTCACTCTAGGGCGTTGCTCCACCAGATCGAATAGTTGGGGCCTTAGAAGTCAACGCCCGAAGCATAAAATACAAAATAAATAGAACAGTTTTTCCATTGTATAAAACGAGCAATTGAAACCAGTGTGAAAGTGATGGTCATTTCTACGTTCCGCGCAACCTAGGCTTCACCCCTGGGCGTTGCTCCACCAGATCGAATACTTAGGGCCTAAGAAGTCAATGCCAGAAGCATAAAATACGATATATGTACAACAGTTTTTCCATCGCATAAAATGAGTAATTGCATCCAGTGTGAAAGTAACGGACATTCCTACGTACCGGGCATCCTAGACTTAACACTGAGGGATTGCTGCACCAGATCGAATACATTGGGCCTTGGAAGTCAACGCCAGAGGCATAAAGTACATTAAAAATCCAACAGTTTGTCCATCGTATAACAGGAATAATTGCCACCAGTGTGAAAGTGATGGTCATTTCTGCATTCCGGGCAACCTAGGCTTCACTCTGGGGCGTTGCTCCTCCAGATAGAATAGTTAGGGCCCAGGAAGTCAACGCCAGAAGCATAAAATACAATATAAATACAACAGTTTTTCACTTGTGAAACAGGAATAATTGCAACCAGTGTGAAAGCTATGGTCATTACTACGTTCCGGGCAACCTAGGCTTCACTCTAGGGCGTTGCTCCACCACATCGAATAGCTGCGGCCTTAGAAGTCAACGCCAGAAGCATAAAATACAATATAAATACAACAGTTTTTCAATCTTATAACAGGAATAATTGCAAACAGTGTGAAAAATATGGTCATTTCAACGTTGCGGGCATCCTAGGCTTCACTCTAGGGCATTGCTCCACCACATCGAATAGCTACGGCCTTAGAAGTCAACGCCTGAAGCATAAAATATAATATAAGTACAACAGTTTTTCCATCGTATAACAGGAATAATTGCAACCAGTGTGAAAGACATGGTCATTTCTACGTTCCGGGCAACCTAGGCTTCACTCTAGGGCGTTGCTCCACCACATCGAATAGCTACAGCCTTAGGAGTCAACGCCAGAGGCATAAAATGCAAAATAAATACAACAGTCTTTCCATCGTATAAAACGAGTAATTGCAACCAGTCTGACAGTTATGGTCATTTCCACGTTCCGGGCAACCTAGGCTTCACCCTACGGCGCTGCTCCACCAGATCCAATAGCTAGGGCCTAAGAAGTCAACGCCAGGAGCACCAAATACAAAATAAATACAACAGTATTTCCATCGTATAAAACGAATAATTGCAACCAGTATGAAAGCTATGGTCATTTCTACGTTCCGGGCAACCTAGGCTTCACTCTAGGGCGTTGCTCAACCACATCGAAGAGTTAAGGCCTATGAAGTCAACGCCAGAAGCACCAAATACAATATTAATACAACAGTATTTCCATCGTATAAAACGAATAATTGCAACCAGTATGAAAGTTATGGTCATTTCTACGTTTCGGGCAACCTAGGCTTCACACTAGGGCGTTTCTCCACCGGATCGAATAGTTAGGGCCTAAGAAGTCAACGCCAGAAGCATAAAATACGATGTATGTACAACAGTTTTACCATCGTATAAAATGAATAATCGCAAACAGTGTGAAGGTAATGGTCATTTCTTCGTTCCGGGCAACCTGGGCTTCACTCTAGGGCGTTGCTCCACCAGACCGAATAGTTAGGGCCATAGAAGTCAACTCCCGAAGCATAAAATATAAAATAAATAGAACAGTTTTTCCATTGTATAAAACGAATAATTGAAACCAGTGTGAAAGTAACGGTCATTTCTACGTTCCGGGCAACCTAGGCTTCACTCTAGGGCGTTGGACCTCCACATCTAACAGTTAGGGCCTAAGAAGTCAACGCCAGAAGCACCAAATACAAAATAAATACAACAGTTTTTCCATCGTATCAAACGAATAATTGCAACCAGTATGAAAGTTTTGGTCATTTCTACGTTCCGGGCAACCTATGCTTCACTCTAGGGCGTTGCTCCACCACATCGAATAGCTACGGCCTTAGGAGTCAACGCCAGAGGCATAAAATGCAAAATAAATACAACAGTCTTTCCATCGTATAAAACGAGTAATTGCAACCAGTCTGACAGTTATGGTCATTTCCATGTTCCGGGCAACCTAGGCTTCACCCTAGGGCGCTGCTCCACCAGATCGAATAGTTAGGGCCTTAGAAGTCAACGCCCGAAGCATAAAATACAAAATAAATAGAACAGTTTTTCCATTGTATAAAACGAATAATTGAAACCAGTGTGAAAGTTATGGTCATTTCTGCGTTCCACGCAACTGTGGCTTCACCCCTGGGCGTTGCTCCACCAGATCCAATAGTTAGGACCTAAGAGGTCAGCGCCAGAAGCATAAAATACAAAATAGATACAACAGCTTTTCCATCGTATATAATGTATATTTGCAAACAGTGTGAAGGCAATGGTCATTTCTACGTTCCGGGCAACCTAGGCTTCACCCTAGGGCGTTGCTCCACCTGATCGAATAGTTAGGGCCTAAGAAGTCAACGCCAGAAGCATAAAATACGATATATGTACAAAAGTTTTACCGTCGTATAAAATGAATAATCGTAAACAGTGTGAAGGTAATGGCCAATTCTACATTCCGGGCAACCTAGGCTTCACTCTAGGGCGTTGCTCCACCAGATCGAATAGTTGGGGCCTTAGAAGTCAACGCCCGAAGCATAAAATACAAAATAAATAGAACAGTTTTTCCATTGTATAAAGCGAGCAATTGAAACCAGTGTGAAAGTGATGGTCATTTCTACGTTCCGCGCAACCTAGGCTTCACCCCTGGGCGTTGCTCCACCAGATCGAATAGTTAGGGCCTAAGAAGTCAATGCCAGAAGCATAAAATACGATATATGTACAACAGTTTTTCCATCGCATAAAATGAGTAATTGCAACCAGTGTGAAAGTAACGGACATTTCTACGTACCGGGCATCCTAGACTTAACACTGAGGCATTGCTGCACCAGATCGAATACATTGGGCCTTAGAAGTCAACGCTAGAAGCATAAAGTACATTAAAAATCCAACAGTTTGTCCATCGTATAACAGGAATAATTGCCACCAGTGTGAAAGTGATGGTCATTTCTGCATTCCGGGCAACCTATGCATCACTCTAGGGCGTTGCTCCACCACATCGAATAGCTGCGGCCTTAGAAATCAACGCCAGAAGCATAAAATACAATATAAATACAACAGTTTTTCAATCGTATAACAGGAATAATTGCAAGCAGTATGAAAAATATGGTCATTTCTACGTGGCGGGCATCCTAGGCTTCACTCTAGGGCATTGCTCCACCACATCGAATAGCTACGGCCTTAGAAGTCAACGCCATAACTATAAGAAACAATATAAATATAACAGTTTCTCCACTGTATAAAATGAATAATTGCAAACAGTGTGAAGGTAATGGTCATTTCTACTTTCCGGGCAACCTAGGCTTCACTCTAGGGCGTTTCTCCACCACATCGAATAGCTACGGCCTTAGGAGTCAACGCCAGAGGCATAAAAAGCAAAATAAATACAACAGTTTTTCGATCGCATAACAAGAATAATTGCAACCGGTGTGAAAGTGATGGTCATTTCTACATTCCGGGCAACCTAGGCTACACTCTAGGGCGTTGCTCCGCCAGATCGAATAGATAGGGCCTAAGAAGTCAACGCCAGAAGCACAAAATACAATATAAATACAACAGTTTTTCACTTGTATAACAGGAATAATTGCAACCAGTGTGAAAGCTATGGTCATTTCTACGTTCCGGGCAACCTAGGCTTCACTCTAGGGCGTTGCTCCACCACATCGAATATTTAGGGCCTTAGAAGTCAATGCCAGAAGCATAAAATGCAATATAAATACAACTGTTTTTCCACTGTATAATATGAATAATTGCAAACAGTGTGAAAGATATGGTCATTTCTACGCTGCGGGCATCCTAGGCTTCACTCTAGGGCGTTGCTCAACCACATCGAATAGTTAGGGCCTAAGAAGTCAACGCCAGAAGCACCAAATACAAAATTAATACAACTGTTTTTCCATCGTGTAAAACGAATAATTGCAACCAGTGTGAAAGTGATGGTCATTTCTACATTCCGGGCAACCTAGGCTACACTCTAGGGCGTTGCTGCGCCAGATCGAATAGATAGGGCCTAAGAAGTCAACGCCAGAAGCATAAAATACAATATAAATTCAACAGTTTTTCACTTGTATAACAGGAATAACTGCAACCAGTGTGAAAGCTATGGTCATTTCTACGTTCCGGGCAACCTAGGCTTCACTCCAGCGCGTTGCTCCACCAGATCGAATAGTTAGGGCCTTAGAAGTCAGCGCCAGAAGCATAAAATACAAAATAGATACAACAGCTTTTCCATCGTATATAATGTATATTTGCAAACAGTGTGAAGGCAATGGTCATTTCTACGTTCCGGGCAACCTAGGCTTCACCCTAGGGCGTTGCTCCACCTGATCGAATAGTTAGGGCCTAAGAAGTCAACGCCAGAAGCATAAAATACAAAATAAATAGATCAGTTTTTCCATTGTATAAAACGAATAATTGAAACCAGTGTGAAAGTTATGGTCATTTCTACGTTCCGCGCAACCTAGGCTTCACCCCTGGGCGTTGCTCCACCAGATCCAATAGTTAGGACCTAAGAAGTCAGCGCCAGAAGCATAAAATACAAAATAGATACAACAGCTTTTCCATCGTATATAATGTATATTTGCAAACAGTGTGAAGGCAATGGTCATTTCTATGTTCCGGGCAACCTAGGCTTCACCCTAGGGCGTTGCTCCACCTGATCGAATAGTTAGGGCCTAAGAAGTCAACGCCAGAAGCATAAAATACGATATATGTACAACAGTTTTTCCATCGCATAAAATGAGTAATTGCAACCAGTGTGAAAGTAACGGACATTTCTACGTACCGGGCATCCTAGACTTAACACTGAGGCATTGCTGCACCAGATCGAATACATTGGGCCTTAGAAGTCAACGCCAGAAGCATAAAGTACATTAAAAATCCAACAGTTTGTCCATCGTATAACAGGAATAATTGCTACCAGTGTGAAAGTGATGGTCATTTCTGCATTCCGGGCAACCTAGGCTTCACTCTAGGGCGTTCCTCCTCCAGATAGAATAGTTAGGGCCCAGGAAGTCAACGCCAGAAGCATAAAATACAATATAAATACAACAGTTTTTCACTTGTAAAACAGGAATAATTGCAACCAGTGTGAAAGCTATGGTCATTTCTACGTTCCGGGCAACCTAGGCTTCACTCTAGGGCGTTGCTCCACCACATCGAATAGCTGCGGCCTTAGAAGTCAACGACAGAAGCATAAAATACAATATAAATACAACAGTTTTTCAATCGTATAACAGGAATAATTGCAAACAGTGTGAAAAATATGGTCATTTCTACGTTGCGGGCATCATAGGCTTCACTCTAGGGCATTGCTCCACCACATCGAATAGCTACGGCCTTAGAAGTCAACGCCTGAAGCATAAAATATAATATAAGTACAACAGTTTTTCCATCGTATAACAGGAATAATTGCAACCAGTGTGAAAGACATGGTCATTTCTACGTTCCGGGCAACCTGGGCTTCACTCTAGGGCGTTGCTCCACCACATCGAAAAGCTACGGCCTTAGGAGTCAACGCCAGAGGCATAAAATGCAAAATAAATACAACAGTCTTTCCATCGTATAAAACGAGTAATTGCAACCAGTCTGACAGTTATGGTCATTTCCACGTTCCGGGCAACCTAGGCTTCACCCTAGGGCGCTGCTCCACCAGATCCAATAGCTAGGGCCTAAGAAGTCAACGCCAGGAGCACCAAATACAAAATAAATACAACAGTTTTTCCATCGTATAAAACGAATAATTGCAAACAGTGTGAAGGCAATGGTCATTTCTACGTTCCGGGCAACCTAGGCTTCACCCTAGGGCGTTGCTCCACCTGATCGAATAGTTAGGGCCTAAGAAGTCAGCGCCAGAAGCATAAATTACGATATATGTAGAACAGTTTTTCCATCGCATAAAATGAGTAATTGCAACCAGTGTGAAAGTAACGGACATTTCTACGTACCGGGCATCCTAGACTTAACACTGAGGCATTGCTGCACCAGATCGAATACATTGGGCCTTAGAAGTCAACGCCAGAAGCATAAAGTACATTAAAAATCCAACAGTTTGTCCATCGTATAACAGGAATAATTGCCACCAGTGTGAAAGTGATGGTCATTTCTGCATTCCGGGCAACCTATGCATCACTCTAGGGCGTTGCTCCACCACATCGAATAGCTGCGGCCTTAGAAATCAACGCCAGAAGCATAAAATACAATATAAATACAACAGTTTTTCAATCGTATAACAGGAATAATTGCAAGCAGTATGAAAAATATGGTCATTTCTACGTGGCGGGCATCCTAGGCTTCACTCTAGGGCATTGCTCCACCACATCGAATAGCTACGGCCTTAGAAGTCAACGCCATAACTATAAGAAACAATATAAATATAACAGTTTCTCCACTGTATAAAATGAATAATTGCAAACAGTGTGAAGGTAATGGTCATTTCTACTTTCCGGGCAACCTAGGCTTCACTCTAGGGCGTTTCTCCACCACATCGAATAGCTACGGCCTTAGGAGTCAACGCCAGAGGCATAAAAAGCAAAATAAATACAACAGTTTTTCGATCGCATAACAAGAATAATTGCAACCGGTGTGAAAGTGATGGTCATTTCTACATTCCGGGCAACCTAGGCTACACTCTAGGGCGTTGCTCCGCCAGATCGAATAGATAGGGCCTAAGAAGTCAACGCCAGGAGCACAAAATACAATATAAATACAACAGTTTTTCACTTGTATAACAGGAATAATTGCAACCAGTGTGAAAGCTATGGTCATTTCTACGTTCCGGGCAACCTAGGCTTCACTCTAGGGCGTTGCTCCACCACATCGAATATTTAGGGCCTTAGAAGTCAATGCCAGAAGCATAAAATGCAATATAAATACAACTGTTTTTCCACTGTATAATATGAATAATTGCAAACAGTGTGAAAGATATGGTCATTTCTACGCTGCGGGCATCCTAGGCTTCACTCTAGGGCGTTGCTCAACCACATCGAATAGTTAGGGCCTAAGAAGTCAACGCCAGAAGCACCAAATACAAAATTAATACAACTGTTTTTCCATCGTGTAAAACGAATAATTGCAACCAGTGTGAAAGTGATGGTCATTTCTACATTCCGGGCAACCTAGGCTACACTCTAGGGCGTTGCTGCGCCAGATCGAATAGATAGGGCCTAAGAAGTCAACGACAGAAGCATAAAATACAATATAAATTCAACAGTTTTTCACTTGTATAACAGGAATAATTGCAACCAGTGTGAAAGACATGGTCATTTCTACGTTCCGGGCAACCTAGGCTTCACTCTAGGGCGGTGCTCCGCCAGATCGAATATTTAGGGTCTTAGAAGTCCGCGCCCGAAGCATAAAATATAATGAAGATACAACTGTTTTTCCACCGTATCGCAGGAATAGTTGCAACCAGTGTGAAGGTAATGGTCATTTCTACGTTCCGGGCGACCTAGACTTAGCTCTGAAGCTTTGCTCCACCAGATCGAAGAGATAGGACCTTAGAAATCATCGCCAGAAGCTTAAAGTACAAAATAAATACAACAGTCTTTCCATCGTATAAAACGTATAATTGCAACCAGTGTGAAAGTTATGGTCATATCTACGTTCCGAGCAACCTAGGCTACACTCTGGGGCGTTGGTCCACCTGATCGAATAGTTAGGGCCTAAGAAGTCAACGCCAGAGGCATAAAATACAAAATAAATACAATAGTTTTTCCATCGTCTAAAACGAATAAT
This sequence comes from Calliopsis andreniformis, assembly GCF_051401765.1. Taxonomy (NCBI): domain Eukaryota; kingdom Metazoa; phylum Arthropoda; class Insecta; order Hymenoptera; family Andrenidae; genus Calliopsis; species Calliopsis andreniformis. Next base: position 31,695,425 of record NW_027480422.1, read on the forward strand.
TGCAACCAGTGCGAAAGTGGTCGCCATTTCTACGTTGCGGGCTACCTAGGCTTCACTATAGGGCGTTGCTCCACCAGATCGAATAGTTAGGGCCTTAGAAGTCAACGCCCGAAGCATTAAATACAAAATTAATAGAACAGGTTTTCCATTGCATAAAGCGAATAATTGCAACCAGTGTGAAAGTGATGGCCATTTCCACGTCCCGGGCGAACTAGGCATCTCTCTAGGGCGTTGCTCCACCAGATCGAATAGCTACGGCCTTAGAGGTCAACGCCAGAAGCATAAAATACAATATAAATACAACAGCCTTTCCATCGTATAAAATGAATAATTGCCAACAGTGTGAAAGTAATGGTCATTTCTACGTTTCGGGCAACCTAGGCTTCACTCTAGGGCGTTGCTCCACCAGATCGAATAGATAGGGCCCAAGAAGTTAACGCCAGAAGCATAAAGTACAATACAGATACAACAGCTTTTCCATCGTATAAAACGGATAATTGCAACCAGTGTGAGAGTTATGGTAATTTCTACGTTCCGGGCAACCTAGGCTTTACTCTAGGGCGTTGTTCTACCAGATCGAACTGTTAGGGCCTAAGAAGTCAACGCCAGAAGCATAAAATACAATATAAATACAACAGTTTTTCCATCGTATACAATTAATGATTGCAAACATTGTGAAAGTAACGGTCATTTCTACGTTCCGGTCAACCTAGGCTACGCTCTAGGGCGTTGGTCCACCACATCGAATAGTTAGGGACTTAAGAGTCAATGTCAGAAGAATAAAATACAATATAAATGCAACAGTTTTTCCACCGTATAAAATAAATAATTGCATACAGTGTGAAATTAATGATCATTTCTACGTTCCGGGCAACCTAGGCTTCACTCTAGGGCATTGCTCCAACAGACCGAATAGCTAGGGACTTAGAATTCAACGCAAGAAGCATACAATACAGTATAAATACAACCGTTTTTCCATCGTATAAAACGAATAATAGCACCAGTGTGAAAGTTATGGTCATTTCTACGTTCCGGGCAACCTAGGCTACACTCTACGGCGTTGCTCCACCAGATCGAATAGTTAGGGCCTTAGAAGTCAACGCCGGAAGCATGGAATACAATAAAAATGCAACAGTTTTTCCATCGTATGACAGGAATAATTGCAAACAGTGTGAAGGTAATGGTCATTTCTACGCTCCGGTCAACCTAGGCTACGCTCTAGGGCGTTGGTCCACCACATCGAATAGTTAGGGACTTAAGAGTCAATGTCAGAAGAATAAAATACAATATAAATGCAACAGTTTTTCCACCGTATAAAATAAATAATTGCATACAGTGTGAAATTAATGATCATTTCTACGTTCCGGGCAACCTAGGCTTCACTCTAGGGCATTGCTCCAACAGACCGAATAGCTAGGGACTTAGAATTCAACGCAAGAAGCATATAATACAGTATAAATACAACAGTTTTTCCATCGTATAAAACGAATAATAGCACCAGTGTGAAAGTTATGGTCATTTCTACGTTCCGGGCAACCTAGGCTACACTCTACGGCGTTGCTCCACCAGATCGAATAGTTAGGGCCTTAGAAGTCAACGCCGGAAGCATGGAATACAATAAAAATGCAACAGTTTTTCCATCGTATGACAGGAATAATTGCAAACAGTGTGAAGGTAATGGTCATTTCTACGCTCCGGTAAACCTAGGCTTCACTCTAGGGCGTTGCTCCACCACATCCAATAGTTAGGGCCTTAAAAGTCAACGCCAGATGAATAAAATACAATATAAATACAACAGTTTGCCACTTGTATAACAGGAATAATTGCAACCAGTGTGAAAGCTATGGTCATTACTACGTTCCGGGCAACCTAGGCTTCACTCTAGGGCGTTGGTCCACCAGATCCAATAGTTAGGGCCTAAGAAGTCAACGCCAGAAGCATAAAATACAATAAAAATACTATAGATTTTCAATCGTATAGCATGAAGGATTGCAACCAGTGTGAAAGTAATGGTCATTTCTACGTTCCGGGCAACCTAGGCCTCGCTCTAGGGCGTTGCTCCACCAGATCGAATAGCTAGGGACTTAGAAATCAACTCCAGAAGCATAAAATACGATATACGTAAAACATCTTTTCCATCGTATAACAGGAATAATTGCAAACAGTGTGAAGGTAATGGTCATTTCTACGCTCCGGTCAACCTAGGCTTCACTCTAGGGCGTTGCTCCCCCACATCGAATAGTTATGGCCTTAAATGAAAATGCCAGAAGAACAAAATACAATATAAATACAACAGTTTTTCCATCGTATAAAATGAATAATTGCAAACAGTGTGAAAGTAATGGTCATTTCTACGTTCCGGGAACCCTAGGCTTCACTCTAGGGCGTTGCCCCACCACATCGAATAGTTAGGGCCTTAAAAGTCAATGCCAGAAGAATAAAATACAATATAAATGCAACAGCTTTTCCATCGTCTAAAACGAGTAATTGTAACCAGTGTGAAAGTAATGGCCATTTCAACGTTACGGGCATCCTAGACTTAACCATGAGGCATTGCCCCACCAGATCGAATAGATAGGGCCTTAGAAGACAACGCCAGAAGCATAAAGTACAATAAAAATCCATCAGTTTTTCCATCGTATAACAGGATTAATTGCAAACAGTGTGAAGGTAATGGTCATTTCTACGCTCCGGTCAACCTAGGCTACGCTCTAGGGCGTTGGTCCACCACATCGAATAGTTAGGGACTTAAGAGTCAATGTCAGAAGAATAAAATACAATATAAATGCAACAGTTTTTCCACCGTATAAAATAAATAATTGCATACAGTGTGAAATTAATGATCATTTCTACGTTCCGGGCAACCTAGGCTTCACTCTAGGGCATTGCTCCAACAGACCGAATAGCTAGGGACTTAGAATTCAACGCAAGAAGCATATAATACAGTATAAATACAACAGTTTTTCCATCGTATAAAACGAATAATAGCACCAGTGTGAAAGTTATGGTCATTTCTACGTTCCGGGCAACCTAGGCTACACTCTACGGCGTTGCTCCACCAGATCGAATAGTTAGGGCCTTAGAAGTCAACGCCGGAAGCATGGAATACAATAAAAATGCAACAGTTTTTCCATCGTATGACAGGAATAATTGCAAACAGTGTGAAGGTAATGGTCATTTCTACGCTCCGGTAAACCTAGGCTTCACTCTAGGGCGTTGCTCCACCACATCCAATAGTTAGGGCCTTAAAAGTCAACGCCAGATGAATAAAATACAATATAAATACAACAGTTTGCCACTTGTATAACAGGAATAATTGCAACCAGTGTGAAAGCTATGGTCATTACTACGTTCCGGGCAACCTAGGCTTCACTCTAGGGCGTTGCTCCACCACATCGAATAGCTGCGGCCTTAGAAGTCAACGCCAGAAGTATAAAATACAATATAAATACAACAGTTTTTCAATCATATAACAGGAATAATTGCAAACAGTGTGAAAAATATGGTCATTTGTACGTTGCGGGCATCCTAGGCTTCACTCTAGGGCATTGCTCCACCACATCGAATGGCTACTGCCTTAGAAGTCAACGCCATAACTATAAAAAACAATATAAATACAACAGTTTCTCCATTGTATAAAATGAATAATTGCAAACAGTGTGGAGGTAATGGTCATTTCTACTTTCCGGGCAACCTAGGCTTCACTCTAGGGCGTTTCTCCACCACATCGAATAGCTACGCCCTTAGAAGTCAACGCCTGAAGCATAAAATATTATATAAGTACAACAGTTTTTCCGTCGTATAACAGGAGTAATTGCAACCAGTGTGAAAGGCATGGTCATTTCTACGTTCCGTGCAACCTCGGCTTGACTCCAGGTCGTTGCTCCACCAGGTCGAATAGTTAGGGCCTTAGAAGTCACCGCCCGAAGCATAAAATACAAAATAAATACAACAGTCTTTCCATCGTATAAAACGAATAATTGCAACCAGTGTGAAAGTTATGGTCATACCTACGTTCCGGGCAACCTAGGCTTCACTCTAGGGCGTTGCTCCGCCAGATAGAATAGCTAGGGCCTTAGAAGTCAACGCCATAAGCGTAAAATACAATATAAATGCAACAGCTTTTCCATCGTATAACAGGAGTAATTGCAAATAGTGTGAAAGTTATTATCATTTCTACGTTCCAGGCACCCTGGGCTTCACTCTAGGGCGTTTGTGCACCAGATCGAATAGCTAGGACCTTAGAAGTCAACGCCAGAAGCATAAAATACAATAAAAATACAACAGGTTTTCAATCGTATAGCATGCATAATTGCCACCAGTGTGAAGGCAATGGTCATTTGTACATTCCGGACAACCTAGGCTTCACTCTAGGGCGTTGGTCCACCAGATCCAATAGTTAGGGCCTAAGAAGTCAACGCCAGAAGCATAAAATACAATAAAAATACTATAGATTTTCAATCGTATAGCATGAAGGATTGCAACCAGTGTGAAAGTAATGGTCATTTCTACGTTCCGGGCAACCTAGGCCTCGCTCTAGGGCGTTGCTCCACCAGATCGAATAGCTAGGGACTTAGAAATCCATTCCAGAAGCATAAAATACGATATACGTAAAACATCTTTTCCATCGTATAACAGGAATAATTGCAAACAGTGTGAAGGTAATGGTCATTTCTACGCTCCGGTCAACCTAGGCTTCACTCTAGGGCGTTGCTCCTCCACATCGAATAGTTAGGGCCTTAAAAGAAAATGCCAGAAGAACAAAATACAATATAAATACAACAGTTTTTCCATCGTATAAAATGAATAATTGCAAACAGTGTGAAAGTAATGGTCATTTCTACGTTCCGGGAAACCTAGGCTTCACTCTAGGGCGTTGCCCCACCACATCGAATAGTTAGGGCCTTAAAAGTCAATGCCAGAAGAATAAAATACAATATAAATGCAACAGCTTTTCCATCGTCTAAAACGAGTAATTGCAACCAGTGTGAAAGTAATGGCCATTTCAACGTTACGGGCATCCTAGACTTAACCATGAGGCATTGCCCCACCAGATCGAATAGATAGGGCCTAAGAAGTCAACGCCAGAAGCATAAAATACAATAAAAATACAACAGTTTTTCCATCGTATAACAGGAATAATTGCAAACAGTGTGAAAGTGATGGCCATTTCTACGTTCCGGGCAACCTTGGCTTCATTCTAGGTCGTCGTTCCACCAGATCGAATAGCTACGTCCTTAGAAGTCAACGCCAGAAGCATGAAATACAATATAAATGCGACAGATCTTCCATCGTATAAAATGAATAGTTGCAATCAGTGCGAAAATAATGTATCTTTTCTACGTTCCGTGCAACCTAGGCTTGACTCTGGGGCGTTGCTCCACCAGATCGAATAGGTAGGGCCATAGAAGTCAATGCCCGAATAAAAGAATACAATATAAATACAACAGTTTTTCTATCGTATAAAATGAATAATTGCAAACAGTGTGAAAGTAATGGTCACTTCTACTGCTCGGGCAACTGAGGCTTCACTCTATGGCGTTGTTCTACCAGATCGAATAGCTACGGCCTTAGAAGTCAACGCCAGAAGCATAAAATACAATATAAATACAACAGTTTTTCCATCGTATAAAATGAATAATTGCAAACAGTGTGAAACTAATGGTCATTTCTACGTTCCGGGCAACCTAGGCCTCACTCTAGGGTGATGCTCCACCGGATCGAATATTTAGGGCCTAAGAAGTCAACACCAGAAGCATAAAATACAATAAAAATACAACAGTTTTTCCATCGTATAGCATGAATAATTAAACCAGAGTGAAAGTGATGGCCCTTTCTACCTTCCGGGCAACCTTGGCTTCATTCTAGGTCGTTGTTCTACCAGATCGAACAGTTAGGGCCTAAGAAGTCAACGCCAGAAGCATAAAATACAATATAAATACAACAGTTTTTCCATCGTATAAAATGAATAATTGCAAACAGTGTGAAACTAATGGTCATTTCTACGTTCCGGGCAACCTAGGCTTCACTCTAGGGCGTTGGACCACCACATCGAATAGTTAGGGCCTTAAAAGTCAACGCCAGAAGCATAAAGTACAATAAAAATCCAACAGTTTCTCCATCGCATAACAGGAATAATTGCAAACAGTGTGAAGGTAATAGTCATTTCTACGCTCCGGTAAACCTAGGCTTCACTCTAGGGCGTTGCTCCACCAGATCGAGTAGTTAGGGCCTTAGACGTCAACGCCAGAAGCATAAAATAAAATAAAAATACAACACTTTTTCCATCGCACTCAATTAATGATTGCAAACATTGTGAAGGTAACGGTCATTTCTACGTTCCGGGCAACCTATTCTTCACTCTAGGGTGATGCTCCACCGGACCGAATATTTAGGGCCTAAGAAGTCAACGCCAGAAGCATAAAATACAATAAAAATACAACAGTTTTTCCATAGTATTACAGGAATAATTGCAAACAGTGTGAAAGTAATGGTCATTTCTACGTTCCGGGCAATCTAGGCTTCACTCTAGGGCGTTGCTCCACCGGATCGAATAGTTAGGGCCTTAGAAGTCAACGCCCGAAGCATAAATTATAAAATTAATAGAACAGTTTTTCCATTGTATAAAACGAATGATTGCAACCAGAGTGAAACTTATGGTCATTTCTACGTTCCGTGCAACATAGGATGCACTCTATGGCGTTGCTCCACCACATCGATTAGCTACGGCCTTAGAAGTCAACGCCAGAAGCATAAAATACAATATAAATACAACAGCTTTTACATCGTCTAAAACGAATAATTGCAACCAGTGTGAAAGTAATGGCCATTTCAACGTTACGGGCATCCTAGACTTAACACTGAGGCATTGCTCCACCAGATGGGATAGATAGGGCCTTAGAAGTCAACGCCAGAAGCATACAGTACAATAAAAATACAACATTTTTTCCATCGTATAACAGGAATAATTGCAAACAGTGTGAAGGTGATGGTCATTTCTACGCTCCGGTCAACCCAGGCTTCACTCTAGGGCGTTGCTCCACCAGATGGAATAGTTAGGGCCTTAGACGTCAACGCCAGAAGCATAAAATAAAATAAAAATACATCAGTTGTTCCATCGTATATCAGGAATAATTACAACCTGTGTGAAAGTAATAGGCATTTCTACGTTCCGTGCAACCTAGGCTTCCCTCTACGGCGTTGCTACACCAGGTCGGATAGTTAGGGCCTTAGAAAACAACTCCAGACGCATAAAATACAATAAAAGTACATCAGTTTTTCCATCGTATAACAGGAATAATTGCAACCAGAGTGAAAGTGATGGTCATTTCTACGTTCCGGGCGACCTAGGCTACACTCTAGGGCGTTGCTCCACCAGATCGGATAGCTACGGCCTTAGAAGTCAACGCCATAACTATAAAAAACGATATAAATACAACAGTTTTTCCATTGTATAACAGGAATAATTACAACCAGTGTGAAAGTGATGGTCATTTCTACGTTCCGGGCAACCTAGGCTTCAGTCTAGGGCATGGTTCCCCCAGATCGAATAGTTAGGGCCTAAGAAGCCTACGCCAGAAGCATAAAATACAATATAAACACCACAGTTTTTCCATCGTATAACGGGAATAATTGCAACCAGAGTGAAGGTGATGGTCATTTCTGCATTCCGGGCAACCTAGGCTTCACTCTAGAGCGTTGCTCCACCAGATCGAATAGCTAGGACCTTAGAAGTCAACGCCAGAAGCACAAAATAAAATAAAAATACAAGAGTTATTCCATCGTATAACAGGAATAATTACAACCTGTGTGAAAGTAATGGGCATTTCTACGCTCCGTGCAACCTAGGCTTCAGTCTAGGGCGTTGGTCCACCCGGCCGAATAGTAAGGGCCTTAGAAAACAACTCCAGACTCATCAAATACAATATAAATACAACAGTTTTTCCACGGTATAAAACGAATAATTGCAACCAGTATGAAAGTTATGGTCATTTCTACATTCCGGGAAACCTAGGCTTCACTCTAGGGCGTTGCTCCACCAGATCGAATACATAGTGCCATAGAAGTCAACGCCAGAAGCATAAAGTACATTAAAAATCCAGCAGTTTGTCCATCGTATAACAGGAGTAATTGCCACCAGTGTGAAAGTGATGGTCATTTCTGCATTCCGGGCAACCTCGGCTTCACTCTAGGGCGTTGCTCCTCCAGATAGAATAGTTAGGGCCCAGGAAGTCAACGCCAGAAGCATAAAATAAAATATAAATACAACAGTTTTTCCCTTGTATAACAGGAATAATTGCAACCAGTGTGAAAGGTATGGTCATTTCTACGTTCCGGGCAACCTAGGATTCACTCTAGGGCGTTGCTCCACCTCATCGGATAGCTGCGGCCTTAGAAGTCAACGCCAGAAGCATAAAATACAATAAAAGTACATCAGTTTTTCCATCGTATAACAGGAATAATTGCAACCAGTGTGAAAGGTATGGTCATTTCTACGTTCCGGGCAACCTAGGCTTCACTCTAGGGCGTTGCTCCTCCAGATAGAATAGTTAGGGCCCAGGAAGTCAACGCCAGAAGCATAAAATAAAATATAAATACAACAGTTTTTCCCTTGTATATCAGGAATGATTGCAACCAGTGTGAAAGGTATGGTCATTTCTACGTTCTGGGCAACCTAGGCTTCACTCTCGGGCGTTGCTCCACCACATCGGATAGCTGCGGCCTTAGAGGTCAACGCCAGAAGCATAAAATACAATATAAATACAACAGTTTTTCAATCGTATAACAGGAATAATTGCAACCAGTGTGAAAGTGATGGTCATTTCTACGTTCCGGGCAACCTAGGCTTCAGTCTAGGGCATGGTTCCCCCAGATCGAATAGTTAGGGCCTAAGAAGCCTACGCAAGAAGCATAAAATACAATATAAACACCACAGTTTTTCCATCGTATAACGGGAATAATTGCAACCAGAGTGAAGGTGATGGTCATTTCTAAGTTCTGGGCAACCTAGTCTTCACTCTAGAGCGTTGCTCCACCAGATAGAATAGCTAGGACCTTAGAAGTCAACGCCAGAAGCACAAAATAAAATAAAAATACAAGAGTTATTCCATCGTATAACAGGAATAATTACAACCAGTGTGAAAGTAATGGGCATTTCTACGCTCCGTGCAAACTAGGCTTCACTCTAGGGCGTTGGTCCACCCGGCCGAATAGTTAGGGCCTTAGAAAACAACTCCAGACTCATAAAATACAATATAAATACAACAGTTTTTCCACGGTATAAAACGAATAATTGCAACCAGTATGAAAGTTATGGTCATTTCTACGTTACGGGCAACCCAGGCTTCACCCTAGGGCGTTACTCCACCAAATCGAATAGTTAGGGCCTAAGAAGTCAACGCCAGAAGCATAAAATACAAAATAAATACAACAGTTTTTCCATCGTATAACAAGAATAATTGCAACCAGTGTGAGAGTGATGGTCATTTCTACATTCCGGGAAACCTAGGCTTCACTCTAGGGCGTTGCTCCGCCAGATCGAATACATAGTGCCATAGAAGTCAACGCCAGAAGCATAAAGTACATTAAAAATCCAACAGTTTGTCCATCGTATAACAGGAGTAATTGCCACCAGTGTGAAAGTGATGGTCATTTCTGCATTCCGGGCAACCTAGGCTTCACTCTGGGGCGTTGCTCCTCCAGATAGAATAGTTAGGGCCCAGGAAGTCAACGCCAGAAGCATAAAATAAAATATAAATACAACAGTTTTTCCCTTGTATAACAGGAATAATTGCAACCAGTGTGAAAGGTATGGTCATTTCTACGTTCCGGGCAACCTAGGCTTCACTCTAGGGCGTTGCTCCACCACATAGGATAGCTGCGGCCTTAGAAGTCAACGCCAGAAGCATAAAATACAATATAAATACAACAGTTTTTCAATCGTATAACAGGAATAATTGCAAACAGTGTGAAAGATATGGTCATTTCTACGTTGCGGGCATCCTAGGCTTCACTCTAGGGCATTGCTCCATCACATCGAATAGCTACGGCCTTAGAAGTCAACGCCAGAAGAATAAAATACAATATAAATACAACAGTATTTCCATCGTATAAAATGAGTAATTGCAAACAGTGTGAAAGTAATGGTCATTTCTACGTTCCGGGCAATCTAGACTTCACTCTAGGGCGTTGCTCCACCGGATCGAATAGTTAGGGCCTTAGAAGTCAACGCCCGAACCATAAAATACAAAATTAATACAACAGTTTTACCATTGTATAAAACGAGTGATTGCAACCCGAGTGAAACTTATGGTCATTTCTACGATCCGTGCAACATAGGATGCACTCTAGGGCGTTGCTCCACCACATCGATTAGCTACGGCCTTAGAAGTCAACGCCAGAAGCATAAAATACAATATAAATACAACAGCTTTTCCATCGTCTAAAACGAATAACTGCAACCAGTGTGAAAGTAATGACCATTTAAACGTTACGGGCATCCTAGACTTAACTCTGAGGCATTGCTCCGCCAGATCGAATAGATAGGGCCTTAGAAGTCAACGCCAGAAGCATACAGTACAATAAAAATACAACATTTTTTCCATCGTATAACAGGAATAATTGCAAACAGTGTGAAGGTGATGGTCATTTCTACGCTCCGGTCAACCCAGGCTTCACTCTAGGGCGTTGCTCCACCAGATGGAATAGTTAGGGCCTTAGACGTCAACGCCAGAAGCATAAAATAAAATAAAAATACATCAGTTGTTCCATCGTATATCAGGAATAATTACAACCTGTGTGAAAGTAATAGGCATTTCTACGTTCCGTGCAACCTAGGCTTCCCTCTACGGCGTTGCTACACCAGGTCGGATAGTTAGGGCCTTAGAAAACAACTCCAGACGCATAAAATACAATAAAAGTACATCAGTTTTTCCATCGTATAACAGGAATAATTGCAACCAGAGTGAAAGTGATGGTCATTTCTACGTTCCGGGCGACCTAGGCTACACTCTAGGGCGTTGCTCCACCAGATCGGATAGCTAGGACCTTAGAAGTCAACGCCCGAAGCATAAAATACAATAAAAATACAAGAGTTATTCCATCGTATAACAGGAATAATTGCAAACAGTGTGAAAGATATGGTCATTTCTACGTTGCGGGCATCCTAGGCTTCACTCTAGGGCATTGCTCCACCACATCGAATAGCTACGGCCTTAGAAGTCAACGCCATAACTATAAAAAACGATATAAATACAACAGTTTTTCCATTGTATAACAGGAATAATTACAACCAGTGTGAAAGTGATGGTCATTTCTACGTTCCGGGCAACCTAGTCTTCAGTCTAGGGCATGGTTCCCCCAGATCGAATAGTTAGGGCCTAAGAAGCCTACGCCAGAAGCATAAAATACAATATAAACACCACAGTTTTTCCATCGTATAACGGGAATAATTGCAACCAGAGTGAAGGTGATGGTCATTTCTGCATTCCGGGCAACCTAGGCTTCACTCTAGAGCGTTGCTCCACCAGATCGAATAGCTAGGACCTTAGAAGTCAACGCCAGAAGCACAAAATAAAATAAAAATACAAGAGTTATTCCATCGTATAACAGGAATAATTACAACCTGTGTGAAAGTAATGGGCATTTCTACGCTCCGTGCAACCTAGGCTTCAGTCTAGGGCGTTGATCCACCCGGCCGAATAGTAAGGGCCTTAGAAAACAACTCCAGACTCATCAAATACAATATAAATACAACAGTTTTTCCACGGTATAAAACGAATAATTGCAACCAGTATGAAAGTTATGGTCATTTCTACATTCCGGGAAACCTAGGCTTCACTCTAGGGCGTTGCTCCACCAGATCGAATACATAGTGCCATAGAAGTCAACGCCAGAAGCATAAAGTACATTAAAAATCCAGCAGTTTGTCCATCGTATAACAGGAGTAATTGCCACCAGTGTGAAAGTGATGGTCATTTCTGCATTCCGGGCAACCTCGGCTTCACTCTAGGGCGTTGCTCCTCCAGATAGAATAGTTAGGGCCCAGGAAGTCAACGCCAGAAGCATAAAATAAAATATAAATACAACAGTTTTTCCCTTGTATAACAGGAATAATTGCAACCAGTGTGAAAGGTATGGTCATTTCTACGTTCCGGGCAACCTAGGCTTCACTCTAGGGCGTTGCTCCACCTCATCGGATAGCTGCGGCCTTAGAAGTCAACGCCAGAAGCATAAAATACAATAAAAGTACATCAGTTTTTCCATCGTATAACAGGAATAATTGCAACCAGTGTGAAAGGTATGGTCATTTCTACGTTCCGGGCAACCTAGGCTTCACTCTAGGGCGTTGCTCCTCCAGATAGAATAGTTAGGGCCCAGGAAGTCAACGCCAGAAGCATAAAATAAAATATAAATACAACAGTTTTTCCCTTGTATATCAGGAATAATTGCAACCAGTGTGAAAGGTATGGTCATTTCTACGTTCTGGGCAACCTAGGCTTCACTCTAGGGCGTTGCTCCACCACATCGGATAGCTGCGGCCTTAGAGGTCAACGCCAGAAGCATAAAATACAATATAAATACAACAGTTTTTCAATCGTATAACAGGAATAATTGCAACCAGTGTGAAAGTGATGGTCATTTCTACGTTCCGGGCAACCTAGGCTTCAGTCTAGGGCATGGTTCCCCCAGATCGAATAGTTAGGGCCTAAGAAGCCTACGCCAGAAGCATAAAATACAATATAAACACCACAGTTTTTCCATCGTATAACGGGAATAATTGCAACCAGAGTGAAGGTGATGGTCATTTCTAAGTTCTGGGCAACCTAGTCTTCACTCTAGAGCGTTGCTCCACCAGATAGAATAGCTAGGACCTTAGAAGTCAACGCCAGAAGCACAAAATAAAATAAAAATACAAGAGTTATTCCATCGTATAACAGGAATAATTACAACCAGTGTGAAAGTAATGGGCATTTCTACGCTCCGTGCAAACTAGGCTTCACTCTAGGGCGTTGGTCCACCCGGCCGAATAGTTAGGGCCTTAGAAAACAACTCCAGACTCATAAAATACAATATAAATACAACAGTTTTTCCACGGTATAAAACGAATAATTGCAACCAGTATGAAAGTTATGGTCATTTCTACGTTACGGGCAACCCAGGCTTCACCCTAGGGCGTTACTCCACCAAATCGAATAGTTAGGGCCTAAGAAGTCAACGCCAGAAGCCTAAAATACAAAATAAATACAACAGTTTTTCCATCGTATAACAAGAATAATTGCAACCAGTGTGAGAGTGATGGTCATTTCTACATTCCGGGAAACCTAGGCTTCACTCTAGGGCGTTGCTCCGCCAGATCGAATACATAGTGCCATAGAAGTCAACGCCAGAAGCATAAAGTACATTAAAAATCCAACAGTTTGTCCATCGTATAACAGGAGTAATTGCCACCAGTGTGAAAGTGATGGTCATTTCTGCATTCCGGGCAACCTAGGCTTCACTCTGGGGCGTTGCTCCTCCAGATAGAATAGTTAGGGCCCAGGAAGTCAACGCCAGAAGCATAAAATAAAATATAAATACAACAGTTTTTCCCTTGTATAACAGGAATAATTGCAACCAGTGTGAAAGGTATGGTCATTTCTACGTTCCGGGCAACCTAGGCTTCACTCTAGGGCGTTGCTCCACCACATAGGATAGCTGCGGCCTTAGAAGTCAACGCCAGAAGCATAAAATACAATATAAATACAACAGTTTTTCAATCGTATAACAGGAATAATTGCAAACAGTGTGAAAGATATGGTCATTTCTACGTTGCGGGCATCCTAGGCTTCACTCTAGGGCATTGCTCCATCACATCGAATAGCTACGGCCTTAGAAGTCAACGCCAGAAGAATAAAATACAATATAAATACAACAGTATTTCCATCGTATAAAATGAATAATTGCAAACAGTGTGAAAGTAATGGTCATTTCTACGTTCCGGGCAATCTAGACTTCACTCTAGGGCGTTGCTCCACCGGATCGAATAGTTAGGGCCTTAGAAGTCAACGCCCGAACCATAAAATACAAAATTAATACAACAGTTTTACCATTGTATAAAACGAGTGATTGCAACCCGAGTGAAACTTATGGTCATTTCTACGATCCGTGCAACATAGGATGCACTCTAGGGCGTTGCTCCACCACATCGATTAGCTACGGCCTTAGAAGTCAACGCCAGAAGCATAAAATACAATATAAATACAACAGCTTTTCCATCGTCTAAAACGAATAACTGCAACCAGTGTGAAAGTAATGACCATTTCATCGTTACGGGCATCCTAGACTTAACTCTGAGGCATTGCTCCGCCAGATCGAATAGATAGGGCCTTAGAAGTCAACGCCAGAATCATACAGTACAATAAGAATCCAACAGTTTTTCCATCGTATAACAGGAAAAATTGCAAACAGTGTGAAGGTAATAGTCAGTTCTACGCTCCCGTCAACCTAGGCTTCACTCTAGGGCGTTGCTCCACCAGATCGAATAGTTAGGGCCTTAGAAGTCAACGCCAGAAGCATAAAATAAAATAAAAATACAACAGTTGTTCCATCGTATAACAGGAATAATTACAACCTGTGTGAAATTAATGGGCATTTCTACGTTCCGTGCAAACTAGGCTTCACTCTAGGGCGTTGCTCCACCAGGTCGGATAGTTAGAGCCTTAGAAAACAACTCCAGACGCATAAAATACAATAAAAATACATCAGTTTTTCCATCGTATAACAGGAATAATTGCAACCAGAGTGAAAGTGATGGTCATTTCTACGTTCCTTGCGACCTAGGCTACACTCTAGGACGTTGCTCCACCAGATCGGATAGCTAGGTCCTTAGAAGTCAACGCCCGAAGCATAAAATGCAAAATTAATAGAACAGTTTTTCCATTGTATAAAACGAATGATTGCAACCAGAGTGAAACTTATGGTCATTTCTACGTTATGGGCAAGCTAGGCCTCACTCTAGGGCGATGCTCCACCGGATCGAATATTTAGGGCCTAAGAAGTCAACGCCAAAAGCATAAAATACAATAAAAATACAACAGTTTTTCCATCGTATAGCATGAATAATTGCAACCAGAGTGAAAGTAATGGTCATTTCTACGTTTCGGGCAACCTAGGCTTCACTCTAGGGCGTTGCACCACCACATCGAATAGTTAGGGCCTTAAAAGTCAACGCCAGAAGCATAAAGTACAATAAAAATCCAACAGTTTTTCCATCGCATAACAGGAATAATTGCAAACAGTGTGAAGGTAATAGTCATTTCTACGCTCCGGTAAACCTAGGCTTCACTCTAGGGCGTTGCTCCACCAGATCGAGTAGCTAGGGCCTTAGAAGTCAAAGCTAGAAGCATAAAATAAAATAAAAATACAACAGCTTCTCCATCGTATAGAACGTATAATTGCAACCAGTATGAATGTTATGGTCATTGCTACGTTCCGGGCAACCTAGGCTTCACTCTAGGGTGTTGGTCCACGAGATCCAATAGCTAGGGCTCAAGAAGTCAACGCCAGGAGCACCAAATACAAAATAAATACAACAGCTTTTCCATCGTATAAAACGAATAATTGCAACCAGTATGAAAGCTATGGTCATTTATACGTTCCAGGCATCCTAGGAATCACGCTAGGGCGTTGCTCCACCAGATCGAATAGTTAGGGCCTAACAAGTCAACGCCAGAAGCATAAAATACATTAGAAATACAGCAGTTTTACCATCGTATAGCAGGAATAATTGCAACCAGTTTGAAAGATATGGTCATTTCTACGATACGGGCAACCTAGGCTGCACTCTAGGGCGTCGTTCCACCACATCGAATAGCTGCGGCCTTAGAAGTCAACGCCAGAAGCATAAAATACAATATAAATACAACAGTTTTTGAATCGTATAACAGGAATAATTGCCAACAGTGTGAAAGTAATGGTCATTTCTACGTTTCGGGCAACCTAGGCTTCACTCTAGGGCGTTGCTCCACCAGATCGAATAGATAGGGCCCAAGAAGTTAACGCCAGAAGCATAAAGTACAATACAGATACAACAGCTTTTCCATCGTATAAAAGGGATAATTGCAACCAGTGTGAAAGTTATGGTCATTTCTACGTTCCGGGCAACCTAGGCTTCACTCTAGGGCGTTGCTCCGCGAGATCCAATAGCTAGGGCCTTAGAAGTCAACGCGAGAAGCATAAAATACAATATAAGTACAACAGCTTTTCAATCGTATAAAATGAATAATTGCAAACAGTGTGAAAGTAATGGTCATTTCTACGCTCCATTAAACCTAGGCCACACTCTAGGGCGTTGCTCCACCAGATCGAATAGTTAGGACCTTAGAAATCAACGCCAGAAGCATAAAATACGATATGCGTACAACGGTTTTTCCATCGTATAACAGGAATAATTGCAAACAGTGTGAAAGCAATGGTCATTTCTACGTTCCGGGCAACCTAGGCTTCACTCCAGCTCGTTGCTCGACCAGATCGAATAGCTAGAGACTTAGAATTCAGCGCCAGATGCATAAAATACAATAAAAATCCAACAGTTTTTCCATGGTATAACAGCAGTAACTGCAACCAGTGTGAAAGTACTGGTCATTTCTACATTCCGGGCAACCTATTCTTCACTCTAGGGCGTTCCTCCACCCGATTGAATAGTTAGGGCCTTAGAAGTCAACGCCAGAAGCATAAAATACAATATAAATGCAAGAGTTTTTCCATCGTATAACAGGAACAATTGCAACCAGTGTGAAAGTACTGGTCATTTCTACGTTCCGGGCAACCTAGGATTCGCTCTAGGGCGTTGCTCCATCAGATCGAATAGCTGGGGACATAGAAGTCAACGCCAGGAGCATTGAATACAATAAAAATACAACAGTTTTTCCATCGTATAGCAGGAATAATTGCAACCAGGATGAAAGTTATGGTCATTCCTGCGTTCCGGTCAACCTAGGCTTCACTCTAGGGCGTTGCTCCACCACATCGAATAGTTAGGGCCTTAAAAGTGAATGCCAGAAGAATAAAATACAATATCAGTACAACAGTTTTTCCATCGTATAAAATGAATAATTGCAAGCAGTGTGAAAGTAATGGTCATTTCTACGTTCCGGGCAACCTAGGCATCACTCTAGGGCGTTGGTCCACCAGATCCAATAGTTGGTGCCTAAGAAGTCAACGCGAGAAGCACCAAATACAAAATAAATACAACAGTTTTTCCATCGTAAAAAACGAATAATTGCAACCAGTGTGAAAGTAATGGTCATTTCTACGGCCCGGGCAACTTAGGCTTCACTCTATGGCGTTATTCCACCAGATCGAATAGCTACGTCCTTAGAAGTCAACGCCAGAAGCATAAAATGCAATATAAATGCAACAGATCTTCCATCGTATAAAATGAATGGTTGCAATCACTGCGAAAATGATGTATCTTTGCTACGTTCCGTGCAACCTAGGCTTGACTCTAGGGCGTTGCTCCACCAGATCGAATAGGTAGGGCCATAGAAGTCAATGCCCGAAGAAGAGAATACAATATAAATACAACAGCTTTTCCATTGTATAAAATGAATAATTGCAACCAGTGTGAAAGTGATGGCCATTTCTACATTCCGGGCAACCTTGGCTTCATTCTAGGTCGTTGTTCTACCAGATCGAACAGTTAGGGCCTAAGAAGTCGACGCCAGAAGCATAAAATACAATATAAATACAACAGTTTTTCCATCGTATAAAATGAATAATTGCAAACAGTGTGAAGCTAATGATCATTTCTACGTTCCGGGCAACCTAGGCTTCACTCTAGGGCGTTGCGCCACCACATCGAATAGTTAGGGCCTTAAAAGTCAATGCCAGAAGAGTAAAATACAATATAAATACAACAGTTTTTTCATCGTATAAAATGAATAATTGCAAACAGTGTGACAGTAATGGTCATTTCTACGCTCCGGGCAATCTAGACTTCACTCTAGGGCGTTGCTCCACTGGATCGAATAGTTAGGGCCTAAGAAGTCAACGCCAGATGCATAAAATACAATATAAATACAACAGCTTTTCCATCGTATAAAACGAATAATTGCAACCAGTGTGAAAGTAATGGCCATTTCAGCGTTACGGGCATCCTAGACTTAACTCTGAGGCATTGCTCCACCAGATCGAATAGATAGGGCGTTAGAAGTCAACGCCAGAAGCATAAAATACAATATAAATACTACAGCTTTTCCATCGTATAAAACGGATAATTGCAACCAGTGTGAGAGTTATGGTAATTTCTACGTTCCGGGCAACCTAGGCTTTACTCTAGGGCGTTGTTCTACCAGATCGAACTGTTAGGGCCTAAGAAGTCAACGCCAGAAGCATAAAATACAATATAAATACAACAGTTTTTCCATCGTATACAATTAATGATTGCAAACATTGTGAAAGTAACGGTCATTTCTACGTTCCGGGCAACCTAGGCCTCACTCTAGGGCGATGCTCCAACAGACCGAATAGCTAGGGACTTAGAATTCAACGCAAGAAGCATAAAGTACAATAAAAATCCATCAGTTTTTCCATCGTATAACAGGATTAATTGCAAACAGTGTGAAGGTAATGGTCATTTCTACGCTCCGGTCAACCTAGGCTACGCTCTAGGGCGTTGGTCCACCACATCGAATAGTTAGGGACTTAAGAGTCAATGTCAGAAGAATAAAATACAATATAAATGCAACAGTTTTTCAACCGTATAAAATAAATAATTGCATACAGTGTGAAATTAATGATCATTTCTACGTTCCGGGCAACCTAGGCTTCACTCTAGGGCATTGCTCCAACAGACCCAATAGCTAGGGACTTAGAATTCAACGCAAGAAGCATATAATACAGTATAAATACAACAGTTTTTCCATCGTATAAAACGAATAATAGCACCAGTGTGAAAGTTATGGTCATTTCTACGTTCCGGGCAACCTAGGCTACACTCTACGGCGTTGCTCCACCAGATCGAATAGTTAGGGCCTTAGAAGTCAACGCCGGAAGCATGGAATACAATAAAAATGCAACAGTTTTTCCATCGTATGACAGGAATAATTGCAAACAGTGTGAAGGTAATGGTCATTTCTACGCTCCGGTCAACCTAGGCTACGCTCTAGGGCGTTGGTCCACCACATCGAATAGTTAGGGACTTAAGAGTCAATGTCAGAAGAATAAAATACAATATAAATGCAACAGTTTTTCCACCGTATAAAATAAATAATTGCATACAGTGTGAAATTAATGATCATTTCTACGTTCCGGGCAACCTAGGCTTCACTCTAGGGCATTGCTGCAACAGACCGAATAGCTAGGGACTTAGAATTCAACGCAAGAAGCATATAATACAGTATAAATACAACAGTTTTTCCATCGTATAAAACGAATAATAGCACCAGTGTGAAAGTTATGGTCATTTCTACGTTCCGGGCAACCTAGGCTACACTCTACGGCGTTGCTCCACCAGATCGAATAGTTAGGGCCTTAGAAGTCAACGCCGGAAGCATGGAATACAATAAAAATGCAACAGTTTTTCCATCGTATGACAGGAATAATTGCAAACAGTGTGAAGGTAATGGTCATTTCTACGCTCCGGTAAACCTAGGCTTCACTCTAGGGCGTTGCTCCACCACATCCAATAGTTAGGGCCTTAAAAGTCAACGCCAGATGAATAAAATACAATATAAATACAACAGTTTGCCACTTGTATAACAGGAATAATTGCAACCAGTGTGAAAGCTATGGTCATTACTACGTTCCGGGCAACCTAGGCTTCACTCTAGGGCGTTGGTCCACCAGATCCAATAGTTAGGGCCTAAGAAGTCAACGCCAGAAGCATAAGATACAATAAAAATACTATAGATTTTCAATCGTATAGCATGAAGGATTGCAACCAGTGTGAAAGTAATGGTCATTTCTACGCTCCGGTCAACCTAGGCTTCACTCTAGGGCGTTGCTCCCCCACATCGAATAGTTAGGGCCTTAAAAGAAAATGCCAGAAGAACAAAATACAATATAAATACAACAGTTTTTCCATCGTATAAAATGAATAATTGCAAACAGTGTGAAAGTAATGGTCATTTCTACGTTCCGGGAACCCTAGGCTTCACTCTAGGGCGTTGCCCCACCACATCGAATAGTTAGGGCCTTAAAAGTCAATGCCAGAAGAATAAAATACAATATAAATGCAACAGCTTTTCCATCGTCTAAAACGAGTAACTGTAACCAGTGTGAAAGTAATGGCCATTTCAACGTTACGGGCATCCTAGACTTAACCATGAGGCATTGCCCTACCAGATCGAATAGATAGGGCCTTAGAAGACAACGCCAGAAGCATAAAGTACAATAAAAATCCATCAGTTTTTCCATCGTATAACAGGATTAATTGCAAACAGTGTGAAGGTAATGGTCATTTCTACGCTCCGGTCAACCTAGGCTACGCTCTAGGGCGTTGGTCCACCACATCGAATAGTTAGGGACTTAAGAGTCAATGTCAGAAGAATAAAATACAATATAAATGCAACAGTTTTTCCACCGTATAAAATAAATAATTGCATACAGTGTGAAATTAATGATCATTTCTACGTTCCGGGCAACCTAGGCTTCACTCTAGGGCATTGCTCCAACAGACCGAATAGCTAGGGACTTAGAATTCAACGCAAGAAGCATATAATACAGTATAAATACAACAGTTTTTCCATCGTATAAAACGAATAATAGCACCAGTGTGAAAGTTATGGTCATTTCTACGTTCCGGGCAACCTAGGCTACACTCTACGGCGTTGCTCCACCAGATCGAATAGTTAGGGCCTTAGAAGTCAACGCCGGAAGCATGGAATACAATAAAAATGCAACAGTTTTTCCATCGTATGACAGGAATAATTGCAAACAGTGTGAAGGTAATGGTCATTTCTACGCTCCGGTAAACCTAGGCTTCACTCTATGGCGTTGCTCCACCACATCCAATAGTTAGGGCCTTAAAAGTCAACGCCAGATGAATAAAATACAATATAAATACAACAGTTTGCCACTTGTATAACAGGAATAATTGCAACCAGTGTGAAAGCTATGGTCATTACTACGTTCCGGGCAACCTAGGCTTCACTCTAGGGCGTTGCTCCACCACATCGAATAGCTGCGGCCTTAGAAGTCAACGCCAGAAGTATAAAATACAATATAAATACAACAGTTTTTCAATCATATAACAGGAATAATTGCAAACAGTGTGAAAAATATGGTCATTTGTACGTTGCGGGCATCCTAGGCTTCACTCTAGGGCATTGCTCCACCACATCGAATGGCTACTGCCTTAGAAGTCAACGCCATAACTATAAAAAACAATATAAATACAACAGTTTCTCCATTGTATAAAATGAATAATTGCAAACAGTGTGGAGGTAATGGTCATTTCTACTTTCCGGGCAACCTAGGCTTCACTCTAGGGCGTTTCTCCACCACATCGAATAGCTACGCCCTTAGAAGTCAACGCCTGAAGCATAAAATATTATATAAGTACAACAGTTTTTCCGTCGTATAACAGGAATAATTGCAACCAGTGTGAAAGGCATGGTCATTTCTACGTTCCGTGCAACCTCGGCTTGACTCCAGGTCGTTGCTCCACCAGGTCGAATAGTTAGGGCCTTAGAAGTCACCGCCCGAAGCATAAAATACAAAATAAATAGAACAGTTTTTCCATTGTATAAAACGAATAATTGCAACCAGTGTGAAAGTACTGGTCATTTCTACATTCCAGGCAACCTAGGCCTCACTCTAGGGCGTTGCTCCACCAGATCGAATAGCTAGGGACTTAGAAGTCAACGCCAGAAGCATAAAATACAATATAAGTACAACAGTTTTTCCATCGTATAAAATGAATAATTGCAAACAGTGTGAAAGTAATGGTCATTTCTACGTTCCGGGTAATCTAGGCTTCACTCTAGGGAGTTGCTCCACCAGATCGAATAGTTAGGGCCTAAGAAGTTAACGCCAGAAGCATATAATACGATATATGTACAACAGCTTTTCCATCGTATAAAACGAGTAATTGCAACCTGTGTGAAAGTAATGGTCATTACTACGTTCCGGGCAACCTAGGCATCACTCTAGGGCGTTGTGTCACCAGATCGAATAGTTAGGGCCTAAGAAGTCAACGCCGGAAGCATAAAATACGATATAAATACAACAGTTTTTCCACCGTATAAAACGAATAATTGCAACCAGTATGCAAGTTATGGGCATTTCTACGTTCCGGGCAACCTAGGCTTCACACTAGGGCGTTGCTCCACCAGATCGAATAGTTAGGGCCTTAGACGTCAACGCCAGAAGCATAAAATACAATATAGATACAACGGTCTTTCCATCGTATAAAACGAATAATTGCAACCAGTGTGAAAGTTATGGTCATACCTACGTTCCGGGCAACCTAGGATTCACTCTAGGGCGTTGCTCCGCCAGATAGAATAGCTAGGGCCTTAGAAGTCAACGCCATAAGCGTAAAATACAATATAAATGCAACAGCTTTTCCATCGTATAACAGGAGTAATTGCAAATAGTGTGAAAGTTATTATCATTTCTACGTTCCAGGCACCCTGGGCTTCACTCTAGGGCGTTTGTGCACCAGATCGAATAGCTAGGACCTTAGAAGTCAACGCCAGAAGCATAAAATACAATAAAAATACAACAGGTTTTCAATCGTATAGCATGCATAATTGCCACCAGTGTGAAGGCAATGGTCATTTGTACATTCCGGACAACCTAGGCTTCACTCTAGGGCGTTGGTCCACCAGATCCAATAGTTAGGGCCTAAGAACACAACGCCAGAAGCATAAAATACAATAAAAATACTATAGATTTTCAATCGTATAGCATGAAGGATTGCAACCAGTGTGAAAGTAATGGTCATTTCTACGTTCCGGGCAACCTAGGCCTCGCTCTAGGGCGTTGCTCCACCAGATCGAATAGCTAGGGACTTAGAAATCCATTCCAGAAGCATAAAATACGATATACGTAAAACATCTTTTCAATCGTATAACAGGAATAATTGCAAACAGTGTGAAGGTAATGGTCATTTCTACGCTCCGGTCAACCTAGGCTTCACTCTAGGGCGTTGCTCCCCCACATCGAATAGTTAGGGCCTTAAAAGAAAATGCCAGAAGAACAAAATACAATATAAATACAACAGTTTTTCCATCGTATAAAATGAATAATTGCAAACAGTGTGAAAGTAATGGTCATTTCTACGTTCCGGGAAAGCTAGGCTTCACTCTAGGGCGTTGCCCCACCACATCGAATAGTTAGGGCCTTAAAAGTCAATGCCAGAAGAATAAAATACAATATAAATGCAACAGCTTTTCCATCGTCTAAAACGAGTAATTGCAACCAGTGTGAAAGAAATGGCCATTTCAACGTTACGGGCATCCTAGACTTAACCATGAGGCATTGCCCCACCAGATCGAATAGATAGGGCCTAAGAAGTCAACGCCAGAAGCATAAAATACAATAAAAATACAACAGTTTTTCCATCGTATAACCGGAATAATTGCAAACAGTGTGAAAGTGATGGCCATTTCTACGTTCCGGGCAACCTTGGCTTCATTCTAGGTCGTCGTTCCACCAGATCGAATAGCTACGTCCTTAGAAGTCAACGCCAGAAGCATGAAATACAATATAAATGCGACAGATCTTCCATCGTATAAAATGAATAATTGCAAACAGTGTGAAACTAATGGTCATTTCTACGTTCCGGGCAACCTAGGCCTCACTCTAGGGCGATGCTCCACCGGATCGAATATTTAGGGCCTAAGAAGTCAACACCAGAAGCATAAAATACAATAAAAATACAACAGTTTTTCCATCGTATAGCATGAATAATTAAACCAGAGTGAAAGTGATGGCCCTTTCTACCTTCCGGGCAACCTTGGCTTCATTCTAGGTCGTTGTTCTACCAGATCGAACAGTTAGGGCCTAAGAAGTCAACGCCAGAAGCATAAAATACAATATAAATACAACAGTTTTTCCATCGTATAAAATGAATAATTGCAAACAGTGTGAAACTAATGGTCATTTCTACGTTCCGGGCAACCTAGGCTTCACTCTAGGGCGTTGGACCACCACATCGAATAGTTAGGGCCTTAAAAGTCAACGCCAGAAGCATAAAGTACAATAAAAATCCAACAGTTTCTCCATCGCATAACAGGAATAATTGCAAACAGTGTGAAGGTAATAGTCATTTCTACGCTCCGGTAAACCTAGGCTTCACTCTAGGGCGTTGCTCCACCAGATCGAGTAGTTAGGGCCTTAGACGTCAACGCCAGAAGCATAAAATAAAATAAAAATACAACACTTTTTCCATCGCACTCAATTAATGATTGCAAACATTGTGAAGGTAACGGTCATTTCTACGTTCCGGGCAACCTATTCTTCACTCTAGGGTGATGCTCCACCGGACCGAATATTTAGGGCCTAAGAAGTCAACGCCAGAAGCATAAAATACAATAAAAATACAACAGTTTTTCCATAGTATTACAGGAATAATTGCAAACAGTGTGAAAGTAATGGTCATTTCTACGTTCCGGGCAATCTAGGCTTCACTCTAGGGCGTTGCTCCACCGGATCGAATAGTTAGGGCCTTAGAAGTCAACGCCCGAAGCATAAATTATAAAATTAATAGAACAGTTTTTCCATTGTATAAAACGAATGATTGCAACCAGAGTGAAACTTATGGTCATTTCTACGTTCCGTGCAACATAGGATGCACTCTAGGGCGTTGCTCCACCACATCGATTAGCTACGGCCTTAGAAGTCAACGCCAGAAGCATAAAATACAATATAAATACAACAGCTTTTACATCGTCTAAAACGAATAATTGCAACCAGTGTGAAAGTAATGGCCATTTCAACGTTACGGGCATCCTAGACTTAACACTGAGGCATTGCTCCACCAGATGGGATAGATAGGGCCTTAGAAGTCAACGCCAGAAGCATACAGTACAATAAAAATACAACATTTTTTCCATCGTATAACAGGAATAATTGCAAACAGTGTGAAGGTGATGGTCATTTCTACGCTCCGGTCAACCCAGGCTTCACTCTAGGGCGTTGCTCCACCAGATGGAATAGTTAGGGCCTTAGACGTCAACGCCAGAAGCATAAAATAAAATAAAAATACATCAGTTGTTCCATCGTATATCAGGAATAATTACAACCTGTGTGAAAGTAATAGGCATTTCTACGTTCCGTGCAACCTAGGCTTCCCTCTACGGCGTTGCTACACCAGGTCGGATAGTTAGGGCCTTAGAAAACAACTCCAGACGCATAAAATACAATAAAAGTACATCAGTTTTTCCATCGTATAACAGGAATAATTGCAACCAGAGTGAAAGTGATGGTCATTTCTACGTTCCGGGCGACCTAGGCTACACTCTAGGGCGTTGCTCCACCAGATCGGATAGCTAGGACCTTAGAAGTCAACGCCCGAAGCATAAAATACAATAAAAATACAAGAGTTATTCCATCGTATAACAGGAATAATTGCAAACAGTGTGAAAGATATGATCATTTCTACGTTGCGGGCATCCTAGGCTTCACTCTAGGGCATTGCTCCACCACATCGAATAGCTACGGCCTTAGAAGTCAACGCCATAACTATAAAAAACGATATAAATACAACAGTTTTTCCATTGTATAACAGGAATAATTACAACCAGTGTGAAAGTGATGGTCATTTCTACGTTCCGGGCAACCTAGGCTTCAGTCTAGGGCATGGTTCCCCCAGATCGAATAGTTAGGGCCTAAGAAGCCTACGCCAGAAGCATAAAATACAATATAAACACCACAGTTTTTCCATCGTATAACGGAAATAATTGCAACCAGAGTGAAGGTGATGGTCATTTCTGCATTCCGGGAAACCTAGGCTTCACTCTAGAGCGTTGCTCCACCAGATCGAATAGCTAGGACCTTAGAAGTCAACGCCAGAAGCACAAAATAAAATAAAAATACAAGAGTTATTCCATCGTATAACAGGAATAATTACAACCTGTGTGAAAGTAATGGGCATTTCTACGCTCCGTGCAACCTAGGCTTCAGTCTAGGGCGTTGGTCCACCCGGCCGAATAGTAAGGGCCTTAGAAAACAACTCCAGACTCATCAAATACAATATAAATACAACAGTTTTTCCACGGTATAAAACGAATAATTGCAACCAGTATGAAAGTTATGGTCATTTCTACATTCCGGGAAACCTAGGCTTCACTCTAGGGCGTTGCTCCACCAGATCGAATACATAGTGCCATAGAAGTCAACGCCAGAAGCATAAAG
Source organism: Calliopsis andreniformis (assembly GCF_051401765.1). Classification (NCBI taxonomy): domain Eukaryota; kingdom Metazoa; phylum Arthropoda; class Insecta; order Hymenoptera; family Andrenidae; genus Calliopsis; species Calliopsis andreniformis. The sequence goes on from NW_027480422.1 coordinate 31,721,768, forward strand.
TACATTAAAAATCCAGCAGTTTGTCCATCGTATAACAGGAGTAATTGCCACCAGTGTGAAAGTGATGGTCATTTCTGCATTCCGGGCAACCTCGGCTTCACTCTAGGGCGTGGTTCCCCCAGATCGAATAATTAGGGCCTAAGAAGCCTACGCCAGAAGCATAAAATACAATTAAATACCACAGTATTTCCATCGTATAACAGGTATAATTGCAACCAGAGTGAAGGTGATGGTCATTTCTAAGTTCCGGGCATCCTAGGCTTCACTCTAGAGCGTTGCTCCACCAGATCGAATAGCTAGGACCTTAGAAGTCAACGCCAGAAGCACAAAATAAAATAAAAATACAATAGTTATTACATCGTATAAAAGGAATAATTACAACCAGTGTGAAAGTAATGGGCATTTCTACGTTCCGTGCAACCTAGGCTTCACTCCAGGGCGTTGGTCCACCAGGTCGAATAGTTAGAGCCTTAGAAAACAACTCCAGACGCATAAAATACAATATAAATGCAACAGTTTTTCCACGGTATAAAACGAATAATTGCAACCAGTATGAAAGTTATGGTCATCTCTACGTTCCGGGCAACCTAGGCTTCACCCTAGGGCGTTGCTGCACCAGATCGCATAGTTAGGGCCTAAGAAGTCAATGCCAGAAGCATAAAATACGAAATATGTACAACAGTTTTTCCATCGTATAAAATGAGTAATTGCAACTAGTGTGAAGGTAACGGCCATTTCTACGTTCCGGGCATCCGAGACTTAACACTGAGGCATTGCTCCACCAGATCTAATACATAGGGCCTTAGAAGTCAACGCCAGAAGCATAAAGTACATTAAAAATCCAACAGTTTGTCCATCGTGTAACAGGAGTAATTGCCGCCTGTGTGAAAGTTATGGTCACTTCTGCATTCCAGGCAACCTAGGCTTCACTCTAGGGCGTTGCTCCTCCAGATAGAATAGTTAGGGCCCAGGAAGTCAACGCCAGAAGCATAAAATAAAATATAAATGCAACAGTTTTTCCCTTGTATAACAGGAATAATTGCAACCAGTGTGAAAGGTATGGTTATTTCTACGATCCGGGCAACCTAGGCTTCACTCTAGGGCGTTGCTCCACCACATCGGATAGCTACGGCCTTAGGAGTCAACGCCAGAGGCATAAAATACAAAATAAATACAACAGTTTTTCCATCGTATAACAAGAATAATTGCAGCCATTGTGAAAGTGATGGTCATTTCTACATTCCGAGCAGCCTAGGCTTCACTCTAGGGCGTTGTTCCTCCAGATCGAATTGCTAGGGCCTAAGAAGTCTACACCAGAAGCATAAAATACAACATAAATACAACAGTTTTTCCATCGTATAACAGGAATAAATGCAACCAGTGTGAAAGTGATGGTCATTTCTGCATTCCGGGCAACCTAGGCTTCACTCTAGGGCGTTGCTCCTCCAGATAGAATACTTAGGGCCCAGGAAGTCAACGCCAGAAGCATAAAATAAAATATAAATGCAACAGTTTTTCCCTTGTATAACAGGAATAATTGCAACCAGTGTGAAAGGTATGGTTATTTCTACGTTCCGGGCAACCTAGGCTTCACTCTAGGGCGTTGCTCCACCACACCGGATAGCTGCGGCCTTAGAAGTCAACGCCAGAAGCATAAAATACAATATAAATACAACAGTTTTTCAATCGTATAACAGGAATAATTGCAAACAGTGTGAAAGATATGGTCATTTCTACGTTGCGGGCATCCTAGGCTTCACTCTAGGGCATTGCTCCACCACATCGAATAGCTACGGCCTTAGAAGTCAACGCCATAACTATAGAGAACAATATAAATACAACAGTTTTTCCATTGTATAAAATGAATAATTGCAAACAGTGTGGAGGTAGTGGCCATTTCTACTTTCCGGGCAACCTAGGCTCCACTCTAGGCCGTTTCTCCACCACATCGAATAGCTACTGCCTTAGAAGTCAACGTCTGAAGCATAAAATATAATATAAATACAACAGTTTTTCCATCGTATAACACGAATAATTGCAACCAGTGTGATAGACATGGTCATTTCTACGTTCCGGGTAACCTAGGCTTCACTCTAGGACGTTGCTCCAACACATCGAATAGCTACGGCCTTAGGAGTCAACGCCAGAGGCATAAAATACAAAATAAATACAACAGTTTTTCCATCGTATAACAAGAATAATTGCAGCCATTGTGAAAGTGATGGTCATTTCTACATTCCGAGCAGCCTAGGCTTCTCTCTAGGGCGTTGTTCCTCCAGATCGAATTGCTAGGGCCTAAGAAGTCTACACCAGAAGCATAAAATACAACATAAATACAACAGTTTTTCCATCGTATAACAGGAATAAATGCAACCAGTGTGAAAGTGATGGTCATTTCTACGTTCCGGGCAACCTAGGCTTCAGTCTAGGGCGTGGTTCCCCCAGATCGAATAATTAGGGCCTAAGAAGCCTACGCCAGAAGCATAAAATACAATATAAATACCACAGTATTTCCATCGTATAACAGGTATAATTGCAACCAGAGTGAAGGTGACGGTCATTTCTAAGTTCCGGGCAACCTAGGCTTCACTCTAGAGCGTTGCTCCACCAGATCGAATAGCTAGGACCTTAGAAGTCAACGCCAGAAGCATAAAGTACATTAAAAATCCAACAGTTTGTCCATCGTATAACAGGAGTAATTGCCACCAGTGTGAAAGTTATGGTCATTTCTGCATTCCGGGCAACCTAGGCTTCACTCTAGGGCGTTGCTCCTCCAGATAGAATAGTTAGGGCCCAGGATGTCAACGCCAGAAGCATAAAATAAAATATAAATGCAACAGTTTTTCCCTTGTATAACAGGAATAATTGCAACCAGTGTGAAACGTATGGTCATTTCTACGTTCCGGGCAACCTAGGCTTCACTCTAGGGCGTTGCTCCACCACATCGGATAGCTGCGGCCTTAGAAGTCAACGCCAGAAGCATAAAATACAATATAAATACAACAGTTTTTCAATCGTATAACAGGAGTAATTGCAAACAGTGTGAAAGATATGGTCATTTCTACGTTGCGGGCATCCTGGGCTTCACTCTAGGGCATTGCTCCACCACATCGAATAGCTACGGCCTTAGAAGTCAACGCCATAACTATAAAGAGCAATATAAATACAACAGTTTTTCCATTGTATAAAATGAATAATTGCAAACAGTGTGGAGGTAGTGGTCATTTCTACTTTCCGGGCAACCTAGGCTTCACTCTAGGCCGCTTCTCCACCACATCGAATAGCTACTGCCTTAGAAGGCAACGTCTGAAGCATAAAATATAATATAAATACAACAGTTTTTCCATCGTATAACACGAATAATTGCAACCAGTGTGAAAGTGATGGTCATTTCTACGTTCCGGGCAGCCTAGGCTTCAGTCTAGGGCGTGGTTCCCCCAGATCGAATAATTAGGGCCTAAGACGCGTACGCCAGAAGCATAAAATACAATATAAATACCACAGTATTTCCATCGTATAACAGGTATAATTGCAACCAGAGTGAAGGTGATGGTCATTTCTAAGTTCCGGGTAACCTAGGCTTCACTCTAGAGCGTTGATCCACCAGATCGAATAGCTAGGACCTTAGATGTCAACGCCAGAAGCACAAAATAAAATAAAAATACAACAGTTATTACATCGTATAAAAGGAATAATTACAACCAGCGTGAAAGTAATGGGCATTTCTACGTTCCGTGCAACCTAGGCTTCACTCCAGGGCGTTGGTCCACCAGGTCGAATAGTTAGGGCCTTAGAAAACAACTTCAGACGCATAAAATACAATATAAATACAACAGTTTTTCCACGGTATAAAACGAATAATTGCAACCAGTATGAAAGTTATGGTCATCTCTACGTTCCGGGCAACCTAGGCTTCACCCTAGGGCGTTGCTCCACCAGATCGAATAGTTAGGGCCTAAGAAGTCAATGTCAGAAGCATAAAATACGATATATGTACAACAGTTTTTCCATCGTATAAAACGAGTAATTGCAACCAGTGTGAAGGTAACGGCCATTTCTACGTTCCGGGCATCCTAGACTTAACACTGAGGCATTGCTCCACCAGATCGAATACATAGGGCCTTAGAAGTCAACGCCAGAAGCATAAAGTACATTAAAAATCCAACAGTTTGTCCATCGTATAACAGGAGTAATTGCCACCAGTGTGAAAGTTATGGTCATTTCTGCATTCCGGGAAACCTAGGCTTCAGTCTAGGGCGTTGCTCCTCCAGATAGAATAGTTTGGGCCCAGGAAGTCAACGCCAGAAGCATAAAATAAAATATAAATACAACAGTATTTCCCTCGTATAACAGGAATAATTGCAACCAGTGTGAAAGGTATGGTCATTTCTACGTTCCGGGCAACCTAGGCTTCACTGTAGGGCGTTGCTCCACCACATCGAATAGCTACGGCCTTCGGAGTCAACGCCAGAGTCATAAAATACAAAATAAATACAACAGTTTTTCCATCGTATAACAAGAATAATTGCAACCAGTGTGAAAGTGATGGTCATTTCTCCGTTCCGGGCAACCTAGGCTTCACTCTAGGGCGTTGTTCATCCAGATCGAATAGCTAGGGCCTAAGAAGTCGACACCAGAAGCATAAAACACAACATAAATACAACAGTTTTTTCATCGTATAACAGGAATAATTGCAACCAGTGTGAAAGTGATGGTCATTTCTACGTTCCGGGCAACCTAGGCTTCAGTCTAGGGCGTGGTTCCCCCAGATCGAATAGTTAGGGCCTAAGAAACCTACGCCAGAAGCATAAAATACAATATAAACACCACAGTTTTTCCATCGTATAACAGGAATAATTGCTACCAGAGTGAAGGTGATGGTCATTTCTAAGTTCCGGGCAACCTAGGCTTCACCCTAGGGCGTTGCTCCACCAGATCGAATAGTTAGCGCCTAAGAAGTCAACGCCAGAAGCACAAAATACAATAGAAATACAACAGTTTTTCCATCGTATAACAGGAATAATTGCAACCAGTGTGAAAGCTAGGGTCATTTCTCCGTTCCGGGCAACCTAGGCTTCACTCGAGGGCGTTGCTCCACCACATCGGATAGCTACGGCCTTAGGAGTCAACGCCAGAGGCATAAAATACAAAATAAATACAACAGTTTTTCCATCGTATAACAAGAATAATTGCAGCCATTGTGAAAGTGATGGTCATTTCTACATTCCGAGCAGCCTAGGCTTCTCTCTAGGGCGTTGTTCCTCCAGATCGAATTGCTAGGGCCTAAGAAGTCTACACCAGAAGCATAAAATACAACATAAATACAACAGTTTGTCCATCGTATAACAGGAGTAACTGCCACCAGTGTGAAAGTTATGGTCATTTCTGCATTCCGGGCAACCTAGGCTTCACTCTAGGGCGTTGCTCCTCCAGATAGAATAGCTAGGGCCCAGGAAGTCAACGCCAGAAGCATAAAATAAAATATAAATGCAACAGTTTTTCCCTTGTATAACAGGAATAATTGCAACCAGTGTGAAATATATGGTTATTTCTACGTTCCGGGCAACCTAGGCTTCTCTCTAGGGCGCTGCTCCACCACATCGGATAGCTGCGGCCTTAGAAGTCAACGCCAGAAGCATAACATACAATATAAATACAACAGTTTTTCAATCGTATAACAGGAGTAATTGCAAACAGTGTGAAAGATATGGTCATTTCTACGTTGCGGGCATCCTGGGCTTCACTCTAGGGCATTGCTCCACCACATCGAATAGCTACGGCCTTAGAAGTCAACGCCATAACTATAAAGAGCAATATAAATACAACAGTTTTTCCATTGTATAAAATGAATAATTGCAAACAGTGTGGAGGTAGTGGTCATTTCTACTTTCCGGGCAACCTAGGCTTCACTCTAGGCCGTTTCTCCACCACATCGAATAGCTACTGCCTTAGAAGGCAACGTCTGAAGCATAAAATATAATATAAATACAACAGTTTTTCCATCGTATAACACGAATAATTGCAACCAGTGTGAAAGTGATGGTCATTTCTACGTTCCGGGCAACCTAGGCTTCAGTCTAGGGCGTGGTTCCCCCAGATCGAATAATTAGGGCCTAAGACGCGTACGCCAGAAGCGTAAAATACAATATAAATACCACAGTATTTCCATCGTATAACAGGTATAATTGCAACCAGAGTGAAGGTGATGGTCATTTCTAAGTTCCGGGTAACCTAGGCTTCACTCTAGAGCGTTGATCCACCAGATCGAATAGCTAGGACCTTAGAAGTCAACGCCAGAAGCACAAAATAAAATAAAAATACAACAGTTATTACATCGTATAAAAGGAATAATTACAACCAGCGTGAAAGTAATGGGCATTTCTACGTTCCGTGCAACCTAGGCTTCACTCCAGGGCGTTGGTCCACCAGGTCGAATAGTTAGGGCCTTAGAAAACAACTTCAGACGCAAAAAATACAATATAAATACAACAGTTTTTCCACGGTATAAAACGAATAATTGCAACCAGTATGAAAGTTATGGTCATCTCTACGTTCCGGGCAACCTAGGCTTCACCCTAGGGCGTTGCTCCACCAGATCGAATAGTTAGGGCCTAAGAAGTCAATGCCAGAAGCATAAAATACGATATATGTACAACAGTTTTTCCATCGTATAAAACGAGTAATTGCAACCAGTGTGAAGGTAACGGCCATTTCTACGTTCCGGGCATCCTAGACTTAACACTGAGGCATTGCTCCACCAGATCGAATACATAGGGCCTTAGAAGTCAACGCCAGAAGCATAAAGTACATTAAAAATCCAACAGTTTGTCCATCGTATAACAGGAGTAATTGCCACCAGTGTGAAAGTTATGGTCATTTCTGCATTCCGGGCAACCTAGGCTTCACTCTAGGGCGTTGCTCCTCCAGATAGAATAGTTAGGGCCCAGGAAGTCAACGCCAGAAGCATAAAATAAAATATAAATACAACAGTATTTCCCTCGTATAACAGGAATAATTGCAACCAGTGTGAAAGGTATGGTCATTTCTACGTTCCGGGCAACCTAGGCTTCACTGTAGGGCGTTGCTCCACCACATCGAATAGCTACGGCCTTCGGAGTCAACGCCAGAGTCATAAAATACAAAATAAATACAACAGTTTTTCCATCGTATAACAAGAATAATTGCAACCAGTGTGAAAGTGATGGTCATTTCTACGTTCCGGGCAACCTAGGCTTCACTCTAGGGCGTTGTTCATCCAGATCGAATAGCTAGGGCCTAAGAAGTCTACACCAGAAGCATAAAATACAACATAAATACAACAGTTTTTCCATCGTATAACAGGAATAAATGCAACCAGTGTGAAAGTGATGGTCATTTCTACGTTCCGGGCAACCTAGGCTTCAGTCTAGGGCGTGGTTCCCCCAGATCGAATAATTAGGGCCTAAGAAGCCTACGCCAGAAGCATAAAATACAATATAAATACCACAGTATTTCCATCGTATAACAGGTATAATTGCAACCAGAGTGAAGGTGACGGTCATTTCTAAGTTCCGGGCAACCTAGGCTTCACTCTAGAGCGTTGCTCCACCAGATCGAATAGCTAGGACCTTAGAAGTCAACGCCAGAAGCATAAAGTACATTAAAAATCCAACAGTTTGTCCATCGTATAACAGGAGTAATTGCCACCAGTGTGAAAGTTATGGTCATTTCTGCATTCCGGGCATCCTAGGCTTCACTCTAGGGCGTTGCTCCTCCAGATAGAATAGTTAGGGCCCAGGATGTCAACGCCAGAAGCATAAAATAAAATATAAATGCAACAGTATTTCCCTCGTATAACAGGAATAATTGCAACCAGTATGAAAGGTATGGTCATTTCTACGTTCCGGGCAACCTAGGCTTCACTGTAGGGCGTTGCTCCACCACATCGAATAGCTACGGCCTTCGGAGTCAACGCCAGAGTCATAAAATACAAAATAAATACAACAGTTTTTCCATCGTATAACAAGAATAATTGCAACCAGTGTGAAAGTGATGGTCATTTCTACGTTCCGGGCAACCTAGGCTTCACTCTAGGGCGTTGTTCATCCAGATCGAATAGCTAGGGCCTAAGAAGTCTACACCAGAAGCATAAAACACAACATAAATACAACAGTTTTTTCATCGTATAACAGGAATAATTGCAACCAGTGTGAAAGTAATGGTCATTTCTACGTTCCGGGCAACCTAGGCTTCAGTCTAGGGCGTGGTTCCCCCAGATCGAATAGTTAGGGCCTAAGAAACCTACGCCAGAAGCATAAAATACAATATAAATACCACAGTTTTTCCATCGTATAACAGGAATAATTGCTACCAGAGTGAAGGTGATGGTCATTTCCAAGTTCCGGGCAACCTAGGCTTCACCCTAGGGCGTTGCTCCACCAGATCGAATAGTTAGCGCCTAAGAAGTCAACGCCAGAAGCACAAAATGCAATAGAAATACAACAGTTTTTCCATCGTATAACAGGAATAATTGCAACCAGTGTGAAAGCTAGGGTCATTTCTCCGTTCCGGGCAACCTAGGCTTCACTCGAGGGCGTTGCTCCACCACATCGAATAGCTACGGCCTTAGGAGTCAACGCCAGAGGCATAAAATACAAAATAAATACAACAGTTTTTCCATCGTATAACAAGAATAATTGCAGCCATTGTGAAAGTGATGGTCATTTCTACATTCCGAGCAGCCTAGGCTTCTCTCTAGGGCGTTGTTCCTCCAGATCGAATTGCTAGGGCCTAAGAAGTCTACACCAGAAGCATAAAATACAACATAAATACAACAGTTTGTCCATCGTATAACAGGAGTAACTGCCACCAGTGTGAAAGTTATGGTCATTTCTGCATTCCGGGCAACCTAGGCTTCACTCTAGGGCGTTGCTCCTCCAGATAGAATAGCTAGGGCCCAGGAAGTCAACGCCAGAAGCATAAAATAAAATATAAATGCAACAGTTTTTCCCTTGTATAACAGGAATAATTGCAACCAGTGTGAAATATATGGTTATTTCTACGTTCCGGGCAACCTAGGCTTCACTCTAGGGCGCTGCTCCACCACATCGGATAGCTGCGGCCTTAGAAGTCAACGCCAGAAGCATAACATACAATATAAATACAACAGTTTTTCAATCGTATAACAGGAGTAATTGCAAACAGTGTGAAAGGTATGGTCATTTCTACGTTGCGGGCATCCTGGGCTTCACTCTAGGGCATTGCTCCACCACATCGAATAGCTACGGCCTTAGAAGTCAACGCCATAACTATAAAGAGCAATATAAATACAACAGTTTTTCCATTGTATAAAATGAATAATTGCAAACAGTGTGGAGGTAGTGGTCATTTCTACTTTCCGGGCAACCTAGGCTTCACTCTAGGCCGTTTCTCCACCACATCGAATAGCTACTGCCTTAGAAGGCAACGTCTGAAGCATAAAATATAATATAAATACAACAGTTTTTCCATCGTATAACACGAATAATTGCAACCAGTGTGAAAGTGATGGTCATTTCTACGTTCCGGGCAACCTAGGCTTCAGTCTAGGGCGTGGTTCCCCCAGATCGAATAATTAGGGCCTAAGACGCGTACGCCAGAAGCATAAAATACAATATAAATACCACAGTATTTCCATCGTATAACAGGTATAATTGCAACCAGAGTGAAGGTGATGGTCATTTCTAAGTTCCGGGTAACCTAGGCTTCACTCTAGAGCGTTGATCCACCAGATCGAATAGCTAGGACCTTAGAAGTCAACGCCAGAAGCACAAAATAAAATAAAAATACAACAGTTATTACATCGTATAAAAGGAATAATTACAACCAGCGTGAAAGTAATGGGCATTTCTACGTTCCGTGCAACCTAGGCTTCACTCCAGGGAGTTGGACCACCAGGTCGAATAGTTAGGGCCTTAGAAAACAACTTCAGACGCATAAAATAGAATATAAATACAACAGTTTTTCCACGGTATAAAACGAATAATTGCAACCAGTATGAAAGTTATGGTCATCTCTACGTTCCGGGCAACCTAGGCTTCACCCTAGGGCGTTGCTCCACCAGATCGAATAGTTAGGGCCTAAGAAGTCAATGCCAGAAGCATAAAATACGATATATGTACAACAGTTTTTCCATCGTATAAAACGAGTAATTGCAACCAGTGTGAAGGTAACGGCCATTTCTACGTTCCGGGCATCCTAGACATAACACTGAGGCATTGCTCCACCAGATCGAATACATAGGGCCTTAGAAGTCAACGCCAGAAGCATAAAGTACATTAAAAATCCAACAGTTTGTCCATCGTATAACAGGAGTAATTGCCACCAGTGTGAAAGTTATGGTCATTTCTGCATTCCGGGCAACCTAGGCTTCACTCTAGGGCGTTGCTCCTCCAGATAGAATAGTTAGGGCCCAGGAAGTCAACGCCAGAAGCATAAAATAAAATATAAATACAACAGTATTTCCCTCGTATAACAGGAATAATTGCAACCAGTGTGAAAGGTATGGTCATTTCTACGTTCCGGGCAACCTAGGCTTCACTGTAGGGCGTTGCTCCACCGCATCGAATAGCTACGGCCTTCGGAGTCAACGCCAGAGTCATAAAATACAAAATAAATACAACAGTTTTTCCATCGTATAACAAGAATAATTGCAACCAGTGTGAAAGTGATGGTCATTTCTACGTTCCGGGCAACCTAGGCTTCACTCTAGGGCGTTGTTCATCCAGATCGAATAGCTAGGGCCTAAGAAGTCTACACCAGAAGCACAAAATACAATAGAAATACAACAGTTTTTCCATCGTATAACAGGAATAATTGCAACCAGTGTGAAAGCTAGGGTCATTTCTCCGTTCCGGGCAACCTAGGCTTCACTCGAGGGCGTTGCTCCACCACATCGAATAGCTACGACCTAAGAAGTCAACGCCAGAAGCATAAAATACAAAATAAATACAACAGTTTTTCCATCGTATAACAAGAATAATTGCAGCCATTGTGAAAGTGATGGTCATTTCTACATTCCGAGCAGCCTAGGCTTCTCTCTAGGGCGTTGTTCCTCCAGATCGAATTGCTAGGGCCTAAGAAGTCTACACCAGAAGCATAAAATACAACATAAATACAACAGTTTGTCCATCGTATAACAGGAGTAACTGCCACCAGTGTGAAAGTTATGGTCATTTCTGCATTCCGGGCAACCTAGGCTTCACTCTAGGGCGTTGCTCCTCCAGATAGAATAGCTAGGGCCCAGGAAGTCAACGCCAGAAGCATAAAATAAAATATAAATGCAACAGTTTTTCCCTTGTATAACAGGAATAATTGCAACCAGTGTGATAGATATGGTTATTTCTACGTTCCGGGCAACCTAGGCTTCACTCTAGGGCGCTGCTCCACCACATCGGATAGCTGCGGCCTTAGAAGTCAACGCCAGAAGCATAACATACAATATAAATACAACAGTTTTTCAATCGTATAACAGGAGTAATTGCAAACAGTGTGAAAGATATGGTCATTTCTACGTTGCGGGCATCCTGGGCTTCACTCTAGGGCATTGCTCCACCACATCGAATAGCTACGGCCTTAGAAGTCAACGCCATAACTATAAAGAACAATATAAATACAACAGTTTTTCCATTGTATAAAATGAATAATTGCAAACAGTGTGGAGGTAGTGGTCATTTCTACTTTCCGGGCAACCTAGGCTTCACTCTAGGCCGTTTCTCCACCACATCGAATAGCTACTGCCTTAGAAGTCAACGTCTGAAGCATAAAATATAATATAAATACAACAGTTTTTCCATCGTATAACACGAATAATTGCAACCAGTGTGAAAGTTATGGTCATCTCTACGTTCCGGGCAACCTAGGCTTCACCCTAGGGCGTTGCTGCACCAGATCGCATAGTTAGGGCCTAAGAAGTCAATGCCAGAAGCATAAAATACGAAATATGTACAACAGTTTTTCCATCGTATAAAATGAGTAATTGCAACTAGTGTGAAGGTAACGGCCATTTCTACGTTCCGGGCATCCTAGACTTAACACTGAGGCATTGCTCCACCAGATCTAATACATAGGGCCTTGGAAGTCAACGCCAGAAGCATAAAGTACATTAAAAATCCAACAGTTTGTCCATCGTATAACAGGAGTAATTGCCACCAGTGTGAAAGTTATGGTCACTTCAGCATTCCGGGCAACCTAGGCTTCACTCTAGGGCGTTGCTCCTCCAGATAGAATAGTTAGGGCACAGGAAGTCAACGCCAGAAGCATAAAATAAAATATAAATACAACAGTATTTCCCTCGTATAACAGGAATAATTGCAACCAGTGTGAAAGGTATAGTCATTTCTACGTTCCGGGCAACCTAGGCTTCACTCTAGGGCGTTGCTCCACCACATCGAATAGCTACGGCCTTCGGAGTCAACGCCAGAGTCATAAAATACAAAATAAATACAACAGTTTTTCCATCGTATAACAAGAATAATTGCAACCAGTGTGAAAGTGATGGTCATTTCTACATTCCGAGCAGCCTAGGCTTCACTCTAGGGCGTTGTTCCTCCAGATCGAATTGCTAGGTCCTAAGAAGTCTACACCAGAAGCATAAAATACAACATAAATACAACAGTTTTTCCATCGTAAAGCAGGAATAAATGCAACCAGTGTGAAAGTGATGGTCATTTCTACGTTCCGGGCAACCTAGGCTTCAGTCTACGGCGTGGTTCCCCCAGATCGAATAATTAGGGCCTAAGAAGCCTACGCCAGGAGCATAAAATACAATATAAATCCCACAGTATTTCCGTCGTATAACAGGTATAATTGCAACCAGAGTGAAGGTGACGGTCATTTCTAAGTTCCGGGCAACCTAGGCTTCACTCTAGAGCGTTGCTCCACCAGATCGAATAGCTAGGACCTTAGAAGTCAACGCGAGAAGCATAAAGTACATTAAAAATCCAACAGTTTGTCCATCGTATAACAGGAGTAATTGCCACCAGTATGAAAGTTATGGTCATTTCTGCATTCCGGGCAACCTAGGCTTCACTCTAGGGCGTTGCCCCTCCAGAAAGAATAGTTAGGTCCCAGGAAGTCAACGCCAGAAGCATAAAATAAAATATAAATGCAACAGTTTTGCCCTTGTATAACAGGAATAATTGCAACCAGTATGAAAGTTATGGTCATCTCTACGTTCCGGGCAACCTAGGCTTCACCCTAGGGCGTTGCTGCACCAGATCGCATAGTTAGGGCCTAAGAAGTCAATGCCAGAAGCATAAAATACGAAATATGTACAACAGTTTTTCCATCGTATAAAATGAGTAATTGCAACTAGTGTGAAGGTAACGGCCATTTCTACGTTCCGGGCATCCTAGACTTAACACTGAGGCATTGCTCCACCAGATCTAATACATAGGGCCTTAGAAGTCAACGCCAGAAGCATAAAGTACATTAAAAATCCAACAGTTTGTCCATCGTATAACAGGAGTAATTGCCACCAGTGTGAAAGTTATGGTCACTTCAGCATTCCGGGCAACCTAGGCTTCACTCTAGGGCGTTGCTCCTCCAGATAGAATAGTTAGGGCCCAGGAAGTCAACGCCAGAAGCATAAAATAAAATATAAATACAACAGTATTTCCCTCGTATAACAGGAATAATTGCAACCAGTGTGAAAGGTATAGTCATTTCTACGTTCCGGGCAACCTAGGCTTCACTCTAGGGCGTTGCTCCACCACATCGAATAGCTACGGCCTTCGGAGTCAACGCCAGAGTCATAAAATACAAAATAAATACAACAGTTTTTCCATCGTATAACAAGAATAATTGCAACCAGTGTGAAAGTGATGGACATTTCTACGTTCCGGGCAACCTAGGCTTCACTCTAGGGCGTTGTTCATCCAGATCGAATAGCTAGGGCCTAAGAAGTCTACACCAGAAGCATAAAACACAACATAAATACAACAGTTTTTTCATCGTATAACAGGAATAATTGCAACCAGTGTGAAAGTGATGGTCATTTCTACGTTCCGGGCAACCTAGGCTTCAGTCTAGGGCGTGGTTCCCCCAGATCGAATAGTTAGGGCCTAAGAAACCTACGCCAGAAGCATAAAATACAATATAAATACCACAGTTTTTCCATCGTATAACAGGAATAATTGCTACGAGAGTGAAGGTGATGGTCATTTCTAAGTTCCGGGCAACCTAGGCTTCACCCTAGGGCGATGCTCCACCAGATCGAATGGTTAGGGCCTAAGAAGTCAACGCCAGAAGCATAAAATACAATATAAATACAACAGTTTTTCCATCATATAAAACGAATAATAGCAACCAGTGTGAAAGTTATGATCATTTCTACGTTCCGCGCAACCTATGCTTCACTCTAGGGCGTTGCTCCACCAGATCGAATAGTTAGGGCCTTAGAAGTCAACGCCCGAAGCATAAAATACAAAATTAATAGAACAGTTTTTCCATTGTATAAGACGAATAATTGCAACCAGTGTGAAAGTAATGGTCATTTCTACGTTCCGGGCAACCCAGGCTTCACTCTAGGGCGCTGTTCCACCAGATCGAATAGTTAGGGCCTTAGAAGTCAACGCCAGAAGCCTAAAATACAGTATAAATACAACAGATTTTCATCGTGTGAAACGAATAATTGCAACCAGTATGAAAGCTATGGTGATTTCTACGTTCGGAGCAACCTAGGCCTCACTCTAGGGCGTTGCTCCACCAGATCGGATGGTTAGTGCCTAAGAAGTCAACGCCAGAAGCATAAAATACAATAAAAATACAACAGTTTTTCCATCGTATAGCATGAATAATTGCAACCAGAGTGAAAGTAATGGTCATGTCTACGTTTCGGGCATCCTAGGCTTCACTCTAGTGCGTTGCTCCACCAGATCGAATGGATAGGGCCTATGAAGTCAACGCTAGAAGCATAAAATACAATATAAATACAACAGTTTTTCCATCGTATAAAAAGAATAATTGCAACCAGGGTGAAAGTAATGGTCATATCTACGTTCCGGGCAACCTAGGCTTGTCACTATGGCGTTGCTCCACCAGATCGAATAGTCGGGGCCTTGGCAGTCAACGCCCGAAGCATTAAATACAAAATTAATAGAACAGTTTTTCCATTGCATGAAACTAATAATTGCAACCAGTGTGAAAGTTATGGTTATATCTACGTTTCGTGCAACCTTGGCTTCACTCTAGGGCGCTGCTCCACCAAATCGAATAGCTACGGCCATAGGAGTCAACGCCAGAAGCATAAAAAGCAATATACGTACAACAGTTTTTCCATCGTATAAAATGAATAATTGCAAACATTGTGAAGGCAATGGTCATTTCTACGTTCCGGGCAACCTAGGCTTCACCCTAGGGCGTTGCTCCACCTGATCGAATGGTTAGTGCCTTAGAAGTCAACGCCCGAAGCATAAAATACAAAATTAATAGAACAGTTTTTCCATTGTATAAGACGAATAATTGCAACCAGTGTGAAAGTAATGGTCATTTCTACGTTCCGGGCAACCCAGGCTTCACTCTAGGGCGCTGTTCCACCAGAACGAACTGTTAGGGCCTAAGAAGTCAACTCCAGAAGCATAAAATACAAAATAGATAAAACAGCTTTTCCACCGCATATAATGTATATTTGCAAACAGTGTGAAGGCAATGGTCATTTCTACGTTCCGGGCAACCTAGGCTTCACCCTAGGGCGTTGCTCCACCTGATCGAATAGTTAGGGCCTAGAAGTCAACGCCAGAAGCATAAAATACAATAAAAATACGACAGTTTTTCCATCGTACAACAGGAATAATTACAACCAGAGTGAAGGTGATGGACATTTCTACGCTCCGGGCAACCTAGGATTCACACTAGGGCATTCCTCCACCAGACCGAATACATAGGGCCTTAAAAGTCAACGCCAGAAGCATAAAGTACATTAAAAATCCAACAGTTTGTCCATCGTATAACAGGAATAATTGCCTCCAGTGTGAAAGTAATGGACATTTCCTCGTTTCGGGCAACCTAGGCTTCACTCTAGGGCGTTGCTCCACCAGATGGAATAGTTAGGGCCCAGGAAGTCAACGCCAGAAGCATAAAATACAATATAAATACAACAGTTTTTCACTTGTATAACAGGAATAATTGCAACCAGTGTGAAAGCTATGGTCATTTCTACGTTCCGGGCAACCTAGGCTTCACTCTAGGGCGTTGCTCCACCACATCGAATAGCTACGGCCTTAGAAGTCAACGCCATAACTATAAAAAGCAATATAAATACAACAGATTCTCCATTGTATAAAATGTATATTTGCAAACAATGTGAAGGCAATTGTCATTTCTACGTTCTGGGCAACCTAGGCTTCACCCTAGGGCGTTGCTCCACCACATCGAATAGCTACGGCCTTAGAAGTCAACGCCATAACTATAAAAAGCAATATAAATACAACAGATTCTCCATTGTATAAAATGTATATTTGCAAACAATGTGAAGGCAATTGTCATTTCTACGTTCCGGGCAACCTAGGCTTCACCCTAGGGCGTTGCTCCACCAGATCGAATAGTTGGGGCCTTAGAAGTCAACGCCCGAAGCATAAAATACAAAATAAATAGAACAGTTTTTCCATTGTATAAAATGAATAATTGCAAACAGTGTGGAGGTAATGGTCATTTCTACTTTCCGGGCAACCTAGGCTTCACTCTAGGGCGTTTCTCCACCACATCGAATAGCTACGCCCTTAGAAGTCAACGCCTGAAGCATAAAATATAATATAAGTACAACAGTTTTTCCATCGTATAACAGGAATAATTTCAACCAGTGTGAAGATAATGGTCATTTCTACGTTCCGCGCAACCTAGGCTTCACCCCTGGGCGTTGCTCCACCAGATCGAATAGTTAGGGCCTAAGAAGTCAATGCCAGAAGCATAAAATACGATATATGTACAACAGCTTTTCCATCGCATAAAATGAGTAATTGCAACCAGTGTGAAAGTAACGGACATTTCTACGTTCCGGGCATCCTAGACTTAACACTGAGGCATTGCTCCACCAGATCGAATACATAGGGCCTTAGAAGTCAACGCCAGAAGCATAAAGTACATTAAAAATCCAACAGTTTGTCCATCGTATAACAGGAATAATTGCCTCCAGTGTGAAAGTGATGGTCATTTCTGCATTCCGGGCAACCTAGGCTTCACTCTAGGGCGTTGCTCCTCCAGATAGAATAGTTAGGGCCCAGGAAGTCAACGCCAGAAGCATAAAATACAATATAAATACAACAGTTTTTCAATCGTATGAAACGAATAATTGCAAGCAGTATGAAAGCTATGGTCATTTCTACGTTCGGAGCAACCTAGGCTTCACTCTAGGGCGATGCTCCACCAGATCGAATGGTTAGGGCCTAAGAAGTCAACGCCAGAAGCATAAAATACAATATAAATACAACAGTTTTTCCATCATATAAAACGAATAATAGCAACCAGTGTGAAAGTTATGATCATTTCTACGTTCCGCGCAACCTATGCTTCACTCTAGGGCGTTGCTCCACCAGATCGAATAGTTAGGGCCTTAGAAGTCAACGCCCGAAGCATAAAATACAAAATTAATAGAACAGTTTTTCCATTGTATAAGACGAATAATTGCAACCAGTCTGAAAGTAATGGTCATTTCTACGTTCCGGGCAACCCAGGCTTCACTCTAGGGCGCTGTTCCACCAGATCGAATAGTTAGGGCCTTAGAAGTCAACGCCAGAAGCCTAAAATACAGTATAAATACAACAGATTTTCATCGTGTGAAACGAATAATTGCAACCAGTATGAAAGCTATGGTGATTTCTACGTTCGGAGCAACCTTGGCCTCACTCTAGGGCGTTGCTCCACCAGATCGGATGGTTAGTGCCTAAGAAGTCAACGCCAGAAGCATAAAATACAATAAAAATACAACAGTTTTTCCATCGTATAGCATGAATAATTGCAACCAGAGTGAAAGTAATGGTCATGTCTACGTTTCGGGCATCCTAGGCTTCACTCTAGTGCGTTGCTCCACCAGATCGAATGGATAGGGCCTATGAAGTCAACGCTAGAAGCATAAAATACAATATAAATACAACAGTTTTTTCATCGTATAAAAAGAATAATTGCAACCAGTGTGAAAGTAATGGTCATATCTACGTTCCGGGCAACCTAGGCTTGTCACTATGGCGTTGCTCCACCAGATCGAATAGTCGGGGCCTTGGCAGTCAACGCCCGAAGCATTAAATACAAAATTAATAGAACAGTTTTTCCATTGCATGAAACTAATAATTGCAACCAGTGTGAAAGTTATGGTTATATCTACGTTTCGTGCAACCTTGGCTTCACTCTAGGGCGCTGCTCCAGCAAATCGAATAGCTACGGCCATAGGAGTCAACGCCAGAAGCATAAAAAGCAATATACGTACAACAGTTTTTCCATCGTATAAAATGAATAATTGCAAACATTGTGAAAGTAACGGTCATTTCTACGTTCCGGGATACCTTGGCTTCACTCTAGGGCATTGCTACACCAGATCGAACTGTTAGGGCCTAAGAAGTCAACTCCAGAAGCATAAAATACAAAATAGATACAACAGCTTTTCCACCGTATATAATGTATATTTGCAAACAGTGTGAAGGCAATGGTCATTTCTACGTTCCGGGCAACCTAGGCTTCACCCTAGGGCGTTGCTCCACCTGATCGAATAATTAGGGCCTAGAAGTCAACGCCAGAAGCATAAAATACAATAAAAATACGACAGTTTTTCCATCGTACAACAGGAATAATTACAACCAGAGTGAAGGTGATGGACATTTCTACGCTCCGGGCAACCTAGGATTCACACTAGGGCGTTGCTCCACCAGATCGAATAGTTAGGGCCTTAGAAGTCAACGCCCGAAGCATAAAATACAAAATCAATAAAACAGCTTTTCCATTGTATAAAACGAATAATTGCAACCAGTGTGAATGTTGTGGTCATTTCTACGTGCCGTGCAACCTAGGTTTTGCTCCAGGGCGTTGCTCCACCACATCGAATAGTTAGGGCCTTATAAGTCAACGCCAGACGCATAAAGTACAGTATAAATACAACAGTTTCTCCATCGTATAAAACGAATATTTGCAACCAGTATGAATGTTAGGGTCATTTGTACGTTCGGAGCAACCTAGGCTTCACTCTAGGGCGTTGCTCCACCAGATCGAATAGTTAGGGCCTAAGAAGTCTACGCCAGAAGCATAAAATACAATAAAAATACAGCAGTTTTTCTATCGTATAGCACGACTAATTGCAGCGAGAGTGAAAGTAATGGTCATGTCTACGTTTCGGGCATCCTGGGCTTCACTCTAGGGCGTTGCTCAACCAGATCGAATAGCTAGGGCCTTAGAAGTCGACGCCCGAAACATAAAACACAGTAAAAACACAACAGTTTGTCCATCGTATAACAGGAATAATTACAACCAGAGTGAAGGTGATGGACATTTCTACGCTCCGGGCAACCTAGAATTCACACTAGGGCGTTGCTCCACCTGGTCGAATAGTTGGGGCCTTAGAAGTCAACGCCCGAAGCATAAAATACAAAATAAATAGAACAGTTTTTCCATTGTATAAAACGAACAATTGAAACCAGTGTGAAAGTTATGGTCATTTCTACGTTCCACGCAACCTAGGCTTCACCCCTGGGCGTTGCTCCACCAGATCGAATAGTTAGGGCCTAAGAAGTCAATGCCAGAAGCATAAAATACGATATATGTACAACAGCTTTCCATCGCATAAAATGAGTAATTGCAACCAGTGTGAAAGTAACGGACATTTCTACGTTCCGGGCATCCTAGACTTAACACTGAGGCATTGCTCCACCAGATCTAATACATAGGGCCTTAGAAGTCAACGCCAGAAGCATAAAGTACATTAAAAATCCAACAGTTTGTCCATCGTATAACAGGAATAATTGCCACCAGTGTGAAAGTGATGGTCATTTCTGCATTCCGGGCAACCTAGGCTTCACTCTAGGGCGTTGCCCCTCCAGATGGAATAGTTAGGGCCTAAGAAGTCAACTCCAGAAGCATAAAATACAACATAAGTACAACAGTTTTTCCATCGTATAAAATGAATAATTGCAAACATTGTGAAGGTAACGGTCATTTCTACGTTCCGGGCAACCTTGGCTTCACTCTAGGGCGTTGCTACACCAGATCGAACTGTTAGGGCCTAAGAAGTCAACGCCAGAAGCTTAAAATACAATATCAATACAACAGTTTTTCCATCATATAAAACGAATAATAGCAACCAGGGTGAAAGTTGTGATCATTTCTATGTTCCGCGCAAACTATGCTTCACTCTAGGGCGTTGCTCCACCAGATCGAATAGTTAGGGCCTTAGAAGTCAACGCCCGAAACATAAAATACAAAATTAATAGAACAGTTTTTCCGTTGTATAAAACGAATAATTGCAACCAGTGTGAAAGTGATGGTCATTTCTACGGTCCGGGCAACCCCGGCTTCACTCTAGGGCGCTGTTCCACCAGATCGAATAGTTAGGGCCTTAGAAGTCAACGCCAGAAGCATAAAATACAAAATTAATACAACAGTTTTTCCGTTGTATAAAACGAATAATTGCAACCAGTGTGAAAGTGATGGTCATTTCTACGTTCCGGGCAACCCAGGCTTCACTCTAGGGCGCTGTTCCACCAGATCGAATAGTTAGGGCCTTAGAAGTCAACGCCAGAAGCATAAAATACAGTATAAATACAACAGTTTTTCCATCGTATGAAACGAATAATTGCAACCAGTATGAAAGCTATGGTCATTTCTACGTTCGGAGCAACCTAGGCTTCACTCTAGGGCGTTGCTCCACCAGATCGAATGGTTAGGGCCTAAGAAGTCAACTCCAGAAGCATAAAATACAACATAAGTACAACAGTTTTTCCATCGTATAAAATGAATAATTGCAAACATTGTGAAAGTAACGGTCATTTCTACGTTCCGGGCAACCTTGGCTTCACCCTAGGGCGTTGCTACACCAGATCGAACTGTTGGGGCCTAAGAAGTCAACGCCAGAAGCTTAAAATACAATATAAATACAACAGTTTTTCCATCATATAAAACGAATAATAGCAACCAGGGTGAAAGTTGTGATCATTTCTATGTTCCGCGCAACCTATGCTTCACTCTAGGGCGTTGCTCCACCAGATCGAATAGTTAGGGCCTTAGAAGTCAACGCCCGAAACATAAAATACAAAATTAATAGAACAGTTTTTCCGTTGTATAAAACGAATAATTGCAACCAGTGTGAAAGTGATGGTCATTTCTACGGTCCGGGCAACCCCGGCTTCACTCTAGGGCGCTGTTCCACCAGATCGAATAGTTAGGGCCTTAGAAGTCAACGCCAGAAGCATAAAATACAGTATAAATACAACAGTTTTTCCATCGTATGAAACGAATAATTGCAACCAGTATGAAAGCTATGGTCATTTCTACGTTCGGAGCAACCTAGGCTTCACTCTAGGGCGTTGCTCCACCAGATCGAATAGTTAGGGCCTTAGAAGTCAACGCCCGAAGCATAAAATACAAAATTAATAGAACAGTTTTTCCATTGTATAAGACGAATAATTGCAACCAGTGTGAAAGTGATGGTCATTTCTACGTTCCGGGCAACCCAGGCTTCACTCTAGGGCGCTGTTCCACCAGATCGAATAGTTAGGGCCTTAGAAGTCAACACCAGAAGCCTAAAATACAGTATAAATACAACAGTTTTTTCATCGTGTGAAACGAATAATTGCAACCAGTATGAAAGCTATGGTCATTTCTACGTTCGGAGCAACCTAGGCCTCACTCTAGGGCGTTGCTCCACCAGATCGGATGGTTAGTGCCTAAGAAGTCAACGCCAGAAGCATAAAATACAATAAAAATACAACAGTTTTTCCATCGTATAGCATGAATTATTGCAACCAGAGTGAAAGTAATGGTCATGTCTACGTTTCGGGCATCCTAGGCTTCACTCTAGTGCGTTGCTTCACCAGATCGAATGGATAGGGCCTATGAAGTCAACGCTAGAAGCATAAAATACAATATAAATACAACAGTTTTTCCATCGTATAAAATGAATAATTGCAAACATTGTGAAAGTAACGGTCATTTCTACGTTCCGGGAAACCTTGGCTTCACTCTAGGGCGTTGCTACACCAGATCGAACTGTTAGGGCCTAAGAAGTCAACTCCAGAAGCATAAAATACAATATAAGTACAACAGATTTTCCATCGTATAGAATGAATAATTACAAACAGTGTGAAAGTAATGGTCATTTTTACGTCCCGGGTAATCTAGGCTTCACTCTAGGGCGTTGCTCCACCAGATCAAATAGTTAGGGCCTTAGAAGTCAACGCCCGACGCATAAAATACAATAAAAATACGACAGTTTTTCCATCGTAAAACAGGAATAATTACAACCAGAGTGAAGGTGATGGACATCTCTACGCTCCGGGCAACCTAGGATTCACACTAGGGCGTTGCTCCACCAGATCGAATAGTTAGGGCCTTAGAAGTCAACGCCCGAAGCATAAAATACAAAATCAATAAAACAGCTTTTCAATTGTATAAAACGAATAATTGCAACCAGTGTGAATGTTGTGGTCATTTCTACGTGCCGTGCAACCTAGGTTTTGCTCCAGGGCGTTGCTCCACCACATCGAATAGTTAGGGCCTTATAAGTCAACGCCAGACGCATAAAGTACAGTATAAATACAACAGTTTCTCCATCGTATAAAACGAATATTTGCAACCAGTATGTATGTTAGGGTCATTTGTACGTTCGGAGCAACCTAGGCTTCACTCTAGGGCGTTGCTCCACCAGATCGAATAGCTAGGGCCTTAGAAGTCGACGCCCGAAACATAAAATACAGTAAAAATACAACAGTTTTTCCAGCGTATAACGGGAATAATTGCAACCAGTGTCAAAGAGATGGTCATTTCTACGTTCTGGGCAACCAAGGCTTCACTCTAGGGCGTTGGTCCACCAGTTCCAATACTTAGGGCCTAAGATGTCAACGCCAGAAGCACCAAATTCAAAATAAATGCAACACTTTTTCCATCGTATAAAACAAATAATTGCAGCCAGTGTGAAAGTAATGGTCATATCTACGTTCCGGGCAACCTAGGCTTGACACTATGGCGTTGCTCCACCAGATCGAATAGTCGGGGCCATGGCAGTCAACGCCCGAAGCATTAAATAAAAAATTAATAGAACAGTTTTTCCATTGCAAGAAACGAATAATTGCAACCAGTGTGAAAGTTATGGTCATATCTACGTTCCGTGCAACCTTGGCTTCACTCTAGGGCGTTGCTCCACCAAATCGAATAGCTACGGCCATAGAAGTCAACGCCAGAAGCATAAAAAGCAATATAAATACAACAGTCTTTCCATCGTGTAAAATGAATAATTGCAAACATTGTGAAAGTAACGGTCATTTCTGCGTTCCAGGCAACCTTGGCTGCACTCTAGGGCGTTGCTCCACCAGATCGAATAGTTAGGGCCTTCGAAGTCAACGCCAGATGCATAAAATACAATGTACATACAACAGTTTTTCCAGCGTATAACGGGAATAATTGCAACCAGAGTGAAAATAATGGTCATTTCTACGTTCGGAGCAGCCTAGGCTTCATTCTAGGGCGTTGGTCCACCAGATCCAATAGTTAGGGCCTAAGAAGTCAACGCCAGAAGCACCAAATACAAAATAAATGCAACAGTTTTTCCATCGTATAAAACGAATAATTGCAACCAGTGTGAAAGTAATGGTCATATCTACGTTCCGGGCAACATAGGCTTGACACTATGGCGTTGCTCAACCAGATCGAATAGTCGGAGCCTTGGCAGACAAGGCCCGAAGCATTAAATACAAAATTAATAGAACAGTTCTTCCATTGCATGAAACGAATAATTGCAACCAGTGTGAAAGTTATGGTCATATCTACGTTCCGTGCAACCTTGGCTTCACTCTAGGGCGCTGCTCCACCAAATCGAATAGCTACGGCCATAGGAGTCAGCGTCAGAAGCATAAAAAGCAATATAAGTATAACAGCTTTCCATCGTATAAAATGAATAATTGCAAACATTGTGAAAGTAACGGTCATTTCTACGTTCCGGGCAACCTTGGCTTCACTCTAGGGCGTTGCTACACCAGATCGAACTGTTAGGGTCTAAGAAGTCAACGCCAGAAGCTTAAAATACAATATAAATACAACAGTTTTTCCATCATATAAAACGAATAATAGCAACCAGGGTGAAAGTTGTGATCATTTCTATGTTCCGCGCAACCTATGCTTCACTCTAGGGCGTTGCTCCACCAGATCGAATAGTTAGGGCCTAAGAAGTCTACGCCAGAAGCATAAAATACAATAAAAATACAACAGTTTTTCTATCGTATAGCACGAATAATTGCAGCCAGAGTGAAAGTAATGGTCATGTCTACGTTTCGGGCATCCTGGGCTTCACTCTAGGGCGTTGCTCAACCAGATCGAATAGCTAGGGCCTTAGAAGTCGACGCCCGAAACATAAAATACAGTAAAAACACAACAGTTTGTCCATCGTATAACAGGAATAATTACAATCAGAGTGAAGGTGATGGACATTTCTACGCTCCGGGCAACCTAGAATTCACACTAGGGCGTTGCTCCACCTGGTCGAATAGTTGGGGCCTTAGAAGTCAACGCCCGAAGCATAAAATACAAAATAAATAGAACAGTTTTTCCATTGTATAAAACGAACAATTGAAACCAGTGTGAAAGTTATGGTCATTTCTACGTTCCACGCAACCTAGGCTTCACCCCTGGGCGTTGCTCCACCAGATCGAATAGTTAGGGCCTAAGAAGTCAATGCCAGAAGCATAAAATACGATATATGTACAACAGCTTTCCATCGCATAAAATGAGTAATTGCAACCAGTGTGAAAGTAACGGACATTTCTACGTTCCGGGCATCCTAGACTTAACCCTGAGGCATTGCTCCACCAGATCTAATACATAGGGCCTTAGAAGTCAACGCCAGAAGCATAAAGTACATTAAAAATCCAACAGTTTGTCCATCGTATAACAGGAATAATTGCCACCAGTGTGAAAGTGATGGTCATTTCTGCATTCCGGGCAACCTAGGCTTCACTCTAGGGCGTTGCCCCCCCAGATGGAATAGTTAGGGCCTAAGAAGTCAACTCCAGAAGCATAAAATACAACATAAGTACAACAGTTTTTCCATCGTTTAAATGAATAATTGCAAACATTGTGAAAGTAACGGTCATTTCTACGTTCCGGGCAACCTTGGCTTCACTCTAGGGCGTTGCTACACCAGATCGAACTGTTAGGGCCTAAGAAGTCAACGCCAGAAGCTTAAAATACAATATAAATACAACAGTTTTTCCATCATATAAAACGAATAATAGCAACCAGGGTGAAAGTTGTGATCATTTCTATGTTCCGCGCAACCTATGCTTCACTCTAGGGCGTTGCTCCACCAGATCGAATAGTTAGGGCCTTAGAAGTCAACGCCCGAAACGTAAAATACAAAATTAATAGAACAGTTTTTCCATTGTATAAGACGAATAATTGCAACCAGTGTGAAAGTGATGGTCATTTCTACGTTCCGGGCAACCCAGGCTTCACTCTAGGGCGCTGTTCCACCAGATCGAATAGTTAGGGCCTTAGAAGTCAACACCAGAAGCCTAAAATACAGTATAAATACAACAGTTTTTTCATCGTGTGAAACGAATAATTGCAACCAGTATGAAAGCTATGGTCATTTCTACGTTCGGAGCAACCTAGGCCTCACTCTAGGGCGTTGCTCCACCAGATCGGATGGTTAGTGCCTAAGAAGTCAACGCCAGAAGCATAAAATACAATAAAAATACAACAGTTTTTCCATCGTATAGCATGAATTATTGCAACCAGAGTGAAAGTAATGGTCATGTCTACGTTTCGGGCATCCTAGGCTTCACTCTAGGGCGTTGCTCCACCAGATCGAATGCATAGGGCCTATGAAGTCAACGCTAGAAGCATAAAATAGAATATAAATACAACAGTCTTTCCATCGTATGAAACGAATAATTGCAACCAGTGTGAAAGTAATGGTCATATCTACGTTCCGGGCAACATAGGCTTGACACTATGGCGTTGCTCAACCAGATCGAATAGTCGGAGCCTTGGCAGACAACGCCCGAAGCATTAAATACAAAATTAATAGAACAGTTCTTCCATTGCATGAAACGAATAATTGCAACCAGTGTGAAAGTTATGGTCATATCTACGTTCCGTGCAACCTTGGCTTCACACTAGGGCGCTGCTCCACCAAATCGAATAGCTACGGCCATAGGAGTCAGCGTCAGAAGCATAAAAAGCAATATAAGTATAACAGCTTTCCATCGTATAAAATGAATAATTGCAAACATTGTGAAAGTAACGGTCATTTCTACGTTCCAGGCAACCTTGGCTTCACTCTAGGGCGTTGCTACACCAGATCGAATAGTTAGGGCCTTAGAAGTCAACGCCCGAAAAATAAAATACAAAATTAATAGAACAGTTTTTCCGTTGTATAAAACGAATAATTGCAACCAGTGTGAAAGTGATGGTCATTTCTACATTCCGGGCAACCCCGGCTTCACTCTAGGGCGCTGTTCCACCAGATCGAATAGTCGGGGCCTTGGCAGTCAACGCCCGAAGCATTAAATACAAAATTAATAGAACAGTTTTTCCATTGCATGAAACTAATAATTGCAACCAGTGTGAAAGTTATGGTTATATCTACGTTTCGTGCAACCTTGGCTTCACTCTAGGGCGCTGCTCCACCAAATCGAATAGCTACGGCCATAGGAGTCAACGCCAGAAGCATAAAAAGCAATATACGTACAACAGTTTTTCCATCGTATAAAATGAATAATTGCAAACATTGTGAAAGTAACGGTCATTTCTACGTTCCGGGATACCTTGGCTTCACTCTAGGGCATTGCTACACCAGATCGAACTGTTAGGGCCTAAGAAGTCAACTCCAGAAGCATAAAATACAAAATAGATACAACAGCTTTTCCACCGTATATAATGTATATTTGCAAACAGTGTGAAGGCAATGGTCATTTCTACGTTCCGGGCAACCTAGGCTTCACCCTAGGGCGTTGCTCCACCTGATCGAATAGTTAGGGCCTAGAAGTCAACGCCAGAAGCATAAAATACAATAAAAATACGACGGTTTTTCCATCGTACAACAGGAATAATTACAACCAGAGTGAAGGTGATGGACATTTCTACGCTCCGGGCAACCTAGGATTCACACTAGGGCGTTGCTCCACCAGATCGAATAGTTAGGGCCTTAGAAGTCAACGCCCGAAGCATAAAATACAAAATCAATAAAACAGCTTTTCCATTGTATAAAACGAATAATTGCAACCAGTGTGAATGTTGTGGTCATTTCTACGTGCCGTGCAACCTAGGTTTTGCTCCAGGGCGTTGCTCCACCACATCGAATAGTTAGGGCCTTATAAGTCAACGCCAGACGCATAAAGTACAGTATAAATACAACAGTTTCTCCATCGTATAAAACGAATATTTGCAACCAGTATGAATGTTAGGGTCATTTGTACGTTCGGAGCAACCTAGGCTTCACTCTAGGGCGTTGCTCCACCAGATCGAATAGTTAGGCCCTAAGAAGTCTACGCCAGAAGCATAAAATACAATAAAAATACAACAGTTTTTCTATCGTATAGCACGAATAATTGCAGCCAGAGTGAAAGTAATGGTCATGTCTACGTTTCGGGGATCCTGGGCTTCACTCTAGGGCGTTGCTCAACCAGATCGAATAGCTAGGGCCTTAGAAGTCGACGCCCGAAACATAAAATACAGTAAAAACACAACAGTTTGTCCATCGTATAACAGGAATAATTACAACCAGAGTGAAGGTGATGGACATTTCTACGCTCCGGGCAACCTAGAATTCACACTAGGGCGTTGCTCCACCTGGTCGAATAGTTGGGGCCTTAGAAGTCAACGCCCGAAGCATAAAATACAAAATAAATACAACAGTTTTTCCATTGTATAGAACGAATAATTGCAACCAGTGTGAAAATTATCGTCATTTCTGTGTTCCGGGCAATCTAGGCTTCACTCTAGGGCGTTGCTCCACCAGATCGAATAGTTAGGGCCTAAGAAGTCAACGCCAGATGCCTGAAATACAGTATAGATACAACAGGTTTTCCTTGGTATAGCATGAATAATTGCAAACAGTGTGAAAGTAATGGTCATTTCTACGATCCGGGCAACCTAGGCATCACCCTAGGGCGTTGTTCCACCAGAGCGAATAGTTAGGGCCTAAGAAGTCAACGCCTGAAGCATAAAATACAATATAAATACAACAGTTTTTCCATCGTATAAACCTAATAATTGCAACCAGTATGAAAGTTATGGTCATTTCTACGTTCCGGGCAATCTAGGCTTCACTCTAGGGCGTTGCTCAACCACATCGAATAGTTAGGGCCTAAGCAGTCAACGCCAGAAACACGAAATACAAAATTAATACAACAGTTCTTCCATCGTATAAAAGGAATAATTGCAACCAGTATGAAAGTTATGGTCATTTCTACGTTCCGGACAACCTAGGCTTCACCCTAGGGCGTTGCTCCACCTGATCGAATAGTTATGGCCTAAGAAGTCAACGCCAGAAGCATAAAATACGATGTATGTACAACAGTTTTACCATCGTATAAAATGGATAATCGCAAACAGTGTGAAGGTAATGGTCATTTCTACGTTCCGGGCAACCTAGGCTTCACTACAGGGCGGTGCTCCACCAGATCAAATAGTTAGGGCCTAAGAAGTCAACGCGAGAAGCATAAAATACAATATAAGTACAACAGCTTTTCCATCGTATAAAATGAATAATTGCAAACAGTGTGAAAGTAATGGTCATTTCTACGCTCCGGTAATCCTAGGCTTCACACTAGGGCGTTGCTCCACCAGATCGAATAGCTAGGACCTTAGAAATCAACGCCAGAAGCATAAAATACGATAAAGGTATAACAGTTTTTCCATCGTATAACAGGAATAATTGCAAACAGTGTGAAAGTAATGGACATTTCTACGTTTCAGGCAACCTAGGCTCCACTCTAGGGCGTTGCTCCACCATATCGAACAGTTAGGGCCCAAGAACTTAACGCCCGAATCGTAAAGTACAATAAAAATACAACAGATTTTCCATCGTATAAAACGGATAATTGCAACCAGTGTGAAAGTTATGGTCATTTCTACGTTCCGAGCAACCTCAGCTTGACTCCAGGTCGTTGCTCCACCAGATCGAATAGTTAGGGCCTTAGAAGTCAACGCCCAGAGCATAAAATACAATAGAGATACAATAGTTTTTCAATCGTATAAAACGAATAATTGCAAACAGTGTGGAAGTAATGGTCATTTCTACGTTCCGGGCAACCTAGGCTTCGCTCTAGGGCGTTGCTCCACCACATCGAATAGTTAGGTCCTTAGAAGTCAATGCCAGAAGCATAAAATGCAATATAAATACAACAGTTTTTCCACTGTATAATATGAATAATTGCAAACAGTGTGGAAGTAATGGTCATTTCTACGTTCCGGGCAACCTAGGCTTCACTCTAGGGCGCTGCTCAACCACATCGAATAGCTACGGCCCTAGAAGACAACGCCATAACTATAAAATACAATATAAATACAACAGCTTTTCCATCGTATATGATGTATATTTGGAAACAGTGTGAAAGTAAAGGTCATTTCTACTTTCCGGGCAACCTAGGCTTCACTCTAGGGCGTTTCTCCACCACATCGAATAGCTGTGGCCTTAGAAGTCAACGCCAGAAGCATAAAATACAATATAAATACAACAGCTTTGCAATCGTATAACAGGAATAATTGCAAACAGTGTGAAAGGTATGGTCATTTCTACGTTGCTGGCAACCTAGGCTTCACTCTAGGGCGTTGCTCCACGACATCGAATAGCTACGGCCTTAGGAGTCAACGCCAGAGGCATAAAATACAAGATAAATGTAACTGTTTTTCCATCGTATAACAAGAATAATTGCAATCAGTATGAAGGTCATGGTCATTTCTACGTTCCGGGAAACCTAGGCTTCACCCTAGGCGTTGCTCCACCAGATCCAATAGTTAGGGCCTAAGAAGTGAACGCCAGAAGCATAAAGTACAATAAAAATCCAACAGTTTGTCCATCGTATAACAGGAACAATTGCAACCAGTGTGAAAGTAATGGTCATTTCTACGTTCCGGGCAACCTAGGTTTCGCTCTAGGGCGATGCTCCACCACATCGAATAGTTCGGGCCTTAGAAAACAACTCCAGACGCATGAACTACAATAAAAATACAACAGTTTTTTCATCGTATAACAGGAATAATTGCAACAAGCCAGAAGGTAATGGTCATTTCTACGTTCCGGGCAATCTAGGCTTCTCTCTAGGGCGTTGCTCCACCAGATCGAATAGTTAGGGCCTAAGAAGTCAACGCCAGAAGCATAAAATACATAATAAATACAACAGTTTTTCCATTGTATAAAATGAGTAATTGCAAACAGTGTGGAAGTGATGGTTATTCCTACGTTCCGTGCAACCTAGGCTTCACGCTAGGGCGTTGCTCCACCATATCGAATAGCTGCGGCCTTAGGAGTCAACTCCAGAGGCATAACATACAATATAAGTAAAACAGTTTTTCCATCGTATAAAACGAATAGTTGCAATCAGTATGAAGGTTATGGTCATTTCTACGTTCCGGGAAACCTAGGCTTCACCCTAGGCGTTGCTCCACCAGATCCAATAGTTAGGGCCTAAGAAGTCAACGCCAGAAGCATAAAGTACAATAAAAATCCAACAGTTTGTCCATCGTATAACAGGAAGAATTGCAACCAGTGTGAAATATATGGTCATTTCTACGATACGGGCAACCTAGGCTTCACTCTAGGGCGTCGTTCCACCAGATCGAATAGTTAGCGCCTAAGAAGTCTACGCCAGAAGCATAAAATACAATACAAATACAACAGCTTTTCCATCGTATAACAGGAATAATTGCAACCAGTGTGAAAGGTATGGTCATTTCTACATTCCGGGCAACCTAGGCTTCACTCTAGGGCGTTGCTCTACCAGATCGAATAGTTAGGGCCTAAGAAGTCAACGGCAGAAGCATAAAATACAATATAAATACAACAGTTTTTCCCTTGTATAAGAGGAATAATTGCAACCAGTGTGAAAGCTATGGTCATTTCTACGTTCCGGGCAACCTAGGCTTCACTCTAGTGCGTTGCTCCACCAGATCGAATAGTTAGGGCCTAAGAAGTCAACGCCAGAAGCATAAAATACAATATAAATACAACAGTTTTTCCCTTGTATAACAGGAATAATTGCAACCACTGTGATAGCTATGGTCATTTCTACGTTCCGGGCAACCTGGGCGACACCAGAGGGCGTTGCGCCACCAGATCCAATAGTTAGGACCTAAGAAGTCAACGCCAGAAGCATAAAATACAAAATAGATACAACAGTTTTTCCATCGTATAACAGGAATAATTGCAACCAGTGTGAAAGTGATGGTCATTTCTACGTTCCGGGCAACCTAGGGTTCAGTCTAGGGCGTGGTGCCCCCAGATCGAATAGTTAGGGCCTAAGAAGTCAACGCCAGAAGCATAAACTGCAATATAAATACAACAGTTATTCCCTTGTATAACAGGAATAATTGCAACCAGTGTGAAGGGTATGGTCAATTCTACGTTGCGGGCAACCTAGACTTCACTCTAGGGCATTGCTCCACCCCATCGAATAGCTACGTCCTTAGACGTCAACGCCATAACTATAAAATACATTATAAATACAACAGTTTTTCCATTGTATAAAATGATTAATTGCAAACAGTGTGGAAGTAATGGTTATTTCTACGTTCCGGGCAACCTAGGCTTCACGCTAGGGCGTTGCTCCACCAGATCGAATAGTTAGGGCCTTAGAAGTTAACGACAGAAGCATAAAGTACAATATAAATACAACAGTTTTTCAATCGTATAACAGGAATAATTGCAAACAGTGTGAAAGATATGGTCATTTCTACGTTGCGGGCATCCTAGGCTTCACTGTAGGGCATTGCTCCACCACATCGAATAGTTACGGCCTTAGAAGTCAACGCCATAACTATAAAAAACAATATAAATACAACAGTTTTTCCATCGTGTAACAAGAATAATTGCAACCAGTGTGAAAGTGACGGTCATTTCTACATTCCGGGCAACCTAGGCTTCACTCTAGGGCGTTGCTCCACCAGATCGAATAGTTAGGGCCTAAGAAGTCAACGTCAGAAGCATAAAATAAAATAAAAATAGAGCAGTTATTCCATCGTATAACTGGAATAATTGCAAACAGTGTGGAAGTAATGGTCATTTCTACATTCCGGGCAACCTAGGCTTCACTCTAGGGCGTTGCTCCACCACATCGAATAGTTAGGGCCTCAGAAGTCAATGCCAGAAGCATAAAATACAAAATAGACACAGCAGCTTGTCCATCGTATATGATGTATATTTGGAAGCAGTGTGAAAGTAAAGGTCATTTCTGCGTTCCGGGCAGCCTAGGCTTCACTACAAGGCAGTGCCCCACCAGATCAAATAGTTAGGGCCTAAGAAGTCAACGCCAGAAGCATAAAATACAATATAAATACAACAGCTTTTCCGTCGTATATAATGTATATTTGCAAACAGTGTGAAAGTAACGGTCATTTCTACGTTCCGGGCAACCTAGGCTTCACTCTAGGGCGTTGCTCCACCAGATCGAATGGTTAGACTTAGAATTCGACGCCACAAGCATAAAATGCAACATAAGTACAACAGTTTTTCCATCGTATAACAGGAATAGTTGCAACCAGTGTAAAAGTACAGGTCATTTCTACGTTCCGGGCAACCTAGGCTTCGCTCGAGGGAGTTGCTCCACCAGATCGAATAACTAGGGCCTTAGAAGTCAACGCCCGAAACATAAAATACAATAAAGATACAACAGATTTCCATCGTATAACGGGAATAATTTCAACAAATGTGAACGTGAAGGTCATTTCCACGTTCCTGGCAACCTAGGCTTCACTCTAGGGCGTTGGTCTACCAGATCCAATAGTTAGGGCCTAAGAAGTCAACGACAGAAGCATAAAATACGATAAGTATACAACAGCTTTGCCATCGTATAACAGGAATAATTGCAACTAGAGTGAAGGTGATTGTCATTTCTACGTTCCGGGCAACCTAGGCTTCACCCTAGGGCGTTGCTCCACTAGATCGAATAGCTAGGGCCTTAGAAGTCAACGCCAGAAGCATAAAATAAAATAAAAATAGAGCAGTTATTCCATCGTATAACTGGAATAATTGCAAACAGTGTGAAAGATATGGTCATTTCTACGTTGCGGCCATCCTAGGCTTCACTGTAGGGCATTGCTCCACCACATCGAATAGTTACGGCCTTAGAAGTCAACGCCATAACTATAAAAAACAATATAAATATAACAGTTTTTCCATCGTATAACAAGAATAATTGCAACCAGTGTGGAAGTAATGGTCATTTCTACTTTCCGGGCAACCTAGGCTTCACTCTAGGGCGTTGCTCGACCACATCGAATAGCTACGGCCTTAGAAGTCAACGCCTGAAGCATAAAATATAATATAAATACAACAGTTTTTCCATCGTATAACAAGAATAATTGCAACCAGTGTGAAAGGTATGGTCTTTTCTGCGTTCCGGGCAACCTAGGCTTCACTCTAGGTCGTTGCTCCACCACATCGAATAGCTGCGGCCTTAGGAGTCAACGCCAGAGGCATAAAATACAGAATAAATACAGCAGTTTTTCCATCGTATAACAAGAATAATAAACCAGTGTGAAACTGATGGTCATTTCTACATTCCGGGCAACCTAGGCTTCACTCTAGGGCGTCGCTCCACCAGATCGAATAGTTAGGGTCTAAGAAGTCAACGCAAGAAGCATAAAATACAATATAAGTACAACAGTTTTTCCCTTGTATAACAGGCGTAAATGCAACCAGTGTGAAAGCTATGGTCATTTCTACGTTCCGGGCAACCTAGGCTTCACTCTAGGGCGTTGCTCCACCACATCGCATAGTTAGGGCCTTAGAAGTCAATGCCAGAAGCATAAAATACAAAATAGATACAACAGCTTGTCCATCGTATATGATGTATATTTGGAAGCAGTGTGCAAGTAAAGGTCATTTCTACGTTCCGGGCAGCCTAGGCTTCACTACACGGCAGTGCTCCACCAGATCAAATAGTTAGGGCCTAAGAAGTCAACGCCAGAAGCATAAAATACAATATAAATACAACAGCTTTTCCATCGTATATAATGTATACTTGCAAACAGTGTGAAAGTAACGGTCATTTCTACGTTCCGGGCAACCTAGGCTTCACTCTAGGGCGTTGCTCCACCAGATCGAATAGTTAGACTTAGAATTCGACGCCACAAGCATAAAATGCAACATAAGTACAACAGTTTTTCCATCGTATAACAGGAATGGTTGCAACCAGTGTAAAAGTACAGGTCATTTCTAGGTTCCGGGCAACCTCGGCTTCGCTCAAGGGAGTTGCTCCACCAGATCGAATAGCTAGGGCCTTAGAAGGCAACGCCCGAAACATAAAATACAATAAAAATACAACAGATTTCCATCGTATAACGGGAATAATTTCAACAAATGTGAACGTGAAGGTCATTTCCACGTTCCGGGCAACCTAGGCTTCACTCTAGGGCGTTGCTCTACCAGATCCAATAGTTAGGGCCTAAGAAGTCAACGACATAAGCATAAAATACGATAAGTATGCAACAGCTTTTCCATCGTATAACAGGAATAATTGCGACTAGAGTGAAGGTGATTGTCATTTCTACGTTCCGGGCAACCTAGGCTTCACCCTAGGGCGTTGCTCCACTAGATCGAATACCTAGGGCCTTAGAAGTCAACGCCAGAAGCATAAAATACAATAAATATGCAACAGTTTTACCATCGTGTAACTGGCATAATTGCAAGCAGTGTGAAAGATATGGTCATTTCTACGTTCCGTGCAACCTAGGCTTAACTCTAGGGCGTTGCTCCACAAGATCCAATAGCTAGGACCTTAGAAGTCAACGCCAGAAGCATAAAATACAATATAAATACAAAAGTTTTTCCACCGTATAACAGGAATAATTGCCACCAGTGTGAAAGTGATAGTCATTTCTGCATTACGGGCAACCTAGGCTTCATTCTAGGGCGTTGCTCCACCAGATCGAATAGTTAGACTTAGAATTCGACGCCACAAGCATAAAATGCAACATAAGTACAACAGTTTTTCCATCGTATAACAGGAATGGTTGCAACCAGTGTAAAAGTACAGGTCATTTCTAGGTTCCGGGCAACCTCGGCTTCGCTCAAGGGAGTTGCTCCACCAGATCGAATAGCTAGGGCCTTAGAAGGCAACGCCCGAAACATAAAATACAATAAAAATACAACAGATTTCCATCGTATAACGGGAATAATTTCAACAAATGTGAACGTGAAGGTCATTTCCACGTTCCTGGCAACCTAGGCTTCACTCAAGGGCGTTGGACTACCAGATCCAATAGTTAGGGCCTAAGAAGTCAACGACAGAAGCATAAAATACGATAAGTATACAACAGCTTTGCCATCGTATAACAGGAATAATTGCAACTAGAGTGAAGGTGATTGTCATTTCTACGGTCCGGGCAACCTAGGCTTCACCCTAGGGCGTTGCTCCACTAGATCGAATAGCTAGGGCCTTAGAAGCCAACGCCAGAAGCATAAAATAAAATAAAAATAGAGCAGTTATTCCATCGTATAACTGGAATAATTGCAAACAGTGTGAAAGATATGGTCATTTCTACGTTGCGGGCATCCTAGGCTTCACTCTAGGGCATTGCTCCACCACATCGAATAGCTACGGCCTTAGAAGTCAACGCCATAACTATAAAAAACTATATAAATACAACAGTTTTTCCATTGTATACAATGAATGATTACAAACAGTGTGGAAGTAATGGTCATTTCTACTTTCCGGGCAACCTAGGCTTCACTCTAGGGCGTTGCTCCACCACATCGAATAGCTACGGCCTTAGAAGTCAACGCCCGAAGCATAAAATATAATATAAATACAACAGTTTTTCCATCGTATAACAAGAATAATTGCAACCAGTGTGAAAGGTATGGTCTTTTCTGCGTTCCGGGCAACCTAGGCTTGACTCTAGGTCGTTGCTGCACCACATCGAATAGCTGCGGCCTTAGGAGTCAACGCCAGAGGCATAAAATACAGAATAAATACAGCAGTTTTTCCATCGTATAACAAGAATAATAAACCAGTGTGAAACTGATGGTCATTTCTACATTCCGGGCAACCTAGGCTTCACTCTAGGGCGTTGCTCCACCAGATCGAATAGTTAGGGTCTAAGAAGTCAACTCAAGAAGAATAAAATACAATATGAGTACAACAGTTTTTCCCTTGTATAACAGGAGTAAATGCAACCAGTGTGAAAGCTATGGTCATTTCTACGTTCCGGGCAACCTAGGTTTGACTCTAGGGCGTTGCTCCACCACATCGAATAGCTAGGGCCTTAGAAGTCAACGCCCGAAGTATAAAATACAATAAAAATACAACAGATTTCCATCGTATAACGGGAATAATTTCAACAAATGTGAACGTGAAGGTCATTTCCACGTTCCGGGCAACCTAGGCTTCACTCTAGGGCGTTGGTCTACCAGATCCAATAGTTAGGGCCTAAGAAGTCAACGACATAAGCATAAAATACGATAAGTATGCAACAGCTTTTCCATCGTATAACAGGAATAATTGCGACCAGAGTGAAGGTGATTGTCATTTCTACGTTCCGGGCAACCTAGGCTTCACCCTAGGGCGTTGCTCCACTAGATCGAATACCTAGGGCCTTAGAAGTCAACGCCAGAAGCATAAAATAAAATAAAAATAGAGCAGTTATTCCAACGTATAACTGGAATAATTACAATCAGTGTGAAAGAAATGGACATTTCTACGTTCCGTGCAACCTAGACTTCACTCTAGGCCGTTGCTCCACCAGGTCGAATAGTAGGGGCCTTAGAAAACAACTCCAGGCGCATAAAATACAATAAATATGCAACAGTTTTACCATCGTATAACTGGCATAATTGCAAGCAGTGTGAAAGATATGGTCATTTCTACGTTCCGTGCAACCTAGGCTTAACTCTGGGGCGTTGCTCCACAAGATCCAATAGCTAGGACCTTAGAAGTCAGCGCCAGAAGCATAAAATACAATATAAATACAAAAGTTTTTCCATCGAATAACAGGAATAATTGCCACCAGTGTGAAAGTGATAGTCATTTCTGCATTCCGGGCAACCTAGGCTTCACTCTAGGGCGTTGCTCCACCAGATCGAATAGTTAGGGCCTAAGAAGTCAACGCCAGGAGCATAAAATACAAAATAGATACAACAGTTTTTCCATCGTATAACAGGAATAATTGCAACCAGTGTGAAAGTGATGGTCATTTCTACGTTCCGGGCAACCTAGGGTTCAGTCTAGGGCGTGGTGCCCCCAGATCGAATAGTTAGGGCCTAAGAAGTCAACGCCAGAAGCATAAACTGCAATATAAATACAACAGTTATTCCCTTGTATAACAGGAATAATTGCAACCAGTGTGAAGGGTATGGTCAATTCTACGTTGCGGGCAACCTAGACTTCACTCTAGGGCATTGCTCCACCCCATCGAATAGCTACGTCCTTAGACGTCAACGCCATAACTATAAAATACATTATAAATACAACAGTTTTTCCATTGTATAAAATGATTAATTGCAAACAGTGTGGAAGTAATGGTTATTTCTACGTTCCGGGCAACCTAGGCTTCACGCTAGGGCGTTGCTCCACCAGATCGAATAGTTAGGGCCTTAGAAGTTAACGACAGAAGCATAAAGTACAATATAAATACAACAGTTTTTCAATCGTATAACAGGAATAATTGCAAACAGTGTGAAAGATATGGTCATTTCTACGTTGCGGCCATCCTAGGCTTCACTGTAGGGCATTGCTCCACCACATCGAATAGTTACGGCCTTAGAAGTCAACGCCATAACTATAAAAAACAATATAAATACAACAGTTTTTCCATCGTGTAACAAGAATAATTGCAACCAGTGTGAAAGTGACGGTCATTTCTACATTCCGGGCAACCTAGGCTTCACTCTAGGGCGTTGCTCCACCAGATCGAATAGTTAGGGCCTAAGAAGTCAACGTCAGAAGCATAAAATAAAATAAAAATAGAGCAGTTATTCCATCGTATAACTGGAATAATTGCAAACAGTGTGGAAGTAATGGTCATTTCTACATTCCGGGCAACCTAGGCTTCACTCTAGGGCGTTGCTCCACCACATCGAATAGTTAGGGCCTCAGAAGTCAATGCCAGAAGCATAAAATACAAAATAGACACAGCAGCTTGTCCATCGTATATGATGTATATTTGGAAGCAGTGTGAAAGTAAAGGTCATTTCTGCGTTCCGGGCAGCCTAGGCTTCACTACAAGGCAGTGCTCCACCAGATCAAATAGTTAGGGCCTAAGAAGTCAACGCCAGAAGCATAAAATACAATATAAATACAACAGCTTTTCCGTCGTATATAATGTATATTTGCAAACAGTGTGAAAGTAACGGTCATTTCTACGTTCCGGGCAACCTAGGCTTCACTCTAGGGCGTTGCTCCACCAGATCGAATGGTTAGACTTAGAATTCGACGCCACAAGCATAAAATGCAACATAAGTACAACAGTTTTTCCATCGTATAACAGGAATAGTTGCAACCAGTGTAAAAGTACAGGTCATTTCTACGTTCCGGGCAACCTAGGCTTCGCTCAAGGGAGTTGCTCCACCAGATCGAATAACTAGGGCCTTAGAAGTCAACGCCCGAAACATAAAATACAATAAAGATACAACAGATTTCCATCGTATAACGGGAATAATTTCAACAAATGTGAACGTGAAGGTCATTTCCACGTTCCTGGCAACCTAGGCTTCACTCTAGGGCGTTGGTCTACCAGATCCAATAGTTAGGGCCTAAGAAGTCAACGACAGAAGCATAAAATACGATAAGTATACAACAGCTTTGCCATCGTATAACAGGAATAATTGCAACTAGAGTGAAGGTGATTGTCATTTCTACGTTCCGGGCAACCTAGGCTTCACCCTAGGGCGTTGCTCCACTAGATCGAATAGCTAGGGCCTTAGAAGTCAACGCCAGAAGCATAAAATAAAATAAAAATAGAGCAGTTATTCCATCGTATAACTGGAATAATTGCAAACAGTGTGAAAGATATGGTCATTTCTACGTTGCGGGCATCCTAGGCTTCACTGTAGGGCATTGCTCCACCACATCGAATAGTTACGGCCTTAGAAGTCAACGCCATAACTATAAAAAACAATATAAATATAACAGTTTTTCCATCGTATAACAAGAATAATTGCAACCAGTGTGGAAGTAATGGTCATTTCTACTTTCCGGGCAACCTAGGCTTCACTCTAGGGCGTTGCTCGACCACATCGAAAAGCTACGGCCTTAGAAGTCAACGCCTGAAGCATAAAATATAATATAAATACAACAGTTTTTCCATCGTATAACAAGAATAATTGCAACCAGTGTGAAAGGTATGGTCTTTTCTGCGTTCCGGGCAACCTAGGCTTCACTCTAGGTCGTTGCTCCACCACATCGAATAGCTGCGGCCTTAGGAGTCAACGCCAGAGGCATAAAATACAGAATAAATACAGCAGTTTTTCCATCGTATAACAAGAATAATAAACCAGTGTGAAACTGATGGTCATTTCTACATTCCGGGCAACCTAGGCTTCACTCTAGGGCGTCGCTCCACCAGATCGAATAGTTAGGGTCTAAGAAGTCAACGCAAGAAGCATAAAATACAATATAAGTACAACAGTTTTTCCCTTGTATAACAGGCGTAAATGCAACCAGTGTGAAAGCTATGGTCATTTCTACGTTCCGGGCAACCTAGGCTTCACTCTAGGGCGTTGCTCCACCACATCGCATAGTTAGGGCCTTAGAAGTCAATGCCAGAAGCATAAAATACAAAATAGATACAACAGCTTGTCCATCGTATATGATGTATATTTGGAAGCAGTGTGCAAGTAAAGGTCATTTCTACGTTCCGGGCAGCCTAGGCTTCACTACACGGCAGTGCTCCACCAGATCAAATAGTTAGGGCCTAAGAAGTCAACGCCAGAAGCATAAAATACAATATAAATACAACAGCTTTTCCATCGTATATAATGTATACTTGCAAACAGTGTGAAAGTAACGGTCATTTCTACGTTCCGGGCAACCTAGGCTTCACTCTAGGGCGTTGCTCCACCAGATCGAATAGCTAGGGCCTTAGAAGGCAACGCCCGAAACATAAAATACAATAAAAATACAACAGATTTCCATCGTATAACGGGAATAATTTCAACAAATGTGAACGTGAAGGTCATTTCCACGTTCCGGGCAACCTAGGCTTCACTCTAGGGCGTTGCTCTACCAGATCCAATAGTTAGGGCCTAAGAAGTCAACGACATAAGCATAAAATACGATAAGTATGCAACAGCTTTTCCATCGTATAACAGGAATAATTGCGACTAGAGTGAAGGTGATTGTCATTTCTACGTTCCGGGCAACCTAGGCTTCACCCTAGGGCGTTGCTCCACTAGATCGAATACCTAGGGCCTTAGAAGTCAACGCCAGAAGCATAAAATACAATAAATATGCAACAGTTTTACCATCGTGTAACTGGCATAATTGCAAGCAGTGTGAAAGATATGGTCATTTCTACGTTCCGTGCAACCTAGGCTTAACTCTAGGGCGTTGCTCCACAAGATCCAATAGCTAGGACCTTAGAAGTCAACGCCAGAAGCATAAAATACAATATAAATACAAAAGTTTTTCCACCGTATAATAGGAATAATTGCCACCAGTGTGAAAGTGATAGTCATTTCTGCATTACGGGCAACCTAGGCTTCATTCTAGGGCGTTGCTCCACCAGATCGAATAGTTAGGGCCTAAGAAGTCAACGCCAGGAGCATAAAATACAATATAGATACAACAGTTTTTCCCTTGTATAACAGGAATAATTGCAACCAGTGTGAAATATATGGTCATTTCTACGATACGGGCAACCTAGGCTTCACTCTAGGTCGTCGTTCCACCAGATCGAATAGTTTGGGCCTAAGAAGTCTACGCCAGAAGCATAAAATACAATACAAATACAACAGCTTTTCCATCGTATTACAGGAATAATTGCAACCAGTGTGAAAGACATGGACATTTCTACGCTCCGGGCAACCTAAGCTTCACTCTAGGGCGTTGCTCCACCACATCGAATAGCTACGGCCTTAGGAGTCAACGCGAGAGGCATAAAATACAAAATAAATACAACAGTTTTTCCATCATATAACAAGAATAATTGCAACCAGTGTGAGAGTTATGGTCATTTCTACGTTCCGGGCAACCTAGGCTTCGCTCAAGGGAGTTGCTCCACCAGATCGAATAGCTAGGGCCTTAGAAGTCAACGCCCGAAACATAAAATACAATAAAAATACAACAGATTTCCATCGTATAACGGGAATAATTTCAACAAATGTGAACGTGAAGGTCATTTCCACGTTCCTGGCAACCTAGGCTTCACTCAAGGGCGTTGGACTACCAGATCCAATAGTTAGGGCCTAAGAAGTCAACGACAGAAGCATAAAATACGATAAGTATACAACAGCTTTGCCATCGTATAACAGGAATAATTGCAACTAGAGTGAAGGTGATTGTCATTTCTACGGTCCGGGCAACCTAGGCTTCACCCTAGGGCGTTGCTCCACTAGATCGAATAGCTAGGGCCTTAGAAGCCAACGCCAGAAGCATAAAATAAAATAAAAATAGAGCAGTTATTCCATCGTATAACTGGAATAATTGCAAACAGTGTGAAAGATATGGTCATTTCTACGTTGCGGGCATCCTAGGCTTCACTCTAGGGCATTGCTCCACCACATCGAATAGCTACGGCCTTAGAAGTCAACGCCATAACTATAAAAAACTATATAAATACAACAGTTTTTCCATCGTATAACAAGAATAATTGCAACCAGTGTGAAAGGTATGGTCTTTTCTGCGTTCCGGGCAACCTAGGCTTGACTCTAGGTCGTTGCTGCACCACATCGAATAGCTGCGGCCTTAGGAGTCAACGCCAGAGGCATAAAATACAGAATAAATACAGCAGTTTTTCCATCGTATAACAAGAATAATAAACCAGTGTGAAACTGATGGTCATTTCTACATTCCGGGCAACCTAGGCTTCACTCTAGGGCGTTGCTCCACCAGATCGAATAGTTAGGGTCTAAGAAGTCAACTCAAGAAGAATAAAATACAATATGAGTACAACAGTTTTTCCCTTGTATAACAGGAGTAAATGCAACCAGTGTGAAAGCTATGGTCATTTCTACGTTCCGGGCAACCTAGGTTTGACTCTAG
Organism: Calliopsis andreniformis; assembly: GCF_051401765.1. NCBI lineage: Eukaryota > Metazoa > Arthropoda > Insecta > Hymenoptera > Andrenidae > Calliopsis > Calliopsis andreniformis. The sequence continues at coordinate 31,764,334 of NW_027480422.1, forward strand.
GGCGTTGCTCCACCACATCGAATAGCTAGGGCCTTAGAAGTCAACGCCCGAAGTATAAAATACAATAAAAATACAACAGATTTCCATCGTATAACGGGAATAATTTCAACAAATGTGAACGTGAAGGTCATTTCCACGTTCCGGGCAACCTAGGCTTCACTCTAGGGCGTTGGTCTACCAGATCCAATAGTTAGGGCCTAAGAAGTCAACGACAGAAGCATAAAATACGATAAGTATACAACAGCTTTGCCATCGTATAACAGGAATAATTGCAACTAGAGTGAAGGTGATTGTCATTTCTACGTTCCGGGCAACCTAGGCTTCACCCTGGGGCGTTGCTCCACTAGATCGAATAGCTAGGGCCTTAGAAGTCAACGCCAGAAGAATAAAATAAAATAAAAATAGAGCAGTTATTCCATCGTATAACTGGAATAATTGCAAACAGTGTGAAAGATATGGTCATTTCTACGTTGCGGGCATCCTAGGCTTCACTGTAGGGCATTGCTCCACCACATCGAATAGCTACGGCCTTAGAAGTCAACGCCATAACTATAAAAAACAATATAAATACAACAGTTTTTCCATTGTATACAATGAATGATTGCAAACAGTGTGGAAGTAATGGTCGTTTCTACTTTCCGGGCAACCTAGGCTTCACTCTAGGGCGTTGCTCCACCACATCGAATAGCTACGGCCTTAGAAGTCAACGCCTGAAGCATAAAATATAATATAAATACAACAGTTTTTCCATCGTATAACAAGAATAATTGCAACCAGTGTGAAAGGTATGGTCTTTTCTGCGTTCCGGGCAACCTAGGCTTCACTCTAGGTCGTTGCTCCACCACATCGAATAGCTGCGGCCTTAGGAGTCAACGCCAGGGGCATAAAATACAGAATAAATACAGCAGTTTTTCCATCGTATAACAAGAATAATAAACCAGTGTGAAACTGATGGTCATTTCTACATTCCGGGCAACCTAGGCTTCACTCTAGGGCGTTGCTCCACCAGATCGAATAGTTATGGTCTAAGAAGTCAACGCAAGAAGCATAAGGTACAATATAAGTACAACAGTTTTTCCCTTGTATAACAGGAGTAAATGCAACCAGTGTGAAAGCTATGGTCATTTCTACGTTCCGGGCAACCTAGGCTTCACCCTAGGGCGTTGCTCCACCATATAGCATAGTTAGGGCCTTAGAAGTCAATGCCAGAAGCATAAAATACAAAATAGATACAACAGCTTGTCCATCGTATATGATGTATACTTGCAAACAGTGTGAAAGTAACGGTCATTTCTACGTTCCGGGCAACCTAGGCTTCACTCTAGGGCGTTGCTCCACCAGATCGAATAGTTAGACTTAGAATTCGACGCCACAAGCATAAAATGCAACATAAGTACAACAGTTTTTCCATCGTATAACAGGAATAGTTGCAACCAGTGTAAAAGTACAGGTCATTTCTAGGTTCCGGGCGACCTAGGCTTCGCTCAAGGGAGTTGCTCCACCAGATCGAATAGCTAGGGCCTTAGAAGTCAACGCCCGAAACATAAAATACAATAAAAATACAACAGATTTCCATCGTATAACGGGAATAATTTCGACAAATGTGAACGTGAAGGTCATTTCCACGTTTCGGGCAACCTAGGCTTCACTCTAGGGCGTTGGTCTACCAGATCCAATAGTTAGGGCCTAAGAAGTCAACGACATAAGCATAAAATACGGTAAGTATGCAACAGCTTTTCCATCGTATAACAGGAATAATTGCGACCAGAGTGAAGGTGATTGTCATTTCTACGTTCCGGGCAACATAGGCTTCACCCTAGGGCGTTGCTCCACTAGATCGAATACCTAGGGCCTTAGAAGTCAACGCCAGAAGCATAAAATAAAATAAAAATAGAGCAGTTATTCCAACGTATAACTGGAATAATTACAATCAGTGTGAAAGAAATGGACATTTCTACGTTCCGTGCAACCTAGACTTCACTCTAGGCCGTTGCTCCACCAGGTCGAATAGTAGGGGCCTTAGAAAACAACTCCAGGCGCATAAAATACAATGAATATGCAACAGTTTTACCATCGTATAACTGGCATAATTGCAAGCAGTGTGAAAGATATGGTCATTTCTACGTTCCGTGCAACCTAGGCTTAACTCTAGGGCGTTGCTCCACAAGATCCAATAGCTAGGACCTTAGAAGTCAACGCCAGAAGCATAAAATACAATATAAATACAAAAGTTTTTCTATCGTATAACAGGAATAATTGCCACCAGTGTGAAAGTGATAGTCATTTCTGCATTCCGGGCAACCTAGTCTTCACTCTAGGGCGTTGCTCCACCAGATCGAATAGTTAGGGCCTAAGGAGTGAACGCCAGGAGCATAAAATACAATATAAATACAACAGTTTTTCCCTTGTATAACAGGAATAATTGCAACCAGTGTGAAATATATGGTCATTTCTACGATACGGGCAACCTAGGCTTCACTCTAGGTCGTCGTTCCACCAGATCGAATAGTTTGGGCCTAAGAAGTCTACGCCAGAAGCATAAAATACAATACAAATACAACAGCTTTTCCATCGTATTACAGGAATAATTGCAACCAGTGTGAAAGGTATGGTCATTTCTACGTTCCGGGCAACCTAGGCTTCACTCTAGGGCGTTGCTCCACCACATCGAATAGCTGCGGCCTTAGAAGTCAACGCCACAAGCATAAAATACAATATAAATACAACAGTTTTTCCATCGTACAACAGGAATATTTGCAACCAGTGTGAAAGACATGGTCATTTCTACGCTCCGGGCAACCTAAGCTTCACTCTAGGGCGTTGCTCCACCACATCGAATAGCTACGGCCTTAGGAGTCAACGCGAGAGGCATAAAATACAAAATAAATACAAAAGTTTTTCCATCGCATAACAGGAGTAATTGCCACCAGTGTGAAAGTGATAGTCATTTCTGCATTCCGGGCAACCTAGGCTTCACTCTAGGGCGTTGCTCCACCAGATCGAATAGTTAGGGCCTAAGAAGTCAACGCCAGGAGCATAAAATACAATATAAATACAACAGCTTTTCCCTTGTATAACAGGAATAATTGCAACCAGTGTGAAATATATGGTCATTTCTACGATACGGGCAACCTAGGCTTCACTCTAGGTCGTCGTTCCTACCAGATCGAATAGTTTGGGCCTAAGAAGTCTGCGCCAGAAGCATAAAATACAATACAAATACAACAGCTTTTCCATCGTATTACAGGAATAATTGCAACCAGTGTGAAAGGTATGGTCATTTCTACGTTCCGGGCAACCTAGCCTTCACTCTAGGGCGTTGCTCCACCACATCGAATAGCTGCGGCCTTAGAAGTCAACGCCAGAAGCATAAAATACAATATAAATACAACAGTTTTTCCATCGTATAACAGGAATATTTGCAACCAGTGTGAAAGACATGGTCATTTCTACGCTCCGGGCAACCTAAGCTTCACTCTAGGGCGTTGCTCCACCACATCGAATAGCTACGGCCTTAGGAGTCAACGCGAGAGGCATAAAATACAAAATAAATACAACACTTTTTCCATCACATAACAAGAATAATTGCAACCAGTGTGAAAGTTATGGTCATTTCTACGTTCCGGGCAACCTAGGCTTCACCCATGGGCGTTGCTCCAACAGATCCAATAGTTAGGACCTTAGAAGTCAACGCCAGAAGCATAAAATACAACATAAATACAACAGGTTTTCAATCGTATAACAGGAATAATTGCAAACAGTGTGAAAGATATGGTCATTTCTACGTTCCGGGCAACCTAGGCTTCACTCTAGGGCGTTGCTCCACCAGATCGAATAGTTAGACCTAGAATTCGACGCCACAAGCATAAAATGCAACATAAGTACAACAGTTTTTCCATCGTATAACAGGAATAGTTGCAACCAGTGTAAAAGTACAGGTCATTTCTAAGTTCCGGGCAACCTAGGCTTCGCTCAATGGAGTTGCTCCACCAGATCGAATAGCTAGGGCCTTAGAAGTCAACGCCCGAAACATAAAATACAATAAAAATACAACAGATTTCCATCGTATAACGGGAATAATTTCAACAAATGTGAACGTGAAGGTCATTTCCACGTTCCTGGCAACCTAGGCTTCACTCTAGGGCGTTGGTCTACCAGATCCAATAGTTAGGGCCTAAGAAGTCAACGACAGAAGCATAAAATACGATAAGTATACAACAGCTTTGCCATCGTATAACAGGAATAATTGCAACTAGAGTGAAGGTGATTGTCATTTCTACGTTCCGGGCAACCTAGGCTTCACCCTAGGGCGTTGCTCCACTAGATCGAATAGCTAGGGCCTTAGAAGTCAACGCCAGAAGCATAAAATAAAATAAAAATAGAGCAGTTATTCCATCGTATAACTGGAATAATTGCAAACAGTGTGAAAGATATGGTCATTTCTACGTTGCGGGCATCCTAGGCTTCACTCTAGGGCATTGCTCCACCACATCGAATAGCTACGGCCTTAGAAGTCAACGCCATAACTATAAAAAACAATATAAATACAACAGTTTTCCATTGTATAAAATGAATGATTGCAAACAGTGTGGAAGTAATGGTCATTTCTACTTTCCGGGAAACCTAGGCTTCACTCTAGGGCGTTGCTCCACCACATCGAATAGCTACGGCCTTAGAAGTCAACGACTGAAGCATAAAATATAATATAAATACAACAGTTTCTCCATCGTATAACAAGAATAATTGCAACCAGTGTGAAAGGTATGGTCTTTTCTGCGTTCCGGGCAACCTAGGCTTCACTCTAGGTCGTTGCTCCACCACATCGAATAGCTGCGGCCTTAGGAGTCAACGCCAGAGGCATAAAATACAGAATAAATACAGCAGTTTTTCCATCGTATAACAAGAATAATAAACCAGTGTGAAACTGATGGTCATTTCTACATTCCGGGCAACCTAGGCTTCACTCTAGGGCGTTGCTCCACCAGATCGAATAGTTAGGGTCTAAGAAGTCAACTCAAGAAGCATAAAATACAGTATAAGTACAACAGTTTTTCCCTTGTATAACAGGAGTAAATGCAACCAGTGTGAAAGCTATGGTCATTTCTACGTTCCGGGCAACCTAGGCTTCACTCTAGGGCGTTGCTCCACCACATCGCATAGTTAGGGCCTTAGAAGTCAATGCCACAAGCATATAATACAAAATAGATACAACAGCTTGTCCATCGTATATGATGTATATTTGGAAGCAGTGTGCAAGTAAAGGTCATTTCTACGTTCCGGGCAGCCTAGGCTTCACTACACGGCAGTGCTCCACCAGATCAAATAGTTAGGGCCTAAGAAGTCAACGCCAGAAGCATAAAATACAATATAGATACAACAGCTTTTCCATCGTATATAATGTATACTTGCAAACAGTGTGAAAGTAACGGTCATTTCTACGTTCCGGGCAACCTAGGCTTCACTCTAGGGCGTTGCTCCACCAGATCGAATAGTTAGACTTAGTATTCGACGCCACAAGCATAAAATGCAACATAAGTACAACAGTTTTTCCATTGTATAACAGGAATAGTTGCAACTAGTGTAAAAGTACAGGTCGTTTCTAGGTTCCGGGCAACCTAGGCTTCGCTCAAGGGAGTTGCTCCACCAGATCGAATAGCTAGGGCCTCAGAAGTCAACGACCGAAACATAAAATACAATAAAAATACAACAGATTACCATCGTATAACGGGAATAATTTCAACAAATGTGAACGTGAAGGTCATTTCCACGTTCCTGGCAACCTAGGCTTCACTCTAGGGCGTTGGTCTACCAGATCCAATAGTTAGGGCCTAAGAAGTCAACGACAGAAGCATAAAATACGATAAGTATACAACAGCTTTGCCATCGTATAACAGGAATAATTGCAACTAGAGTGAAGGTGATTGTCATTTCTACGTTCCGGGCAACCTAGGCTTCACCCTAGGGCGTTGCTCCACTAGATCGAATAGCTAGGGCCTTAGAAGTCAACGCCAGAAGCATAAAATACAATATAAATACAACAGGTTTTCAATCGTATAACAGGAATAATTGCAAACAGTGTGAAAGATATGGTCATTTCTACGTTGCGGGCATCCTAGGCTTCACTCTAGGGCATTGCTCCACCACATCGAATAGCTACGGCCTTAGAAGTCAACGCCATAACTATAAAAAACAATATAAATACAACAGTTTTCCATTGTATAAAATGAATGATTGCAAACAGTGTGGAAGTAATGGTCATTTCTACTTTCCGGGAAACCTAGGCTTCACTCTAGGGCGTTGCTCCACCACATCGAACAGCTACGGCCTTAGAAGTCAACGCCTGAAGCATAAAATATAATATAAATACAACAGTTTCTCCATCGTATAACAAGAATAATTGCAACCAGTGTGAAAGGTATGGTCTTTTCTGCGTTCCGGGCAACCTAGGCTTCACTCTAGGTCGTTGCTCCACCACATCGAATAGCTGCGGCCTTAGGAGTCAACGCCAGAGGCATAAAATACAGAATAAATACAGCAGTTTTTCCATCGTATAACAAGAATAATAAACCAGTGTGAAACTGATGGTCATTTCTACATTCCGGGCAACCTAGGCTTCACTCTAGGGCGTTGCTCCACCAGATCGAATAGTTAGGGTCTAAGAAGTCAACTCAAGAAGCATAAAATACAATATAAGTACAACAGTTTTTCCCTTGTATAACAGGAGTAAATGCAACCAGTGTGAAAGCTATGGTCATTTCTACGTTCCGGCAACCTAGGCTTCACTCTAGGGCGTTGCTCCACCACATCGCATAGTTAGGGCCTTAGAAGTCAATGCCACAAGCATATAATACAAAATAGATACAACAGCTTGTCCATCGTATATGATGTATATTTGGAAGCAGTGTGCAAGTAAAGGTCATTTCTACGTTCCGGGCAGCCTAGGCTTCACTACACGGCAGTGCTCCACCAGATCAAATAGTTAGGGCCTAAGAAGTCAACGCCAGAAGCATAAAATACAATATAAATACAACAGCTTTTCCATCGTATATAATGTATACTTGCAAACAGTGTGAAAGTAACGGTCATTTCTACGTTCCGGGCAACCTAGGCTTCACTCTAGGGCGTTGCTCCACCAGATCGAATAGTTACACTTAGAATTCGACGCCACAAGCATAAAATGCAACATAAGTACAACAGTTTTTCCATCGTATAACAGGAATAGTTGCAACTAGTGTAAAAGTACAGGTCATTTCTAGGTTCCGGGCAACCTAGGCTTCGCTCAAGGGAGTTGCTCCACCAGATCGATTAGCTAGGGCCTCAGAAGTCAACGACCGAAACATAAAATACAATAAAAATACAACAGATTACCATCGTATAACGGGAATAATTTCAACAAATGTGAACGTGAAGGTCATTTCCACGTTCCTGGCAACCTAGTCTTCACTCTAGGGCGTTGGTCTACCAGATCCAATAGTTAGGGCCTAAGAAGTCAACGACAGAAGCATAAAATACGATAAGTATACAACAGCTTTTCCATCGTATAACAGGAATAATTGAGACCAGAGTGAAGGTGATTGTCATTTCTACGTTCCGGGCAACCTAGGCTTCACCCTAGGGCGTTGCTCCACTAGATCGAATACGTAGGGCCTTAGAAGTCAACGCCAGATGCATAAAATAAAATAAAAATAGAGCAGTTATTCCAACGTATAACTGGAATAATTACAATCAGTGTGAAAGAAATGGACATTTCTACGTTCCGTGCAACCTAGACTTCACTCTAGGCCGTTGCTCCACCAGGTCGAATAGTAGGGGCCTTAGAAAACAACTCCAGGCGCATAAAATACAATAAATATGCAACAGTTTTACCATCGTATAACTGGCATAATTGCAAGCAGTGTGAAAGATATGGTCATTTCTACGTTCCGTGCAACCTAGGCTTAACTCTAGGGCGTTGCTCCACAAGATCCAATAGCTAGGACCTTAGAAGTCAACGCCAGAAGCATAAAATACAATATAAATACAAAAGTTTTTCCATCGTATAACAGGAATAATTGCCACCATTGTGAAAGTGATAGTCATTTCTGCATTCCGGGCAACCTAGGCTTCACTCTAGGGCGTTGCTCCACCAGATCGAATAGTTAGGGCCTAAGAAGTCAACGCCAGGAGCATAAAATACAATATAAATACAACAGTTTTTCCCTTGTATAACAGGAATAATTGCAACCAGTGTGAAATATATGGTCATTTCTACGATACGGGCAACCTAGGCTTCACTCAAGGTCGTCGTTCCACCAGATCGAATAGTTTGGGCCTAAGAAGTCTACGCCAGAAGCATAAAATACAATACAAATACAACAGCTTTTCCATCGTATTACAGGAATAATTGCAACCAGTGTGAAAGGTATGGTCATTTCTACGTTCCGGGCAACCTAGGCTTCACTCTAGGGCGTTGCTCCACCACATCGAATAGCTGCGGCCTTAGAAGTCATCGCCAGAAGCATAAAATACAATATAAATACAACAGTTTTTCCATCGTATAACAGGAATATTTGCAACCAGTGTGAAAGACATGGTCATTTCTACGCTCCGGGCAACCTAAGCTTCACTCTAGGGCGTTGCTCCACCACATCGAATAGCTACGGCCTTAGGAGTCAACGCGAGAGGCATAAAATACAAAATAAAGACAAGAGTTTTTCCATCATATAACAAGAATAATTGCAACCAGTGTGAAAGTTATGGTCATTTCTACGTTCAGGGCAACCTAGGCTTCACCCTAGGGCGTTGCTCCAACAGATCCAATAGTTAGGACCTTAGAAGTCAACGCCAGAAGCATAAAATACAATATAAATACAACAGTTTTTCCATCGTATAACAGGAATAGTTGCAACCAGTGTTAAAGTACAGGTCATTTCTAAGTTCCGGGCAACCTAGGCTTCGCTCAAGGGAGTTGCTCCACCAGATCGAATAGTTAGACTTAGAATTCGACGCCACAAGCATAATATGCAACATAAGTACAACAGTTTTTCCATCGTATAACAGGAATAGTTGCAACCAGTGTAAAAGTACAGGTCATTTCTAGGTTCCGGGCAACCTAGGCTTCGCTCAAGGGAGTTGCTCCACCAGATCGAATAGCTAGGGCCTTAGAAGTCAACGCCAGAAGCATAAAATACAATAAAAATACAACAGATTTCCATCGTATAACGGGAATAATTTCAACAAATGTGAACGTGAAGGTCATTTCCACGTTCCGGGCAACCTAGGCTTCACTCCAGGGCGTTGGTCTACCAGATCCAATAGTTAGGGCCTAAGAAGTCAACGACATAAGCATAAAATACGATAAGTATGCAACAGCTTTTCCATCGTATAACAGGAATAATTGCGACTAGAGTGAAGGTGATTGTCATTTCTACGTTCCGGGCAACCTAGGCTTCACCCTAGGGCGTTGCTCCACTAGATCGAATACCTAGGGCCTTAGAAGTCAACGCCAGATGCATAAAATAAAATAAAAATAGAGCAGTTATTCCAACGTATAACTGGAATAATTACAACCAGTGTGAAAGAAATGGGCATTTCTACGTTCCGTGCAACCTAGACTTCACTCTAGGCCGTTGCTCCACCAGGTCGAATAGTTGGGGCCTTAGAAAACAACTCCAGGCGCATAAAATGCAATAAATATGCAACAGTTTTACCATCGTATAACTGGCATAATTGCAAGCAGTGTGAAAGATATGGTCATTTCTACGTTCCGTGCAACCTAGGCTTAACTCTAGGGCGTTGGTCCACCACAACCAATAGTTAGGGCTTAAGAAGTCAATACCAGAATCACCAAATACAAAATAAATACAACAGTTTTTCCATCGCATAAAACGAATAATTGCAGCCAGTGTGAAAGTAATGGTCATTTCTACGTTCCGGGCAACCTAGGCTTCACCCTAGGGCGTTGCTCCAACAGATCCAATAGTTAGGACCTTAGAAGTCAACGCCAGAAGCATAAAATACAAAATAAATACAACAGTTTTTACATCGTATAACAAGAATAATTGCAACCAGTGTGAAAGATATGGTCATTTCTACGTTCCGGGCAACCTAGGCTTCACCCTAGGGCGTTCCTCCACCAGATCCAATAGTTAGGGCCTAAGAAGTCAACGCCAGAAGCATAAAATAAAATAATAATAGAGCAGTTATTCCATCGTATAACAGGAATAATTACAACCAGTGTGAAAGAAATGGGCATTCCTACGTTCCGTGCAACCTAGGCTTCACTCTAGGGCGTTGGACCACCAGGTCGAATAGTTAGGGCCTTAGAAAACAACTCCAGACTCATAAAATACAATATAAATACAACAGTTTTTCCACGGTATAAAACGAATAATTGCAACCAGTATGAAAATTACGGTCATATCTACGTTCCGGGCAACCTAGGCTTCACCCTAGGGCGTTGCTCCACCAGATCCAATAGTTAGGACCTAAGAAGTCAACGCCAGAAGCATAAAATACAAAATAGATACAGCAGTTTTTCCATCATATAACAGGAATAACTGCATCCAGTGTGAAAGTGATGGTCATTTCTAGGTTCCGGGCAACCTCGGCTTCAGTCTAGGCCGTGGTTCCCCCTTATCGAATAGTTAGGGCCTAAGAAGCCTACGCCAGAAGCATAAAATACAATATAAATACCACAGTTTTTCCAGCGTATAACTGGAATAATTGCAACCAGAGTGAAGGTGATGGTCTTTTCTAAGTTCCGGGCAACCTATGCTTCACTCTAGACCGTTGCACCACCAGGTCGAATAGCTGGGGCCTTAGAAGTCAACGCCAGAAGCATTAAATACAATATAAATACAATAGTTTTTCCATCGTATTAAACGAATAATTGCAACCAGTATGAAAGTTATGGTCATTTCTACGTTCGGGGCATCCTAGACTTAACTCTAGGGCGTTGCTATACCAGATCGAATTGCTACGGCCTTAGAAGTCAACGCCCGAAGCATAAAATACAATAAAAATACCACAGCTTTTCCATCGTATAACAGGAATAATAACAACCAGTGTGAAAGATATGGTCATTTCTACGATCAGGGCAACCTAGGCTTCACTCCAGGGCGTTGCTGCACCACATCGAATAGCTACGGCCTTAGAAGTCAACGCCAGAAGGTTAAAATGCAATATAAATACAACAGATTTTCCATCGTATAACAGGAACAATTGCAAAATGCCTGAAGGTAATGGTGATTTCTACGTTCCGGGAAATCTAGGCTTCTCTCTAGGGCGTTGCTCCACCAGATCGAATAGTTAGGGCCTAAGAAGTCAACGCCAGAAGCATAAAATACAATAGAGATACAACAGTTTGACCATCGATTAACAGGAATAATTGCAACCAGTGTGAAAGATATGGTCATTTCTACGATCAGGGCACCCAAGGCTTCACTCCAGGGCGTTGCTGCACCACATCGAATAGCTACGGCCTTAGAAGTCAACGCCAGAAGGTTAAAATACAATATAAATACAACAGATTTTCCATCGCATAATACGAGTAATTGCAATCAGTATGAAGGTTATGGTCATTTCTACGTTCCGGGCATCCTAGGCTTCACCATAGGGCGTTGCCCCACCAGATCCAATAGTTAGGACCTTAGAAGTCAGCGCCCGATGCTTAAAATACATTAAAAATACAAAAGCTTTTCCATCGTATAACAGGAATAATTGCCACCAGTGTGAAAGGTATGGTCATTTCTACGTTCCGGGCAACCTAGGCTTCACTCTAGGGCGTTGCTCCACCACATCGAATAGCTGCGGCCTTAGAAGTCAACGCCACAAGCATAAAATACAATAAAAATACCACAGCTTTTCCATCGTATAACAGGAATAATAACAACCAGTGTGAAAGATATGGTCATTTCTACGATCAGGGCAACCTAGGCTTCACTCCAGGGCGTTGCTGCACCACATCGAATAGCTACGGCCTTAGAAGTCAACGCCAGAAGGTTAAAATGGAATATAAATACAACAGATTTTCCATCGTATAACAGGAACAATTGCAAAATGCCTGAAGGTAATGGTGATTTCTACGTTCCGGGAAATCTAGGCTTAACTCTAGGGCGTTGCTCCACAAGATCCAATAGCTAGGACCTTAGAAGTCAACGCCAGAAGCATAAAATACAATATAAATACAAAAGTTTTTCTATCGTATAACAGGAATAATTGCCACCAGTGTGAAAGTGATAGTCATTTCTGCATTCCGGGCAACCTAGGCTTCACTCTAGGGCGTTGCTCCACCAGATCGAATAGTTAGGGCCTAAGGAGTGAACGCCAGGAGCATAAAATACAATATAAATACAACAGTTTTTCCCTTGTATAACAGGAATAATTGCAACCAGTGTGAAATATATGGTCATTTCTACGATACGGGCAACCTAGGCTTCACTCTAGGTCGTCGTTCCACCAGATCGAATAGTTTGGGCCTAAGAAGTCTACGCCAGAAGCATAAAATACAATACAAATACAACAGCTTTTCCATCGTATTACAGGAATAATTGCAACCAGTGTGAAAGGTATGGTCATTTCTACGTTCCGGGCAACCTAGGCTTCACTCTAGGGCGTTGCTCCACCACATCGAATAGCTGCGGCCTTAGAAGTCAACGCCACAAGCATAAAATACAATATAAATACAACAGTTTTTCCATCGTACAACAGGAATATTTGCAACCAGTGTGAAAGACATGGTCATTTCTACGCTCCGGGCAACCTAAGCTTCACTCTAGGGCGTTGCTCCACCACATCGAATAGCTACGGCCTTAGGAGTCAACGCGAGAGGCATAAAATACAAAATAAATACAAAAGTTTTTCCATCGTATAACAGGAGTAATTGCCACCAGTGTGAAAGTGATAGTCATTTCTGCATTCCGGGCAACCTAGGCTTCACTCTAGGGCGTTGCTCCACCAGATCGAATAGTTAGGGCCTAAGAAGTCAACGCCAGGAGCATAAAATACAATATAAATACAACAGCTTTTCCCTTGTATAACAGGAATAATTGCAACCAGTGTGAAATATATGGTCATTTCTACGATACGGGCAACCTAGGCTTCACTCTAGGTCGTCGTTCCTACCAGATCGAATAGTTTGGGCCTAAGAAGTCTACGCCAGAAGCATAAAATACAATACAAATACAACAGCTTTTCCATCGTATTACAGGAATAATTGCAACCAGTGTGAAAGGTATGGTCATTTCTACGTTCCGGGCAACCTAGGCTTCACTCTAGGGCGTTGCTCCACCACATCGAATAGCTGCGGCCTTAGAAGTCAACGCCAGAAGCATAAAATACAATATAAATACAACAGTTTTTCCATCGTATAACAGGAATATTTGCAACCAGTGTGAAAGACATGGTCATTTCTACGCTCCGGGCAACCTAAGCTTCACTCCAGGGCGTTGCTGCACCACATCGAATAGCTACGGCCTTAGAAGTCAACGCCAGAAGGTTAAAATGGAATATAAATACAACAGATTTTCCATCGTATAACAGGAACAATTGCAAAATGCCTGAAGGTAATGGTGATTTCTACGTTCCGGGAAATCTAGGCTTAACTCTAGGGCGTTGCTCCACAAGATCCAATAGCTAGGACCTTAGAAGTCAACGCCAGAAGCATAAAATACAATATAAATACAAAAGTTTTTCTATCGTATAACAGGAATAATTGCCACCAGTGTGAAAGTGATAGTCATTTCTGCATTCCGGGCAACCTAGGCTTCACTCTAGGGCGTTGCTCCACCAGATCGAATAGTTAGGGCCTAAGGAGTGAACGCCAGGAGCATAAAATACAATATAAATACAACAGTTTTTCCCTTGTATAACAGGAATAATTGCAACCAGTGTGAAATATATGGTCATTTCTACGATACGGGCAACCTAGGCTTCACTCTAGGTCGTCGTTCCACCAGATCGAATAGTTTGGGCCTAAGAAGTCTACGCCAGAAGCATAAAATACAATACAAATACAACAGCTTTTCCATCGTATTACAGGAATAATTGCAACCAGTGTGAAAGGTATGGTCATTTCTACGTTCCGGGCAACCTAGGCTTCACTCTAGGGCGTTGCTCCACCACATCGAATAGCTGCGGCCTTAGAAGTCAACGCCACAAGCATAAAATACAATATAAATACAACAGTTTTTCCATCGTACAACAGGAATATTTGCAACCAGTGTGAAAGACATGGTCATTTCTACGCTCCGGGCAACCTAAGCTTCACTCTAGGGCGTTGCTCCACCACATCGAATAGCTACGGCCTTAGGAGTCAACGCGAGAGGCATAAAATACAAAATAAATACAAAAGTTTTTCCATCGTATAACAGGAGTAATTGCCACCAGTGTGAAAGTGATAGTCATTTCTGCATTCCGGGCAACCTAGGCTTCACTCTAGGGCGTTGCTCCACCAGATCGAATAGTTAGGGCCTAAGAAGTCAACGCCAGGAGCATAAAATACAATATAAATACAACAGCTTTTCCCTTGTATAACAGGAATAATTGCAACCAGTGTGAAATATATGGTCATTTCTACGATACGGGCAACCTAGGCTTCACTCTAGGTCGTCGTTCCTACCAGATCGAATAGTTTGGGCCTAAGAAGTCTACGCCAGAAGCATAAAATACAATACAAATACAACAGCTTTTCCATCGTATTACAGGAATAATTGCAACCAGTGTGAAAGGTATGGTCATTTCTACGTTCCGGGCAACCTAGGCTTCACTCTAGGGCGTTGCTCCACCACATCGAATAGCTGCGGCCTTAGAAGTCAACGCCAGAAGCATAAAATACAATATAAATACAACAGTTTTTCCATCGTATAACAGGAATATTTGCAACCAGTGTGAAAGACATGGTCATTTCTACGCTCCGGGCAACCTAAGCTTCACTCTAGGGCGTTGCTCCACCACATCGAATAGCTACGGCCTTAGGAGTCAACGCGAGAGGCATAAAATACAAAATAAATACAACACTTTTTCCATCACATAACAAGAATAATTGCAACCAGTGTGAAAGTTATGGTCATTTCTACGTTCCGGGCAACCTAGGCTTCACCCATGGGCGTTGCTCCAACAGATCCAATAGTTAGGACCTTAGAAGTCAACGCCAGAAGCATAAAATACAATATAAATACAACAGGTTTTCAATCGTATAACAGGAATAATTGCAAACAGTGTGAAAGATATGGTCATTTCTACGTTCCGGGCAACCTAGGCTTCACTCTAGGGCGTTGCTCCACCAGATCGAATAGTTAGACCTAGAATTCGACGCCACAAGCATAAAATGCAACATAAGTACAACAGTTTTTCCATCGTATAACAGGAATAGTTGCAACCAGTGTAAAAGTACAGGTCATTTCTAAGTTCCGGGCAACCTAGGCTTCGCTCAATGGAGTTGCTCCACCAGATCGAATAGCTAGGGCCTTAGAAGTCAACGCCCGAAACATAAAATACAATAAAAATACAACAGATTTCCATCGTATAACGGGAATAATTTCAACAAATGTGAACGTGAAGGTCATTTCCACGTTCCTGGCAACCTAGGCTTCACTCTAGGGCGTTGGTCTACCAGATCCAATAGTTAGGGCCTAAGAAGTCAACGACAGAAGCATAAAATACGATAAGTATACAACAGCTTTGCCATCGTATAACAGGAATAATTGCAACTAGAGTGAAGGTGATTGTCATTTCTACGTTCCGGGCAACCTAGGCTTCACCCTAGGGCGTTGCTCCACTAGATCGAATAGCTAGGGCCTTAGAAGTCAACGCCAGAAGCATAAAATAAAATAAAAATAGAGCAGTTATTCCATCGTATAACTGGAATAATTGCAAACAGTGTGAAAGATATGGTCATTTCTACGTTGCGGGCATCCTAGGCTTCACTCTAGGGCATTGCTCCACCACATCGAATAGCTACGGCCTTAGAAGTCAACGCCATAACTATAAAAAACAATATAAATACAACAGTTTTCCATTGTATAAAATGAATGATTGCAAACAGTGTGGAAGTAATGGTCATTTCTACTTTCCGGGAAACCTAGGCTTCACTCTAGGGCGTTGCTCCACCACATCGAATAGCTACGGCCTTAGAAGTCAACGACTGAAGCATAAAATATAATATAAATACAACAGTTTCTCCATCGTATAACAAGAATAATTGCAACCAGTGTGAAAGGTATGGTCTTTTCTGCGTTCCGGGCAACCTAGGCTTCACTCTAGGTCGTTGCTCCACCACATCGAATAGCTGCGGCCTTAGGAGTCAACGCCAGAGGCATAAAATACAGAATAAATACAGCAGTTTTTCCATCGTATAACAAGAATAATAAACCAGTGTGAAACTGATGGTCATTTCTACATTCCGGGCAACCTAGGCTTCACTCTAGGGCGTTGCTCCACCAGATCGAATAGTTAGGGTCTAAGAAGTCAACTCAAGAAGCATAAAATACAGTATAAGTACAACAGTTTTTCCCTTGTATAACAGGAGTAAATGCAACCAGTGTGAAAGCTATGGTCATTTCTACGTTCCGGGCAACCTAGGCTTCACTCTAGGGCGTTGCTCCACCACATCGCATAGTTAGGGCCTTAGAAGTCAATGCCACAAGCATATAATACAAAATAGATACAACAGCTTGTCCATCGTATATGATGTATATTTGGAAGCAGTGTGCAAGTAAAGGTCATTTCTACGTTCCGGGCAGCCTAGGCTTCACTACACGGCAGTGCTCCACCAGATCAAATAGTTAGGGCCTAAGAAGTCAACGCCAGAATCATAAAATACAATATAAATACAACAGCTTTTCCATCGTATATAATGTATACTTGCAAACAGTGTGAAAGTAACGGTCATTTCTACGTTCCGGGCAACCTAGGCTTCACTCTAGGGCGTTGCTCCACCAGATCGAATAGTTAGACTTAGAATTCGACGCCACAAGCATAAAATGCAACATAAGTACAACAGTTTTTCCATTGTATAACAGGAATAGTTGCAACTAGTGTAAAAGTACAGGTCGTTTCTAGGTTCCGGGCAACCTAGGCTTCGCTCAAGGGAGTTGCTCCACCAGATCGAATAGCTAGGGCCTCAGAAGTCAACGACCGAAACATAAAATACAATAAAAATACAACAGATTACCATCGTATAACGGGAATAATTTCAACAAATGTGAACGTGAAGGTCATTTCCACGTTCCTGGCAACCTAGGCTTCACTCTAGGGCGTTGGTCTACCAGATCCAATAGTTAGGGCCTAAGAAGTCAACGACAGAAGCATAAAATACGATAAGTATACAACAGCTTTGCCATCGTATAACAGGAATAATTGCAACTAGAGTGAAGGTGATTGTCATTTCTACGTTCCGGGCAACCTAGGCTTCACCCTAGGGCGTTGCTCCACTAGATCGAATAGCTAGGGCCTTAGAAGTCAACGCCAGAAGCATAAAATACAATATAAATACAACAGGTTTTCAATCGTATAACAGGAATAATTGCAAACAGTGTGAAAGATATGGTCATTTCTACGTTGCGGGCATCCTAGGCTTCACTCTAGGGCATTGCTCCACCACATCGAATAGCTACGGCCTTAGAAGTCAACGCCATAACTATAAAAAACAATATAAATACAACAGTTTTCCATTGTATAAAATGAATGATTGCAAACAGTGTGGAAGTAATGGTCATTTCTACTTTCCGGGAAACCTAGGCTTCACTCTAGGGCGTTGCTCCACCACATCGAATAGCTACGGCCTTAGAAGTCAACGCCTGAAGCATAAAATATAATATAAATACAACAGTTTCTCCATCGTATAACAAGAATAATTGCAACCAGTGTGAAAGGTATGGTCTTTTCTGCGTTCCGGGCAACCTAGGCTTCACTCTAGGTCGTTGCTCCACCACATCGAATAGCTGCGGCCTTAGGAGTCAACGCCAGAGGCATAAAATACAGAATAAATACAGCAGTTTTTCCATCGTATAACAAGAATAATAAACCAGTGTGAAACTGATGGTCATTTCTACATTCCGGGCAACCTAGGCTTCACTCTAGGGCGTTGCTCCACCAGATCGAATAGTTAGGGTCTAAGAAGTCAACTCAAGAAGCATAAAATACAATATAAGTACAACAGTTTTTCCCTTGTATAACAGGAGTAAATGCAACCAGTGTGAAAGCTATGGTCATTTCTACGTTCCGGCAACCTAGGCTTCACTCTAGGGCGTTGCTCCACCACATCGCATAGTTAGGGCCTTAGAAGTCAATGCCACAAGCATATAATACAAAATAGATACAACAGCTTGTCCATCGTATATGATGTATATTTGGAAGCAGTGTGCAAGTAAAGGTCATTTCTACGTTCCGGGCAGCCTAGGCTTCACTACACGGCAGTGCTCCACCAGATCAAATAGTTAGGGCCTAAGAAGTCAACGCCAGAAGCATAAAATACAATATAAATACAACAGCTTTTCCATCGTATATAATGTATACTTGCAAACAGTGTGAAAGTAACGGTCATTTCTACGTTCCGGGCAACCTAGGCTTCACTCTAGGGCGTTGCTCCACCAGATCGAATAGTTAGACTTAGAATTCGACGCCACAAGTATAAAATGCAACATAAGTACAACAGTTTTTCCATCGTATAACAGGAATAGTTGCAACCAGTGTAAAAGTACAGGTCATTTCTAGGTTCCGGGCAACCTAGGCTTCGCTCAAGGGAGTTGCTCCACCAGATCGAATAGCTAGGGCCTTAGAAGTCAACGCCCGAAACATAAAATACAATAAAAATACAACAGATTTCCATCGTATAACGGGAATAATTTCAACAAATGTGAACGTGAAGGTCATTTCCACGTTCCGGGCAACCTAGGCTTCACTCTAGGGCGTTGGACTACCAGATCCAATAGTTAGGGCCAAAGAAGTCAACGACATAAGCATAAAATACGATAAGTATGCAACAGCTTTTCCATCGTATAACAGGAATAATTGCGACCAGAGTGAAGGTGATTGTCATTTCTACGTTCCGGGCAACCTAGGCTTCACCATAGGGCGTTGCTCCACTAGATCGAATACCTAGGGCCTTAGAAGTCAACGCCAGAAGCATAAAATAAAATAAAAGTAGAGCAGCTATTCCAACGTATAACTGGAATAATCACAATCAGTGTGAAAGAAATGGACATTTCTACGTTCCGTGCAACCTAGACTTCACCCTAGGCCGTTGCTCCACCAGGTCGAATAGTAGGGGCCTTAGAAAACAACTCCAGGCGCATAAAATACAATAAATATGCAACAGTTTTACCATCGTATAACTGGCATAATTGCAAGCAGTGTGAAAGATATGGTCATTTCTACGTTCCGTGCAACCTAGGCTTAACTCTAGGGCGTTGCTGCACAAGATCCAATAGCTAGGACCTTAGAAGTCAACGCCAGAAGCATAAAATACAATATAAATACAAAAGTTTTTCCATCGTATAACAGGAATAATTGCCACCAGTGTGAAAGTGATAGTCATTTCTGCATTCCGGGCAACCTAGGCTTCACTCTAGGGCGTTGCTCCACCAGATCGAATAGTTAGGGCCTAAGAAGTCAACGCCAGGAGCATAAAATACAATATAAATACAACAGTTTTTCCCTTGTATAACAGGAATAATTGCAACCAGTGCGAAATATATGGTCATTTCTACGATACGGGCAACCTAGGCTTCACTCAAGGTCGTCGTTCCACCAGATCGAATAGTTTGGGCCTAAGAAGTCTACGCCAGAAGCATAAAATACAATATAAATACAACAGTTTTTCCATCGTATAACAGGAATAGTTGCAACCAGTGTAAAAGTACAGGTCATTTCTAAGTTCCGGGCAACCTAGGCTTCGCTCAAGGGAGTTGCTCCACCAGATCGAATAGTTAGACTTAGAATTCGACGCCACAAGCATAATATGCAACATAAGTACAACAGTTTTTCCATCGTATAACAGGAATAGTTGCAACCAGTGTAAAAGTACAGGTCATTTCTAGGTTCCGGGCAACCTAGGCTTCGCTCAAGGGAGTTGCTCCACCAGATCGAATAGCTAGGGCCTTAGAAGTCAACGCCCGAAACATAAAATACAATAAAAATACAACAGATTTCCATCGTATAACGGGAATAATTTCAACAAATGTGAACGTGAAGGTCATTTCCACGTTCCGGGCAACCTAGGCTTCACTCCAGGGCGTTGGTCTACCAGATCCAATAGTTAGGGCCTAAGAAGTCAACGACATAAGCATAAAATACGATAAGTATGCAACAGCTTTTCCATCGTATAACAGGAATAATTGCGACTAGAGTGAAGGTGATTGTCATTTCTACGTTCCGGGCAACCTAGGCTTCACCCTAGGGCGTTGCTCCACTAGATCGAATACCTAGGGCCTTAGAAGTCAACGCCAGATGCATAAAATAAAATAAAAATAGAGCAGTTATTCCAACGTATAACTGGAATAATTACAACCAGTGTGAAAGAAATGGGCATTTCTACGTTCCGTGCAACCTAGACTTCACTCTAGGCCGTTGCTCCACCAGGTCGAATAGTTGGGGCCTTAGAAAACAACTCCAGGCGCATAAAATGCAATAAATATGCAACAGTTTTACCATCGTATAACTGGCATAATTGCAAGCAGTGTGAAAGATATGGTCATTTCTACGTTCCGTGCAACCTAGGCTTAACTCTAGGGCGTTGGTCCACCACAACCAATAGTTAGGGCTTAAGAAGTCAATACCAGAATCACCAAATACAAAATAAATACAACAGTTTTTCCATCGCATAAAACGAATAATTGCAGCCAGTGTGAAAGTAATGGTCATTTCTACGTTCCGGGCAACCTAGGCTTCACCCTAGGGCGTTGCTCCAACAGATCCAATAGTTAGGACCTTAGAAGTCAACGCCAGAAGCATAAAATACAAAATAAATACAACAGTTTTTACATCGTATAACAAGAATAATTGCAACCAGTGTGAAAGATATGGTCATTTCTACGTTCCGGGCAACCTAGGCTTCACCCTAGGGCGTTGCTCCAACAGATCCAATAGTTAGGACCTTAGAAGTCAACGCCAGAAGCATAAAATACAATATAAATACAACAGTTTTTCAATCCTATAACTGGAATAATTACAACCAGTGTGAAAGAAATGGACATTTCTACGTTCCGTGCAACCTAGAGGTCACTATAGGGCTTTGCTCCACCAGGTCGAATAGTTGGGACCTTAGAAAACAACTCCAGACGCATAAAATACAATTAAAATACAACAGTTTTACCATCGTATAACTGGCATAATTGCAACCAGTGTGAACGATATGGTCATTTCTACGTTCCGGGCAACCTAGGCTTCACCATAGGGCGTTGCCCCACCAGATCCAATAGTTAGGACCTTAGAAGTCAGCGCCCGATGCTTAAAATACATTAAAAATACAAAAGCTTTTCCATCGTATAACAGGAATAATTGCCACCAGTGTGAAAGTGATGGTCATTTCTTCATTCCGGGCAACCTAGGCTTCACTCTAGCGCGTTTTTCCACCAGATCGCTTAGTTACGGACTTAGAATTTAACGCCAGAAGCATAAAATACCATAAAAATGCAACAGTTTTTCCATCGTATGACAGGAATAATTGCAACCAGTGTGAAGGTGATGGTCATTTCTACGTCCCGGGCAACCTAGGCTTCACTCTAGGGCGTTGCTACACCAGACCGAATAGGTAGAGCCTTAGAAGTCAACGCCCGAAGCATAAAATACAAAATTAATACAACAGTTATTCCATCGTATAACAGGAATAATTACAACCAGTGTGAAGGTGATGGTCATTTCTACGTCCCGGGCAACCTAGTCTTAAGTGTAGGGCGCTACTCCACCAGATCGCTTAGTTACGGACTTAGAATTTAACGCCAAAAGCATAAAATACCATAAAAATGCAACAGTTTTTCCATAGTATAACAGGAATAATTGCAACCAGTCTGAAAGTCCAGGTCATTTCTACGTTCTGGGCAACCTAGGCTTCGCTCTAGGGCGTTGCTCCACCACATCGAATAGTTAGGTCCTTAGAAGTCAATGCCAGAAGCATAAAATGCAATATAAATACAACAGTTTTTCCACTGTATAAAATGAATAATTGCAAACAGAGTGGAAGTAATGGTCCTTTCTACGTTCCGGGCAACCTAGGCTTCACTCTAGGGCGCTGCTCAACCAGATCGAATAGCTAGGGACTCAGAATTCAACGCCAGAAGAATAAAATACAACATGGGTACCACAGTTTTTCCATCTTATAAAATGTATAATTGCAAGCAGTGTGAAGGTAATGGTCATTTCCACGTTACGGGCAACCTAGGCTTCACTCTAGAGCGTTCCTCCTCCAGACCGAATAGTTAGGGCCTTAGATGTCAACGCCCGAAGCATAAAATACAAAATAAATAGAACAGCTTTTCCATTGTATAAAACGAATAATTGCAACCAGTGTGAAAGTTATGGTCATTTCTACTCTCTGGGCAACCTAGGCTTAACTCCAGGGCGTTGCTCCTCCAGATCGAATAGCTAGGGACTTTGAATACAACGCCAGAAGCATAAAATACAGTAAAAATGCAACAGCTTTTCCATCGTGTAACAGGAAAGCTGCAACCAGTGTGAAAGTACTGGTCATTTCTATGTTCCGGGTGACCTAGGATTCACTCTAGGGCATTGCTCCACCAGATGGAATAGCTAGGGACTTAGAATTCAACGCCAGAAGAACAAAATACAACATAAGTACAACAGTTTTTCCATCGTATAAAATGTATAATTGCAAGAAGTGTGAAGGTAATGGTCATTTCTACGTTCCGGGCAACCTAGGCTTCACTCTAGCTCATTGTTCCACCAGATCGAATAGTTTGGGCCTAAGAAGTCTACGCCAGAAGCATAAAATACAATACAAATACAACAGCTTTTCCATCGTATTACAGGAATAATTGCAACCAGTGTGAAAGGTATGGTCATTTCTACGTTCCGGGCAACCTAGGCTTCACTCTAGGGCGTTGCTCCACCACATCGAATAGCTGCGGCCTTAGAAGTCAACGCCAGAAGCATAAAATACAATATAAATACAACAGTTTTTCCATCGTATAACAGGAATATTTGCAACCAGTGTGAAAGACATGGTCATTTCTACGCTCCGGGCAACCTAAGCTTCACTCTAGGGCGTTGCTCCACCACATCGAATAGCTACGGCCTTAGGAGTCAACGCGAGAGGCATAAAATACAAAATAAAGACAACAGTTTTTCCATCATATAACAAGAATAATTGCAACCAGTGTGAAAGTTATGGTCATTTCTACGTTCCGGGCAACCTAGGCTTCACCCTAGGGCGTTGCTCCAACAGATCCAATAGTTAGGACCTTAGAAGTCAACGCCAGAAGCATAAAATACAATATAAATACAACAGTTTTTCCATCGTATAACAGGAATAGTTGCAACCAGTGTAAAAGTACAGGTCATTTCTAAGTTCCGGGCAACCTAGGCTTCGCTCAAGGGAGTTGCTCCACCAGATCGAATAGCTAGGGCGTTAGAAGTCAACGCCCGAAACATAAAATACAACAAAAATACAACAGATTTCCATCGTATAACGGGAATAATATCAACAAATGTGAACGTGAAGGTCATTTCCACGTTCCTGGCAACCTAGGCTTCACTCTAGGGCGTTGGTCTACCAGATCCAATAGTTAGGGCCTAAGAAGTCAACGACAGAAGCATAAAATACGATAAGTATACAACAGCTTTGCCATCGTATAACAGGAATAATTGCAACTAGAGTGAAGGTGATTGTCATTTCTACGTTCCGGGCAACCTAGGCTTCACCCTAGGGCGTTGCTCCACTAGATCGAATAGCTAGGGCCTTATAAGTCAACGCCAGAAGCATAAAATAAAATAAAAATGGAGCAGTTATTCCATCGTATAACTGGAATAATTGCAAACAGTGTGAAAGATATGGTCATTTCTACGTTGCGGGCATCCTAGGCTTCACTCAAGGGCATTGCTCCACCACATCGAATAGCTACGGCCTTAGAAGTCAACGCCATAACTATAAAAAACAATATAAATACAACAGTTTTTCCATTGTATAAAATGAATGATTGCAAACAGTGTGGAAGTAATGGTCATTTCTACTTTCCGGGCAACCTAGGCTTCACTCTAGGGCGTTGCTCCACCACATCGAATAGCTACGGCCTTAGAAGTCAACGCCTGAAGCATAAAATATAATATAAATACAACAGTTTTTCCATCGTATAACAAGCATAATTGCAACCAGTGTGAAAGGTATGGTCTTTTCTGCGTTCCGGGCAACCTAGGCTTCACTCTAGGTCGTTGCTCCACCACATCGAATAGCTGCGGCCTTAGGAGTCAACGCCAGAGGCATAAAATACAGAATAAATACAGCAGTTTTTCCATCGTATAACAAGAATAATAAACCAGTGTGAAACTGATGGTCATTTCTACATTCCGGGCAACCTAGGCTTCACTCTAGGGCGTTGCTCCACCAGATCGAATAGTTAGGGTCTAAGAAGTCAACGCAAGAAGCATAAAATACAATATAAGTACAACAGTTTTTCCCTTGTATAACAGGAGTAAATGCAACCAGTGTGAAAGCTATGGTCATTTCTACGTTCCGGGCAACCTAGGCTTCACTCTAGGGCGTTGCTCCACCACATCGCATAGTTAGGGCCTTAGAAGTCAACGCCAGAAGCATAAAATACAATATAAATACAACAGCTTTTCCATCGTATATAATGTATACTTGCAAACCGTGTGAAAGTAACGGTCATTTCTACGTTCCGGGCAACCTAGGCTTCACCCTAGGGCGTTGCTCCAACAGATCCAATAGTTAGGACCTTAGAAGTCAACGCCAGAAGCATAAAATACAATATAAATACAACAGTTTTTCAATCGTATAACTGGAATAATTGCAAACAGTGTGAAAGAAATGGTCATTTCTACGTTGCGGGCATCCTAGGCTTCACTCTAGGGCATTGCTCCACCACATCGAACAGCTACGGCCTTAGAAGTCAACGCCATAACTATAAAAAACAATATAAATACAACAGTTTTTCCATCGCATAAAACGAATAATTGCAACCAGTGTGAAAGTAATGGTCATTTCTACGTTCCGGGCAACCTAGGCTTCACCCTAGGGCGTTGCTCCACAACATCGAATAGCTACGGCCTTAGAACTCAACACCTGAAGCATCAAATATAATATAAATACAAGAGTTTTTCCATCGTATAACAGGAATAATTGCAACCAGTGTGAAAGGCATGGTCTTTTCTGCGTTCCGGGCAGCCTAGGCTTCACTCTAGGTCGTTGCTCCACAACATCGAATAGCTGCGGCCTTAGGGGTCAACGCCAGAGGCATAAAATACAAAATAAATACAGCAGTTTTTCCATTGTATAACAAGAATAATTGCAACCAGTGTGGAAGTGATGGTCATTTCTACATTCCGGGCAACCTAGGTTTCACTCTAGGGCGTTGGTCCACCAGATCCAATAGTTAGGGCCTAAGAAGTCAACGACAGGATCATAAAATACAACAAAGATACAACAGCTTTTCCATCGTATAACAGGAATAATTACAACCAGTGTGAAAGAAATGGACATTTCTACGTTCCGTGCAACCTAGAGGTCACTATAGGGCTTTGCTCCACCAGGTCGAATAGTTGGGACCTTAGAAAACAACTCCAGACGCATAAAATACAATTAAAATACAACAGTTTTACCATCGTATAACTGGCATAATTGCAACCAGTGTGAACGATATGGTCATTTCTACGTTCCGGGCAACCTAGGCTTCACCCTAGGGCGTTGCTCCACCAGATCGAATAGCTAAGGCCTTAGAAGTCAACGCCCGAAACATAAAATACAATAAAAATACAACAGTTTTTCCATCGTATAACGGGAATAATTCCAACAAATGTGAACGTGATGGTCATTTCCACGTTCCGGGCAACCTAGGCTTCACTCTAGAGCGTTCCTCCACCAGATCCAATAGTTAGGGCCTAAGAAGTCAACGCCAGAAGCATAAAATAAAATAATAATAGAGCAGTTATTCCATCGTATAACAGGAATAATTACAACCAGTGTGAAAGAAATGGGCATTCCTACGTTCCGTGCAACCTAGGCTTCACTCTAGGGCGTTGGACCACCAGGTCGAATAGTTAGGGCCTTAGAAAACAACTCCAGACTCATAAAATACAATATAAATACAACAGTTTTTCCACGGTATAAAACGAATAATTGCAACCAGTATGAAAATTACGGTCATATCTACGTTCCGGGCAACCTAGGCTTCACCCTAGGGCGTTGCTCCACCAGATCCAATAGTTAGGACCTAAGAAGTCAACGCCAGAAGCATAAAATACAAAATATATACAGCAGTTTTTCCATCATATAACAGGAATAACTGCAACCAGTGTGAAAGTGATGGTCATTTCTACGTTCCGGGCAACCTCGGCTTCAGTCTAGGCCGTGGTTCCCCCTTATCGAATAGCTGGGGCCTTAGAAGTCAACGCCAGAAGCATAAAATAGAATATAAATACAACAGTTATTCCAACGTATTACAGGAATAATTGCAACCAGTATGAAAGATATGGTCAATTCTACAATACGGGCAACCTAGGCTTCACTCTAGGGCGTTGCTCGACCACATCGAATAGCTATGGCCTTAGAAGTCAACGCCAGAAGCATTAAATACAATATAAATACAATAGTTTTTCCATCGTATTAAACGAATAATTGCAACCAGTATGAAAGTTATGGTCATTTCTACGTTCGGGGCATCCTAGACTTAACTCTAGGGCGTTGCTATACCAGATCGAATTGCTAAGGCCTTAGAAGTCAATGCCCGAAGCATAAAATACAATAAAAATACCACAGCTTTTCCATCGTATAACAGGAATAATAGCAACCAGTGTGAAAGATATGGTCATTTCTACGATCAGGGCAACCTAGGCTTCACTCCAGGGCGTTGCTGCACCACATCGAATAGCTACGGCCTTAGAAGTCAACGCCAGAAGGTTAAAATACAATATAAATACAACAGATTTTCCATCGTATAACAGGAACAATTGCAAAATGCCTGAAGGTAATGGTGATTTCTACGTTCCGGGAAATCTAGGCTTCTCTCTAGAGCGTTGCTCCACCAGATCGAATAGTTAGGGCCTAAGAAGTCAACGCCAGAAGCATAAAATACAATAGAGATACAACAGTTTGACCATCGATTAACAGGAATAATTGCAACCAGTGTGAAAGATATGGTCATTTCTACGATCAGGGCACCCAAGGCTTCACTCCAGGGCGTTGCTGCACCACATCGAATAGCTACGGCCTTAGAAGTCAACGCCAGAAGGTTAAAATACAATATAAATACAACAGATTTTCCATCGCATAATACGAGTAATTGCAATCAGTATGAAGGTTATGGTCATTTCTACGTTCCGGGCAACCTAGGCTTCACTCGAGGCGTTGCTCCACCAGATCCAATAGTTAGGGCCTATGAAGTCAACGCCAGAAGCTTAAAATACGATATATGTACAAGAGCTTTTCCATCGTATCAAACGAATAAGTGCAACCAGTGTGAAAGCAATGGCCATTTCTACGTTCCGGGCATCCTAGACTTAACTCTATGGCGTTGTTCCTCCAGTTCGAATAGCTACGGCCTAAGTAGTCTACACCAGAAGCATAAAATACAATATAAATACAACAGTTTTTCCATCGTATAATACGAATAATTGCAACCAGTGTGAAAGTACTGGTCATTTCTACGTTCCGGGCAACCTAGGCTTCATCATAGGGCGTTGCTCCACCAGATCCAATAGTTAGGACCTTAGAAGTCAGCGCCCGATGCTTAAAATACATTAAAAATACAAAAGCTTTTCCATCGTATAACAGGAATAATTGCCACCAGTGTGAAAGTGATGGTCATTTCTTCATTCCGGCCAACCTACGCTTCACACTAGGGCGTTGCTCCACCAGATCCAATAGTTTTACCTAAGAAGTCAACGCCAGAAGCATAAAATACAAGATAGATACAGCAGTTTTTCCATCATATAACAGGAATAACTGCAACCAGTGTGAAAGTGATGGTCATTTCTGCGTTCCGGGCAACCTCGGCTTCAGTCTAGGCCGTGGTTCCCCCTTATCGAATAGTTAGGGCCTAAGAAGCCTACGCCAGAAGCATAAAATACAATACAAATACCACAGTTTTTCCAGCGTATAACTGGAATAATTGCAACCAGAGTGAAGGTGATGGTCTTTTCTAAGTTCCGGGCAACCTAGGCTTCACTCTAGAGCGTCGCTCCACCAGATCGAATAGCTAGGGCCTTAGAAGTCAACGCCAGAAGCACAAAATAAAATAAAAATGCAACAGTTATTCCATCGTATAACAGGAATAATTACAACCAGTGTGAAAGTAATGGGCATTTTATACGTTCCGTGCAACCTCGGCTTCAATCTAGGGCGTTGCTCCACCATATCGAATAGCTAGGGCCTTCGAAGTCAATGCCCGAAACGTAAAATACAAAAAAATACAACAGATTTCAATCGTATAACGGGAATAATTGCAACAAATGTTACCGTGATGGTCATTTCCACGTTCCGGGCAACCTAGGCTTCACTCTAGGGCGTTGTTCCACAAGATCCAATAGTTAGGGCCTAAGAAGGCAACGACAGAAGCATAAAATACAATAAAGATACAACAGCTTTTCCATCGTATAACAGGAGTAAATGCAACCAGAGAGAACGTGATGGTCATTTCTACGTTCTGGGCAACCTAGGCTTCACTCAAGGGCGTTGTTCCTCCAGGTTGAATAGCTAGGGCCTAAGAAGCCTACAGCAGAAGCAGAAAATACAATATAAATACAACAGTTTTTCCATCGTATAACAGGAATAATTGCAACCAGTGTGAAAGTGATGGTCATTTCTACGGTCCGGGCAACCTAGGCTTCACTCTAGGGCGTTGTTCCTCCAGATCGAAACCTAGGGCCTAAGAAGTCTACAGCAGAAGCATAATATACAATTTAAATACAACAGCTTTTCCATCGTATAACAGGAATAATTGCAACCAGTGTGATAGTCATGGTCATTTCTACGTTCCGGGCAACCTTGGCTTGACCCTAGGGCGTTGTTCCACCACATCGAATAGCTACGGCCTTAGAAGTCAACGCCAGAAGCATAAAATAATATGAAAATACAACAGTTGTTCCGTCGTATAACAGGAGTAATTGCAACATGCCTGAAGGTAATGGTCATTTCTACGTTCCGGGAAATCTAGGCTTCTCTCTAGGGCGTTGCTCCACCAGATCGAACAGTTAGGGCCTAAGAAGTCAACGCCAGAACCATAAAATACAATAGAGATACAACAGTTTTTCCATCGTATAACAGGAATAATTGCAACCAGTGTGAAAGTAATGGGCACTTCTACGTTCCGTGCAACCTAGGCTTCACTCTAGGGCGTTGGACCACCAGGTCGAATAGTTAGGGCCTTAGAAAACAACTCGAGACTCATAAAATACAATACAAATACAACAGTTTTTCCACGGTATAAAACGAATAATTGCAACCCGTATGAAAATTACGGTCATATCTACGTTCCGGGCACCCTAGGCTTCACCGTAGGGCGTTGCTCCACCAGATCCAATAGTTAGGACCTAAGAAGTCAACGCCAGAAGCATAAAATACAAAATAGATACAGCAGTTTTTCCATCATATAACAGGAATAACTGCAACCAGTGTGAAAGTGATGGTCATTTCTACGTTCCGGGCAACCTCGGCTTCAGTCTAGGCCGTGGTTCCCACTTATCGAATAGTTAGGGCCTAAGAAGCCTACGCCAGAAGCATAAAATACAATATAAATACCACAGTTTTTCCAGCGTATAACTGGAATAATTGCAACCAGAGTGAAGGTGATGGTCTTTCCTAAGTTCCGGGCAACCTAGGCTTCACTCTAGAGCGTCGCTCCACCAGATCGAATAGCTAGGGCCTTAGAAGTCAACGTCAGAAGCACAAAATAAAATAAAAATGCAACAGTTATTCCATCGTATAACAGCAATAACTACAACCAGTGTGAAAGTAATGGGCATTTCTACGTTCCGTGCAACCTCGGCTTCACTCTAGTGCGTTGCTCCACCATATCGAATAGCTAGGGCCTTCGAAGTCAATGCCAGAAGCAAAAAATACAATATAAATACAACAGTTTTTCCACGGTATAAAACGAATAATTGCAACCAGTATGAAAGTTATGGTCATTTCTACGTTCCGGGCAACCTAGGCTTCACCCTAGGGCGTTGCTATACCAGATCGAATAGCTACGGCCTTAGAAGTCAACGCCCGAAGCATAAAGTAGAATAAAAGTACAACAGTTTTTCCATCGTATAACAGGAATAATAGACACCAGAGTGAAGGTTATGGTCACTTCTAAGTTCCGGGCAACCTAGGCTTCACCCTATAGCGTTGCACCACCAGATCGAATAGCTAGGGCCTTAGAAGTCAACGCCAGAAGCATAAAATAAGATATAAATACAACAGTTATTCCACGGTATAAAACGAATAATTGCAACCAGTGTGAAAGTGATGGTCATTTCTACGTTCCGGGCAACCTAGGCTTCACTCTAGGGTGTTGCTATACCAGATCGAATAGCTACGGCCTTAGAAGTCAACGCCCGAAGCATAAAATACAATAAAAATACAACAGTTTTTCCATCGTATAACAGGAATAATAGCAACCAGAGTGAAGGTGATGGTCAGGTCTAAGTGCCGGGCAACCTAGGCTTCACCCTAGACCGTTGCGCCACCAGATCGAATAGCTGGGGCCTTAGAAGTCAACGCCAGAAGCATAAAATAGAATATAAATACAACAGTTATTCCATCGTATTACAGGAATAATTGCAACCAGTATGAAAGATATGGTCAATTCTACAATACGGGCAACCTAGGCTTCACTCTAGGGCGTTGCTCGACCACATCGAATAGCTATGGCCTTAGAAGTCAACGCCAGAAGCATTAAATACAATATAAATACAATAGTTTTTCCATCGTATTAAACGAATGATTGCAACCAGTATGAAAGTTATGGTCAGTTCTACGTTCCGGGCAACCTACGCTTCACCCTAGGGCGTTGCTCCACCAGATCGAATAGTTAGAGCCTAAGAAGACAACGCCAGAAGCATAAAATACAATAGAAATACAACAGTTTTTCCATCGTATAACAGGAATAATTGTAATCAGTGTGAAAGGTATGGTCATTTCTCCGTTCCGGGCAACCTAGGCTTCACTCTAGGGCGTTGCTCCACCACATCGAATAGCTGCGGCCTTAGAAGTCAACGCCAGAACCATAAAATACAATATAAATACAAAAGTTTATCAATCGCATAACAGGAATAATTGCTAACAGTGTGAAAGATATGGTCATTTCTACGTCGCGGGCATCCTAGGCTTCACTCTAGGGCGTTGCTCCACCACATCGAATAGCTCCGGCCTTAGGAGTCAACGCCAGAGGCATAAAATACAAAATAAATACACTAGTTTTTCCATCGTATAACAAGAATAATTGAAACCAGTGTGAAAGTGATGGTCATTTCTACATTCCGGGCAACCTAGTCTTCACTCTAGGGCGTTGCTCAACCACATCGAATAGCTACGGCCTCAGAAGTCAACGCCATAACTATAAAATACAATATAAATACAACAGTTTTTCCATTGCATAAAATGAATAATTGCAAACAGTGCGGAAGTAATGGTTATTTCTACGTTCCGGGCAACCTAGGCTTCACGCTAGGGCGTTGCTCCACCACATCGAATAGCTACGGCATTAGGAGTCAACGCCAGAGGCAAAAGATACAATAGAAGCACAACAATTTTTCCATCGTATAAAATGTATAATTGCAAGCAGTGTGAAGGTAATGGTCATTTCTACGTTCTGGGCAACATAGGCTTCACTCTAGAGCGTTGCTCCACCAGATCGAATAGTTAGGGCCTTAGAAGTCAACGCCCGTAGCATAAAATACAAAATAAATAGAACAGTTTCTCCATTGTATAAAACGAATAGTTGCAACCAGTGTGAAAGCTATGGTAATTTATACGTTCCGGGCAACCTAGGCTTCACTCTAGGGCATTGTCCCACCAGATCGAATAGTTAGGGCCTAAGAAGTGAACGCCAGAAGCATAAAATGCAATATAAATACAACAGCTCATCCATCGTATATAATGTATATTTGCAGACAGTGTGAAAGTAAAGGTCATTTCTACGTACCGGGCAACCTAGGTTTCGCTGTAGGGCGCTGCTCCACCAGATCGAATAGCTAGGGAGTTAGAAGTCAACCCCAGAAGCATAAAATACAATAAAAATACAACAGTTTTTCCATCGTATAAAATGTATAATTGCAAGGACTGTGAAGGCAATGGTCATTTCTACGTTCCGGGCAACCTAGGCTTCACTCTAGAGCGTTGCTTCACCAGATCGAATAGTTAGGGCCTTAGACGTCAACACCCGAAGCATAAAATACAAAATAAGTAGAACAGTTTTTCCATTGTATAAAACGAATAATTGCAACCAGAGTGAAGGTGATGGTCATTTCTACGTCCCGGGCAACCTAGGCTTCACTCTAGGGCGTTGCTCCACCAGATCGAATAGCTAGGGACTCAGAACTCAACGCCAGAAGAATAAAATACAACATGGGTACCACAGTTTCTCCATCTTATAAAATGTATAATTGCAAGCAGTGTGAAGGTAATGGTCATTTCCACGTTACGGGCAACCTAGGCTTCACTCTAGAGCGTTCCTCCTCCAGACCGAATAGTTAGGGCCTTAGATGTCAACGCTCGAAGCATAAAATACAAAATAAATAGAACAGCTTTTCCATTGTATAAAACGAATAATTGCAACCAGTGTGAAAGTTATGGTCATTTCTACTCTCTGGGCAACCTAGGCTTAACTCCAGGGCGTTGCTCCTCCAGATCGAATAGCTAGGGACTTTGAATACAACGCCAGAAGCATAAAATACAGTAAAAATGCAACAGCTTTTCCATCGTGTAACAGGAAAGCTGCAACCAGTGTGAAAGTACTGGTCATTTCTATGTTCCGGGTGACCTAGGATTCACTCTAGGGCATTGCTCCACCAGATGGAATAGCTAGGGACTTAGAATTCAACGCCAGAAGAACAAAATACAACATAAGTACAACAGTTTTTCCATCGTATAAAATGTATAATTGCAAGAAGTGTGAAGGTAATGGTCATTTCTACGTTCCGGGCAACCTAGGCTTCACTCTAGCTCATTGTTCCACCACATCGAATAGCTACGGCCTTAGAAGTCAACGCCATAACTATAAAAAACGATATAAATGCAACAGTTTTTCCATTGTATAAAATGAATAATTGCAACCAGAGTGGAGGTAATGGTCACTTGTACTTTCCGGGCAACCTAGGCTTCACTCTAGGGCGTTTCTCCACCACATCGAATAGCTACGGCCTTAGAAGTCAACGTCTGAAGCATAAAATATAATATAAATACTACAGTTTTTCCATTGTATAACAGGAATAATTGCAACCAGTGTGAAAGACATGGTCATTTCTACGTTCCGGGCAACCTAGGCTTCACTCTAGGGCGTTGCTCCACCAGATCAAATAGTTAGGGCCTAAGAAGTCAACGCCAGAAGCATAAAATACACAATAAATAAAACAGTTTTTCCCTTGTATAACAGGAATAATTGCAACCAGTGTGAAAGCTGTGGTCATTTATACGTTCCGGGCAACCTGGGCTTCACTCTAGGGCGGTGCTCCACCACATCGAATAGTTAGGGCCTTAGAAGTCAATGCCAGAAGCATAAAATGCCATATAAATACAACAGTTTTTGCACTGTATATAATGAATAATTGCAAACAGTGTGGAAGTAATGGTCATTTGTACTTTCCGGGCAACCTAGGCTTCACTCTAGGGCGTTGCTCAACCACATCGAATAGCTACGGCCTTAGAAGTCAACGCCATAACTATAAAATACAATATAAATACAACAGTTTTTCCATCTTATAAAATGTATAATTGCAAGCAGTGTGAAGGTAATGGTCATTTCCACGTTACGGGCAACCTAGGCTTCACTCTAGAGCGTTCCTCCTCCAGACCGAATAGTAAGGGCCTTAGATGTCAACGCCCGAAGCATAAAATACAAAATAAATAGAACAGCTTTTCCATTGTATAAAACGAATAATTGCAACCAGTGTGAAAGTTATGGTCATTTCTACTCTCTGGGCAACCTAGGCTTAACTCCAGGGCGTTGCTCCTCCAGATCGAATAGCTAGGGACTTTGAATACAACGCCAGAAGCATAAAATACAGTAAAAATGCAACAGCTTTTCCATCGTGTAACAGGAAAGCTGCAACCAGTGTGAAAGTACTGGTCATTTCTATGTTCCGGGTGACCTAGGATTCACTCTAGGGCATTGCTCCACCAGATGGAATAGCTAGGGACTTAGAATTCAACGCCAGAAGAACAAAATACGGCATAAGTACATCAGTTTTTCCATCGTATAAAATGTATAATTGCAAGAAGTGTGAAGGTAATGGTCATTTCTACGTTCCGGGCAACCTAGGCTTCACTCTAGCTCATTGTTCCACCACATCGAATAGCTACCGCCTTAGAAGTCAACGCCATAACTATAAAAAACGATATAAATGCAACAGTTTTTCCATTGTATAAAATGAATAATTGCATCCAGAGTGGAGGTAATGGTCATTTCTACGTTCCGGCCAACCTAGGCTTCACTCTAGGGCGTTGCTCCACCACATCGAATAGCTCCGGCCTTAGGAGTCAACGCCAGAGGCATAAAATACAAAACAAATACAACAGTTCTTCCATCGTATAACAAGAATAATTGAAACCAGTGTGAAAGTGATGGTCATTTCTAAATTCCGGGCAACCTAGTCTTCACTCTAGGGCGTTGCTCCACCAGATCGAATAGTTAGGGCCTAAGAAGTCAACGCCAGAAGCATAAAATACACAATAAATACAACAGTTTTTCCCTTGTATAACAGGAATAATTGCAACCAGTGTGCAAGCTGTGGTCATTTATACGTTCCGGGCAACCTGGGCTTCACTCTAGGGCGGTGCTCCACCACATCAAATAGTTAGGGCCTTAGAAGTCAATGCCAGAAGCATAAAATGCCATATAAATACAACAGTTTTTGCACTGTATATAATGAATAATTGCAAACAGTGTGGAAGTAATGGTCATTTGTACTTTCCGGGCAACCTAGGCTTCACTCTAGGGCGTTGCTCAACCACATCGAATAGCTACGGCCTTAGAAGTCAACGCCATAACTATAAAATACAATATAAATACAACAGTTTTTCCATTGTATAAAATGAATAATTGCAAACAGTGTGGAAGTAATGGTTATTTCTACGTTCCGGGCAACCTAGGCTTCACGCTAGGGCGGTGCTCCACCACATCGAATAGCTACGGCATTAGGAGTCAACGCCAGAGGCATAAGATACAATATAAGCACAACAATATTTCCATCGTATAAAATGTATAATTGCAAGCAGTGTGAAAGGTATGGTCATTTCTACGCTCCGGGCAACGTAGGCTTCACTCTAGGACGTTGCTCCACCACATCGAATAGCTCCGGCCTTAGAAGTCAACGCCAGAAGCATAAAATACAATATAAATACAACAGTTTTTCATTCGTATAACAGGAGTAATTGCAAACAGTGTGAAAGATATGGTCATTTCTACGTTGCGAGCAACCTAGGCTTCACTCTAGGGCGTTTCTCCACCACATCGAGTAGCTACTGCCTTAGAAGTCAACGTCTGAGGCATAAAATATAATATAAATACAACAGTTTTTCCATCGTATAAAACGTATAATTGCAACCAGTATGAATGTTATGGTCATTCCTACGTTCCGGGCAACCTAGGCTTCACTCTAGGGCGTTGGTCCACCAGATCCAATAGCTAGGGCCTAAGAAGTCAACGCGAGGAGCACCAAATACAAAATAAATACAACAGCTTTTCCATCGTATAAAACGAATAATTGCAACAAGTATGAAAGCTATGGTCATTTATACGTTCCGGGCAACCTAGGCTTCACTCTAGGGCGTTGCTCAACCACATCGAATAGCTACGGCCCTAGAAGACAACGCCATAACTATAAAACACAATATAAATAAAACAGTCTTTCCATCGTATAAAACGAATAATTGCAACCAGTCTGATAATTATGGTCATTTCTACGTTCCGGGCAGTCTAGGCTTCTCTCTAGGGCGTTGCTCCACCAGATCGAATAGTTAGGGCCTAACAAGTCAACGCCAGAAGCATAAAATACAATATAAATACAACAGTTCTTCCATCGTATAACACTAATAATTGCAACCAGTGTGAAAGACATGGTCATTTCTACGTTCCGGGCAACCTAGGCTTCACTCTAGGGCGTTGCTCCACCACGTCGAATAGCTGCGGCCTTAGAAGTCAACGCCAGAAGCATAAAATACAATATAAATACAACAGTTTTTCAATCGTATAACAGGAATAATTGCAAACAGTGTGAAAGCTATGGTCATTTCTACGTTCCGGGCAACCTAGGCTTCACTCTAGGGCGTTGCTCCACCACATCGAATAGTTAGGGCCTTAGAAGTCAATGCCAGAACCATAAAATGCCATATAAATACAACAGTTTTTCCACTGTATGATATGAATAATTGCAAACAGTGTGGAAGTAATGGTTATTTCTACGTTCCGGGCAACCTAGGCTTCACTCTAGGGCGTTGCTCTACCACATCGAATAGCTACGGCCTTAGGAGTAACCGCCAGAGGAATAAAATACACAATAAATACAACAGTTTTTCCATCGTATAACAGGAATAATTGCAACCAGTGTGAAAGGGATGGTCATTTCTACGTTCCGGGCAACCTAGGCTTCAGTCTAGGACGTGGTTCCCCCAGATCGAATAGTTAGGGCCTAAGAAGCCTACGCCAGAGGCAGAAAATACAATATAAATATAACAGTTTTTCCATCGTATAACAAGAATAACTGCAACCATTGTGAAAGTGATGGTCATTCCTACGTTCCGGGCAACCTAGGCTTCACTCGAGGGCGTTGCTCCTCCAGATAGAATAGTTAGGGCCCAGGAAGCCAACGCCAGAAGCATAAAATACAATATAGATACAACAGTTTTTCCATCGTATAAAAGGAATAATTGCAAATAGTGTGAAAGATATGGTCACTCCTACGATACGGGCAACCTAGGTTTCACTCTAGGGCGTTGCTCCACCACATCGAATAGCTACGGCCTTAGGAGTCAACGCCAGAGGCATAAAATACAAAATAAATACAACAGTTTTTCCATCGTATAACAAGAATAATTGCAACCAGTGTGAAAGTGATGGTCATTTCATCATTCCGGGCAACCTAGGCTTCACTCTAGGGCCATGCTCCACCAGATCGAATAGATAGGGCCTAAGAAGTCAACGCCAGAAGCATAAATTACAATATAAATACAACAGTTTTTCCCTTGTATAACAGGAATAAATGCAACCAGTATGAAAGTTACGGTCATTTCTACGTTCCGGGCAACCTAGGCTTCACCCTAGGGCGTTGCTCCACCAGATCGAATAGTTAGGGCCTAAGAAGTCAACGCCATAACTATAAAAAACAATATAAATACAACAGTTCTTCCATTGTATAAAATGAATAATTGCAAACAGTGTGGAAGTAATGGTTATTTCTACGTTCCGGGCAACCTAGGCTTCACGCTAGGGCGGTGCTCCACCACATCGAATAGCTAGGGCCTAAGAAGTGTACACCAGAAGCATAAAATACAATATAAATACAACAGCTTTTCCATCGTATAACAGGAATAATTGCAACCAGTGTGAAAGACATGGTCATTTCTACGTTCCGGCCAACCTAGGCTTCACTCTAGGGCGTTGCTCCACCACATCGAATAGCTCCGGCCTTAGGAGTCAACGCCAGAGGCATAAAATACAAAACAAATACAACAGTTCTTCCATCGTATAACAAGAATAATTGAAACCAGTGTGAAAGTGATGGTCATTTCTAAATTCCGGGCAACCTAGTCTTCACTCTAGGGCGTTGCTCCACCAGATCGAATAGTTAGGGCCTAAGAAGTCAACGCCAGAAGCATAAAATGCCATATAAATACAACAGTTTTTGCACTGTATATAATGAATAATTGCAAACAGTGTGGAAGTAATGGTCATTTGTACTTTCCGGGCAACCTAGGCTTCACTCTAGGGCGTTGCTCAACCACATCGAATAGCTACGGCCTTAGAAGTCAACGCCATAACTATAAAATACAATATAAATACAACAGTTCTTCCATTGTATAAAATGAATAATTGCAAACAGTGTGGAAGTAATGGTTATTTCTACGTTCCGGGCAACCTAGGCTTCACGCTAGGGCGGTGCTCCACCACATCGAATAGCTACGGCATTAGGAGTCAACGCCAGAGGCATAAGATACAATATAAGCACAACAATATTTCCATCGTATAAAATGTATAATTGCAAGCAGTGTGAAAGGTATGGTCATTTCTACGTTCCGGGCAACGTAGGCTTCACTCTAGGACGTTGCTCCACCACATCGAATAGCTCCGGCCTTAGAAGTCAACGCCAGAAGCATAAAATACAATATAAATACAACAGTTTTTCAGTCGTATAACAGGAGTAATTGCAAACAGAGTGAAAGATATGGTCATTTCTACGTTGCGAGCATCCTAGGCTTCACTCTAGGGCATTGCTCCACCACATCGAATAGCTACGGCCTTAGAAGTCAACGCCATAACTATAAAAAACAATATAAATACAACAGTTTTTCCACTGTATAAAATGAATAATTGCAAACAGTGTGGAGGTAATGGTCATTTCTACCTTCCGGGCAACCTAGGCTTCACTCTAGGGCGTTTCTCCACCACATCGAGTAGCTACTGCCTTAGAAGTCAACGTCTGAGGCATAAAATATAATATAAATACAACAGTTTTTCCATCGTATAAAACGTATAATTGCAACCAGTATGAATGTTATGGTCATTCCTACGTTCCGGGCAACCTAGGCTTCACTCTAGGGCGTTGGTCCACCAGATCCAATAGCTAGGGCCTAAGAAGTCAACGCGAGGAGCACCAAATACAAAATAAATACAACAGCTTTTCCATCGTATAAAACGAATAATTGCAACAAGTATGAAAGCTATGGTCATTTATACGTTCCGGGCAACCTAGGCTTCACTCTAGGGCGTTGCTCAACCACATCGAATAGCTACGGCCCTAGAAGACAACGCCATAACTATAAAACACAATATAAATAAAACAGTCTTTCCATCGTATAAAACGAATAATTGCAACCAGTCTGATAATTATGGTCATTTCTACGTTCCGGGCAGTCTAGGCTTCTCTCTAGGGCGTTGCTCCACCAGATCGAATAGTTAGGGCCTAACAAGTCAACGCCAGAAGCATAAAATACAATATAAATACAACAGTTCTTCCATCCTATAACACTAATAATTGCAACCAGTGTGAAAGACATGGTCATTTCTACGTTCCGGGCAACCTAGGCTTCCCTCTAGGGCGTTGCTCCACCACATCGAATATCTACGGCCTTAGGAGTAAACGCCAGAGGCATAAAATACAAAATAAATACAACAGTTTTTCCATCGTATAACAAGAATAATTGCAACCAGTGTGAAAGTGATGGTCATTTCTACGTTCCGGGCAACCTAGGCTTCACTCTAGGGCGTTGCTCCACAACATCGAATAGTTAGGGCCTTAGAAGTCAATGCCAGAACCATAAAATGCCATATAAATACAACAGTTTTTCCACTGTATGATATGAATAATTGCAAACAGTGTGGAAGTAATGGTCATTTCTACCTTCCGGGCAACCTAGGCTTCACTCTAGGGCGTTTCTCCACCACATCGAGTAGCTACTGCCTTAGAAGTCAACGTCTGAGGCATAAAATATAATATAAATACAACAGTTTTTCCATCGTATAAAACGTATAATTGCAACCAGTATGAATGTTATGGTCATTCCTACGTTCCGGGCAACCTAGGCTTCACTCTAGGGCGTTGGTCCACCAGATCCAATAGCTAGGGCCTAAGAAGTCAACGCGAGGAGCACCAAATACAAAATAAATACAACAGCTTTTCCATCGTATAAAACGAATAATTGCAACAAGTATGAAAGCTATGGTCATTTATACGTTCCGGGCAACCTAGGCTTCACTCTAGGGCGTTGCTCAACCACATCGAATAGCTACGGCCCTAGAAGACAACGCCATAACTATAAAACACAATATAAATAAAACAGTCTTTCCATCGTATAAAACGAATAATTGCAACCAGTCTGATAATTATGGTCATTTCTACGTTCCGGGCAGTCTAGGCTTCTCTCTAGGGCGTTGCTCCACCAGATCGAATAGTTAGGGCCTAACAAGTCAACGCCAGAAGCATAAAATACAATATAAATACAACAGTTCTTCCATCCTATAACACTAATAATTGCAACCAGTGTGAAAGACATGGTCATTTCTACGTTCCGGGCAACCTAGGCTTCCCTCTAGGGCGTTGCTCCACCACATCGAATATCTACGGCCTTAGGAGTAAACGCCAGAGGCATAAAATACAAAATAAATACAACAGTTTTTCCATCGTATAACAAGAATAATTGCAACCAGTGTGAAAGTGATGGTCATTTCTACGTTCCGGGCAACCTAGGCTTCACTCTAGGGCGTTGCTCCACAACATCGAATAGTTAGGGCCTTAGAAGTCAATGCCAGAACCATAAAATGCCATATAAATACAACAGTTTTTCCACTGTATGATATGAATAATTGCAAACAGTGTGGAAGTAATGGTCATTTCTACCTTCCGGGCAACCTAGGCTTCACTCTAGGGCGTTTCTCCACCACATCGAGTAGCTACTGCCTTAGAAGTCAACGTCTGAGGCATAAAATATAATATAAATACAACAGTTTTTCCATCGTATAAAACGTATAATTGCAACCAGTATGAATGTTATGGTCATTCCTACGTTCCGGGCAACCTAGGCTTCACTCTAGGGCGTTGGTCCACCAGATCCAATAGCTAGGGCCTAAGAAGTCAACGCGAGGAGCACCAAATACAAAATAAATACAACAGCTTTTCCATCGTATAAAACGAATAATTGCAACAAGTATGAAAGCTATGGTCATTTATACGTTCCGGGCAACCTAGGCTTCACTCTAGGGCGTTGCTCAACCACATCGAATAGCTACGGCCCTAGAAGACAACGCCATAACTATAAAACACAATATAAATAAAACAGTCTTTCCATCGTATAAAACGAATAATTGCAACCAGTCTGATAATTATGGTCATTTCTACGTTCCGGGCAGTCTAGGCTTCTCTCTAGGGCGTTGCTCCACCAGATCGAATAGTTAGGGCCTAACAAGTCAACGCCAGAAGCATAAAATACAATATAAATACAACAGTTCTTCCATCGTATAACACTAATAATTGCAACCAGTGTGAAAGACATGGTCATTTCTACGTTCCGGGCAACCTAGGCTTCCCTCTAGGGCGTTGCTCCACCACATCGAATATCTACGGCCTTAGGAGTAAACGCCAGAGGCATAAAAAACAAAATAAATACAACAGTTTTTCCATCGTATAACAAGAATAATTGCAACCAGTGTGAAAGTGATGGTCATTTCTACGTTCCGGGCAACCTAGGCTTCACTCTAGGGCGTTGCTCCACAACATCGAATAGTTAGGGCCTTAGAAGTCAATGCCAGAACCATAAAATGCCATATAAATACAACAGTTTTTCCACTGTATGATATGAATAATTGCAAACAGTGTGGAAGTAATGGTTATTTCTACGTTCCGGGCAACCTATGCTTCACTATCGAGCGTTGCTCCACCAGATCGAATAGCTAGGACCTTAGGAGTCAATGCCAGAGGCATAAAATACAAAATAAATACAACAGTTTTTCCATCGCATAACAAGAATAATTGCAACCATTGTGAAAGTGATGGTCCCTTCTACATTCCCGGCAACCTAGGCTTCACTCAAGGGCGTTGCTCCACCAGATCGTATAGTTAGGGCCTAAGAAGTCAACGCCAGAAGCATAAAATGCAATATAAATACAACAGTTTTTCCCTTGTATAACAGGAATAATTGCAACCAGTGTGAAAGTGATGGTCATTTCTACGTTCCGCGCAACCTAGGCTTCAGTCTTGGGCGTGGTTCGCCCAGATCGAATAGTTAGGGCCTAAGAAGACTACGCCAGAAGCATAAAATGCAATATAAATACAACAGTTTTTCCCTTGTATGACAGGAATAATTGCAACCACTGTGAAAGGTATGGTCATTTCTACGTTCCGGGCAACCTAGGCTTCACTCTAGGGCGTTGGTCTACCAGGCCGAATAGTTAGGGCCTTAGAAGTCAATGCCAGAACCATAAAATGCCATATAAATACAACAGTTTTTCCACTGTATGATATGAATAATTGCAACCAGTATGAAAGTTACGGTCATTTATACGTTCCGGGCAACCTAGGCTTCACTCTAGGGCGTTGCTCAACCACATCGAATAGCTACGGCCCTAGAAGACAACGCCATAACTATAAAATACAATATAAATAAAACAGTCTTTCCATCGTATAAAACGAATAATTGCAACCAGTCTGATAGTTATGGTCATTGCTACGTTCCGGGCAATCTAGGCTTCTCTCTAGGGCGTTGCTCCACCAGATCGAGTAGTTAGGGCCTAACAAGTCAACGCCAGAAGCATAAAATACAATATAAATACAACAGCTTTACCATCGTATAACAGGAATAATTGCAACCAGAGTGAAAGATATGGTCATTTCTACGATACGGGCAACCTAGGCTGCACTCTAGGGCGTCGTTCCACCACATCGAATAGCTGCGGCCTTAGAAGTCAACGCCAGAAGCATAAAATGCGATATATGTACAACAGTTTTTCCATCGCATAAAATGAGTAATTGCAACCAGTGTGAAAGGTATGGTCATTTCTACGTACGGGCAACCTATGCTTCACTATCGAGCGTTGCTCAACCAGATCGAATAGCTAGGATCTTAGGAGTCAACGCCAGAGGCATAAAATACAAAGTAAATACAACAGTTTTTCCATCGCATAACAAGAATAATTGCAACCATTGTGAAAGTGATGGTCATTTCTACGTTCCGGGCAACCTAGGCTTCAGTCTAGGGCGTGGTTCCCCCAGATCGAATAGTTAGGGCCTAAGAAGACTACGCCAGAAGCATAAAATACAATATAAATACCACAGTTTTTCCATCGTATAACAGGAATGATTGCAATCAGAGTGAAGGTGATGGTCTTTTCTAAGTCCCGGGCAACCTAGGCTTCACTCTAGAGCGTTGCTCCACCAGATCGAATAGCTAGGACCTTAGAAGTCTACGTCAGAAGCATATAATACAATACAAATACAACACCTTTCCATCGTATAACAGGAATAATTGCAACCAGTGTGAAAGGTATGGTCATTTCTACGTTCCGGGCAACCTAGGCTTCACTCTAGGGCGTTGCTCCACCACATCGAATAGCTGCGGCCTTAGAAGTCAACGCCAGAAGCATAAAATACAATATAAATACAACAGTTTTTCAATCGTATAACAGGAATAATTGCAAACAGTGTGAAAGCTATGGTCATTTCTACGTTCCGGGCAACCTAGGCTTCACTCTAGGGCGTTGCTTCACCACATCGAATAGTTAGGGCCTTAGAAGTCAATGCCAGAAGCATAAATTGCCATATAAATACAACAGTTTTTCCACTGTATGATATGAATAATTGCAAACAGTGTGGAAGTAATGGTTATTTCTACGTTCCGGGCAACCTAGGCTTCACTCTAGGGCGCTGCTCCACCACATCGAATAGCTACGGCCTTAGGAGTAAACGCCAGAGGCATAAAATACAAAATAAATACAACAGTTTTTCCATCGTATAACAGGAATAATTGCAACCAGTGTGAAAGGTATGGTCATTTCTACGTTCCGGGCAACCTAGGCTTCACTCTAGGGCGTTGGTCCACCAGGCCGAATAGTTAGGGCCTTAGAAAACAACTCCAGACGCATAAAATACAATATAAATACAACAGTCTTTCCACGGTATAAAACGAGTAATTGCAACCAGTATGAAGGTCCGGTCATTTCTACGTTCCGGGCAACCTAGGCTTCACCCTAGGGCGTTGCTCCACCAGATTGAATAGTTAGGGCCTAAGAAGTCAACGCCAGGAGCACCAAATACAAAATAAATACAACAGCTTTTCCATCGTATAAAACGAATAATTGCAACAAGTATGAAAGCTATGGTCATTTATACGTTCCGGGCAACCTAGGCTTCACTCTAGGGCGTTGCTCAACCACATCGAATAGCTACCGCCCTAGAAGACAACGCCATAACTATAAAATACAATATAAATAAAACAGTCTTTCCATCGTATAAAACGAATAATTGCAACCAGTCTGATAGT
Organism: Calliopsis andreniformis; assembly: GCF_051401765.1. Classification (NCBI taxonomy): domain Eukaryota; kingdom Metazoa; phylum Arthropoda; class Insecta; order Hymenoptera; family Andrenidae; genus Calliopsis; species Calliopsis andreniformis. Next base: position 31,808,891 of record NW_027480422.1, read on the forward strand.
TATGGTCATTTCTACGTTCCGGGCAATCTAGGCTTCTCTCTAGGGCGTTGCTCCACCAGATCGAATAGTTAGGGCCTAACAAGTCAACGCCAGAAGCATAAAATACAATATAAATACAACAGCTTTACCATCGTATAACAGGAATAATTGCAACCAGAGTGAAAGATATGGTCATTTCTACGATACGGGCAACCTAGGCTGCACTCTAGGGCGTCGTTCCACCACATCGAATAGCTGCGGCCTTAGAAGTCAACGCCAGAAGCATAAAATGCGATATATGTACAACAGTTTTTCCATCGCATAGAATGAGTAATTGCAACCAGTGTGAAAGGTATGGTCATTTCTACGTACGGGCAACCTATGCTTCACTATCGAGCGTTGCTCCACCAGATCGAATAGCTAGGATCTTAGGAGTCAACGCCAGAGGCATAAAATACAAAATAAATACAACAGTTTTTCCATCGCATAACAAGAATAATTGCAACCATTGTGAAAGTGATGGTCATTTCTACGTTCCGGGCAACCTAGGCTTCTCTCTAGGGCGTTGCTCCACCAGATCGAATAGTTAGGGCCTAACAAGTCAACGCCAGAAGCATAAAATACAATATAAATACAACAGTTCTTCCATCGTATAACACTAATAATTGCAACCAGTGTGAAAGACATGGTCATTTCTACGTTCCGGGCAACCTAGGCTTCCCTCTAGGGCGTTGCTCCACCACATCGAATATCTACGGCCTTAGGAGTAAACGCCAGAGGCATAAAATACAAAATAAATACAACAGTTTTTCCATCGTATAACAAGAATAATTGCAACCAGTGTGAAAGTGATGGTCATTTCTACGTTCCGGGCAACCTAGGCTTCACTCTAGGGCGTTGCTCCACAACATCGAATAGTTAGGGCCTTAGAAGTCAATGCCAGAACCATAAAATGCCATATAAATACAACAGTTTTTCCACTGTATGATATGAATAATTGCAAACAGTGTGGAAGTAATGGTTATTTCTACGTTCCGGGCAACCTATGCTTCACTATCGAGCGTTGCTCCACCAGATCGAATAGCTAGGACCTTAGGAGTCAATGCCAGAGGCATAAAATACAAAATAAATACAACAGTTTTTCCATCGCATAACAAGAATAATTGCAACCATTGTGAAAGTGATGGTCCCTTCTACATTCCCGGCAACCTAGGCTTCACTCAAGGGCGTTGCTCCACCAGATCGTATAGTTAGGGCCTAAGAAGTCAACGCCAGAAGCATAAAATGCAATATAAATACAACAGTTTTTCCCTTGTATAACAGGAATAATTGCAACCAGTGTGAAAGTGATGGTCATTTCTACGTTCCGCGCAACCTAGGCTTCAGTCTTGGGCGTGGTTCGCCCAGATCGAATAGTTAGGGCCTAAGAAGACTACGCCAGAAGCATAAAATGCAATATAAATACAACAGTTTTTCCCTTGTATGACAGGAATAATTGCAACCACTGTGAAAGGTATGGTCATTTCTACGTTCCGGGCAACCTAGGCTTCACTCTAGGGCGTTGGTCTACCAGGCCGAATAGTTAGGGCCTTAGAAGTCAATGCCAGAACCATAAAATGCCATATAAATACAACAGTTTTTCCACTGTATGATATGAATAATTGCAACCAGTATGAAAGTTACGGTCATTTCTACGTTCCGGGCAACCTAGGCTTCACCCTAGGGCGTTGCTCCACCAGATTGAATAGTTAGGGCCTAAGAAGTCAACGCCAGGAGCACCAAATACAAAATAAATACAACAGCTTTTCCATCGTATAAAACGAATAATTGCAACAAGTATGAAAGCTATGGTCATTTATACGTTCCGGGCAACCTAGGCTTCACTCTAGGGCGTTGCTCAACCACATCGAATAGCTACGGCCCTAGAAGACAACGCCATAACTATAAAATACAATATAAATAAAACAGTCTTTCCATCGTATAAAACGAATAATTGCAACCAGTCTGATAGTTATGGTCATTGCTACGTTCCGGGCAATCTAGGCTTCTCTCTAGGGCGTTGCTCCACCAGATCGAATAGTTAGGGCCTAACAAGTCAACGCCAGAAGCATAAAATACAATATAAATACAACAGCTTTACCATCGTATAACAGGAATAATTGCAACCAGAGTGAAAGATATGGTCATTTCTACGATACGGGCAACCTAGGCTGCACTCTAGGGCGTCGTTCCACCACATCGAATAGCTGCGGCCTTAGAAGTCAACGCCAGAAGCATAAAATGCGATATATGTACAACAGTTTTTCCATCGCATAAAATGAGTAATTGCAACCAGTGTGAAAGGTATGGTCATTTCTACGTACGGGCAACCTATGCTTCACTATCGAGCGTTGCTCAACCAGATCGAATAGCTAGGATCTTAGGAGTCAACGCCAGAGGCATAAAATACAAAGTAAATACAACAGTTTTTCCATCGCATAACAAGAATAATTGCAACCATTGTGAAAGTGATGGTCATTTCTACGTTCCGGGCAACCTAGGCTTCAGTCTAGGGCGTGGTTCCCCCAGATCGAATAGTTAGGGCCTAAGAAGACTACGCCAGAAGCATAAAATACAATATAAATACCACAGTTTTTCCATCGTATAACAGGAATGATTGCAACCAGAGTGAAGGTGATGGTCTTTTCTAAGTCCCGGGCAACCTAGGCTTCACTCTAGAGCGTTGCTCCACCAGATCGAATAGCTAGGACCTTAGAAGTCTACGTCAGAAGCATATAATACAATACAAATACAACACTTTTTCCATCGTATAACAGGAATAATTGCAACCAGTGTGAAAGGTATGGTCATTTCTACGTTCCGGGCAACCTAGGCTTCACTCTAGGGCGTTGCTCCACCACATCGAATAGCTGCGGCCTTAGAAGTCAACGCCAGAAGCATAAAATACAATATAAATACAACAGTTTTTCAATCGTATAACAGGAATAATTGCAAACAGTGTGAAAGCTATGGTCATTTCTACGTTCCGGGCAACCTAGGCTTCACTCTAGGGCGTTGCTTCACCACATCGAATAGTTAGGGCCTTAGAAGTCAATGCCAGAAGCATAAATTGCCATATAAATACAACAGTTTTTCCACTGTATGATATGAATAATTGCAAACAGTGTGGAAGTAATGGTTATTTCTACGTTCCGGGCAACCTAGGCTTCACTCTAGGGCGCTGCTCCACCACATCGAATAGCTACGGCCTTAGGAGTAAACGCCAGAGGCATAAAATACAAAATAAATACAACAGTTTTTCCATCGTATAACAGGAATAATTGCAACCAGTGTGAAAGGTATGGTCATTTCTACGTTCCGGGCAACCTAGGCTTCACTCTAGGGCGTTGGTCCACCAGGCCGAATAGTTAGGGCCTTAGAAAACAACTCCAGACGCATAAAATACAATATAAATACAACAGTCTTTCCACGGTATAAAACGAGTAATTGCAACCAGTATGAAGGTCCGGTCATTTCTACGTTCCGGGCAACCTAGGCTTCACCCTAGGGCGTTGCTCCACCAGATTGAATAGTTAGGGCCTAAGAAGTCAACGCCAGGAGCACCAAATACAAAATAAATACTACAGCTTTTCCATCGTATAAAACGAATAATTGCAACAAGTATGAAAGCTATGGTCATTTATACGTTCCGGGCAACCTAGGCTTCACTCTAGGGCGTTGCTCAACCACATCGAATAGCTACCGCCCTAGAAGACAACGCCATAACTATAAAATACAATATAAATAAAACAGTCTTTCCATCGTATAAAACGAATAATTGCAACCAGTCTGATAGTTATGGTCATTTCTACGTTCCGGGCAATCTAGGCTTCTCTCTAGGGCGTTGCTCCACCAGATCGAATAGTTAGGGCCTAACAAGTCAACGCCAGAAGCATAAAATACAATATAAATACAACAGCTTTACCATCGTATAACAGGAATAATTGCAACCAGAGTGAAAGATATGGTCATTTCTACGATACGGGCAACCTAGGCTGCACTCTAGGGCGTCGTTCCACCACATCGAATAGCTGCGGCCTTAGAAGTCAACGCCAGAAGCATAAAATGCGATATATGTACAACAGTTTTTCCATCGCATAGAATGAGTAATTGCAACCAGTGTGAAAGGTATGGTCATTTCTACGTACGGGCAACCTATGCTTCACTATCGAGCGTTGCTCTACCACATCGAATAGCTACGGCCTTAGGAGTAACCGCCAGAGGCATAAAATACAAAATAAATACAACAGTTTTTCCATCGTATAACAGGAATAATTGCAACCAGTGTGAAAGGGATGGTCATTTCTACGTTCCGGGCAACCTAGGCTTCAGTCTAGGGCGTTGCTCCACCACATCGAATAGCTACGGCCTTAGGAGTCAACGCCAGAGGCATAAAATACAAAATAAATACAACAGTTTTTCCATCGTATAACAAGAATAATTGCAACCAGTGTGAAAGTGATGGTCATTTCAGCATTCCGGGCAACCTAGGCTTCACTCTAGGGCCATGCTCCACCAGATCGAATAGATAGGGCCTAAGAAGTCAACGCCAGAAGCATAAATTACAATATAAATACAACAGTTTTTCCCTTGTATAACAGGAATAAATGCAACCAGTATGAAAGTTACGGTCATTTCTACGTTCCGGGCAACCTAGGCTTCACCCTAGGGCGTTGCTCCACCAGATCGAATAGTTAGGGCCTAAGAAGTCAACGCCATAACTATAAAAAAACAATATAAATACAACAGTTTTTCAATTGTATAAAATGAATAATTGCTATCAGTGTGGAGGTAATGGTCATTTCTACTTTCCGGGCAACCTAGGCATCACTCTAGGGCGTTTCTCCACCACATCGAATAGCTACTGCCTTAGAAGCCAACGTCTGAAGCATAAAATATAATATAAATACAACAGTTTTTCCATCGTATAACAGGAATAATTGCAACCAGTGTGAAATACATGGTCATTTCTACGTTCCGGGCAACCTAGGCTTCACCCTAGGGCGTTGCTCCGCCATATCGAATAGTTAGGGCCTAAGAAGTCAATGCCAGAAGCATAAAATACGATATATGTACAACAGTTTTTCCATCGTATAAAATGAGTAATTGCAACCAGTGTGAAAATAACGGCCATTCCTACGTTCCGGGCATCCCAGACTTAACACTGAGGCATTGCTCCACCAGATCGAATACATAGGGCCTTAGAAGTCAACGCCAGAAGCATAAAGTACATTAAAACTCCAACTGTTTGTCCATCGTATAACAGGAATAATTGCCACCAATGTGAAAGTGATGGTCATTTCTGCATTCCGGGCAACCTAGGCTTCACTCTAGGGCGTTGCTCCACCACATCGAATAGTTAGTCCCTTAGAAGTCAATGCCAGAAGCATAAAATGCCATATAAATGCAACAGTTTTTCCACTGTATGATATGAATAGTTTCAAACAGTGTGGAAGTAATGGTCATTTCTACGTTCCGGGCAACCTAGGCTTCATTCTAGGGCGTTGCTCCACCACATCGAATAGCTACGGCCTTAGGAGTAAACGCCAGAGGCATAAAATACAAAATAAATACAACAGTTTTTCCATCGTATAACAAGAATAATTGCAACCAGTGTGAAAGAGATGGTCATTTCTACGTTCCGGGCAACCTAGGCTTCACTCTAGGGCGTTGCTTCACCACATCGAATAGTTAGGGCCTTAGAAGTCAATGCCAGAAGCATAAATTGCCATATAAATACAACAGTTTTTCCACTGTATGATATGAATAATTGCAAACAGTGTGGAAGTAATGGTTATTTCTACGTTCCGGGCAACCTAGGCTTCACTCTAGGGCGCTGCTCCACCACATCGAATAGCTACGGCCTTAGGAGTAAACGCCAGAGGCATAAAATACAAAATAAATACAACAGTTTTTCCATCGTATAACAGGAATAATTGCAACCAGTGTGAAAGGTATGGTCATTTCTACGTTCCGGGCAACCTAGGCTTCACTCTAGGGCGTTGGTCCACCAGGCCGAATAGTTAGGGCCTTAGAAAACAACTCCAGACGCATAAAATACAATATAAATACAACAGTCTTTCCACGGTATAAAACGAGTAATTGCAACCAGTATGAAGGTCCGGTCATTTCTACGTTCCGGGCAACCTAGGCTTCACCCTAGGGCGTTGCTCCACCAGATTGAATAGTTAGGGCCTAAGAAGTCAACGCCAGGAGCACCAAATACAAAATAAATACTACAGCTTTTCCATCGTATAAAACGAATAATTGCAACAAGTATGAAAGCTATGGTCATTTATACGTTCCGGGCAACCTAGGCTTCACTCTAGGGCGTTGCTCAACCACATCGAATAGCTACCGCCCTAGAAGACAACGCCATAACTATAAAATACAATATAAATAAAACAGTCTTTCCATCGTATAAAACGAATAATTGCAACCAGTCTGATAGTTATGGTCATTTCTACGTTCCGGGCAATCTAGGCTTCTCTCTAGGGCGTTGCTCCACCAGATCGAATAGTTAGGGCCTAACAAGTCAACGCCAGAAGCATAAAATACAATATAAATACAACAGCTTTACCATCGTATAACAGGAATAATTGCAACCAGAGTGAAAGATATGGTCATTTCTACGATACGGGCAACCTAGGCTGCACTCTAGGGCGTCGTTCCACCACATCGAATAGCTGCGGCCTTAGAAGTCAACGCCAGAAGCATAAAATGCGATATATGTACAACAGTTTTTCCATCGCATAGAATGAGTAATTGCAACCAGTGTGAAAGGTATGGTCATTTCTACGTACGGGCAACCTATGCTTCACTATCGAGCGTTGCTCTACCACATCGAATAGCTACGGCCTTAGGAGTAACCGCCAGAGGCATAAAATACAAAATAAATACAACAGTTTTTCCATCGTATAACAGGAATAATTGCAACCAGTGTGAAAGGGATGGTCATTTCTACGTTCCGGGCAACCTAGGCTTCAGTCTAGGGCGTTGCTCCACCACATCGAATAGCTACGGCCTTAGGAGTCAACGCCAGAGGCATAAAATACAAAATAAATACAACAGTTTTTCCATCGTATAACAAGAATAATTGCAACCAGTGTGAAAGTGATGGTCATTTCAGCATTCCGGGCAACCTAGGCTTCACTCTAGGGCCATGCTCCACCAGATCGAATAGATAGGGCCTAAGAAGTCAACGCCAGAAGCATAAATTACAATATAAATACAACAGTTTTTCCCTTGTATAACAGGAATAAATGCAACCAGTATGAAAGTTACGGTCATGTCTACGTTCCGGGCAACCTAGGCTTCACCCTAGGGCGTTGCTCCACCAGATCGAATAGTTAGGGCCTAAGAAGTCAACGCCATAACTATAAAAAACAATATAAATACAACAGTTTTTCAATTGTATAAAATGAATAATTGCTATCAGTGTGGAGGTAATGGTCATTTCTACTTTCCGGGCAACCTAGGCATCACTCTAGGGCGTTTCTCCACCACATCGAATAGCTACTGCCTTAGAAGCCAACGTCTGAAGCATAAAATATAATATAAATACAACAGTTTTTCCATCGTATAACAGGAATAATTGCAACCAGTGTGAAATACATGGTCATTTCTACGTTCCGGGCAACCTAGGCTTCACCCTAGGGCGTTGCTCCGCCATATCGAATAGTTAGGGCCTAAGAAGTCAATGCCAGAAGCATAAAATACGATATATGTACAACAGTTTTTCCATCGTATAAAATGAGTAATTGCAACCAGTGTGAAAATAACGGCCATTCCTACGTTCCGGGCATCCCAGACTTAACACTGAGGCATTGCTCCACCAGATCGAATACATAGGGCCTTAGAAGTCAACGCCAGAAGCATAAAGTACATTAAAACTCCAACTGTTTGTCCATCGTATAACAGGAATAATTGCCACCAATGTGAAAGTGATGGTCATTTCTGCATTCCGGGCAACCTAGGCTTCACTCTAGGGCGTTGCTCCACCACATCGAATAGTTAGTCCCTTAGAAGTCAATGCCAGAAGCATAAAATGCCATATAAATGCAACAGTTTTTCCACTGTATGATATGAATAGTTTCAAACAGTGTGGAAGTAATGGTCATTTCTACGTTCCGGGCAACCTAGGCTTCATTCTAGGGCGTTGCTCCACCACATCGAATAGCTACGGCCTTAGGAGTAAACGCCAGAGGCATAAAATACAAAATAAATACAACAGTTTTTCCATCGTATAACAAGAATAATTGCAACCAGTGTGAAAGAGATGGTCATTTCTACGTTCCGGGCAACCTAGGCTTCACTCTAGGGCGTTGTTCCTCCAGATCGAATAGCTAGGGCCTAAGAAGTGTACACCAGAAGCATAAAATACAATATAAATACAACAGCTTTTCCATCGTATAACAGGAATAATTGCAACCAGTGTGAAAGTGATGGTCATTTCTACGTTCCGGGCAACCTAGGCTTCAGTCTAGGTCGCGGTTCCCCCAGATCGAATAGTTAGGGCCTAAGAAGCCTACGCCAGAAGCATAAAATACAATATAAATACAACAGTTTTTCCATCGTATAACAAGAATAACTGCAACCATTGTGAAAGTGATGGTCATGTCTACGTTCCGGGCAACCTAGGCTTCACACGAGGGCGTTGCTCCACCACATCGAATAGCTACGGCCCTAGAAGACAACGCCATAACTATAAAATACAGTATAAATAAAACAGTCTTTCCATCGTATAAAACGAATAATTGCAACCAGTCTGATAGTTATGGTCATTTCTACGTTCCGGGCAACCTAGGCTTCAGCCTAGGGCGTTGCTCCACCAGATCGAATAGTTAGGGCCCAAGAAGTCAATGCCAGAAGCATAAAATACGATATATGTACAACAGCTTTTCCATCGTATAAAATGAGTAATTGCAACCAGTGTGAAAGTAACGGCCATTTCTACGTTCCGGGCATCCTAGACTTAACACTGAGGCATTGCTCCACCAGATCGAATACATAGGGCCTTAGAAGTCAACGCCAGAAGCATAAAGTACATTAAAAATACAACAGTCTCCATCGTATAACAGGAATAATTGCCACCAGTGTGAAAGTGATGGTCATTTCTGCATTCCGGGCAACCTAGGCTTCACTCTAGGGCGTTGCTCCTCCAGATAGAATAGCTAGGTCCCAGGAAGTCAACGCCATAACTATAAAAAACAGTATAAATACAACAGTATTTCCATTGTATAAAATGAATCATTGCAAACAGTGTGGAGGTAATGGTCATTTCTACTTTCCGGGCAACCTAGGCTTCACTCTAGGGCGTTTCTCCACCACATCGAATAGCTACGGCCTTCGAAGTCAACGTCTGAAGCATAATATATAATATAAATACAACAGTTTTTCCATCGTATAACAGGAATAATTGCAACCAGTGTGAAAGACATGGTCATTTCTACGTTCCGGGCAACCTAGGCTTCACTCTAGGGCGTCGCTACACCACATCGAATAGCTACGGCCTTAGGAGTCAACGCCAGAGGCATAAAATACAAAATAAATACAACAGTTTTTCCATCGTATAACAAGAATAATTGCAACGAATGTGAAAGTGATGGTCATTTCAGCATTCCGGGCAACCTAGGCTTCACTCTAGGGCCATGCTCCACCAGATCGAATAGTTAGGGCCTAACAAGTCAATGCCAGAAGCATAAAATACAATATAAATACAACAGTTTTTCCCTTGTATAACAGGAATAATTGCAACCAGTGTGAAAGCTATGGTCATTTCTACGTTCCGGGCAACCTAGGCTTCACCCTAGGGCATTGCTCCACCACATCCAATAGCTACGGCCTTAGAAGTCAACGCAATAACTATAAAAAGCAATATAAATACAACAGTTTTTCCATTGTATAAAATGAATAATTGCTATCAGTGTGGAGGTAATGGTCATTTCTACTTTCCGGGCAACCTAGGCATCACTCTAGGGCGTTTCTCCAGCACATCGAATAGCTACTGCCTTAGAAGCCAACGTCTGAAGCATAAAATATAATATAAATACAACAGTTTTTTCATCGTATAACAGGAATAATTGCAACCAGTGTGAAAGACATGGTCATTTCTACGTTCCGGGCAACCTAGGCTTCACCCTAGGGCGTTGCTCCGCCATATCGAATAGTTAGCGCCTAAGAAGCCTACGCCAGAAGCATAAAATATAATATAAATACAACAGTTTTTCCATCGTATAACAAGAATAACTGCAACCATTGTGAAAGTGATGGTCACTTCTACGTTCCGGGCAACCTAGGCTTCCCTCGAGGGCGTTGCTCCACCACATCGAATAGCTACTGCCCTAGAAGACAACGCCATAACTATAAAATACACTATAAACACAACAGTCTTTCCATCGTATAAAACGAATAATTGCAACCAGTCTGATAGTTATGGTCATTTCTACGTTCCGGGCAACCTAGGCTTCACCCTAGGGCGTTGCTCCACCAGATCGAATAGTTAGGGCCTAAGAAGTCAATGCCAGAAGCATAAAATACGATATATGTACAACAGCTTTTCCATCGTATAAAATGAGTAATTGCAACCAGTGTGAAAGTAACGGCCATTTCTACGTTCCGGGCATCCTAGACTTAACACTTAGGCATTGCTCCACCAGATCGAATACATAGGGCCTTAGAAGTCAACGCCAGAAGCATAAAGTACATTAAAAATACAACAGTCTCCATCGTATAACAGGAATCATTGCCACCAGTGTGAAAGCTATGGTCATTTCTACGTTCCGGGCAAACTAGCCTTCACTCTAGGGCGTTGCTCCACCACATCGAATAGCTGCGGCATTAGAAGTCAACGTCAGAAGCATAAAATACAATATAAATACAACACTTTTTCCATCGTATAACAGGAATAATAGCAACCAGTGTGAAAGACATGATCATTTCTACGTTCCGGGCAAACTAGGCTTCCCTCTAGGGCGTTGCTCCACCACATCGAATAGCTACGGCCTTAGGAGTAAACGACAGAGGCATAAAATAAAATATAAATACCACAGTATTTCCATCGTATAACAGGAACAATTGCAACCAGAGTGAAGGTGATGGTCATTTCTAAGTTCCGGGCAACCTAGGCTTCACTCTAGAGCGTTGCTCCACCAGATCGAATAGCTAGGTCCAGAGAAGTCAACGCCAGAAGCACAAAATAAAATAAAAATACAACAGTTATTCCATCGTATAACAGGAATAATTACCACCAGTGTGAAAGTAATGGGCATTTCTACGTTCCGTGCAACCTAGGCTTCACTCTAGGGCGTTGGTCCACCAGGCCGAATAGTTAGGGCCTTAGAAAACAACTCCAGACACATAAAATACAATATAAATACAACAGTCTTTCCACGGTATAAAAAGAATAATTGCAACCAGTATGAAAGTTACGGTCATTTCTACGTTCAGGGCAACCTAGGCTTCACTCTAGGGCGTTGCTCCACCAGATGGAATAGTTAGGGCCTTAGAAGTCAATGCCAGAAGCATAAAACACAAAATAAATACAACAGTTTTTCCATCTTATAACAAGAATAATTGCAACCAGTGTTAAAGTGATGGTCATTTCTACATTCCCGGCAACCTAGGCTTCACCCTACGGCGTTGCTCCACCTGATCGAATAGTCAGGGCCTAAGAAGTCAACGCCAGAAGCATAAAATACGATATATGTACAACAGTTTTACCATCGTATAAAATGAATAATCGCAAACAGTGTAATGGTAATGGTCATTTCTACGTTCCGGGCATCCTAGGCTTCACTCTAGGGCGTGGCTCCACCAGATCTAATAGTTAGGGCCATAGAAGTCAACGCCCGAAGCATAAAATACAAAATAAATAGAACAGTTTTTCCATTGTATAAAACGAATAATTGAAACCAGTGTGAAAGTTATGGTCATTTCTACGTTCCGCGCAACCTAGGCTTCACCCGTGGGCGTTGCTCCACCAGATCCAATAGATAGGACCTAAGAAGTCAGCGCCAGAAGCACAAAATACAAAATAGATACAACAGCTTTTCCATCGTATATAATGTATATTTGCAAACAGTGTGAAGGCAATGGTCATTTCTACGTTCCGAGCAACCTAGGCTTCACCCAAGGGCGTTGCTCCACCTGATCGAATAGTTAGGGCCTAAGAAGTCAACGCCAGAAGCATAAAATACGATATATGTACAACAGTTTTACCATCGTATAAAATGAATAATTGCGAACCGTGTGAAGGTGATGGTCATTTCTATATTCCGGGCAACCTAGGCTTGACTCTAGGGCGATGATCCACCAGATCGAATAGTTGGGGCCTTAGGAGTCAACGGCCGAAGCATAAAATACAAAATAAGTAGAACAGTTTTTCCATTGTATAAAACGAATAATTGAAACCAGTGTGAAAGTTATGGTCATTTCTACGTTCCGCGCAACCTAGGCTTCACCCCTGGGCGTTGCTCCACCAGATCCAATAGTTAGGACCTAAGGAGTCAGCGCCAGAAGCATAAAATACAAAACAGATACAACAGTTTGTCCATCGTATATAATGTATATTTGCAAACAGTGTGAAAATACAGGTCATTTCTACGTTCCGGGCAACCTAGGCTTAACTGCCGGGCGTTTCTCCACCAGATCGCATAGTTAGGGACTTAGAATTCAACGCCAGAGGCATAAAGTACAATAAAAATGCAACAGTCTTTCCATCGGATGACAGGAATAACTACAACCAGTCTGAAAGTACAGGTCATTTCTACGTTCCGGGCAACCTAGGCTTCACTCTAGGCCGGTGCTCCACCAGATCAAATAGTTAGGACCTAAGAAGTCAACGCCAGAAGCATAAAATACAATATAAATACAATAGCTTTTCCATCGTATATAATGTATATTTGCAAACAGTGTGAAAGCAACGGTCCTTTCTACGTTCCGGGCAACCTAGGCTTAACTCTAGGGCGTTGCTCCACCAGGTCCAATAGTTAAGGACTTAGAATTCAACGCCAGAAGCATAAAATACAATAAAAATGCAACAGTTTTTCCATAGTATAACAGGAATAACTGCAACCTGTGTGAAAGTACTGGTCATTTCTACGTTCCGGATAACCTAGGCTTCACTCTAGGGCGTTGCTCCACCAGATCGAATAGTGAGTGCCTTAGAAGTCAGCGCCCGAAGCTTAAAATACAGTAAAGATGCAACAGTTTTTCCATCGTATAAAACGAATAATTGCAACCAGTATGAAAGTTATGGTCATTTCTACGTTCCTGGCAACCTAGGCTTCACCCTAGGGCGTTGCTCCACCAGATCCAACAGTTAGGACCTAAGAAGTCAACTCCAGAAGCATAAAATACAAAATAGATACATCAGTTTTTCCATCGTATAACAGGAATAATTGCAACCAGTGTGAAAGTGATGGTCATTTCTACGTTCCGGGCAACCTAGGCTTCACTCTAGGGCGTTGTTCCACCAGATCGAATAGTCAGGGCCTAAGAAGACTACGCCAGAAGCATAAAATACAATATAAATACAACAGCTATTCCATCATATAACAGGAATAATTGCAACCAGTTTGTAAGATATGGTCATTTATACGTTCCGGGCCACCTAGGCTTCACTCTAGGGCGTTGCTCGACCACGTCGAATAGCTATGGCCTTAGAAGTCAACGCCAGAAGCATTAAATACAATATAAATACAACAGCTTTTCCACCGTATAACAGGAATAATTGCAAACCGTGTGAAAGATATGGTCACTTCTACGTTACTGGCAACCTACGCTTCACTCTAGAGAGTTGCTCCAACACATCGAACAGCTACGGCCTTAGAAGTCAACGCCAGAAGCATAAAATACAATATAAATACAATAGTGTTTCCATCGTATAAAACGAATAATTGCAACCAGTATGAACGTTATGGTCATTTCTACGTTCCGCGCAACCTAGGCTTCACCCCTGGGCGTTGCTCCACCAGATCCAATAGTTAGGACCTAAGAAGGCAGCGCCAGAAGCATAAAATACAAAACAGATACAACAGTTTTTCCATCGTATATAATGTATATTTGCAAACAGTGTGAAAGCAAAGGTCATTTCTACGTTCCGGGCAACCTAGGCTTAACTGTCGGGCGTTTCTCCACCAGATCGCATAGATAGGGACTTAGAATTCAACGCCAGAGGCATAAACTACAATAAAAATGCAACAGTCTTTCCATCGTATGTCAGGAATAACTGCAACCATTGTGAAAGTACAGGTCATTTCTACGTTCCGGGCAACCTAGGCTTCACTCTAGGCCGGTGCTCCACCAGATCAAATAGCTAGGGCCTAAGAAGTCAACGCCAGAAGCAAAAAATACAATATAATTACAACAGTTTTTCAATCGTATATAATGTATATTTGCAAACAGTGTGAAAGTAACGGTCATTTTTACGTTCCGGGCAGCCTAGGCTTCACTCTAGGGCGTTGCTGCACCAGATCTAATAGTTAGGGCCATAGAAGTCAACGCCCGAAGCATAAAATACAAAATAAATAGAACAGTTTTTCCATTGTATAAAACGAATAATTGAAACCAGTGTGAAAGTTATGGTCATTTCTACGTTTCGCGCAACCTAGGCTTCACCCCTGGGCGTTGCTCCACCAGATCCAATAGTTAGGGCCTAAGAAGTCAACGCCTGAAGCATAAAATACGATACATGTACAGCAGTTTTTCCATCGTATAAAACGAATAATTGCAACCAGTGTGAAAGTAATGGCCATTTCTACGTTGCGGGCATCCTAGACTTAACTCTGAGGCATTGCTACACCAGATCGAATACATAGAGCCTTAGAAGTCAACGCCAGAAGTATAAAGTACAACCAAAATCCAACAGTTTGTCCATCGTATAGCTGGAATGATTGCAACCAGAGTGAAAGTAATGGTCATTTCTACGTTTCGGGCGACGTAGGCTCTACTCTAGGGCGTTGCTCCACCAGATGGAATAGTTAGGGCCTTAGAAGTCAATGCCAGAAGCATAAAACACAAAATAAATACAACAGTTTTTCCATCTTATAACAAGAATAATTGCAACCAGTGTTAAAGTTATGGTCATTTCTACGTTCCGCGCAACCTAGGCTTCGCGCCTGGGCGTTGCTCCACCATATCCAATAGTTAGGACATAGGAAGTCAGCGCCAGAAGCATAAAATACAAAATAGATACAACAGCTTTTCCATCGTATATAATGTATACTTGCAGACAGTGTGAAGGCAATCGTCATTTCTACGTTCCGGGCAACCTAGGCTTCACCCTAGGGCGTTGCTCGACCACGTCGAATAGCTATGGCCTTAGAAGTCAACGCCAGAAGCATTAAATACAATATAAATACAACAGCTTTTCCACCGTATAACAGGAATAATTGCAAACCGTGTGAAAGATATGGTCACTTCTACGTTACTGGCAACCTACGCTTCACTCTAGAGAGTTGCTCCAACACATCGAACAGCTACGGCCTTAGAAGTCAACGCCAGAAGCATAAAATACAATATAAATACAATAGTGTTTCCATCGTATAAAACGAATAATTGCAACCAGTATGAACGTTATGGTCATTTCTACGTTCCGCGCAACCTAGGCTTCACCCATGGGCGTTGCTCCACCAGATCCAATAGTTAGGACCTAAGAAGGCAGCGCCAGAAGCATAAAATACAAAACAGATACAACAGTTTTTCCATCGTATATAATGTATATTTGCAAACAGTGTGAAAGCAAAGGTCATTTCTACGTTCCGGGCAACCTAGGCTTAACTGTCGGGCGTTTCTCCACCAGATCGCATAGATAGGGACTTAGAATTCAACGCCAGAGGCATAAACTACAATAAAAATGCAACAGTCTTTCCATCGTATGTCAGGAATAACTGCAACCATTGTGAAAGTACAGGTCATTTCTACGTTCCGGGCAACCTAGGCTTCACTCTAGGCCGGTGCTCCACCAGATCAAATAGCTAGGGCCTAAGAAGTCAACGCCAGAAGCAAAAAATACAATATAAATACAACAGTTTTTCAATCGTATATAATGTATATTTGCAAACAGTGTGAAAGTAACGGTCATTTTTACGTTCCGGGCAGCCTAGGCTTCACTCTAGGGCGTTGCTGCACCAGATCTAATAGTTAGGGCCATAGAAGTCAACGCCCGAAGCATAAAATACAAAATAAATAGAACAGTTTTTCCATTGTATAAAACGAATAATTGAAACCAGTGTGAAAGTTATGGTCATTTCTACGTTTCGCGCAACCTAGGCTTCACCCCTGGGCGTTGCTCCACCAGATCCAATAGTTAGGGCCTAAGAAGACAACGCCTGAAGCATAAAATACGATACATGTACAGCAGTTTTTCCATCGTATAAAACGAATAATTGCAACCAGTGTGAAAGTAATGGCCATTTCTACGTTGCGGGCATCCTAGACTTAACTCTGAGGCATTGCTACACCAGATCGAATACATAGAGCCTTAGAAGTCAACGCCAGAAGTATAAAGTACAACCAAAATCCAACAGTTTGTCCATCGTATAGCTGGAATGATTGCAACCAGAGTGAAAGTAATGGTCATTTCTACGTTTCGGGCGACGTAGGCTCTACTCTAGGGCGTTGCTCCACCAGATCGAATAGTTAGGGCCTAAGAAGTCAACGCCAGAAGCACCAAATACAAAATTAATACAACAGTTTTTCCATCCTATAAAACGAATAATTGCAACCAGGATGAAATTTATGGTCATTTCTAAGTTCCGGGCAACCTAGGCTTCACCCTAGGGCGTTGCTCCACCTTATCGAATAGTTAGGGCCTAAGAAGTCAACGCCAGAAGCATAAAATACAAAATAAATAGAACAGCTTTTCCATTGTATAAAACGAATAATTGAAACCAGTGTGAAAGTTGTGGTCATTTCTACGTTCCGCGCAACCTAGCCTTCACGCCTGGGCGTTGCTCCACCATATCCAATAGTTAGGACATAGGAAGTCAGCGCCAGAAGCATAAAATACAAAATAGATACAACAGCTTTTCCATCGTATATAATGTATACTTGCAGACAGTGTGAAGGCAATCGTCATTTCTACGTTCCGGGCAACCTAGGCTTCACCCTAGGGCGTTGCTCCACCTGATCGAATAGTCAGGGCCTAAGAAGTCAACGCCAGAAGCATAAAATACGATATATGTACAACAGTTTTACCATCGTATAAAATGAATAATCGCAAACAGTGTAAAGGTAATGGTCATTTCTACGTTCCGGGCATCCTAGGCTTCACTCTAGGGCGTGGCTCCACCAGATCTAATAGTTAGGGCCATAGAAGTCAACGCCCGAAGCATAAAATACAAAATAAATAGAACAGCTTTTCCATTGTATAAAACGAATAATTGAAACCAGTGTGAAAGTTATGGTCATTTCTACGTTCCGCGCAACCTAGGCTTCACGCCTGGGCGTTGCTCCACCATATCCACTAGTTAGGACATAGGAAGTCAGCGCCAGAAGCATAAAATACAAAATAGATACAACAGCTTTTCCATCGTATATAATGTATACTTGCAGACAGTGTGAAGGCAATCGTCATTTCTACGTTCCGGGCAACCTAGGCTTCACCCTAGGGCGTTGCTCCACCTGATCGAATAGTCAGGGCCTAAGAAGTCAACGCCAGAAGCATAAAATACGATATATGTACAACAGTTTTACCATCGTATAAAATGAATAATCGCAAACAGTGTAAAGGTAATGGTCATTTCTACGTTCCGGGCATCCTAGGCTTCACTCTAGGGCGTGGCTCCACCAGATCTAATAGTTAGGGCCATAGAAGTCAACGCCCGAAGCATAAAATACAAAATAAATAGAACAGTTTTTCCATTGTATAAAACGAATAATTGAAACCAGTGTGAAAGTTATGGTCATTTCTACGTTCCGCGCAACCTAGGCTTCACCCGTGGGCGTTGCTCCACCAGATCCAATAGATAGGACCTAAGAAGTCAGCGCCAGAAGCACAAAATACAAAATAGATACAACAGCTTTTCCATCGTATATAATGTATATTTGCAAACAGTGTGAAGGCAATGGTCATTTCTACGTTCCGAGCAACCTAGGCTTCACCCAAGGGCGTTGCTCCACCTGATCGAATAGTTAGGGCCTAAGAAGTCAACGCCAGAAGCATAAAATACGATATATGTACAACAGTTTTACCATCGTATAAAATGAATAATCGCGAACCGTGTGAAGGTGATGGTCATTTCTATATTCCGGGCAACCTAGGCTTGACTCTAGGGCGATGATCCACCAGATCGAATAGTTGGGGCCTAAGAAGTCAACGCCTGAAGCATAAAATACGATACATGTACAGCAGTTTTTCCATCGTATAAAACGAATAATTGCAACCAGTGTAAAGGTAATGGTCATTTCTACGTTCCGGGCATCCTAGGCTTCACTCTAGGGCGTGGCTCCACCAGATCTAATAGTTAGGGCCATAGAAGTCAACGCCCGAAGCATAAAATACAAAATAAATAGAACAGTTTTTCCATTGTATAAAACGAATAATTGAAACCAGTGTGAAAGTTATGGTCATTTCTACGTTTCGCGCAACCTAGGCTTCACCCCTGGGCGTTGCTCCACCAGATCCAATAGTTAGGGCCTAAGAAGTCAACGCCTGAAGCATAAAATACGATACATGTACAGCAGTTTTTCCATCGTATAAAACGAATAATTGCAACCAGTGTGAAAGTAATGGCCATTTCTACGTTGCGGGCATCCTAGACTTAACTCTGAGGCATTGCTACACCAGATCGAATACATAGAGCCTTAGAAGTCAACGCCAGAAGTATAAAGTACAACCAAAATCCAACAGTTTGTCCATCGTATAGCTGGAATGATTGCAACCAGAGTGAAAGTAATGGTCATTTCTACGTTTCGGGCGACGTAGGCTCTACTCTAGGGCGTTGCTCCACCAGATGGAATAGTTAGGGCCTTAGAAGTCAATGCCAGAAGCATAAAACACAAAATAAATACAACAGTTTTTCCATCTTATAACAAGAATAATTGCAACCAGTGTTAAAGTTATGGTCATTTCTACGTTCCGCGCAACCTAGGCTTCACGCCTGGGCGTTGCTCCACCATATCCAATAGTTAGGACATAGGAAGTCAGCGCCAGAAGCATAAAATACAAAATAGATACAACAGCTTTTCCATCGTATATAATGTATACTTGCAGACAGTGTGAAGGCAATCGTCATTTCTACGTTCCGGGCAACCTAGGCTTCACCCTAGGGCGTTGCTCGACCACGTCGAATAGCTATGGCCTTAGAAGTCAACGCCAGAAGCATTAAATACAATATAAATACAACAGCTTTTCCACCGTATAACAGGAATAATTGCAAACCGTGTGAAAGATATGGTCACTTCTACGTTACTGGCAACCTACGCTTCACTCTAGAGAGTTGCTCCAACACATCGAACAGCTACGGCCTTAGAAGTCAACGCCAGAAGCATAAAATACAATATAAATACAATAGTGTTTCCATCGTATAAAACGAATAATTGCAACCAGTATGAACGTTATGGTCATTTCTACGTTCCGCGCAACCTAGGCTTCACCCCTGGGCGTTGCTCCACCAGATCCAATAGTTAGGACCTAAGAAGGCAGCGCCAGAAGCATAAAATACAAAACAGATACAACAGTTTTTCCATCGTATATAATGTATATTTGCAAACAGTGTGAAAGCAAAGGTCATTTCTACGTTCCGGGCAACCTAGGCTTAACTGTCGGGCGTTTCTCCACCAGATCGCATAGATAGGGACTTAGAATTCAACGCCAGAGGCATAAACTACAATAAAAATGCAACAGTCTTTCCATCGTATGTCAGGAATAACTGCAACCATTGTGAAAGTACAGGTCATTTCTACGTTCCGGGCAACCTAGGCTTCACTCTAGGCCGGTGCTCCACCAGATCAAATAGCTAGGGCCTAAGAAGTCAACGCCAGAAGCAAAAAATACAATATAAATACAACAGTTTTTCAATCGTATATAATGTATATTTGCAAACAGTGTGAAAGTAACGGTCATTTTTACGTTCCGGGCAGCCTAGGCTTCACTCTAGGGCGTTGCTGCACCAGATCTAATAGTTAGGGCCATAGAAGTCAACGCCCGAAGCATAAAATACAAAATAAATAGAACAGTTTTTCCATTGTATAAAACGAATAATTGAAACCAGTGTGAAAGTTATGGTCATTTCTACGTTTCGCGCAACCTAGGCTTCACCCCTGGGCGTTGCTCCACCAGATCCAATAGTTAGGGCCTAAGAAGTCAACGCCTGAAGCATAAAATACGATACATGTACAGCAGTTTTTCCATCGTATAAAACGAATAATTGCAACCAGTGTGAAAGTAATGGCCATTTCTACATTGCGGGCATCCTAGACTTAACTCTGAGGCATTGCTACACCAGATCGAATACATAGAGCCTTAGAAGTCAACGCCAGAAGTATAAAGTACAACCAAAATCCAACAGTTTGTCCATCGTATAGCTGGAATGATTGCAACCAGAGTGAAAGTAATGGTCATTTCTACGTTTCGGGCGACGTAGGCTCTACTCTAGGGCGTTGCTCCACCAGATCGAATAGTTAGGGCCTAAGAAGTCAACGCCAGAAGCACCAAATACAAAATTAATACAACAGTTTTTCCATCCTATAAAACGAATAATTGCAACCAGGATGAAATTTATGGTCATTTCTAAGTTCCGGGCAACCTAGGCTTCACCCTAGGGCGTTGCTCCACCTTATCGAATAGTTAGGGCCTAAGAAGTCAACGCCAGAAGCATAAAATACAAAATAAATAGAACAGCTTTTCCATTGTATAAAACGAATAATTGAAACCAGTGTGAAAGTTATGGTCATTTCTACGTTCCGCGCAACCTAGGCTTCACGCCTGGGCGTTGCTCCACCATATCCAATAGTTAGGACATAGGAAGTCAGCGCCAGAAGCATAAAATACAAAATAGATACAACAGCTTTTCCATCGTATATAATGTATACTTGCAGACAGTGTGAAGGCAATCGTCATTTCTACGTTCCGGGCAACCTAGGCTTCACCCTAGGGCGTTGCTCCACCTGATCGAATAGTCAGGGCCTAAGAAGTCAACGCCAGAAGCATAAAATACGATATATGTACAACAGTTTTACCATCGTATAAAATGAATAATCGCAAACAGTGTAAAGGTAATGGTCATTTCTACGTTCCGGGCATCCTAGGCTTCACTCTAGGGCGTGGCTCCACCAGATCTAATAGTTAGGGCCATAGAAGTCAACGCCCGAAGCATAAAATACAAAATAAATAGAACAGCTTTTCCATTGTATAAAACGAATAATTGAAACCAGTGTGAAAGATATGGTCATTTCTACGTTCCGCGCAACCTAGGCTTCACGCCTGGGCGTTGCTCCACCATATCCACTAGTTAGGACATAGGAAGTCAGCGCCAGAAGCATAAAATACAAAATAGATACAACAGCTTTTCCATCGTATATAATGTATACTTGCAGACAGTGTGAAGGCAATCGTCATTTCTACGTTCCGGGCAACCTAGGCTTCACCCTAGGGCGTTGCTCCACCTGATCGAATAGTCAGGGCCTAAGAAGTCAACGCCAGAAGCATAAAATACGATATATGTACAACAGTTTTACCATCGTATAAAATGAATAATCGCAAACAGTGTAAAGGTAATGGTCATTTCTACGTTCCGGGCATCCTAGGCTTCACTCTAGGACGTGGCTCCACCAGATCTAATAGTTAGGGCCATAGAAGTCAACGCCCGAAGCATAAAATACAAAATAAATAGAACAGTTTTTCCATTGTATAAAACGAATAATTGAAACCAGTGTGAAAGTTATGGTCATTTCTACGTTCCGCGCAACCTAGGCTTCACCCGTGGGCGTTGCTCCACCAGATCCAATAGATAGGACCTAAGAAGTCAGCGCCAGAAGCACAAAATACAAAATAGATACAACAGCTTTTCCATCGTATATAATGTATATTTGCAAACAGTGTGAAGGCAATGGTCATTTCTACGTTCCGAGCAACCTAGGCTTCACCCAAGGGCGTTGCTCCACCTGATCGAATAGTTAGGGCCTAAGAAGTCAACGCCAGAAGCATAAAATACGATATATGTACAACAGTTTTACCATCGTATAAAATGAATAATCGCGAACCGTGTGAAGGTGATGGTCATTTCTATATTCCGGGCAACCTAGGCTTGACTCTAGGGCGATGATCCACCAGATCGAATAGTTGGGGCCTTAGGAGTCAACGGCCGAAGCATAAAATACAAAATAAGTAGAACAGTTTTTCCATTGTATAAAACGAATAATTGCAACCAGTATGAACGTTATGGTCATTTCTACGTTCCGCGCAACCTAGGCTTCACCCATGGGCGTTGCTCCACCAGATCCAATAGTTAGGACCTAAGAAGGCAGCGCCAGAAGCATAAAATACAAAACAGATACAACAGTTTTTCCATCGTATATAATGTATATTTGCAAACAGTGTGAAAGCAAAGGTCATTTCTACGTTCCGGGCAACCTAGGCTTAACTGTCGGGCGTTTCTCCACCAGATCGCATAGATAGGGACTTAGAATTCAACGCCAGAGGCATAAACTACAATAAAAATGCAACAGTCTTTCCATCGTATGTCAGGAATAACTGCAACCATTGTGAAAGTACAGGTCATTTCTACGTTCCGGGCAACCTAGGCTTCACTCTAGGCCGGTGCTCCACCAGATCAAATAGCTAGGGCCTAAGAAGTCAACGCCAGAAGCAAAAAATACAATACAAATACAACAGTTTTTCAATCGTATATAATGTATATTTGCAAACAGTGTGAAAGTAACGGTCATTTTTACGTTCCGGGCAGCCTAGGCTTCACTCTAGGGCGTTGCTGCACCAGATCTAATAGTTAGGGCCATAGAAGTCAACGCCCGAAGCATAAAATACAAAATAAATAGAACAGTTTTTCCATTGTATAAAACGAATAATTGAAACCAGTGTGAAAGTTATGGTCATTTCTACGTTTCGCGCAACCTAGGCTTCACCCCTGGGCGTTGCTCCACCAGATCCAATAGTTAGGGCCTAAGAAGTCAACGCCTGAAGCATAAAATACGATACATGTACAGCAGTTTTTCCATCGTATAAAACGAATAATTGCAACCAGTGTGAAAGTAATGGCCATTTCTACGTTGCGGGCATCCTAGACTTAACTCTGAGGCATTGCTACACCAGATCGAATACATAGAGCCTTAGAAGTCAACGCCAGAAGTATAAAGTACAACCAAAATCCAACAGTTTGTCCATCGTATAGCTGGAATGATTGCAACCAGAGTGAAAGTAATGGTCATTTCTACGTTTCGGGCGACGTAGGCTCTACTCTAGGGCGTTGCTCCACCAGATCGAATAGTTAGGGCCTAAGAAGTCAACGCCAGAAGCACCAAATACAAAATTAATACAACAGTTTTTCCATCCTATAAAACGAATAATTGAAACCAGTGTGAAAGTTATGGTCATTTCTACGTTCCGCGCAACCTAGCCTTCACGCCTGGGCGTTGCTCCACCATATCCAATAGTTAGGACATAGGAAGTCAGCGCCAGAAGCATAAAATACAAAATAGATACAACAGCTTTTCCATCGTATATAATGTATACTTGCAGACAGTGTGAAGGCAATCGTCATTTCTACGTTCCGGGCAACCTAGGCTTCACCCTAGGGCGTTGCTCCACCTGATCGAATAGCTAGGGACTTAGAAGTCAATGCCAGAAGCATAAAATACAATAAAAATACAACAGTTTTTCCATCGTATAGCATGAATAATTGCAACCAGTGTGAAAGTAATGGTCACTTCTACGTTCCGGGCAACCTAGGTTTCACTCTTGGGCGTTGCTCCACCACACCGAATAGCTACGGCATTAGATGTCGACACCCGAAGCATAAAATATAAAATAAATAGTACAGTTTTTCCATTGTATAAAACGAATAACTGCAACCAGTGTGAAAGTTATGGTCATTTCTACGTTCAGGGCATCCTAGGCTTAACTCCAGGGCGTTGCTCCACCAGATCGAATAGCTAGGGACTTAGAATTCAACGCCAGAAGAATAAAATACAACATAAGTACAACAGTTTTACCATCGTATAAAATGAATAATCGCAAACAGTGTGAAGGTAATTGTCATTTCTACGTTCCGGGCAACCTAGGCTTCACTCCAGGGCGTCGCTCCACCAGATCGAAAAGTTAGGGCCTAAGAAGTCAACGCCAGAAGCATAAAATGAAATAAAAATAGAGCAGTTATTCCATATTATAACAGGAATAATTACAACCAGTGTGAAAGAAATGGGCATTTCTACGTTCCGTGCAACCTAGGCTTCACTCTAGGGCGTTGCTCCACCAGATCGAATAGCTAGGGACTTAGAAGTCAACGACAGAAGCCTAAAATAAAATAAAAATACAACAGTTTTTCCATCGTATAAAACGAATAATTGCAACCAGTATGTATGTCATGGTCATTTCTACGTCCCCGGCAACCTAGGCTTCACTCTAGGGCGTTGGACCACCAAATCCAATAGCTAGGGCCTAAGAAGTCAACGCCAGGAGCAACAAATACAAAATAAATACAACAGCCTTTCCATCGTATAAAATGAATAGTTGCAACCAGTATGAAAGCTATGGTCACTTCTACGTTCCGTTCAACCTAGGTTACACTCTAGGGCGTTGCTCAACCACATCGAATAGCTACGGGCATAGAAGACAACGCCATAACTATAAAATACAATATAAATACAATGGTCTTTCCATCGTATAAAACGAATAATTGCAACCAGTCTGATAGTTATGGTCATTTCTACGTTCCGGGCAACCTAGGCTTCACCCTAGGGCGTTGCTCCACCAGACCGAATAGTTAGGGCCTAAGAAGACAACGCCAGATGCACAAAATACAATATAAATACAACAGCTTTTCCATCGTATATAATGTATATATGCAAACAGTGTGAAGGTAATGGTCATTTCTACGTTCCGGGCAACCTAGGCTTCACTCTAGGGCGTTGCTCCACCAGATCGAATAGCTAGGGCCTGAGAAGTCAACGCCCGAAGCATAAACTACAAAATAAATAGAACAGTTTTTCCATTGTATAAAACGAATAATTGAAACCAGTGTGAAAGTTATGATCTTTTCTACGTTCCGCGCAACCTAGGCTTCACCCCAGGTCGTTGCTCCACCAGATCCAATAGTTAGCACCTATGAAGTCAGCGCCAGAAGCATAAAATACAAAATAGATGCAACAGTTTTTCCATCGTATATAATGTATATTTGCAAACAGTGTGAAAGTAAATGTCAGTTCTACGTTCCGGGCAACCTAGGCTTCACTCTAGGGCGTTGCTCCACCAGATGGAATAGTTAGGGACTTTGAATACAACTCCAGACGCATAAAATACAATAAAACTACAACAGTTTTACCATCCTATAACTGGCATAATTGCAACCAGTGTGAAAGATATGGTCATTTCTACGTTCCGGGCAACCTAGGCTTCACTCCAGGGCGTTGCTCCACCAGATCGAATAGTTAGGGCCTAAGAAGTCAACGCCAGAAGCATAAAATACAATAAAAATACAACAGTTTTTCCATTGTATAGCATGAATAATTGCAACCAGAGTGAAAGTAATGGTCATTTCTACGTTTCGGGCGATCTAGACTTCACTCTAGGTCGTTGTTCCACCATATCGAATAGCTAGCGCCTTAGAAGTCAACGCCCGAAACATAAAATACAATAAAAATACAACAGTTTTTCCATCGTATAACGGGAATAATTGCAACAAATGTGAACGTGATGGTCATCTCCACGTTCCGGGCAACCTAGGCTTCACTCTAGGGCGTTGGTCCACCAGATCCAATAGTTAGGGCCTAAGAAGTCAACGACAGAAGCATAAAATACAATAAGGATACAACAGCTTTTCCATCGTATAACAGGAATAATTGCAACCAGAGTGAATGTGATGGTCATTTCTACGTTCCGGGCAACCTAGGTTTTGCTCTAGGGCGTTTCTCAACCACATCGACTAGTTGGGGATTTAGAAGTCAACGCCTGAAGCATAAAATACAATAAAAATACAACATTTTTTTCATCGTATAACAGGAATAGTTGCAACAAGCCTGAAGGTAATGGTCACTTCTACGTTCCGGGCAATCTAGGCTTCTCTCTAGGGCGTTGCTCCACCAGTTCGAATAGCTAGGGCCTAACAAGTCAACGCCAGAAGCATAAAATACAATAGAAATACAACAGCTTTTCCATCGTATAAAACGCATAATTGCAATCAGTATGAAAGTTATGGTCATTTATACGTTCCGGGCAACCTAGGCTTCACTCTAGGTCGTTGCTCAACCACATCGAATAAAGCGACGGCCGTAGAAGACAGCGCCATAACTATAAAATACAATATAAATACAACAGCCTTTCCATCCTATAAAACGAATAATTACAACCAGGCTAATTGCTATGGTCATTTCTACGTTCCGGGCAACCTAGGCTTTACTCTAGAGCATTCCTCCACCAGATCGAATAGTTAGTGCCTAGGAAGTCAACGCCAGAAGCATAAAATACAATAAAAATATAACAGTTTTTCCATCGTATAACAGGAATAATCGCAAACAGTGTGAAGGTAATGGTCATTTCTACGTTCCCGGCAACCTCGGCTTCACTCCAGGGCGTTGTCCCACCAGATCCAAAAGTTAGGGCCTAAGAAGTCAACGCCAGAAGCATAAAATGAAATAATAATAGCGCAGTTATTCCATATTATAACAGGAATAATTACAACCAGTGTGAAAGAAATGGGCATTTCTACGTTCCGTGCAACCTAGACTTCACTCTAGGGCGTTGCTCCACCACACCGAATAGTTAGGGACTTAGAAGTCAACGCCAGAAGCATAAAATACAAAATAAATACAACAGTCTTTCCATCCTATAAAACGAATAATTGCAACCAGTCTGATAGTTATGGTCATTGCTACGTTCCGGGCAACCTAGGCTTCACACTAGGGCGTTGCTCAACCAGATCGAATAGTGAGGGCCTAAGAAGTCAACGCCAACAGCATAAAATACGATATATGTACAACAGTTTTTCCATCGTATAAAATGTATAATTGGAACCAGTGTGAAAGTAATGGTCATTTCTACGTTCCGAGCAACCTAGGTTTTGCTCTATGGCGTTGCTCCACCAGATGGAATAGTTAGGGACTTAGAATTCAACGCCAGAAGCATAAAATACAACATAAGTGCAACAGTTTTTCCATCGTGTAACAGGAATAATTGCAACCAGTGTGAAAGTACAGGTCATTTCTATGTTCCGGGCAACCTAGGCTTCACTCTTGGGCGTTGCTCCACCAGATCGAATAGTGAGGGACTTTGAATACAACGCCAGAAGCATAAAATACAATAAAAATGCAACAGTTTTTGCATTGTATAACAGGAATAACTGCAACCAGTTTGAAAGTACTGGTCATTTCTACGTCCCGGGTAGCCTAGGCTTCACTCCAGGGTGCTGCTCCACCAGATCGAATAGCTAGGGACTTAGAATTCAACGCCAGAAGAATAAAATACAACATAAGTACAACAGTTTTACCATCGTATAAAATGAATAACCGCAAACAGTGTGAAGGTAATGGTCATTTTTACGTTCCGGGCAACCTAGGCTTCACTCCAGGGCGTTGCTCCACCAGATCGAAAAGTTAGGGCCTAAGAAGTCAACGCCAGAAGCACCAAACACAAAACAAATACAACAGTTTATCCATCGGATAAAACGAATAATTGCAACCAGTGTGAAAGTAAAGGTCATTTCTAC
This sequence comes from Calliopsis andreniformis, assembly GCF_051401765.1. Taxonomy (NCBI): domain Eukaryota; kingdom Metazoa; phylum Arthropoda; class Insecta; order Hymenoptera; family Andrenidae; genus Calliopsis; species Calliopsis andreniformis. The sequence goes on from NW_027480422.1 coordinate 31,836,787, forward strand.
GGTCCGGGCAACCTAGGCTTCACTCTAGGGAGTTGTTCCACCCGATCGAATAGGTAGGGCCTAAGAAGTCAACTCCAGAAGCATAAAATACAATATAAATACAACAGCTTTTCCATCGTATATAATGTATATTTGCAATCAGTGTGAAAGTAAAGGCCATTTCCACGTTCCGGGCAACCTAGGCTTCACTCTAGGGCGTTGTTCCACCAGGTCGAATAGTTAGGGCCTTAGAAGTCAACGCCCGAAGCATAAAATACAAAATAAGTAGAACGGTTTTTCCATTGTATAAAACGAATAATTGCAACCAGTGTGAAAGTAATGGTCACTTCTGCGTTCCGGGCAACCTAGGTTTCACTCTTGGGCGTTGCTCCACCGCACCGAATAGCTACGGCCTTAGATGTCGACTCCCGAAGCATAAAATATAAAATAAATAGTACAGTTTTTCCATTGTATAAAACGAATAACTGCAACCAGTGTGAAAGTTATGGTCATTTCTACGTTCCGGGCATTCTAGGCTTAACTCCAGGGCGTTGCTCCACCAGATCGAATAGCTAGGGACTTAGAAGTCAACGCCAGAAGCATAAAATACAATAAAAATACAACAGTTTTTCCATCGTATAACGGGAATAATTGCAACAAATGTGAACGTGATGGTCATTTCCACGTTCCGGGCAACCTAGGCTTCACTCTAGGGCGTTGGTCCACCAGAGCCAATAGTTAGGGCCAAAGAAGTCAACGCCCGAAACATAAAATACAATAAAAATACAACAGTTTTTCCATCGTATAACGGGAATAATTGCAACAAATGTGAAACTAATGGTCATTTCTACGTTCCGGGCAACCTAGGCTTCACCCTAGGGCGTTGGTCCACCAGATCCAATAGTTAGGGCCAAAGAAGTCAACGCCAGAAGCATGAAATACAATATAAATACAACAGCTTTTCCATCGTATATAATGTATATTTGCAAACAGTGTGAAGGTAATGGTCATTTCTACGTTCCGGGCAACCTAGGCTTCACTCCAGGGCGTTGCTCCACCAGATCGAATAGTTAGGGCCTAAGAAGTCAACGCCAGAAGCATAAAATACAATAAAAATACAACAGTTTTTCCATCGTATAGCATGAATAATTGCAACCAGAGTGAAAGTAATGGTCATTTCTAGGTTTCGGGCGATCTAGGCTTCACTCTAGGTCGTTGTTCCACCATATCGAATAGCTAGCGCCTTAGAAGTCAACGCCCGAAACATAAAATACAATAAAAATACAACAGTTTTTCCATCGTATAACGGGAATAATTGCAACAAATGTGAACGTGATGGTCATTTCCACGTTCCGGGCAACCTAGGCTTCACTCTAGGGCGTTGGTCCACCAGATCCAATAGTTAGGGCCTAAGAAGTCAACGACAGAAGCATAAAATACAATAAGGATACAACAGCTTTTCCATCGTATAACAGGAATAATTGCAACCAGAGTGAATGTGATGGTCATTTCTACGTTCCGGGCAACCTAGGTTTTGCTCTAGGGCGTTTCTCAACCACATCGACTAGTTGGGGATTTAGAAGTCAACGCCTGAAGCATAAAATACAATAAAAATACAACATTTTTTTCATCGTTTAACAGGAATAGTTGCAACAAGCCTGAAGGTAATGGTCATTTCTACGTTCCGGGCAATCTAGGCTTCTCGCTAGGGCGTTGCTCCACCAGTTCGAATAGCTAGGGCCTAACAAGTCAACGCCAGAAGCATAAAATACAATAGAAATACAACAGCTTTTCCATCGTATAAAACGCATAATTGCAATCAGTATGAAAGTTATGGTCATTTATACGTTCCGGGCAACCTAGGCTTCACTCTAGGTCGTTGCTCAACCACATTGAATAAAGCGACGGCCGTAGAAGACAGCGCCATAACTATAAAATACAATATAAATACAACAGCCTTTCCATCCTATAAAACGAATAATTACAACCAGGCTAATTGTTATGGTCATTTCTACGTTCCGGGCAACCTAGGCTTTACTCTAGAGCATTCCTCCACCAGATCGAATAGTTAGTGCCTAGGAAGTCAACGCCAGAAGCATAAAATACAATAAAAATATAACAGTTTTTCCATCGTATATCAGGAATAATCGCAAACAGTGTGAAGGTAATGGTCATTTCTACGTTACCGGCAACCTCGGCTTCACTCCAGGGCGTTGCCCCACCAGATCCAAAAGTTAGGGCCTAAGAAGTCAACGCCAGAAGCATAAAATGAAATAATAATAGCGCAGTTATTCCATATTATAACAGGAATAATTACAACCAGTGTGAAAGAAATGGGCATTTCTACGTTCCGTGCAACCTAGACTTCACTCTAGGGCGTTGCTCCACCACACCGAATAGTTAGGGACTTAGAAGTCAACGCCAGAAGCATAAAATACAAAATAAATACAACAGTCTTTCCATCCTATAAAACGAATAATTGCAACCAGTCTGATAGTTATGGTCATTGCTACGTTCCGGGCAACCTAGGCTTCACACTAGGGCGTTGCTCAACCAGATCGAATAGTGAGGGCCTAAGAAGTCAACGCCAACAGCATAAAATACGATATATGTACAATAGTTTTTCCATCGTATAAAATGTATAATTGGAACCAGTGTGAAAGTAATGGTCATTTCTACGTTCCGAGCAACCTAGGTTTTGCTCTATGGCGTTGCTCCACCAGATGGAATAGTTAGGGACTTAGAATTCAACGCCAGAAGCATAAAATACAACATAAGTACAACAGTTTTTCCATCGTGTAACAGGAATAATTGCAACCAGTGTGAAAGTACAGGTCATTTCTATGTTCCGGGCAACCTAGGCTTCACTCTTGGGCGTTGCTCCACCAGATCGAATAGTGAGGGACTTTGAATACAACGCCAGAATCATAAAATACAATAAAAATGCAACAGTTTTTGCATTGTATAACAGGAATAACTGCAACCAGTTTGAAAGTACTGGTCATTTCTACGTTCCGGGTAGCCTAGGCTTCACTCCAGGGTGCTGCTCCACCAGATCGAATAGCTAGGGACTTAGAATTCAACGCCAGAAGAATAAAATACAACATAAGTACAACAGTTTTACCATCGTATAAAATGAATAACCGCAAACAGTGTGAAGGTAATGGTCATTTTTACGTTCCGGGCAACCTAGGCTTCACTCCAGGTCGTTGCTCCACCAGATCGAAAAGTTAGGGCCTAAGAAGTCAACGCCAGAAGCACCAAACACAAAACAAATACAACAGTTTATCCATCGGATAAAACGAATAATTGCAACCAGTGTGAAAGTAAAGGTCATTTCTACGGTCCGGGCAACCTAGGCTTCACTCTAGGGAGTTGTTCCACCCGATCGAATAGGTAGGGCCTAAGAAGTCAACTCCAGAAGCATAAAATACAATATAAATACAACAGCTTTTCCATCGTATATAATGTATATTTGCAATCAGTGTGAAAGTAAAGGCCATTTCCACGTTCCGGGCAACCTAGGCTTCACTCTAGGGCGTTGTTCCACCAGGTCGAATAGTTAGGGCCTTAGAAGTCAACGCCCGAAGCATAAAATACAAAATAAGTAGAACGGTTTTTCCATTGTATAAAACGAATAATTGCAACCAGTGTGAAAGTAATGGTCACTTCTACGTTCCGGGCAACCTAGGTTTCACTCTTGGGCGTTGCTCCACCGCACCGAATAGCTACGGCCTTAGATGTCGACTCCCGAAGCATAAAATATAAAATAAATAGTACAGTTTTTCCATTGTATAAAACGAATAACTGCAACCAGTGTGAAAGTTATGGTCATTTCTACGTTCCGGGCATTCTAGGCTTAACTCCAGGGCGTTGCTCCACCAGATCGAATAGCTAGGGACTTAGAAGTCAACGCCAGAAGCATAAAATACAATAAAAATACAACAGTTTTTCCATCGTATAACGGGAATAATTGCAACAAATGTGAACGTGATGGTCATTTCTACGTTCCGGGCAACCTAGGCTTCACTCCAGGGCGTTGCTCCACCAGATCGAAAAGTTAGGGCCTAAGAAGTCAACGCCAGAAGCACCAAACACAAAACAAATACAACAGTTTATCCATCGGATAAAACGAATAATTGCAACCAGTGTGAAAGTAAAGGTCATTTCTACGGTCCGGGCAACCTAGGCTTCACTCTAGGGAGTTGTTCCACCCGATCGAATAGGTAGGGCCTAAGAAGTCAACTCCAGAAGCATAAAATACAATATAAATACAACAGCTTTTCCATCGTATATAATGTATATTTGCAATCAGTGTGAAAGTAAAGGCCATTTCCACGTTCCGGGCAACCTAGGCTTCACTCTAGGGCGTTGTTCCACCAGGTCGAATAGTTAGGGCCTTAGAAGTCAACGCCCGAAGCATAAAATACAAAATAAGTAGAACGGTTTTTCCATTGTATAAAACGAATAATTGCAACCAGTGTGAAAGTAATGGTCACTTCTACGTTCCGGGCAACCTAGGTTTCACTCTTGGGCGTTGCTCCACCGCACCGAATAGCTACGGCCTTAGATGTCGACTCCCGAAGCATAAAATATAAAATAAATAGTACAGTTTTTCCATTGTATAAAACGAATAACTGCAACCAGTGTGAAAGTTATGGTCATTTCTACGTTCCGGGCATTCTAGGCTTAACTCCAGGGCGTTGCTCCACCAGATCGAATAGCTAGGGACTTAGAAGTCAACGCCAGAAGCATAAAATACAATAAAAATACAACAGTTTTTCCATCGTATAACGGGAATAATTGCAACAAATGTGAACGTGATGGTCATTTCCACGTTCCGGGCAACCTAGGCTTCACTCTAGGGCGTTGGTCCACCAGAGCCAATAGTTAGGGCCAAAGAAGTCAACGCCCGAAACATAAAATACAATAAAAATACAACAGTTTTTCCATCGTATAACGGGAATAATTGCAACAAATGTGAAACTAATGGTCATTTCTACGTTCCGGGCAACCTAGGCTTCACCCTAGGGCGTTGGTCCACCAGATCCAATAGTTAGGGCCAAAGAAGTCAACGCCAGAAGCATGAAATACAATATAAATACAACAGCTTTTCCATCGTATATAATGTATATTTGCAAACAGTGTGAAGGTAATGGTCATTTCTACGTTCCGGGCAACCTAGGCTTCACTCCAGGGCGTTGCTCCACCAGATCGAATAGTTAGGGCCTAAGAAGTCAACGCCAGAAGCATAAAATACAATAAAAATACAACAGTTTTTCCATCGTATAGCATGAATAATTGCAACCAGAGTGAAAGTAATGGTCATTTCTACGTTTCGGGCGATCTAGGCTTCACTCTAGGTCGTTGTTCCACCATATCGAATAGCTAGCGCCTTAGAAGTCAACGCCCGAAACATAAAATACAATAAAAATACAACAGTTTTTCCATCGTATAACGGGAATAATTGCAACAAATGTGAACGTGATGGTCATTTCCACGTTCCGGGCAACCTAGGCTTCACTCTAGGGCGTTGGTCCACCAGATCCAATAGTTAGGGCCTAAGAAGTCAACGACAGAAGCATAAAATACAATAAGGATACAACAGCTTTTCCATCGTATAACAGGAATAATTGCAACCAGAGTGAATGTGATGGTCATTTCTACGTTCCGGGCAACCTAGGTTTTGCTCTAGGGCGTTTCTCAACCACATCGACTAGTTGGGGATTTAGAAGTCAACGCCTGAAGCATAAAATACAATAAAAATACAACATTTTTTTCATCGTTTAACAGGAATAGTTGCAACAAGCCTGAAGGTAATGGTCATTTCTACGTTCCGGGCAATCTAGGCTTCTCGCTAGGGCGTTGCTCCACCAGTTCGAATAGCTAGGGCCTAACAAGTCAACGCCAGAAGCATAAAATACAATAGAAATACAACAGCTTTTCCATCGTATAAAACGCATAATTGCAATCAGTATGAAAGTTATGGTCATTTATACGTTCCGGGCAACCTAGGCTTCACTCTAGGTCGTTGCTCAACCACATTGAATAAAGCGACGGCCGTAGAAGACAGCGCCATAACTATAAAATACAATATAAATACAACAGCCTTTCCATCCTATAAAACGAATAATTACAACCAGGCTAATTGTTATGGTCATTTCTACGTTCCGGGCAACCTAGGCTTTACTCTAGAGCATTCCTCCACCAGATCGAATAGTTAGTGCCTAGGAAGTCAACGCCAGAAGCATAAAATACAATAAAAATATAACAGTTTTTCCATCGTATATCAGGAATAATCGCAAACAGTGTGAAGGTAATGGTCATTTCTACGTTACCGGCAACCTCGGCTTCACTCCAGGGCGTTGCCCCACCAGATCCAAAAGTTAGGGCCTAAGAAGTCAACGCCAGAAGCATAAAATGAAATAATAATAGCGCAGTTATTCCATATTATAACAGGAATAATTACAACCAGTGTGAAAGAAATGGGCATTTCTACGTTCCGTGCAACCTAGACTTCACTCTAGGGCGTTGCTCCACCACACCGAATAGTTAGGGACTTAGAAGTCAACGCCAGAAGCATAAAATACAAAATAAATACAACAGTCTTTCCATCCTATAAAACGAATAATTGCAACCAGTCTGATAGTTATGGTCATTGCTACGTTCCGGGCAACCTAGGCTTCACACTAGGGCGTTGCTCAACCAGATCGAATAGTGAGGGCCTAAGAAGTCAACGCCAACAGCATAAAATACGATATATGTACAACAGTTTTTCCATCGTATAAAATGTATAATTGGAACCAGTGTGAAAGTAATGGTCATTTCTACGTTCCGAGCAACCTAGGTTTTGCTCTATGGCGTTGCTCCACCAGATGGAATAGTTAGGGACTTAGAATTCAACGCCAGAAGCATAAAATACAACATAAGTACAACAGTTTTTCCATCGTGTAACAGGAATAATTGCAACCAGTGTGAAAGTACAGGTCATTTCTATGTTCCGGGCAACCTAGGCTTCACTCTTGGGCGTTGCTCCACCAGATCGAATAGTGAGGGACTTTGAATACAACGCCAGAAGCATAAAATACAATAAAAATGCAACAGTTTTTGCATTGTATAACAGGAATAACTGCAACCAGTTTGAAAGTACTGGTCATTTCTACGTTCCGGGTAGCCTAGGCTTCACTCCAGGGTGCTGCTCCACCAGATCGAATAGCTAGGGACTTAGAATTCAACGCCAGAAGAATAAAATACAACATAAGTACAACAGTTTTACCATCGTATAAAATGAATAACCGCAAACAGTGTGAAGGTAGTGGTCATTTTTACGTTCCGGGCAACCTAGGCTTCACTCCAGGTCGTTGCTCCACCAGATCGAAAAGTTAGGGCCTAAGAAGTCAACGCCAGAAGCACCAAACACAAAACAAATACAACAGTTTATCCATCGGATAAAACGAATAATTGCAACCAGTGTGAAAGTAAAGGTCATTTCTACGGTCCGGGCAACCTAGGCTTCACTCTAGGGAGTTGTTCCACCCGATCGAATAGGTAGGGCCTAAGAAGTCAACTCCAGAAGCATAAAATACAATATAAATACAACAGCTTTTCCATCGTATATAATGTATATTTGCAATCAGTGTGAAAGTAAAGGCCATTTCCACGTTCCGGGCAACCTAGGCTTCACTCTAGGGCGTTGTTCCACCAGGTCGAATAGTTAGGGCCTTAGAAGTCAACGCCCGAAGCATAAAATACAAAATAAGTAGAACGGTTTTTCCATTGTATAAAACGAATAATTGCAACCAGTGTGAAAGTAATGGTCACTTCTACGTTCCGGGCAACCTAGGTTTCACTCTTGGGCGTTGCTCCACCGCACCGAATAGCTACGGCCTTAGATGTCGACTCCCGAAGCATAAAATATAAAATAAATAGTACAGTTTTTCCATTGTATAAAACGAATAACTGCAACCACTGTGAAAGTTATGGTCATTTCTACGTTCCGGGCATTCTAGGCTTAACTCCAGGGCGTTGCTCCACCAGATCGAATAGCTAGGGACTTAGAAGTCAACGCCAGAAGCATAAAATACAATAAAAATACAACAGTTTTTCCATCGTATAACGGGAATAATTGCAACAAATGTGAACGTGATGGTCATTTCTACGTTCCGGGCAACCTAGGCTTCACTCCAGGGCGTTGCTCCACCAGATCGAAAAGTTAGGGCCTAAGAAGTCAACGCCAGAAGCACCAAACACAAAATAAATACAACAGTTTTTCCATCGGATAAAACGAATAATTGCAACCAGTGTGAAAGTAAAGGTCATTTCTACGGTCCGGGCAACCTAGGCTTCACTCTAGGGAGTTGTTCCACCCGATCGAATAGGTAGGGCCTAAGAAGTCAACTCCAGAAGCATAAAATACAATATAAATACAACAGCTTTTCCATCGTATATAACGTATATTTGCAAACAGTGTGAAAGTAAAGGCCATTTCTACGTTCCGGGCAACCTAGGCTTCACTCTAGGGCGTTGTTCCACCAGGTCGAATAGTTAGGGCCTTAGAAGTCAACGCCCGAAGCATAAAATACAAAATAAGTAGAACGGTTTTTACATTGTATAAAACGAATAATTGCAACCAGTGTGAAAGTAATGGTCACTTCTACGTTCCGGGCAACCTAGGTTTCACTCTTGGGCGTTGCTCCACCACACCGAATAGCTACGGCCTTAGATGTCGACTCCCGAAGCATAAAATATAAAATAAATAGTACAGTTTTTCCATTGTATAAAACGAATAACTGCAACCAGTGTGAAAGTTATGGTCATTTCTACGTTCCGGGCATTCTAGGCTTAACTCCAGGGCGTTGCTCCACCAGATCGAATAGCTAGGGACTTAGAAGTCAACGCCAGAAGCATAAAATACAATAAAAATACAACAGTTTTTCCATCGTATAGCATGAATAATTGCAACCAGTGTGAAAGTAATGGTCACTTCTACGTTCCGGGCAACCTAGGTTTCACTCTTGGGCGTTGCTCCACCACACCGAATAGCTACGGCCTTAGATGTCGACTCCCGAAGCATAAAATATAAAATAAATAGTACAGTTTTTCCATTGTATAAAACGAATAACTGCAACCAGTGTGAAAGTTATGGTCATTTCTACGTTCCGGGCATCCTAGGCTTAACTCCAGGGCGTTGCTCCACCAGATCGAATAGCTAGGGACTTAGAATTCAACGCCAGAAGAATAAAATACAACATAAGTACAACAGTTTTACCATCGTATAAAATGAATAATCGCAAACAGTGTGAAGGTAATTGTCATTTCTACGTTCCGGGCAACCTAGGCTTCACTCCAGGGCGTCGCTCCACCAGATCGAAAAGTTAGGGCCTAAGAAGTCAACGCCAGAAGCATAAAATGAAATAAAAATAGCGCAGTTATTCCATATTATAACAGGAATAATTACAACCAGTGTGAAAGGAATGGGCATTTCTACGTTCCGTGCAACCTAGACTTCACTCTAGGGCGTTGCTCCACCAGATCGAAAAGTTAGGGCCTAAGAAGTCAACGCCTGAAGCATAAAATATAATATAAATACAACAGTTTTTCCATCGTATAACAGGAATAATTGCAACCAGAGTGAAGGTGATGGTCATTTCTACGTACCGGGCAACCTAGGCTTCACTCTAGGGCGTTGCTCCACCAGATCGAATAGCTAGGGACTTAGAAGTCAACGACAGAAGCCTAAAATAAAATAAAAATACAACAGTTTTTCCATCGTATAAAACGAATAATTGCAACCAGTATGTATGTCATGGTCATTTCTACGTCCCCGGCAACCTAGGCTTCACTCTAGGGCGTTGGACCACCAAATCCAATAGCTAGGGCCTAAGAAGTCAACGCCAGGAGCAACAAATACAAAATAAATACAACAGCCTTTCCATCGTATAAAACGAATAGTTGCAACCAGTGTGAAAGTAATGGTCATTTCTACGTTCCGGGCAACCTAGGCTTCACCCTAGGGCGTTGCTCCACCAGACCGAATAGTTAGGGCCTAAGAAGACAACGCCAGATGCACAAAATACAATATAAATACAACAGCTTGTCCATCGTATATAATGTATATATGCAAACAGTATGAAAGTAAAGGTCATTTCTACGTTCCGGGCAGCCTAAGCTTCACTGTAGGGTATTGTTCCACCAGATCGAATAGGCAGGGCCTGAGAAGTCAACGCCAGAAGCATAAAATACACAATAAATACAACATCTTTTCCACCGTATACAATGTCTATTTGCAAACAGAGTGAAAGTAAAGGTCATTTCTACGTTCCGGGCAACCTAGGCTTAACTGTAGGGCGTTGCTCCATCAGATCGAATAGTTAGAGACTTAGAAGTCAACGCCCGAAGCATGAAATACAAAATAGATGGAACAGTTTTTCCATCGTATAACGGGAGTAATTGCAACAAATGTGAAAGTGATGGTCGTTACCAGGTTCCGGGCAACCTAGCGTTCACTCGAGGGCGTTGGTCCACAGGATCCAATAGTTAGGGCCTAAGAAGTCAACGACAGAAGCACCAACTACAAAATAAATACAACAGTTTTTCCATTATATAAAACGAATAATTGAAACCAGTGTGAAAATCATGGTCATTTCTACGTTCCGCGCAACCTAGACTTCACCACTGGGCGTTGCTCCACCAGATCCAATAGTTAGGACCTAAGAAGTCAGCGCCAGAAGCATAAAATACAAAATAGATACAGCAGCTTTTCCATCGTATAGCATGAATAATTGCAACCAGAGTGAAAGTAATGGTCATTTCTACGTTTCGGGCGACCTAGGCTTCACTCTAGGGCGTTGATCCACCATATCGAATAGCTAGGGCCTTAGAAGTCAACGCCCGAAACATAAAATACAATAAAAATACAACTGTTTTTTCATCGTATAACGGGAATAACTGCAACAAATGTGAACGTGATGATCATTTCCACGTTCCGGGCAACCTAGGCTTCACTCTAGGTCGCTGGGCCACCACATCCAATTGTTAGGGCCTAAGAAGTCAACGCCGGAAGCACCAAATACAAAATAAATACAACAGTTTTTCCATCGTATAAAACGGATAATTGCAACCAGTGTGAAAGTAATGGTCATTTCTACGTTCCGGGCAACCTAGGCTTCACTCTAGGTCGTTGTTCCACCACATCGATTAGCTACGGCCTTAGAGGTCACCGCCTGAACCATAAAATACAATAAAAATAGAACAGTTTTTTCATCGTATAACAGGAGTAATTACAACCAGAGTGAAAGTATTGGTCATTTCTACGTTTCGGGCGACCTAGGCTTCACACTAGGGCGTTGCTCCACCAGGTCGAATAGTTGGGGCCTTAGAAAACAGCTCCAGACGCATACAATACAATAAAAATACAACAGTTTTACCAACGTAGAAATGGTATAATTGCAACCAGTGTGATAGTAATGGTCATTTCTACGTTCCGGGCAACCTAAGGCTTCACTCTAGGGCGTTGTTCCACCACATCGAATAGCTACGGCCTTAGAAGTCAACCCCAGAAGCATAAAATACAAAATAGATACAACTGTTTTTCCATCGTATATACTGTATATTTGCAAACAGTGTCAAGGTAATGGTCATTTCTAAGTTCCGCGCAACCCAGGCTTCACTCCCGGGCGTTGCTCCACCAGATCGAATAGTTAGGGCCTAAGAAGTCAACGCCAGAAGCATAAAATACAATAAAAATACGACAGTTTATCCATCGTATAGCATGAATAATTGCAACCAGAGTGACAGTAATGGTCATTTCTACGTTTCGGGCGACCTAGGCTTCACTCTAGGGCGTTGATCCACCATATCCAATAGTTAGGACCTAAGAAGTCAGCGCCTGAAGCATAAAATACAAAATAGATACAACTGTTTTTCCATCGTATATACTGTATATTTGCAAACAGTGTGAAGGTAATGGTCATTTCTACGTTCCGCGCAACACAGGCTTCACTCCAGGGCGTTGCTCCACCAGATCGAATAGTTAGGGCCTAAGAAGTCAACGCCAGAAGCATAAAATACAATAAAAATACAACAGTTTCTCCATCGTATAAAGGCAATAATTGCAACAAATGTGAACGTGATGATCATTTCCACGTTCTGGGCAACGTAGGCTTCACTCTAGGGCGTTGGTCCACCAGATCCAATAGTTAGGGACTAGGTGTCAACGACAGAATCATAAAATACAATAAAGATACAAGAGCTTTTCCATCGTATAACACGAATAATTGCAGCCAGAGTAAAGGTGATGGTCACTTCTACGTTCCGCGCAACCTAGGCTTCACCCTAGGGCGTTGCTAGAACAGGTCGAATAGCTAGGGCCTTAGAAGTCAACGCCAGATGCATACAATGAAATAAAAATAGAGCAGTTATTCCATCGTATAACAGGAATATTTACAACCAGTGTGAAAGAAATGGGCGTTTCTACGTTGCATGCAACCTAGACTTCAGTCTAGGGCGTTGCTCCACCAGGTCGAATAGTTGGGGCCTTAGAAAACAACTCCAGACGCATACAATACAATAAAAATACAACAGTTTTAACAACGTATAACTGGCATAATTGCAACCAGTGTGAAAGTAATGGTCATTTCTATGTTCCGGGCAACCTAGGCTTCACTCTAGGGCGTTGTTCCACCACATCGAATAGCTACGGCCTTAGAAGTCAACGCCAGAACCATAAAATACAATATAAATGCAACAGTCTTTCCACCGTATAAAACGAGTAATTGCAACCAGTGTGAAAGTAATGGCCATTTCTACGTTCCGGGCATACTAGACTTAACTCTGAGGCATTGCTCCACCAGATCGAATACATAGCGCCTTAGAAGTCAACGCTAGAAGCATAAAATACAATGTAAATAGAACAGTTTTTCCATCGTATAACAGGAATAACTGCAACCAGTGTGAAGGTAATGGTCATTTCTACGTTCCGGGCAACCTATGCTTCGCTCTAGGGCGTTGCTCAACCAGATCGATTAGCTAGGGCCTTAGAAGTCAACGCCCGAAGCATAAAATACAAAATAAATACAACAGTTTTTCCATCGTATAAAACGAATAATTGCAACCAGTGTGAAAGTTATGGTCATTTCTACGTTCCGGGCAACCTAGGCTTCACTCTAGGGCGTTGTTCCGCCAGAACGAATTGTTAGTTCCTTAGAAGTCATCGCCAGAAGCGTAAAATACAAAACAAATGCAACAGTTTTTCCATCGTATGAAACGAATAATTGCAACCGATGTGAAAGTTATGGTCATTTCTACGCTCCGGGCAACCTAGGCTTCACTCTAGGGCGTTGCCGCACCAGATGGAAGAGTTAGGGCCTTAGAAGTCAACGCCCGAAGCATAAAATGCAATGAAAATGCAACGGTTTTTCCATCGTATAACACGAATAATTGCAACCAGTGTGAAAGTGATAGTCACTTCTAGGTTCCGGGCAACCTAGGCTTCACTCTAGGGTGTTGCTCCACCAGATCGAATAGCTAGGGCCTAAGAAGTCATCGCCAGAAGCATAAAACACAATATAAGTACAACAGCTGTTCCATCGTATAATGCGAATAATTGCAACCAGTGTGAAAGTGACGGCCATTTCTACGTTCCGGCCATTCTAGATATAACTCTGAGGCGTTGCTCCACCAGATCGAATAGTTAGGGCCATGGAAGTCAACACCAGGTGCATAAAATACAATAAGAATACAACAGTTTTTCCATCATATAACAGGAATAACAGCAACCAGTGTGAAGGTAATGGTCATTTCTACGTTCCGGGCAACCTAGGCTTCAATCTAGGGCGTTCCTCCACCAGATCGAATGGTCAGGGCCTAGGAAGTCAACGCCAGAAGCATAAAACACAATAAAGATACAACAGTTTTTCCATCGCATGAGAGGAGTAATTACAACCAGTGTGAAAGTGATGGTCATTTCTACGTTCCGGGCAACCTATCCTTCACTCTAGTGCGTTGCTCCACCAGATCGAATGGTTAGGGCCTAAGAAGTCAACGCCAGAAGCATAAAATACAATGTAAATACAACAGTTTTTCCATCGTATAAAACGAATAATTACATCCAGTGTGAAAGTTATGGTCAGTTCTACGTTCCGGTCAACCTAGGCTTCACTCTAGGGCGTTGCTCCACCAGATGGAACCGTTAGGGCCTTAGACGACAACGCCCGAAGCATAAAATACAATGAAAATGCAACGGTTTTTCCATCGTATAACACGAATAATTGCAACCAGTGTGAAAGTGATAGTCACTTCTAGGTTCCGGGCAACCTAGGCTTCACTCTAGGGCGTTGCTCCACCAGATCGAATAGTTAGAGCCTTAGAAGTCAGCGCCCGAACCGTAAAATACAGAATAAATACAACAGTTTTTCCATCGTATAAAACGAATAATTGCATCCAGTGTGAAAGTAATGGCCATATCTACGTTCCGGGCAACCTAGGCTTGGCTCCAGGGCGTTGCTCCACCAGATCGAATAGTTAGGGCCTTAGAAGTCAACGCCCGAAGCATAAAATACAATAAAGATACAACTTTCTTTCCATCGTATAACAGGAGTAATTGCAACCAGTGTGAAAGTGATGGTCATTTCTACGTTCCGGGCAACCTAGATATAACTCTGAGGCGTTGCTCCACCAGATCGAATAGTTAGGGCCTAGGAAGTCAACACCAGGTGCATAAAATACAATAAGAATACAACAGTTTTTCCATCGTATTACAGGAATAATTACAACCAGTGTGAAAGTAGTGGGCATTTCTACGTTCCTGGCAATCTAGGCTTCACTCTAGGGCATCGCTCCGCCAGATCCAATAGCTAGGGCCTTAGAAGTCAACGCCAGAAGCATAAAATAAAATAAAGATACAACAGTTTTTCCATCGTATTACAGGAATAATTCCAACTAGTGTGAAGGTAATGTGCATTTCAACGTTCCGTGCAACCTAGGCTTCACTCTAGGGCGTTGCTCCACCAGGTCGGATAGTTAGGGCCTCAGAAAACAACTCCAGTCGCATAAAGTAGAATAAAAATACAACAGCTTTTCCATCGTATGAAAAGAATAATTGCAACCAGTGTGAAAGTAATGGCCATTTCTACGTTTCGGGCAACATAGGCTTCACTCTTGGACGTTGCCTCACGAGATCGAATACCTAGGACCTTAGATGTCAACGCCAGAAGCATAAAATACAATAAAAATACAACAGCTTTTCCATTGTATAGCATGAATAATTGCAACCAGAGTGAAAGTAATGGTCATTTCTACGTTTTGGGCAAGCTAGGCTTCACTCTAGGGCGTTGATCCACCAGATCGAATAGCTAGGTATTTAGAATTCAACGCCAGTAGAATAAAATAAAACATAAGTACAACAGTTTTTCCATCGTATAAAACGAATAATAGCAACCAGTGTGAAAGTTATGGTCATTTCTATTTTCCGGGCAACCTAGGCTTCACACTATGGCGCTCCTCCACCAGATCGAATAGTTAGGTCCTTAGATGTCAACGCCCGAAGCATAATATACAAAATAAATCGAACAGTTCTTCCATTGTATAAAACGAATAATTGCAGCCCGTGTGAAAGGTATGGTCACATCTGCGTTCCGTGCAACCTCGGCTTCACTCTAGGGCGTTAGTCCACCAGATCGAATAGTTTGGGCCTAAGAAATCAACGCCAGAAGCATAAAATACAATATAAATACAACACCTTTTCCATCGTATAAAACGAATAATTTCAACCAGTGTGAAAGTTATGGTCATTTCTACGTTCCGTGCAACCTTGTCTTTACTCTGGGGCGTTGCTCCAACAGATCTGATTGTTAGGGCCTTGGAAGTCAACGCCCCAAGCATAAAAGACAAAATTAATAGAAAAGTTTTTCCATTGTATAAAACGAATAATTGCAACCAGTGTGAAGATTATGGTCATTTCTACGTTCCGTGCTACATAGGCTTCACTCTAGGGCGTTGCTCCACAACATCGAATCGCTACGGCTTTAGAAGTCAACGCCAGAAGCATAAAATACAATATAAATACAAGAGTTTTTCCATCGTATACAATGAATGATTGCAAACATTGTGAAAGTAACGGTCATTTCTACGTTCCGGGCAACCTAGGCTTCACTCTAGGGCGTTGCTCCACCAGATCGAATAGCTAGGCCCTTAGAAGTCAACGCCCGAAACATGAAATACAATAAAAATACAATTGTTTTTCCATTGTATAACGAGAATAATTGCAACCAGTGCGAAAGTGATGGTCATTTCCACGTTCCGGGCAACTTAGGCTACACTCTAGGGCGTTGCTCCAGCAGATCGAATACTTAGGGCCTAAGAAGTCAACGCCAGAAGCATAAAATACAATGTAAATAGAACAGTTTTTCCATCGTATAACAGGAATAACTGCAACCAGTGTGAAGGTAATGGTCATTTCTACGTTCCGGGCAACCTATGCTTCGCTCTAGGGCGTTGCTCAACCAGATCGATTAGCTAGGGCCTTAGAAGTCAACGCCCGAAGCATAAAATACAAAATAAATACAACAGTTTTTCCATCGTATAAAACGAATAATTGCAACCAGTGTGAAAGTTATGGTCATTTCTACGTTCCGGGCAACCTAGGCTTCACTCTAGGGCGTTGTTCCGCCAGAACGAATTGTTAGTTCCTTAGAAGTCATCGCCAGAAGCGTAAAATACAAAACAAATGCAACAGTTTTTCCATCGTATGAAACGAA
Source organism: Calliopsis andreniformis (assembly GCF_051401765.1). Taxonomy (NCBI): domain Eukaryota; kingdom Metazoa; phylum Arthropoda; class Insecta; order Hymenoptera; family Andrenidae; genus Calliopsis; species Calliopsis andreniformis. The sequence continues at coordinate 31,853,520 of NW_027480422.1, forward strand.
TAATTGCAACCGATGTGAAAGTTATGGTCATTTCTACGCTCCGGGCAACCTAGGCTTCACTCTAGGGCGTTGCCGCACCAGATGGAAGAGTTAGGGCCTTAGAAGTCAACGCCCGAAGCATAAAATACAATGAAAATGCAACGGTTTTTCCATCGTATAACACGAATAATTGCAACCAGTGTGAAAGTGATAGTCACTTCTAGGTTCCGGGCAACCTAGGCTTCACTCTAGGGTGTTGCTCCACCAGATCGAATAGCTAGGGCCTAAGAAGTCATCGCCAGAAGCATAAAACACAATATAAGTACAACAGTTTTTCCACTGTATAAAATGAATAATTGCAAACAGTGTGAAAGTAATGGTCAATTCTACGTTCCGGGCAACCTAGACTTCACTCTAGGGCGTTGCTCCACCAGGTCGAAAAGTTAGGGCCTTCGGAAACAACGCCAGACGCATAAAATACAATAAAAATACAACAGCTTTTTCATCGTATAACAGGAATAATTGCAACCAGTGTGAAAGTGATGGTCATTTCTACGTTCCGGGCAACCTAGGCTTCACTCTAGGGCGTTGTTCCTCCAGATCGAATAGCTAGGGCCTAAGAAGTGTACACCAGAAGCATAAAATACAATATAAATACAACAGTTTTTCCATCGTATAACAAGAATAACTGCAACCATTGTGAAAGTGATGGTCATTTCTACGTTCCGGGCAACCTAGGCTTCACTCGAGGGCGTTGCTCCACCACATCGAATAGCTGCGGCCCTAGAAGACAACGCCATAACTATAAAATACAATATAAATACAACAGTCTTTCCATCGTATAAAACGAATAATTGCAACCAGTCTGATAGTTATGGTCATTTCTACGTTCCGGGCTACCTAGGCTTCACCCTAGGGCGTTACTCCACCAGATCGAATAGTTAGGGCCTCAGAAGTCAATGCCAGAAGCATAAAATACGATATATGTACAACAGTTTTTCCATCGTATAAAATGAGTAATTGCAACCAGTGTGAAAGTAACGGCCATTTCTACGTTCGGGGCATCCTAGACTTAACACTGAGGCATTGCTTCACCAGATCGAATACATAGGACCTTAGAAGTCAACGCCAGAAGCATAAAGTACATTAAAAATCCAACAGTCTCCATTGTATAACAGGAATAATTGCCACCAGTGTGAAAGGTATGGTCATTTCTACGTTCCGGGCAACCTAGGCTTCACCCTAGGGCGTTGCTCCACCAGATCGAATAGTTAGGGCCTAAGAAGTCAACGCCAGAAGCATAAAATACAATAGAAATAAAACAGTTTTTCCATTGTATAAAATGAATAATTGCAAACAGTGTGGAGGTAATGGTCATTTCTACTTTCCGGGCAACCTATGCTTCACTCTAGGGCGTTTCACCACCACATGGAATAGCTACGGCCTTAGAAGTCAACGTCTGAAGCATAAAATATAATATAAATACAACAGTTTTTCCATCGCATAACAGGAATAATTGCAACCAGTGTGAAAGACATGGTCATTTCTGCGTTCCGGGCAACCTAGGCTTCACTCTAGGGCGTCGCTCCTCCAGATAGAATAGTTAGGGCCCAGGAAGTCAACGCCAGAAGCATAAAATACACTATAAATACAACAGTTTTTCCCTTGTATAACAGGAATAATTGCAACCAGTGTGAAAGGTATGGTCATTTCTACGTTCCAGGCAACCTAGGCTTCACTCTAGGGCGTTGCTCCACCACATCGAATAGCTGCGGCCTTAGAAGTCAACGTCAGAAGCATAAAATACAATATAAATACAACACTTTTTCCATCGTATAACAGGAATAATTGCAACCAGAGTGAAGGTGATGGTCATTTCTAAGTTCCGGGCAACCTAGGCTTCACTCCAGAGCGTTGCTCCACCACATCGAATAGCTAGGACGTGAGAAGTCAACGCCAGAAGCACAAAATAAAATAAAAATACAACAGTTATTCCATCGTAAAACAGGAATAATTACAACCAGTGTGAAAGTAATGGGCATTTCTACGTTTCGTGCAACCTAGGCGTCACTCTAGGCCGTTGGTCCACCAGGCCGAATAGTTAGGGCCTTAGAAAACAACTCCAGACGCATAAAATACAATATAAATACAACAGTTTTTCCACGGTATAAAACGAATAATTGCAACAGGTATGAAAGTTATGGTCATTTCTACGTTCCGGGCAACCTAGGCTTCACTCTAGGGCGTTGCGCAACCGCATCGAATAGCTACGGCCCTAGAAAACAACGCCATAACTATAAAATACAATATAAATAGAACAGTCTTTCCATCGTATGAAACGAATAATTGCAACCAGTATGAAAGTTATGCTCATTTCTACGTTCCGGGCATCCTAGGCTTCACCCTAGGGCGTTGCTCCACCAGATCGAATAGTTAGGGCCTAAGAAGTCAACGCCAGATGCATAAAATACAATAGAAATACACCAGTTTTTCCATCGTATAACAGGAATAATTGCAACCAGTGTGAAAGATATGGTCATTTCTACGATACGGGCAACCTAGGCTTCACTCTAGGGCGTCATTCCACTTGATCGAATAGCTAGGGCCTAAGAAGTTTACGCCAGAAGCATAAAATACACTACAAATACAACAGCTTTTCCATCGTATAACAAGAATAATTGCAACCAGTGTGAAAGGTATGGTCATTTCTACGTTCCGGGAAACCTAGGCTTCACTCTAGGGCGTTGCTCCACCACATCGAATAGCTGCGGCCTTAGAAGTCACTGCCAGAAGCATAAAATACAATATAAATACAACAGTTTTTCAATCGTATAACAGGAATAATTGCAAACAGTGTGAAAGCTATGGTCATTTCTACGTTCCGGGCAACTTAGGCTTCACTCTAGGGCGTTGCTCCACCACAACAAATAGTTAGGGCCTTAGAAGTCAATGCCAGAAGCATAAAATGCCATATAAATACAACAGTTTTTCCACTGTATGATATGAATAATTGCAAACAGTGTGGAAGTAATGGTCATTTCTACGTTCCGGGCAACCTAGGCTTCACTCTAGGGCGTTGCTCCACCACACCGAATAGCTACGGCCTTAGGAGTAAACGCCAGAGGCATAAAATACAAAATAAATACAACAGTTTTTCCATCGTATAACAAGAATTATTGCAACCAGTGTGAAGGTGATGGTCATTTCTACGTTCCGGGCAACCCAGGCTTCACTCTAGGGCGTTGTTCCTCCAGATCGAATAGCTAGGGCCTAAGAAGTGTACACCAGAAGCATAAAATACAATATAAATACAACAGTTTTTCCATCGTATAACAAGAATAACTGCAACCATTGTGAAAGTGATGGTCATTTCTACGTTCCGGGCAACCTAGGCTTCACCCTAGGGCGTTGCTCCACCTGATCGAATAGTTAGGGCCTAAGAAGTGAACGCCAGAAGCATAAAATACGATATATGTACAACAGTTTTTCCACTGTATAATATGAATAATTGCAAACAGTGTGAAAGTAATAGCCATTTCTACGTTGCGGGCATCCTAGACTTAACTCTGAGGCATTGCTACACCAGATCGAATACATAGGGCCTTAGAAGTCAATGCCAGAAGCATAAAATACAATATAAATACAACAGTTTTTCCACTGTATAATATGAATAATTGCAAACAGTGTGGAAGTAATGGTCATTTCTACGTTCCGGCAACATAGGCTTCACTCTAGGGCGTTGGTCCACCAGATCCAATAGTTAGGGCCTAAGAAGTCAACGCCATAACTATAAAAAACTATATAAATACAACAGTTTCTCCATCGCATAAAATGAGTAATTGCAACCAGTGTGAAAGTAACGGACATTTCTACGTTCCGGGCATCCTAGACTTAACACTGAGGCATTGCTCCACCAGATCGAATACATAGGGCCTTAGAAGTCAACGCCAGAAGCATAAAGTACATTAAAAATCCAACAGTTTGTCCATCGTATAACAGGAATAATTGCCTCCAGTGTGAAAGTGATGGTCATTTCTGCATTCCGGGCAACCTAGGCTTCACTCTAGGGCGTTGCTCCTCCAGATAGAATAGTTAGGGCCCAGGAAGTCAACGCCAGAAGCATAAAATACAATATAAATACAACAGTTTTTCAATCGTATAACAGGAATAATTGCAAACAGTGTGAAAAATATGGTCATTTCTACGTTGCGGGCATCCTAGGCTTCACTCTAGGGCATTGCTCCACCACATCGAATAGCTACGGCCTTAGAAGTCAACGCCATAACTATAAAAAACAATATAAATACAACAGTTTCTCCATTGTATAAAATGAATGATTGCAAACAGTGTGGAGGTAATGGTCATTTCTACTTTCCGGGCGACCTAGGCTTCACTCTAGGGCGTTTCTCCACCACATCGAATAGCTGCGCCCTTAGAAGTCAACGCCTGAAGCATAAAATATTATATAAGTACAACAGTTTTTCCATCGTATAACAGGAATAATTGCAACCAGTGTGAAAGACATGGTCATTTCTACGTTCCAGGCAACCTAGGCTTCACTCTACGGCGTTGCTCCACCACATCGAATAGCTACGGCCTTAGGAGTCAACGCCAGAGGCATAAAATGCAAAATAAATACAACAGTTTTTCGATCGTATAACCAGAATAATTGCAGCCAGTGTGAAAGTGATGGTCGTTTCTACTTTCCCGGCAAGCTAGGCTACACTCTAGGGCGTTGCTCCGCCAGATCGAATACATAGGGCCTAAGAAGTCAACGCCAGAAGCATAAAATGCAATATAAATAAAACAGTTTTTCACTTGTATAACAGGAATAATTGCAACCAGTGCGAAAGCTATGGTCATTTCTACGTTCCGGGCAACCTAGGCTTCACACTAGGACGTTGCTCCACCACAACGAATAGTTAGGGCCTTAGAAGTCAATGCCAGAAGCATAAGATGCAATATAAAAACAACTGTTTTTCCACTGTATAATATGAATAATTGCAAACAGTGTGAAAGATATGGTCATTTCTACGTTCCGGGCAACCTAGGCTTCCCTCTAGGGCGTTGCTCCACCACATCGAATAGCTACGGCCTTAGGAGTAAACGCCAGAGGCATAAAATACAATATAAATACAACAGTTTTTCCATCGTATAAAACGAATAATTGCAACCAGTCTGATAGTTATGGTCATTTCTACATTCCGCGCAATCTAGGCTTCTCTCTAGGGCGTTGCTCCTCCAGATCGAATAGTTATGGCCTAAGAAGTCAACGCCAGAAGCATAAAATACAATAGAAATACACCAGTTTTTCCATCGTATAACAGGAATAATTGCAATCAGTGTGAAAGATATGGTCATTTCTACGATACGGGCAACCTAGGCTTCACTCTAGGGCGTCATTCCACTTGATCGAATAGCTAGGGCCTAAGAAGTCTACGCCAGAAGCATAAAATACAATACAAATACAACAGCTTTTCCATCGTATAACAAGAATAATTGCAACCAGTGTGAAAGGTATGGTCATTTGTACGTTCCGGGAAACCTAGGCTTCACTCTAGGGCGTTGCTCCACCACATCGAATAGCTGCGGCCTTAGAAGTCACTGCCAGAAGCATAAAATACAATATAAATACAACAGTTTTTCAATCGTATAACAGGAATAATTGCAAACAGTGTGAAAGCTATGGTCACTTCTACGTTCCGGGCAACCTAGGCTTCACTCTAGGGCGTTGCTCCACCACAACAAATAGTTAGGGCCTTAGAAGTCAATGCCAGAAGCATAAAATGCCATATAAATACAACAGTTTTTCCACTGTATGATATGAATAATTGCAAACAGTGTGGAAGTAATGTTCATTTCTACGTTCCGGGCAACCTAGGCTTCACTCTAGGGCGTTGCTCCACCACATCGAATAGCTACGGCCTTAGGAGTAAACGCCAGAGGCATAAAATACAAAATAAATACAACAGTTTTTCCATCGTATAACAAGAATAATTGCAACCAGTGTGAAAGTGATGGTCATTTCTACGTTCCGGGCAACCTAGGCTTCACTCTAGGGCGTTGTTCCTCCAGATCGAATAGCTAGGGCCTAAGAAGTGTACACCAGAAGCATAAAATACAATATAAATACAACAGTTTTTCCATCGTATAACAAGAATAACTGCAACCATTGTGAAAGTGATGGTCATTTCTACGTTCCGGGCAACCTAGGCTTCACTCGAGGGCGTTGCTCCACCACATCGAATAGCTGCGGCCCTAGAAGACAACGCCATAACTATAAAATACAATATAAATACAACAGTCTTTCCATCGTATAAAACGAATAATTGCAACCAGTCTGATAGTTATGGTCATTTCTACGTTCCGGGCTACCTAGGCTTCACCCTAGGGCGTTACTCCACCAGATCGAATAGTTAGGGCCTCAGAAGTCAATGCCAGAAGCATAAAATACGATATATGTACAACAGTTTTTCCATCGTATAAAATGAGTAATTGCAACCAGTGTGAAAGTAACGGCCATTTCTACGTTCGGGGCATCCTAGACTTAACACTGAGGCATTGCTTCACCAGATCGAATACATAGGACCTTAGAAGTCAACGCCAGAAGCATAAAGTACATTAAAAATCCAACAGTCTCCATTGTATAACAGGAATAATTGCCACCAGTGTGAAAGGTATGGTCATTTCTACGTTCCGGGCAACCTAGGCTTCACCCTAGGGCGTTGCTCCACCAGATCGAATAGTTAGGGCCTAAGAAGTCAACGCCAGAAGCATAAAATACAATAGAAATAAAACAGTTTTTCCATTGTATAAAATGAATAATTGCAAACAGTGTGGAGGTAATGGTCATTTCTACTTTCCGGGCAACCTATGCTTCACTCTAGGGCGTTTCAGCACCACATGGAATAGCTACGGCCTTAGAAGTCAACGTCTGAAGCATAAAATATAATATAAATACAACAGTTTTTCCATCGCATAACAGGAATAATTGCAACCAGTGTGAAAGACATGGTCATTTCTGCGTTCCGGGCAACCTAGGCTTCACTCTAGGGCGTCGCTCCTCCAGATAGAATAGTTAGGGCCCAGGAAGTCAACGCCAGAAGCATAAAATACACTATAAATACAACAGTTTTTCCCTTGTATAACAGGAATAATTGCAACCAGTGTGAAAGGTATGGTCATTTCTACGTTCCAGGCAACCTAGGCTTCACTCTAGGGCGTTGCTCCACCACATCGAATAGCTGCGGCCTTAGAAGTCAACGTCAGAAGCATAAAATACAATATAAATACAACACTTTTTCATCGTATAACAGGAATAATTGCAACCAGAGTGAAGGTGATGGTCATTTCTAAGTTCCGGGCAACCTAGGCTTCACTCCAGAGCGTTGCTCCACCACATCGAATAGCTAGGACGTGAGAAGTCAACGCCAGAAGCACAAAATAAAATAAAAATACAACAGTTATTCCATCGTATAACTGGAATAATTACAACCAGTGTGAAAGTAATGGGCATTTCTACGTTTCGTGCAACCTAGGCGTCACTCTAGGCCGTTGGTCCACCAGGCCGAATAGTTAGGGCCTTAGAAAACAACTCCAGACGCATAAAATACAATATAAATACAACAGTTTTTCCACGGTATAAAACGAATAATTGCAACAGGTATGAAAGTTATGGTCATTTCTACGTTCCGGGCAACCTAGGCTTCACTCTAGGGCGTTGCGCAACCACATCGAATAGCTACGGCCCTAGAAGACAACGCCATAACTATAAAATACAATATAAATAGAACAGTCTTTCCATCGTATGAAACGAATAATTGCAACCAGTATGAAAGTTATGCTCATTTCTACGTTCCGGGCAACCTAGGCTTCACCCTAGGGCGTTGCTCCACCAGATCGAATAGTTAGGGCCTAAGAAGTCAACGCCAGAAGCATAAAATACAATAGAAATACACCAGTTTTTCCATCGTATCACAGGAATAATTGCAACCAGTGTGACAGATATGGTCATTTCTACGATACGGGCAACCTAGGCTTCACTCTAGGGCGTTATTCCACTTGATCGAATAGCTAGGGCCTAAGAAGTTTACGCCAGGAGCATAAAATACAATACAAATACAACAGCTTTTCCATCGTATAACAAGAATAATTGCAACCAGTGTGAAAGGTATGGTCATTTCTAGTTCCGGGAAACCTAGGCTTCACTCTAGGGCGTTGCTCCACCACATCGAATAGCTGCGGCCTTAGAAGTCACTGCCAGAAGCATAAAATACAATATAAATACAACAGTTTTTCAATCGTATAACAGGAATAATTGCAAACAGTGTGAAAGCTATGGTCATTTCTACGTTCCGGGCAACCTAGGCTTCACTCTAGGGCGTTGCTCCACCACAACAAATAGTTAGGGCCTTAGAAGTCAATGCCAGAAGCATAAAATGCCATATAAATACAACAGTTTTTCCACTGTATGATATGAATAATTGCAAACAGTGTGGAAGTAATGGTCATTTCTACGTTCCGGGCAACCTAGGCTTCACTCTAGGGCGTTGCTCCACCACACCGAATAGCTACGGCCTTAGGAGTAAACGCCAGAGGCATAAAATACAAAATAAATACAACAGTTTTTCCATCGTATAACAAGAATTATTGCAACCAGTGTGAAAGTGATGGTCATTTCTACGTTCCGGGCAACCCAGGCTTCACTCTAGGGCGTTGTTCCTCCAGATCGAATAGCTAGGGCCTAAGAAGTGTACACCAGAAGCATAAAATACAATATAAATACAACAGTTTTTCCATCGTATAACAAGAATAACTGCAACCATTGTGAAAGTGATGGTCATTTCTACGTTCCGGGCAACCTAGGCTTCACTCGAGGGCGTTGCTCCACCAGATCGAATACATAGGGCCTTAGAAGTCAACGCCAGAAGCATAAAGTACATTAAAAATCCTACTGTTTGTCCAGCGTATAACAGGAATAATTGCCTGCAGAGTGAAAGTGATGGTCATTTCTGCATTCCGGGCAACCTAGGCTTCACTCTAGGGCGTTGCTCCTCCAGATAGAATAGTTAGGGCCCAGGAAGTCAACGCCAGAAGCATAAAGTACAATATAAATACAACAGTTTTTCAATCGTATAACAGGAATAATTGCAAACAGTGTGAAAAATATGGTCATTTCTACGTTGCGGGCATCCTAGGCTTCACTCTAGGGCATTGCTCCACCACATCGAATAGCTGCGGCCTTAGAAGTCAACGCCATAACTATAAAAAACAATATAAATACAACATTTTCTCCATTGTATAATATGAATAATTGCAAACAGTGTGGAAGTAATGGTCATTTCTACGTTCCGGCAACATAGGCTTCACTCTAGGGCGTTGGTCCACCAGAGCGAATAGTTAGGGCCTAGGAAGTGAACGCTGAAGCATAAAATACAATATAAATACAACAGTTTTTCCATCGTATAAAACGAATAATTGCTACCAGTATGAAAGTTATGGTCATTTCAACGTTCCGGGCAATCTAGGCTTCACTCTAGGGCGTTGCTCAACCACATCGAATAGTTAGGGCCTAAGAAGTCAACGCCAGAAGCACCAAATACAAAATTAATACAACAGTTTTTCCATCGTATAAAACGAATAATTGCAACCCGTATGAAAGTTCTGGTCATTTCTACGTTGCGGCAACCTAGGCTTCACCCTAGGGCGTTGCTCCACCTGATCGAATAGTTAGGGTCTAAGAAGTCAACGCCAGAAACATAAAATACGATATATGTGCAACATTTTTACCATCGTATAAAATGAATAATCGCAAGCAGTGTGAAGGTAATGGTCATTTCTACGTTCCGGGCAACCTAGGCTTCACCCTAGGGCGTTGTTCCACCAGAGCGAATAGTTAGGGCCAAAGAAGTCAACGCCTGAAGCATAAAATACAATACAAATACAACAGTTTTTCCATCGTATAAAACGAATAATTGCAACCAGTATGAAAGTTATGGTCATTTCTACGTTCCGGGCAACCTAGGCTTCACCCTAGGGCGTTGCTCCACCTGATCGAATAGTTAGGGCCTAGGAAGTGAACGCCAGAAGCATAAAATACGATATATGTACAACAGTTTTTCCACTGTATAATATGAATAATTGCAAACAGTGTGAAAGTAATAGCCATTTCTACGTTGCGGGCATCCTAGACTTAACTCTGAGCCATTGCTACACCAGATCGAATACATAGGGCCTTAGAAGTCAATGCCAGAAGCATAAAATACAATATAAATACAACAGTTTTTCCACTGTATAATATGAATAATTGCAAACAGTGTGGAAGTAATGGTCATTTCTACGTTCCGGCAACATAGGCTTCACTCTAGGGCGTTGGTCCACCAGATCCAATAGTTAGGGCCTAAGAAGTCAACGCCATAACTATAAAAAACTATATAAATACAACAGTTTCTCCATCGCATAAAATGAGTAATTGCAACCAGTGTGAAAGTAACGGACATTTCTACGTTCCGGGCATCCTAGACTTAACACTGAGGCATTGCTCCACCAGATCGAATCCATAGGGCCTTAGAAGTCAACGCCAGAAGCATAAAGTACATTAAAAATCCAACAGTTTGTCCATCGTATAACAGGAATAATTGCCTCCAGTGTGAAAGTGATGGTCATTTCTGCATTCCGGGCAACCTAGGCTTCACTCTAGGGCGTTGCTCCTCCAGATAGAATAGTTAGGGCCCAGGAAGTCAACGCCAGAAGCATAAAATACAATATAAATACAACAGTTTTTCAATCGTATAACAGGAATAATTGCAAACAGTGTGAAAAATATGGTCATTTCTACGTTGGGGGCATCCTAGGCTTCACTCTAGGGCATTGCTCCACCACATCGAATAGCTACGGCCTTAGAAGTCAACGCCATAGCTATAAAAAACAATATAAATACAACAGTTTCTCCATTGTATAAAATGAATGATTGCAAACAGTGTGGAGGTAATGGTCATTTCTACTTTCCGGGCGACCTAGGCTTCACTCTAGGGCGTTTCTCCACCACATCGAATAGCTACGCCCTTAGAAGTCAACGCCTGAAGCATAAAATATTATATAAGTACAACAGTTTTTCCATCGTATAACAGGAATAATTGCAACCAGTGTGAAAGACATGGTCATTTCTACGTTCCAGGCAACCTAGGCTTCACTCTATGGCGTTGCTCCACCACATCGAATAGCTACGGCCTTAGGAGTCAACGCCAGAGGCATAAAATGCAAAATAAATACAACAGTTTTTCGATCGTATAACAAGAATAATTGCAGCCAGTGTGAAAGTGATGGTCATTTCCACTTTCCCGGCAAGCTAGGCTACACTCTAGGGCGTTGCTCCGCCAGATCGAATACATAGGGCCTAAGAAGTCAACGCCAGAAGCATAAAATGCAATATAAATAAAACAGTTTTTCACTTGTATAACAGGAATAATTGCAACCAGTGCGAAAGCTATGGTCATTTCTACGTTCCGGGCAACCTAGGCTTCACACTAGGACGTTGCTCCACCACAACGAATAGTTAGGGCCTTAGAAGTCAATGCCAGAAGCATAAGATGCAATATAAAAACAACTGTTTTTCCACTGTATAATATGAATAATTGCAAACAGTGTGAAAGATATGGTCATTTCTACGTTCCGGGCAACCTAGGCTTCCCTCTAGGGCGTTGCTCCACCACACCGAATAGCTACGGCCTTAGGAGTAAAGGCCAGAGGCATAAAATACAATATAAATACAACAGTTTTTCCATTGTATAAAACGAATAATTGCAACCAGTCTGATAGTTATGGTCATTTCTACATTCCGCGCAATCTAGGCTTCTCTCTAGGGCGTTGCTCCTCCAGATCGAATAGTTAGGGCCTTAGAAGTCAACGCCAGAAGCATAAAATACAATATAAATACAATAGTTTTTCCATCGTATAAAACGAGTAATTGCAACCAGTGTGAAGGTTATGGTCATTTCTACGTTCCGGGCATCCTAGGCTTCACCCTAGGGCGTTGCTCCACCTGATCGAATAGTTAGGGCCTAAGAAGTCAGCGCCAGAAGCATAAAATACGATATATGTACAACAGTTTTACCATCGTATAAAATGAATAATCGCAAACAGTGTGAAGGTAATGGTCATTTCTACGTTCCGGGCAACCTCGGCTTCACTCTAGGGCGTTGCTCGACCAGATCGAATAGTTAGGGCCATTGAAGTCAACGCCCGAAGCATAAAATACAAAATAAATGGAACAGTTTTTCCATTGTATAAAACGAATAATTGAAACCAGTGTGAAAGTTGTGGTCATTTCCACGTTCCGGGCAACCTACGCTTCACCCTAGGGCGTTGCTCCACCTGATCGAATAGTTAGGGTCTAAGAAGTCAACGCCAGAAACATAAAATACGGTATATGTACAACAGTTTTACCATCGTATAAAATGAATAATCGCAAGCAGTGTGAAGGTAATGGTCATTTCTACGTTCCGGGCAACCTAGGCTTCACCCTAGGGCGTTGTTCCACCAGAGCGAATAGTTAGGGCCTAAGAAGTCAACGCCTGAAGCATAAAATACAATACAAATACAACAGATTTTCCATCGTATAAAACGAATAATTGCAACCAGTATGAAAGTTATGGTCATTTCTACGTTCCGGGCAACCTAGGCTTCACCCTAGGGCGTTGCTCCACCTGATCGAATAGTTAGGGCCTAAGAAGTCAACGCCAGAAGCATAAAATACGATATATGTACAACAGTTTTGCCATCGTATAAAATGCATAATCGCAAACAGTGTGAAGGTAATGGTCATTTCTATGTTCCGGGCAACCTAGGCTTCACTCTAGGGCGTTGTTCCACCAGATCGAATAGTTAGGGCCTTAGTAGTCAACGCCCGAAGCATAAAATACAAAATAAATAGAACAGTTTTTCCATTGTATAAAACGAATAATTGAAACCAGTGTGAAAGTTATGGTCATTTCTACGTTCCGCGCAACATAGACTTCACCCCTGGGCGTTGCTCCACCAGATCCAATGGTTAGGACCTAAGAAGTCAGCGCCAGAAGCATAAAATACAAAATAGATACAACAGCTTTTCCATCGTATATAACGTATATTTGCAAGCAGTGTGAAGGTAATGGTCATTTCTGCGTTCCGCGCAACCTCGGCTTCACTCCAGGGCGTTGCTCCACCAGATCGAATAGTTAGGGCTTTAGAAGTCAACGCCAGAAGCATAAAATACAATATAAATACAATAGTTTTTCCATCGTATAAAACGAGTAATTGCAACCAGTGTGAAAGTTATGGTCATTTCTACGTTCCGGGCATCCTAGGCTTCACCCTAGGGCGTTGCTCCACCTGATCGAATAGTTAGGGCCTAAGAAGTCAGCGCCAGAAGCATAAAATACGATATATGTACAACAGTTTTACCATCGTATAAAATGAATAATCGCAAACAGTGTGAAGGTAATGGTCATTTCTACGTTCTGGGCAACCTAGGCTTCACCCTAGGGCGTTGTTCCACCAGAGCGAACAGTTAGGGCCTAAGAAGTCAACGCCTGAAGCATAAAGTACAATCAAAATCCAACAGTTTGTCCATCGTATAGCTGGAATAATTGCAACCAGAGTGAAAGTAATGGTCATTTCCACGATTCGGGCAACCTAGGCTTCACCCTAGTGCGTTGCTCCACCAGATGGAATAGTTAGGGCCCAGGAAGTCAACGCCAGAAGCATAAAATACAATATATATACAACAGTTTTTCACTTGTATAACAGGAATAATTGCAACCAGTGTGAAAGCTATGGTCATTTCTACGTTCCGGGCAACCTAGGCTTCACTCTAGGGCGTTGCTCCACCACATCGAATAGCTACGGCCTTAGAAGTCAACGCCATAACTATAAAAAACAATATAAATACAACAGATTCTCCATTGTATAAAATGCATATTTGCAAACAGTGTGAAGGCAATGGTCATTTCTACGTTCCGGGCAACCTAGGCTTCACGCTAGGGCGTTGCTCCACCAGATCGAATAGTTGGGGCCTTAGAAGTCAACGCCCGAAGCATAAAATACAAAATAAATAGAACAGTTTTTCCATTGTATAAAACGAACAATTGAAACCAGTGTGAAAGTTATGGTCATTTCTACGTTCCGCGCAACCTAGGCTTCACCCCTGGGCGTTGCTCCACCAGATCGAATAGTTAGGGCCTAAGAAGTCAATGCCACAAGCATAAAATACGATATATGTCCAACAGCTTTTCCATCGCATAAAATGAGTAATTGCAACCAGTGTGAAAGTAACGGACATTTCTACGTTCCGGGCATCCTAGACTTAACACTGAGGCATTGCTCCACCAGATCGAATACATAGGGCCTTAGAAGTCAACGCCAGAAGCATAAAGTACATTAAAAATCCTACTGTTTGTCCAGCGTATAACAGGAATAATTGCCTGCAGAGTGAAAGTGATGGTCATTTCTGCATTCCGGGCAACCTAGGCTTCACTCTAGGGCGTTGCTCCTCCAGATAGAATAGTTAGGGCCCAGGAAGTCAACGCCAGAAGCATAAAGTACAATATAAATACAACAGTTTTTCAATCGTATAACAGGAATAATTGCAAACAGTGTGAAAAATATGGTCATTTCTACGTTGCGGGCATCCTAGGCTTCACTCTAGGGCATTGCTCCACCACATCGAATAGCTGCGGCCTTAGAAGTCAACGCCATAACTATAAAAAACAATATAAATACAACATTTTCTCCATTGTATAAAATGAATGATTGCAAACAGTGTGGAGGTAATGGTCATTTCTACTTTCCGGGCAACCTAGGCTTCACTCTGGGGCGTTTCTCCACCACATCGAATAGCTACGCCCTTAGAAGTCAACGCCTGAAGCATAAAATATTATATAAGTACAACAGTTTTTCCATCGTATAACAGGAATAATTGCAACCAGTGTGAAAGACATGGTCATTTGTACGTTCCAGGCAACCTAGGCTTCACTCGAGGGCGTTGCTCCACCACATCGAGTAGTTAGGGCCTTAGAAGTCAATGCCAGAAGCATAAGATGCAATATAAAAGCAACTGTTTTTCCACTGTATAATATGAATAATTGCAAACAGTGTGAAAGATATGGTCATTTCTACGCTGCGGGCATCCTAGGCTTCACTCTAGGGCGTTCCTCAACCACATCCAATAGCTACGGCCCTAGAACACAACGCCATAACTATAAAATACAATATAAATACAACAGTCGTTCCATCGTATGAAACGAATAATTGCAACCAGTCTGATAGTTATGGTCATTTCCACGTTCCGGGCAACCTAGGCTTCACTCCAGGGCGTTGCTCCACCAGATCGAATAGTTAGGGCCTTAGAAGTCAACGCCAGAAGCATAAAATACGATATATGTACAACAGTTTTGCCATCGTATAAAATTCATAATCGCAAACAGTGTGAAGGTAATGGTCATTTCTATGTTCCGGGCAACCTAGGCTTCACTCTAGGGCGTTACTCCACCAGATCGAATAGTTAGGGCCTTAGAAGTCAACGCCCGAAGCATAAAATACAAAATAAATAGATCAGTTTTTCCATTGTATAAAACGAATAATTGAAACCAGTGTGAAAGTTATGGTCATTTCTACGTTCCGCGCAACCTAGGCTTCACCCCTGGGCGTTGCTCCACCAGATCCAATAGTTAGGACCTAAGAAGTCTGCGCCAGAGGCATAAAATACAAAATAGATACAACATCTTTTCCGTCGTGTATAATGTATATTTGCAAACAGTGTGAAGGCAATGGTCATTTCTACGTTCCGGGCAACCTAGGCTTCACCCTAGGGCGTTGCTCCACCTGATCGAATAGTTAGGGCCTAGAAGTCAACGCCAGAAGCATAAAATACGATATAAGTTCAACATTTTTTCACTTGTATAACAGGAATAATTGCAACCAGTGTGAAAGCTATGATCATTTCTACGTTCCGGGCAACCTAGGCTTCACTCCAGGGCGTTGCTCCACCACATCGAATAGCTGCGGCCTTAGAAGTCAACGCCAGAAGCATAAAATACAATATAAATACAACAGTTTTACAACCGTATAAAAGGAATAATTGCAAACAGTGTGAAAAATATGGTCATTTCTACGTTGCGGGCATCCTAGGCTTCACTCTAGGGCATTGCTCCACCACATCGAATAGCTACGGCCTTAGAAGTCAACGCCATAACTATAAAAAACAATATAAATACAACAGTTTCTCCATTGTATAAAATGAATAATTGCAAACAGTGTGGAGGTAATGGTCATTTCTACTTTCCGGGCAACCTAGGCTTCACTCTAGGGCGTTTCTCCACCACATCGAATAGCAACGCCCTTAGAAGTCAACGCCTGAAGCATAAAATATTATATAAGTACAACAGTTTTTCCATCGTATAACAGGAATAATAGCAACCAGTGTGAAAGACATGGTCATTTCTACGTTCCAGGCAACCTAGGCTTCACTCTAGGGCGTTGCTCCACCACATCGAATAGCTACGGCCTTAGGAGTCAACGCCAGAGGCATAAAATGCAAAATAAATACAACAGTTTTTCGATCGTATAACAAGAATAATTGCAACCAGTGTGAAAGTGATGGTCATTTCTACATTCCGGGCAACCTAGGCTACACTCTAGGGCATTGCTCCGCCAGATCGAATAGATAGGGCCTAAGAAGTCAACTCCAGAAGCATAAAATACAATATAAATACAACAGTTTTTCACTTGTATAACAGGAATAATTGCAACCAGTGTGAAAGTTATGGTCATTTCTACGTTCCGGGCATCCTAGGCTTCACCCTAGGGCGTTGCTCCACCTGATCGAATAGTTAGGGCCTAAGAAGTCAGCGCCAGAAGCATAAAATACGATATATGTACAACAGTTTTACCATCGTATAAAATGAATAATCGCAAACAGTGTGAAGGTAATGGTCATTTCTACGTTCCGGGCAACCTCGGCTTCACTCTAGGGCGTTGCTCGACCAGATCGAATAGTTAGGGCCATAGAAGTCAACGCCCGAAGCATAAAATACAAAATAAATGGAACAGTTTTTCCATTGTATAAAACGAATAATTGAAACCAGTGTGAAAGTTATGGTCATTTCCACGTTCCGGGCAACCTACGCTTCACCCTAGGGCGTTGCTCCACCTGATCGAATAGTTAGGGTCTAAGAAGTCAACGCCAGAAACATAAAATACGGTATATGTACAACAGTTTTACCATCGAATAAAATGAATAATCGCAAGCAGTGTGAAGGTAATGGTCATTTCTACGTTCCGGGCAACCTAGGCTTCACCCTAGGGCGTTGTTCCACCAGAGCGAATAGTTAGGGCCTAAGAAGTCAACGCCTGAAGCATAAAATACAATACAAATACAACAGATTTTCCATCGTATAAAACGAATAATTGCAACCAGTATGAAAGTTATGGTCATTTCTACGTTCCGGGCAACCTAGGCTTCACCCTAGGGCGTTGCTCCACCTGATCGAATAGTTAGGGCCTAAGAAGTCAACGCCAGAAGCATAAAATACGATATATGTACAACCGTTTTTCCACTGTATAATATGAATAATTGCAAACAATGTGAAAGTAATAGCCATTTCTACGTTGCGGGCATCCTAGACTTAACTCTGAGGCATTGCTATACCAGATCGAATACATAGGGCCTTAGAAGTCAAAGCCAGAAGCATAAAATACAATATAAATATAACAGTTTTTCCACTGTATAATATGAATAATTGCAAACAGTGTGGAAGTAATGGTCATTTCTACGTTCGGGGCAACCTAGGCTTCACTCTAGGGCGTTGGTCCACCAGATCCAATAGTTAGGGCCTAAGAAGTCAACGCCATAACTATAAAAAACAATATAAATACAACAGTTTCTCCATTGTATAAAATGAATAATTGCAAACAGTGTGGAGGTACTGGTCATTTGTACTTCCCGGGCAACCTCGGCTTCACTCTAGGGCGTTTCTCCAACACATCGAATAGCTACGCCCTTAGAAGTCAACGCCTGAATCATAAAATATAATATAAGTACAACAGTTTTTCCATCGTATAACAGGAATAATTGCAATCACTGTGAAAGACATGGTCATTTCTACGTTCCGGGCAACCTAGGCTTCACTCTAGGGCGTTGCTCCACCACATCGAATAGCTACGGCCTTAGGAGTCAACGCCAGTGGCATAAAATACAAAATAAATACAACAGTTTTTCGATCGTATAACAAGAATAATTCCAACCAGTGTGAAAGCTATGGTCATTTCTACGTTCCGGGCAACCTAGGCTTCACTCTAGGACGTTGCTCCACCACATCGAATAGTTAGGGCCTTAGAAGTCAATGCCAGAAGCATAAAATACGATACATGTACAACAGCTTTTCCATCGCCTAAAGTGAGTAATTGCAACCAGTGTGAAAGTAACGGACATTTCTACGTTCCGGGCATCCTAGACTTAACACTGAGGCATTGCTCCACCAGATCGAATACATAGGGCCTTAGAAGTCAACGCCAGAAGCATAAAGTACATTAAAAATCCAACAGTTTGTCCATCGTATAACAGGAATAATTGCCTCCAGTGTGAAAGTGATGGTCATTTCTGCATTCCGGGCAACCTAGGCTTCACTCTAGGGCGTTGCGTTCTCCAGATAGAATAGTTAGGGCCCAGGAAGTCAACGCCAGAAGCATAAAATACAATATAAATACAACAGTTTTTCAATCGTATAACAGGAATAATTGCAAACAGTGTGAAAAATATGGTCATTTCTACGTTGCGGGCATCCTAGGCTTCACTCTAGGGCATTGCTCCACCACATCGAATAGCTACGGCCTTAGAAGTCAACGCCATAACTATAAAAAACAATATAAATACAACAGTTTCTCCATTGTATAAAATGAATGATTGCAAACAGTGTGGAGGTAATGGTCATTTCTACTTTCCGGGCGACCTAGGCTTCACTCTAGGGCGTTTCTCCACCACATCGAATAGCTACGCCCTTAGAAGTCAACGCCTGAAGCATAAAATATTATATAAGTACAACGGTTTTTCCATCGTATAACAGGAATAATTGCAACCAGTGTGAAAGCTATGGTCATTTCTACGTTCCGGGCAACCTAGGCTTCACACTAGGACGTTGCTCCACCACATCGAATAGTTAGGGCCTTAGAAGTCAATGCCAGAAGCATAAGATGCAATATAAAAACAACTGTTTTTCCACTGTATAATATGAGTAATTGCAAACAGTGTGAAAGATATGGTCATTTCTACGCTGCGGGCATCCTAGGCTTCACTCTAGGGCGTTGCTCAACCACATCCAATAGCTACGGCCCTAGAACACAACGCCATAACTATAAAATACAATATAAATACAACAGTCGTTCCATCGTATAAAACGAGTAATTGCAACCAGTCTGATAGTTATGGTCATTTCCACGTTCCGGGCAACCTAGGCTTCACCCTAGGGCGCTGCTCCACCAGATCCAATAGCTAGGGCCTAAGAAGTCAACGCCAGGAGCACCAAATACAAAATAAATACAACAGTTTTTCCATCGTATAAAACGAATAATTGCAACCAGTATGAAAGCTATGGTCATTTCTACGTTCCGGGCAATCTAGGCTTCACTCTAGGGCGTTGCTCAACCACATCGAATAGTTAGGGCCTAAGAAGTCAACGCCAGAAGCACCAAATACAAAATTAATAC
Source organism: Calliopsis andreniformis (assembly GCF_051401765.1). Taxonomy (NCBI): domain Eukaryota; kingdom Metazoa; phylum Arthropoda; class Insecta; order Hymenoptera; family Andrenidae; genus Calliopsis; species Calliopsis andreniformis. The sequence continues at coordinate 31,873,236 of NW_027480422.1, forward strand.
AACAGTTTTTCCATCGTATAAAACGAATAATTGCAACCAGAATGAAAGTTATGGTCATTTCTACGTTCCGGGCAACCTAGGCTTCACACTAGGGCGTTGCTCCACCTGATCGAATAGTTAGGGCCATTGAAGTCAACGCCCGAAGCATAAAATATAAAATAAATAGAACAGTTTTTCCATTGTATAAATCGAATAATTGAAACCAGTGTGAAAGTTATGGTCATTTCTACGTTCCGGGCAACCTAGGCTTCACTACAGGGCGGTGCTCCACCAGATCAAATAGTTCGGGCCTAAGAAGTCAACGCCAGAAGCATAAAATACAATATAAATACAACAGCTTTTCCATCGTATGTAATGTACATTTGCAAACAGTGTGAAAGTAACGGTCATTTCTACGTTCCGGGCAACCAAGGCCTCACTCTAGGGCGTTGGCCCTCCACATCTAACAGTTAGGGCCTAAGAAGTCAACGCCAGAAGCACCAAATACAAAATAAATACAACAGTTTTACCATCGTATAAAACGAGTAATTGCAACCAGTATGAAAGTTTTGGTCATTTCTACGTTCCGGGCAACCTAGGCTTCACCCTAGGGCGTTGCTCCACCTGATCGAATAGTTAGGGCCTTAGAAGTCGACGCCCGAAGCATAAAATACAAAATAAATAGAAAAGTTTTTCCATTGTATAAAACGAATAATTGAAACCACTGTGAAAGTTATGGTCATTTCTACGTTCCGCGCAACCTAGGCTTCACCGCTGGGCGTTGCTCCACCAGATCCAATAGTTAGGACCTAAGAAGTCAGCGCCAGAAGCATAAAATACAAAATAGATACAACAGCTTTTCCATCGTATATAATGTATATTTGCGAACAGTGTGAAGGAAATGGTCATTTCTACGTTCCGGGCAACCTAGGCTTCACCCTAGGGCGTTGCTCCACCTGATCGAATAGTTAGGCCCTAAGAAGTCAACGCCAGAAGCATAAAATACGATATATGTACAACAGTTTTACCATCGTATAAAATGAATAATCGCAAACAGTGCGAAGGTAATGGTCATTTCTACGTTCCGGGCAACCTAGGCTTCACTCTGGGGCGTTGCTCCACCAGATCGAATAGTTAGGGCACGAGAACTTAACGCCAGAAGCGTAAAGTACAATAAAAATACAACAGCTTTTCCATCGTATAAAACGGATAATTGCAACCAGTGTGAAAGTTATGGTCATTTCTACGTTCCGGGCAACCTCGGCTTGACTCCAGGTCGTTGCTCCACCAGATCGAATAGTTACGGCCTTAGAAGTCAACGCCCGAAGCATAAAATACAATAAAGGTACAATAGTTTTTCCATCGTATAAAATGAATAATTGCATACAGTGTGAAGGTACTGGTCATTTCTACATTCCGGGTAACCTAGGCTTCACTCTAGGGCGTTGCTCCGCCAGAGCGAATAGTTAGGGCCTTAGAAGTCAACGCCCGAAGCATAAAAGACAAAATAAATAGAACAGTTTTTCCATTGTATAAAACGAATAATTGCAACCAGTGTGAAAGTACTGGTCATTTCTACATTCCAGGCAACCTAGGCCTCACTCTAGGGCGTTGCTCCACCAGATCGAATAGCTAGGGACTTAGAAGTCAACGCCAGAAGCATAAAATACAATATAAGTACAACAGTTTTTCCATCGTATAAAATGAATAATTGCAAACAGTGTGAAAGTAATGGTCATTCCTACGTTCCGGGCAACCTAGGCTTCACTCTGGGGCGTTGGTCCAG